>NW_022436941.1:87438419-87542099 GCF_009761245.1 Sapajus apella | reverse complement strand
AAAGGAAAGGAAAGGAAAGGAAAGGAAAGGAAAGGAAAGGAAAGGAAGGAAATGCCTTTGTGGAATATATTACAAGGCTTCTACAGAATCAATATACTTCAAAATGAAACTAAGCAAAAATGTCAAAACTTACATATTTTCCACCAAAATAGAGAAATGGAGATTCTTTCTAAAAGTATGACACTTCTCAAAATCTCATCATCACTGGTCATAAGAGAAATGTAAATCAAAACCACAATGAGATACCATCTCATGCCAGTTAGAATGGCAATCGTTAAAAAGTCAGGAAACAACAGATGCTGAAGAAGATGTGGAGAAATAGAAATGCTTTTACAGCATTGGTGGGAGTGTAAATTAGTTCAACCATTGCGAAAGACAGTGGTATATCCACATTTGAAGCATCTCAGCAGGAAATCAGTATTTTTGAAAAAATTACAAGCCTTGAGGATCTAGAACTGATTCCTCAAGGATCTAGAACCAGAAAATACCATTTGACCCAGCAATCCCATTACTGGGTATATAACCCAATGGATTATAAATCATTCTACTAGATCCATGTACACATGTTTACTGCAGCACTGTTCACAATTGCAAAGACTTGGAACCAACCCAAATGCCTGTGAATGACAGACTGGATAAAGAAAATGTGTACATTTTGATTTTTTAAAGAAAGAAAGAGAGAGAGAGGGAAGGAAGGAGGAAAGGAGAGAAGGAAGGGAAGGGAAGTGAAGAGAAGGGAAGGAGGAAAGAACATTTTGCCCAATTAGGTCAAATATTTTGTTACAGAAATTTAGTTCAGTTTCAGAGGATCTTTCTTGTTTCCTATTCACAGGAAAAATAAGTAATACAACCACAAGCAAATCTTAGCATAAAATGTATTTTCTTCCTCCTTGCCTTATACCTAATTTAATCATCTGCAGATCATCTATTTCACCTATAGAGCTGTGTACAAATTTGCTTTGACCTTTTTCAATATATTTCAGAAATAATATATTATTTGGAATTTGTATTTGACTGGCTGTATTTACTTAAAAAACAAACAATTTATTAAATGTGAAAAACATCCCCTCCTCCCATTGCAAGCTAAATTTAAAATTGTCCAGGTGGTGCTATCATCAGCACTTGACCTATCTTTATGCATATATGAAAATCATCACATTGTGATGTTTACAAGCATTGTAATTTTTCCAAAAATACTGATTTCCTGCTGAGATGCTTCAAATGTAGATATACCACATTTCTGTTTTCCTTCACCCATCTGCTAATTATAAAGATCAAACTATAGGTTATATCAAAATAATTAGAAGCAATGGCTGTACATTAAGAATGTAGAACCTGAAGAAAGAAGAAATGAGCAGGTGAGTGAATGATGAATGAATGTTAAACGCAGTGGCAGAGAAGGAGGAAAGTACTGATCATGCTTGTAATTTGCCTGGAAAAAGCTTCGCAAGATAAATTAAGTATCTGGTAAAATAAAACTTGTATCTCAATGAGCATTAAACTAAAACTGGAGAGTAGTGTTTTTCAAATTTGTATCATGTAAGTTATATGAATAAATATTCTCTGTGTAGAAATTTTAAAATATTGTAGATAACATTAAGGTCTTTTTAACACAACTACATAAACAGTGCATAATATTGTTTTGTGTCTATGTAGATTTTTTTCTAAGTTAGTTTTTTCAGGAATGAGAGAAAACTGAGAAAACCAGGGCAGACTATTCAAGGAGCAATAATTGAAATAGTTAATGCCTATTATATTCCACTCTTTTCTAAATATTCACATGCTTAATCTTTACAAGGACCGGAGGTAGATGCTACCATTATTCCCATTGTGCAGAGGAGTAAACTGAGGCATTTAGAGGTTAGGTAATTTATTCTAAGGTCATGGAACTTAGAAGGGGTGGAGCTGGGATTCAGGCCTAAGGCATGTGACTCCAGAGGCCAAACTTTAAGCCATCACACCAAAAATGAAATGTACAGAAAAGGAAGCCTATTATTGAGTACTGATCATACAACCATCCGACGAGATGCTACATTCATCTTCATTTGTGCAAAGCAGGTGTCTACCCCCGTTAACTCACATTTCTTACTAACTATCTGTCGGCAACTAACAAATCCTAGCATTTAAATTTTACATTTTCTAATTTGTTGATCTTCTCTTATATGGGAGACCTGCTTCAGTTTTTTAATTTTGTTTCATCTTGACTTATAGGTAAATCAAACTAACCAGCAAGGACTCATTTTTCAGGATGCTCTGGCTGTTACTCTGAATCCATATTGACGTAACTCTCCAATATAGATCATCTCAACTAAGCATTATTTCTAGGAAGCTGTGCATCATGTTGGAAGCTTTCACTGTGTCTGAAACATCCTTCCCTTATTAGTTGTCACATCAAGAACTTAATTATCTTTAAAACTTCTGCTACAATGCAAAGGAGCTCCTCAGTGAGGTCCTCCTTCCCTATATTGTGCCCGTCCCTTCTACATGCTACTACTACTGCATTGTCACTATGGATTTGCATTTTTTATATGCTGTTCTCACACTGGGTTATTGAGAAAGTAAGTAAGATTACTGAGAACAGTCATGGTATTTCTCAGCCTCAGTCTGAGAAAAGTGCCTGGCATATATTAGAAGCATCACAAATGTTTATGAAACTACATTGAAATGTGACTACTATGTCAGCATTGTTGCAGGCTGGCAGTACTTTATCCAACTACCTGTACAACTCACTTTTTAACTAGATTTCTGTGTACAACTCTTTTTTAATGCACAGAGGTATAAACATGGTTGCACTGACAGGTAATTAGCCTAGAGGTGTATGGGGAGGAAGAGATCAGACAATCTAGGCAGGAATGTGTATGATTTAAATGATGATTTAAGTCATACACATTGAGAAAAAATCCTCTCATATTTTCCCCGAATTGTCCACAAAACTGTATTCTTCTAGTATGTCTTACAATACTGTGACATTTTTAGTTTTACTTTACATTGTCACATTTTTAATCCATTTATTAAATTTAGGAAGGAGTCTGCAAATGAAAAGCCACCACATACATATAGTGGCACATTTCATGTGGTAAACATCTTTAAAATATTATATTTTAGCAATATAGAAAACAGCATCTAATTTTATCAAAATAAGCTTGCTAGTCCTTGTTATTCCCATTAAAAGGACAAACTATCTTTTTAACCAATTCTGAAATTAAATATGTATAAAATGCAACTTTGATTTTTAACAGGATGGCTGATTAAGATGACTAGAAACTCTAAAATTGTAAACATCTAAATATAACTTATACCATGGTTAACACATAACAGAATGGGTTGGTAACATATAACAAAACATTTTAAACGCATAGCTACGTTTTCAACAAAGAAAAAGAAACCTGTAGGTACCAGAAATAAGATGGAAACTGAAAACCAAAGGGTAAGCATGCAAGTGGAACCGGAGGCTGTCTTGTGTTGTATTTTTCCTCCCAGTGTTTTAGGAACTCAAGTTGTATTTCCAGTATGAGACATGGCCTATGCATGGCAAAGAACGGGAACTGAAAGAACAGAACAGAGCAGGGACCCTCAAAGGTCAACACATTTGATAAATGATTAATTTTTTTAAATTGCCCAACGTCACAGGAAGATAGCAAGGAAGTTCGTCTGCGTCTGTCTAGGATCTATGTTTTAAAAGTCTGTTTCTCCAAACAAAGAGAAATTTTAGTCCTATGGCTATGCCAGGTTTGAGGTTAAAATGAATATACTGTTAATTTTAACAATATATACTATATTATTCCTAAAACAGGAATTACCATTAAGCCACCTGGGAAAGCTAATTCAAAGCTGTTTCTTAAAGACAGGCCACAAGTATTCTCTCAGATAATATGTAGGGAAAAGCCTCACTAAAATAAACCGACAATTAAAAAACAAAACATGGAAATCACAGAAATAAACTATGATGAATTAGATGAAGCGAACACTTTAGAAAGATTAGAGCCTCAAGAATGTGAGATATAGAAAGGTAATTTTTAAAAGAATATAGAAAAATACATATCTGTGTACAACTCTTTTTTAATGCACAGAGGCATAAACACAGCTTGCACTGACAGGTAATTAGCCTAAAGGGGTATGGGGGAGGAAGAGATCAGACAATCTAGACGGGAAAGGAGGATCAAAGGTAACAGGGTAAATGAGGTCTGATCCATGTAAAGGAATCAGTTTGAAGAATGAGAATATTGTTAAAAGAGCCTAACTTTGGTGCCTACTACAGAACCCTGAGAAATCAGGTTGACTGAATAGAATGAGTCAATTTCAGTAGGGTAAGCCAAGCTTAAGTAAACATCTTGGTGGGTTTCCAACCTCCATCCCTTTACCTCGCTACTAAGTAGGTGTATAATTTGGGAATGCAACTCTATTCAAGGGTGGGCTTGACTGGTCCACCCATCCCCTCCCCAAATCAGGTCTGACCTATAAGACTTTAAACCCACCCACAACTTATTGGCACCTTGTGCCAGTGCAGGCTCTCTTGCCCAATTTCTCCCCACATTGTTTTCTGAAATTTATAGTATCCAAAGGAACAGCAAAAACAGGCAAGCACAAGTGAAGGGCTCAAAAATATTCCTGCTGCCTTAAAAGCAGCACACGCTTAGTAGCATAACAGACATTTAGAATTCTGATTGGTGTAATGCAGAGGAAGGAACTAAAGACAGGATGAGTGATGTGTTCATAAATGTTTAACAAAAGGGGAGAGTGCTGATTTGTAGCCTGTGATGATCCCACAGAAATGGGAGTAAACACTCTCACCATGGCTGATTTAAAGACTTAAGTAGTTTAACAAGCAACTTTCAACATTCCTAATAATGTAGCTCTTGACTTGACAAACCATTCCGAGTGGTCTGGCTCTCGCGCACCACAGCTCTCAACCCACCTTTAGAAGATAGCAAGGTACCCTTTCAGATGTTCTCTCACAGATGGATCATCCCTCGCATTTTTCCAACTGGCCGTCCCAGCCTATAGTTGAGAAATATTCTTCTCACATTCTAGCAGTATAGTTATTGTCATCCTAGGTGTTAATGGTAGTGTGAGCATTATCTTTTTCTTATTTTAATAGAAAGTTGGGAAACAAACAAACAAAAAACCAGAAACTATTCTAAGTTAGCCTCCCAAACTATAAAATACCAATAATATTTATAAATTTATTATTCATTAACCCAACCAAAATGTATTAAGCACTTTCTAGGTACAGTTTTAGGTGG
The DNA here is from genome assembly GCF_009761245.1 of Sapajus apella. Taxonomy (NCBI): domain Eukaryota; kingdom Metazoa; phylum Chordata; class Mammalia; order Primates; family Cebidae; genus Sapajus; species Sapajus apella. The sequence continues at coordinate 87,536,856 of NW_022436941.1, read as the reverse complement.
CAAAGATAGAGCAGTAGGGGAAAAGTAAAATAACTGAAACCAATAAACCAAGCAATTTCTTCCCTCTGCCCCCCACCCCCGAGTTCTTCCCTAATTTGGTTTATAAAATATCTCATTTCTTTCCTTCATGTAAATGAAATATATGGCAGTATATGTAAATATAATTCTGAATTTGAATTCTGTAATGATAGAAGAAAATAAATCTGCTTGAAAAAGAATATGACAGATGATAGGTAAACATCCACAAATAGAATTTAAAAAAAACCTTGCCTAAGTTTTTGCAAGTCACAGGAACAGCAACCTACCTAGTGAATAAAAGAATTAACTGCAGTACTTTTTGTAATAGAAAAATATCTGAAAGATTCATCAATTGGAAAATCGATAAAAAATTGTGTTAGATCCATATAATAAAATGTTACATAACAGAGATGAATAAATCCAAGCTATAGATATCAACATGGGTGAATCTTACAAATTTAAAGTTGAACAAAAACAACTGCCAAAAATATATAAAGCACAATGTTTTTAAAATATAATTTTATAAATCTTTATGTATATATACATGTGTGTGGATAATCATATATACATGTGTGTGTGGATAATCTTACATTCTTGATAATAATAAAAAATTCATAAAAGTGGTAGCCTCAGAAGTTGAATAAAGCATGATGCTATTAAAAAGAGTTACAATCAGCTTTAGCTGTATTCAGACTGATTTATTTCTAAACTGGATAATTAGCGTACAGACTTTTGTTATCTTACTTTTTCTTTTGGAGCATGTGAAGTATTTCATACATATTTTATTTTTTAACTACTTTTAAAAAGTATTATTATTTTCTAGACAGTGTCTTGCAGCGAGCGCCCTGGATGGAGCACAATGGTGCAATCATGGCTCCTTGTAGCATCGAACTCCTGAGCTCATCGAACACTTCAGCCTCCCAACTAGCTAGGACTACAGGCATGCACGGCCATGCTTATCTAATTTTTTATTTTATTTTATTTTATTTTTGGTAGAGACAGGGTCGCAATCTGTTCACCAGTCTGGTGTCAAAACTCCTCTCCTGGCTTTAAGTGATCCTCCCACCTCAGCCTCCCAAAGTGCTTGGATTACAAGTGTGAGCCACTTAGGCTGATAACTTATTTTAAGAGTAAATTTTAAATCTATTGACTAAACTTTTGCAGCTTCACAAGTATTTGTGTGGTTTGAACATTAGTAAATAGTGTATTATGTTACACATAAAAATCCTCATTAGTAGTTCTTCCTTTCAAGTTTGGGAATTATGTTCCTCCATATTTAATTACCAGTGAATCAGTAATGTTATTAAGGATTTTTCTACCTAATTTCAAATTGTAACTTTCAGAGTAACTCATGTGCAAAAAAATCAGAATTAATAATTGAGAATTGGAGAGAGGCGTAATCTCATCTAAGATATAAAGAATGGTGACACAAGTACAGTCTATCTTTGGTATCCATTATCTGCATTTTGTCCCAGGAAGACCTACACAGCTTTTCATGACTGAGATTTGTAAGGTCATGTGAGTGTATATGCTGGTGTGTGTGTGCACAAGCACATGTGTGCAAATGTATGTGTATCCAGTGAAAAGTGCCTGATTTATTTTTTAATTATAGAAATGAGTCCAAAGCACTAAACATAAATTGTAATCAAACAGGAATATTTAGTTTAACTGAAACTAACTTGTATATTGATTAAAGACACAAAAATATTGAGCTTTTGATCTAGAAATCCCTGCTTTGCCAACCTCAGAATGAAATGTAAACACTGCTGGATGGAGGTAAACACTGCTGAGATAACTCTAAATTAGTCTATGGAGAATATTTTTTCTCCATTCGTTGAAGTTTAAGGTCAGATCTAAGCAAAAATTGCCTCTCAATAAAATGGGCTTTGGGAGAACAAAAATGTAGTCAGCCATAGATTTTCAAATTTCTAAACCGCCTATGGTCACTGACCAGTTTTGTAACCTGACTTCTCTGATCTTACCTTCTTATGCCTGTTTTTCTCACTTGTGTAAAATATCTGTCATTTTATGTATAATTATGCAGTTCATGTTGATTATATTTACTTGCAGTAAATTGATCTGGGATGTTTAATAGAATTTCTGTTTCCCAAGGCAACCAATGACTTTACATGTGCCCTAGAAATTTCCTCTGAAATAATCAAAGTTTCCTAGCATTATGAAAACTGAAACAAAGTGTTTTCTTCTGGTTTATTCTTGGTGAGAAAAAATAAAATAAAATTAGAATACTTGGGAACTGAAAGAACAAAGAAAGTACATGCAGATGTATTTGCCCTAAAATGAAAACAAATTTTGAGGAGAAATGGAGAAGCAGCATGCAAGGTTTTTACTGATGCTCGAACGTTTTTTCTTCGCTAGGACCATGCAATCTTTTTTTCTTAGAATTGTATAGCTAAAAGGGTTTTATCCAATACTAGCACAAGTGTACTTTAAGGAAATAAAACATTCATAAAACTCTACACGGAAAAGCGTTGATATGTCAAAAATTATAAGTTAAGTAGGACTAGTTTACTTACAAATGCTGTAGTATTTAATACATTGTTTAAGGTCAAGCCTGGTGGCTCATGCCTGTAATCCCAGCATGTCAGGAGGCTAAGGTGAAAGGGTTGCTTGAGCTCACGAGTTGGAGACCAGCCTGAGCCACACAGTGAAAACTTGGTCTCTACTAAAAAGAAAGAAAAAAAAAATCAAATCACCTAGGTGTTGTAGTACATGCCTATAGTTCCAGCTACTCAGGAGTCTGAGTCAGGAGGATTGCTTGAGCTCAGGAATTCGAGGCTGCAGTGAGCTATGATGACACCACTGCACTAGCCTGGGAACAGAGTGAGACCCTGTCTCTAAAACATAAATAAATAAAAATAAAATGTAGTTCAGTTTATAAAAATTGTATCTCCATTTAAACTTTATTAAATACGTATTGCTTAAGGTGTTGTACAACTTTGAATTAAAATTTATGTTAACACATCTTGCATACATAAAAATGATGCTACAGTGGTTCTTCTTTTTTTTTTTTTTTTCATTTTTAATTGAGGACTGCGTTGCAAATGTGACCAAACCAGAACCTCAGTATTTGTCCTTGCAGATTAATGCTCTGAAATGTACAATTCTGTCATTTTATAAAGTAGTTTAGTGGACTCAGGGTAGATACAGAATATAATAATGACATTAAAAGTAATTTAATTTGTGCCTTCATGAGAAAGGCCTATAGATTGTTTTCTTTAGAATAAATACACAATTAGTTACCAAATATTATTATTAGCTTGAAGTAGTAAACCCTTTTCCCAAAATAACCCAGGAGGAAAAATTTTCCTTTCTTTTCTTACCACCACTATCACATTTCCAAAAGAATTTAAAAGGACAAGTTACTTTATAGTTTCAAATACTCAATTGCCTTCTAGAATGTTCTAATTCAGAACACAGCATCCACTGTATGCACCTGTCCAGATTCCCACATTTGAATCTGCTTCTATGATAGCCTGCTCACTGGAACACTTCCACATCACCGTCCCTCTGGGGCCTCATCTGCTTACACTGCTGGCTGTCTTGGCCATCCCAGGTGTCAGCTAGGCTCCCCTCACTTCCTAGTCATGAGGGGACCTGCAGTGGCCCAGGTGGCCAGACTGACACTGAAGCAACACACAGGGGCTGTGGTTCTTCTCATCATGTCCCTACTCAGATGAAGTTCTGTGGAATGCCTTCGACGGAACTTACTGAGCAGCTAATGACACAACTCAGAAGTGTTGGGTTTGATGGCTCACTGTTTAGCAGTGAGAGAAGCAAGAGGTTGACAAATCCAGTTTCTTGGAAAGAAACATTTAATAGTGTAAACTAAAAATAAAATTTTACAGCGACCAATAGACTGAATGGACCATCTCTTGGCCCAGGTGGACCCCAGAGAAACCTTGAAAATTGAGTTCTCAGCCATGACGGGATAGGAGGTTGGACACAACTCATTAGACCCCTCTCCCTTACTAATGGCTAACCACCGTTAGGCTTTCTTTCTTAGAGGCTAAAATGAAACCAGTCCTCTCAAAATACTGCACCACGGATAGCAACCAACCACCTGAAAACAGACCACTGACCCCTGAGTAGTCCTGGCCAGTCTGCAGAGTACAAATTTTCATGTCCTCTGCTTCATCTTTTGGCATCAGAGGGCCCAAAACTCTACCATTGGATCATGCTAATGCTGCTGTTTTTTTGTACATGGGACTGTTGAGGGCTGAGATACAGCATAATTCTCCTTTCACAAATATACGTGACTCATCCCATAGCTTATTGAATATGTACAGTTTTCTCTCCCCGGAAGTGTCTGTTTCTGGTTTCTGGTTTCTGGCTACAGGATACGATTCCCAGCCTGTCAGAATGGCGCCCTGCAGGCTGCAGCCCTTTATGAGAAAATAAGTTCTTCTTTCCAAATTTATGAACCTTGTGACTGTTCAGTTGATAATAGGGACTTAGAAATAGAACCCATATCTCTGGTAGTGGTGAGAGGATATGGTGGATTCCTGTGCCATTTTCCCTCAGATTCAGGGGTTTTATATCAGAGGGAAAGGGTATACGTGCTTCAAAAGGAATTTGTAAGGCAATTGAAGGAATTTGCTCAAGGACAGAATTTGTGGTGAGTCCAGTAAGTACGTGATAGTAAGTCCACACATCTGAGTATCATTCAAGATGGAATTGCTTTAGCCTCCACAAACACTTAGACCAATGAGAAACATGAAAAAGCCAGCAGATAAATTCCTGTCCTGTCTTTCTATCTCACACTTTTCTGAGTAGCAGGGGGTACCTTATGACCTGCTTGGAACACTTCCTCAGTGTTAGTGAGGTAGCCAAAGGTGCTTTGTTCTAAAGCTGTGGATTCCTGGACAATGTACTACTATCTTTTCTCCTTCCCTGAATCACTTTTTTCCCTCACTATTGCTACCCTGACATTGCTTTTTCAAGAAAGTATTAGACGTAAGCTTTGACACAGGCTATATGTTTTTTGGGGACTTTAAAACATTCTCCTCGAGGCATATGTAATCTTAAACATGTAAGAAATCTAAAATATAAGAATGATTAAAAATCTTTCAGTATAATTTTCCCAGAATAACCATAGTTGTCACTCCTTACCAACAATACCCCAAATTAAAATATATATATATATATAAGGCAAAAGGCTCCTTAATGCCAGTAAATTAATCTAATTCAGAAGAAAGCTTTATTTTTCTCATAGCTCTGTACCTTATGATATAAAATACTAATAATTAAAAAAAAACCTCAGTGAGGAGGGGTGAATAATAAAACGATTAAGTCACTGTTTTAAAAGAAATATAGGAAACATTTTATTTAGTTTACTATGGAGAAAAGGTCCTATAAACAATAATGATAAACATTAATGGAAACAAATGCATTTACTGTTTTTTTAAAACAAATTTTATTGAGGTATAATATTCACACAACAAAATGTACTCATTGTTTAAAAATATACCCACTTTAACTACAGTTCAATGAATCCTGACAAACACCTATATCCATATAACCACCATCACAATCAAGATTTAGAATATTTACATCGCCCCAAATAGTTTCCTTGTGACCTTTTGCAGCAGCATTTTCCTAGCCTTACACCCAGGCAGCTGCTGACCTCATCAGCTTTCACTTCCTGTCACTACGCAGTTTTGTCCGTTCTAGAATTTCATGTAAATACGGTCACCACACACACAGGTTATGTATGACATGTTACATATATGTGTACATGTTGTGCATATATCTGCTCTTTCTCTCATCACATTTTTAAGACTCATCTATATAGTTGTGTGTGCGAGTGTGTCCTTCCTATTGCTGAGAAATATACTATTGTATTAACATACCACATGTTGATGGACGTTTACATTGCTTCTAATTTTTGGCTTTTACCAATGAAGGTGCTATGAACATTTCTATGCAAGCTTTTTTGTGTATAGATATATATATTTTTTTCACTTATTTGGGGCAAATAAATAGCAGTGGAATTGCCGTATCATAAGGTAAGTATATGTTTAACATCATAATAAACTGCCATGTTATTTTCTAAAGTAGTTGTATCCACAAGCAACGTGCAAGAGTTCCAGTTGTTCTGTGTCTCTCCCAACACAACACTGTTAGTTTTTATAGCTGTATCCATGTTTATGGGTAGTGTTATCTATTGGTAGTCTTATTTTGCATTTTCTTTTTCAGTAATGATGTTGAGCATCTTTTCATATGCTATTGATCATCTCGGATATTTTTTGTGAAGTGTCTGTTCAAATCTTTTATCCTTTTTATTGGCATGTCTGTCTTTTTATTCACTTTTAAACAATAGAAAGCCTGCAGAATCTCCTGGGTGTCTTGTAGTCTGCAAATATGCCAGAAAGTTTTAGTTAAATTTATGAACTAAACGGTTGACAATAATTTATTTCCTCATTTTCTGCTGCTGTCCTTTTTCAGGAAGCTTCATCTACTTTAGCTTTCTATCCATCCTTGGAACAGGCCCAATCTTTCTCCCCACTTCACATTGCTCTTACAGTTAGCTGTGCTTAGAATTCTTCTTCCCTATCCTCTGGCTCCTTCTCATCTTTCAGGTCTCAGCTCCAATGTCATATCCTCAAAGGCACCTTCCCTGAACCCCCAAACTAAAATAGATCCTTTTATGCCATTTCTAATCACAGCACTCTGTTCCATCACTTCTCACAATCGGCAATAACATTTTTATTTGCTTATTTGTTTATTGTTTTGTTCCCCCACCCACCTGTGCTGCATGAGAGCACAAATCACGCTCAACCTGTTCTCCAAGGAATCTCCAGCACATTGCACAGTGCAAGGTTCACAATGAGTGTTGAATAAATATTTGTCATTGGATGAATTGACACCTCAATTCTCTATGAGTTATTACATTGGAGGGTGAATAGATTTAGAACAATTGTTCTCCATAGTTCTTTTGGAGTTTCTTACAACATGAGTAATTCACAAATGCAGATAACCTTGGAATTTCTTCTTACTTTCTTTTCCATGAGGAGATTCTTACAGTAGAAAAGGCTTCATAAGCTTTCCTAGATAACTGTATGGAAAAATGGGCATTCCAAGGAGCCATGCAGATTTGTCCTTGTCTTTTTTGGAACTCCATATGAATGTTAAAACTTTTTAGAAGTTTACAACTTTGGGAACTACCCTAGAGGGATTTTTTTTTTTCTTCAGAAAGGTTATTTTATTTAGGTGGAGAAAAGAGAAGGAAAGGAGAAGAGGAGAAAGGCTTCCATGAAGAGTGTGGAAGGCGATTCCAGAGGGGAAATCCTGGAGGGAGCTCCCACCTGTGGGAGGGGATTCCAGAAAGCTGGAAAATCCCTAGTGGGATTTTTGAAATAGGGTTAGCCTAAGTCTACTGGGCTATTACTGAGCTTAATGGGAGACTAGGCAGATTTCACAATGAGGAAAGCATGCCCAACAGAAGACAATGAGGAGTGATGGGTAGCTTGGTAAGCACCAACACAAGTATTGTCATGCTGAAATGCAGGATCAATTTTTCCTAACCTTTGAATTTGTAAATGAATAAAGATCTTGGTTTACATGGGGCCTCTGTCACTTAGTAATCATATAAATACTGGCAAGTTGTTTAATCCGTATGTATCTTATTTTTCTTTAATGTGTCATTAATAATATTTAATTTACAAACTGTTTTCTGGATTGAAGAACATGCTAGTAGAATGCCTGATATATATTAGAAGCTTTATTTCGTTATTTGTTACATTTCAAAATTCTTCAGCTTACATGTGTTAGAAAACAAGCATTTTCTAAACACAGACTGTATTTCATTCTCTATTCAAAGTACATACTTAACAAATACTCACTGATAGCTATAAAAGCTTAATGTGCCTGGGAAAAAATAAGTAGCAGTTAAATAACCTAAAGGCTGCAGCAACAAATAAAAGAAAAATCTAAGAGAAAGGAAGAAGAAAACAAAGAAAGAGAAGGAAGGAAGGAGAGAAAGAAAGGAAGGAAGGAAGGAAGGAAGGAAGGAAGGAAGGAAGGAAGGAAGGAAAAGGGAGGGAGAAAGGAAGAAAGGAAGGGAGGGAGAAGGAAAGAAAGGGAAAGGAAAGAAGGGAGGGAGAGAAGGAAGGAAGGAAAAAGGAAGAAAATGATACATAATAATTCAAAGTAAAAAAATACTTTTGTGACAGTCAATAGAGCAGATATTCAGACACACTTAAAAATAATTATTTTAAGATATTAAACTTTCTCCAAAGAATAAGAAGGTTATATAGTTTGTGCTTAATAAAAAACAAAGACTGTGTATGATTTATTTGGCAATGTCGTAGAATTAGATATCTACATCTATTTTCCAGAAATTCAAATGTTATGCTGTGAATTTTTTTAAAATAATAACTTTGTCTAACTATAAAATTATAAATGTGATGTAGATGGTATTATGTAGCAACTGGGTCTCAAAAATTAATCAAACAGTCTGAAGTTAAATAGCCAGAAAGTTTCTGTTCAATCTTGTCTTTCAGGATAGAGAAGAGAAATTGACTAAATAAAATAATTTTAAAAATCATATTCAAAAGCGATGGATATATGACTAAAATTTGCACCTTTAAGCAGATTAATTTCAAATCTTCCTGGCCGTATTCTCCATCTTAATGCTGGGCATGCATACATGTATATCCTGCTATCATCTAAGACCCAGCAATGAGTTTGTCTTTCAAAGGTGATGTCTTAATTTCTGCAAAAGCAGTTTAGTTTTGTCAATCAAAATCAGTTTTAGTTTGCATTCGGTTAGAACAAGTTCTTTTAATTCCCAGAAGTTTCTTATTATCCACTTTCTAAAGCCAGCTTCTGCTAATGGAACACAGTCTTTCTCCATCAGGTCTTCTTCTGTTGCTGATGAGGAACTGTGATCTCGTGTAGAGGGAGAGGCATTCTGATTTTGGGTATTCTCAGCCTTTTTAGGCTGGTTTCTTCCCTTCGTTATAAATTTATCCATCTGTGGTCTTTATAATTACCGTCTTTATAGTTGGGTTTCTGAATGGACGTCCAACTTATTGATTCCTGGCGCTAGAATCTGAGCAACCCAGTATGCCGGCCAAAACAGTGGCTTTAAGATTGATGGTGCTTTTCTGACTCTGCACCAAGAACTGCCACACCAAGGCAGCGGCAAAACCGCCTCACCGGCCTCAAGAGTCACACTGGCAACACGTGGGGCTCCTCCGCTGGGAATCTCCTGGTGCGTGAGCAACAAAAATTGATCTGAAAGTGTGGCGTCCTCTCGTTCTCTGCTCTTTCAGTGGGAGCTGCAATCCCGAGCTGCTAGTGATCAGCCATCTTTGATCTCTCTCCAACTTTGAAACTTTGAAAAAAGGTTTGACAAAATGTTAACAATAACACACAATTTAGAGAGGAATATAAGTGAATTAATGGAACTGAAAAATACAACACGAGAACTTCGTGAACTATGCACAAGTTTTAACAGCCGAATTGATCAAGCAGAAGAAAAGAGATCAGAGGTCGAAGACCAACTTCATGAAATAAAACAAAAAGACAAGATTAGAGAAAAAAGGATAAAAAAGAACGAGCAAAGTCTCCAAGAAATATGGGACTATGTGAAAAGACCTAATCTACGTTTGATAGGTGTACCTGAATGTGACGAAGAGAATCAATCCAAGCTGGAAAATACGCTTCAGGATATTATTCAGGAAAACTTTCCCAACCTAGCAAGGCAGGACAATATTCAACTCCAGGAAATACAGAGAACACCACAAAAATATTCCTCAAGAAGACCAACCTCAAGGCACATAATCGCCAGACTCACCAGGGTTGAAATGAAAGAGAAAATACTGAGGGCAGCCAGAGAGAAAGGTCAGGTTACCCATAAAGGGAAGCCTATCAGACTCACAGCAGATCTCTCAGCAGAAACCCTACAAGCCAGAAGAGAGTGGGGGCCAATATTCAACATCCTTAAAGAAAAGAACTTTCAACCCAGAATTTTACATCCAGCCAAACTAAGCTTCATAAGCGAAGGAAAAATAAAATCTTCTGTGAACAAGCAAGCACTCAGAGATTTCATCACCACCAGGCCTGCTTTACAAGAGCTTCTGAAAGAACCACTACAAATAGAAAGGAACAACCAGTATCAGCCTTTCTAAAAAATACCAAAAAATAAAGAACATCAACATAATTAAGAAATTACATCAACTAATGGGCAAAACAGCCAGCTAACATTAAATGACAGTATCAAACACACATATATTGTTATTAATTCTAAATTTAAATCGACTAAATCCCCCAATCCAAAGACACAGACAGGCAAAAAAAGCCAAGACCCATTGGTATGCTACATCCAGATCCATCTCACATGCAAGGATACACAAAGACTCAAAACAAAGGGATGGAGAAAAATTTACCAACCAAATGGAGAGCAAAAATAAATAAATAGAAAGCAGGAGTTGCAATTTTTGCTGATAAAATAGATTTCAAAGCAACAAAGATCAAAAGAAGCAAAGAAGGATATTACATAAAGATAAAAGGATCAATGTAACAAGAAGAGCTAAAGATCCCAAACATATATGCACCCAATACAGAAATACCCAGATATATAAGACTTACAAAGAGACTTGGACTCCCACACAATAATAGTGGGAGACTTCAACATCAATATTAGATAGATCAATGAGACAGAAAGTTAACATCGATATTTAGGACTTGAACTCAGACCCGGAACAAGTAGACTTAATCAACATTCACAGAACTCTCCACTTCTAAATACACAAAACATACACTCTTATCAGTACTACATCACACGTATTTACAGGTTTAAATGAAATATTGGTTGGCTGCTTGTTAATTATTTTCTTCCCTCATTTTTTTTTTAATGTCTCTATTATTAAACACAATTACAGGCACACCCAGTTTTAGACTGCGTTCTAGCCCGGGCAATAAAGCAACACCCCTGTTCTCTCTCCCTCTTCCTCTTCCTCTTTCTTCCTTTCCTTTATGCTTTTTCTTTATTCTTTTTCTTTCTTTTTCTCGTTCTTCCTCTAAAAAAAAAAAAATCAGTTTTGTTTTCTCAGTCACTAAGGCTTTTCTCAGTCACTAAAAACAAACATTTGTCTTTCAGTTTTTATTTGATTCCAAATCTCATGTCTAACCAGTTACCAAACTCAAAAAACTTCCGCGGATGAGATGAGAAGAAAGACTGGCAGTTATTTCTTATTTTCTTTCTTAAGCCTCAAACCAGAAAGGGGAAGAGAAATCATAAATGTAACAACCACTGTTCAATCATTCGTTGATTATTGGAAGAAGGAGCCTTTGAATTTAAAAATAGCCTACACTAAAGTCAAGTTTTCAAAATCTATTCTTGTCACAGTTACTAAGTAGCCCTGTGACTACAGATAAGACACTTCCCCTTTCTGCTTCAGTTACCTGATCTTCATAATGGAAGGGAAGTGGGAGACATGCTAAAACACCTTTCACTTCTAAAATTCCATTTAATTCTCTTCTGTGTGTTTATTTTTTCCATTCCCCACTATAGCCCACCCAAATAGAGGTATTTGTCAGTTTGCTTATACATATTAACATACTTCATAAATATCAACTCTTTGCCCTAAAAGATCCAAAGATCCATCTTTGGACCGCACTGAAAGATTTAACTTTTCATAAAGCCACTTTCTTTGTTTTTTCGTATCTAAAGTGGCTAACCATGTTAAAGGCAAAGGCAAAGTCATACCGCAGACCTTTCCTATCACCATCCACAGAAATTTCTTGCCATGCACACCACCTACATGATCAAGCTTTCTTCTCCAGTCAGTCTGTATCACTCAACATAAAGGCATATGCCGGGTCTTCTCATTTTTGCCCTTTTGCCATCTTATGTACATACTTCTTCTCTACCTGGAATGTCCTCTTCGCTTATTGCTACCCACTGAAATTTTGCCCTGCTCATAGTTCACATTTCAAAAAAAAAAAAAAAAAAAAAAAAACTATGCTCATTAAGCCAAAGTGATTTGTCCTACTTCTTAGCTCTAATAAGAAATAGCAAGACCTGAGTGCTAATAGGTTGAGGGGTAGAGAGTAGTCTCAGGTCCTCACGGACAGAGAGGCTTTCCGTGTTGGGCACCTTGTGATGAAGAATCCCCATTGCCACTTTCCCTTAGCCACTCTGCTGAGACTTTTTTTAAAAACATAGAGGGCCCCACCCATAACTCATTTACCCTGTGTATACCAACAGCAACTTACCGCAAGCACGTGGATTTCTCTGGCTGAGAACTCTCTGTGGCTCCTGGACAGACCAGGCCAAAAAGTTCTAGGGAACTAACACACCTACGAGAAAACCTTAGCAAATGACAGATGAGAGCACTTGTGAATAAATCCCTCAGTTTCCTTGCTCCTGAGGTAGGATGATTCTGAGGAGCGTTCCACACGGCCTTGCACAGGTCTCCAGCGGGGTCATCGAAAGACTGCCCCCTGTGTTGCCTGAACTTTACCAGCCAGGCTTCCCCACTCCCCTGTCAGTACTTCCGGAGCTCAACTCTTACATAAACCACTTGCATTCAGATACTTGAGTTGGAGTCTCCCTCTGAGGGAAATACCTTTTTTTTTTTTTTAGACGGAGTTTCCTTCTTGTTGCCCAGGCTGGAACGCAATCGCAACCTCGGCTCACCACAACTCCGCCTCCCGGGTTCAAGCAATTCTCCTGCCTCAACCTCCCACATAGCGGGACTACAGGCATGCACCACCACACCCAGCTAATTTTTTGTATTTTTAGTAGCGACAGGATTTCTCCCGGTTGGTCAGGCTGGTCTCGAACTTTTGACCTTAGGTGATCCGCCAGCCTCGGCTTCCCAAAGTGCTGGGATTACAGGCAAGAGCCACCGCACCCGGCCTGTATTGGTTTTTTATACATTTTGTTTGTTTGTTTTTCAACGATGAGGTCTCATTATAATACCCAGGCTGGACTCAAACTTTTGGGCTTCCACCTCAGCCTCCTGAGTAGCAGGAATTACAGGCACACGTTTTTGCTTTTGTTTTTCCTTTTGCCTTGATTTACATAATTTAATCTTTTAAGAAAATTATAATTTCATTTGTGCTTTCCAGTTGGTTGATATATATTTATGCATTATAGTCTATCAAAATTTTTAAAAAGTCTAATGTAGGTTCAGGTTATGTCTTTATTTTCAACCCTAAGGCTATCTTTTGGTCCTTTTTCTTCTGTTTAACATGTTCAAAAAATGTTTTTTACTTATTTTTACAATAAATTATCTCAGCGTGATTGATTCTCATTTCTAATTTCTTACTGTGGTTGCTTCTGTTACTTTGTTATTTTTTATTTTATTATCTTCTTTTTTAAACTGTTATTTCTTCCTCTACTTTCTTTCAGTTTACATTTCTAGCTTTTGAACATCAAATATATTTATTCTCAATTTGTCTTATCTTTTAATTAATAAATACAAAATTATACACACTTATCCAAATTTTGACTTAGGACCCCTAGTTAAGACATAAAGTGCTTCTATTACTTGCTAATTTTAAATATTAAAAACTCTCCATTGTTATTTGATCAGCGGCATGTATTATTTAGCAATAAAATATTTTATTTTGAAAATTATTGTTTTGTTAGATATCTTTGGTTGCTGATTCCTAATTCTGTTTATTTTAATTAACGAGTTGTAGACAGTTAAATTTGTTTGAATTTATTAAAACTTTGGAAAAAGTAATGATTAATTTTTATAAAGATGCAAAGTATATACTTAAAAATTACTGATTCCCTATTAGTTGGGGGACTAGTTCTCTAAAATGTTCACTGGCTTAACAGTATTAATCAAGCGTGGATATTTTAATACCTATTTGATGTCTGCTTAATCTATCAACTTCTTAGTTATTGAGTTAAAATATCCCATTGGAATTGCAGAGTTGGGACTTTCCTCCTGCAATTCTGTCAGCCTTTGCTTTACGTAGTACAAAGTTCTGGTTTAGTAAATGCAAGATTTTGACTGTTCATTCTATCATTATGAAGTATTTCCCTTGATCACTTTTAATGCATTCCATCTCTGACTTCACCAATGGTTCCAAGTTCTGTAAGCAGAGTATGGAGTTTTGGCTTCTGTTTCTAGGCAGGTGCTGAGGCCTTAGCCACCATGAATTTGCTGGTAATAATCACTGCATGGGCCTAATAGCATCTGGCTCACTGGTGTATGTTCCTTGTCTGCTTCTGGCAACCAGACATCAAGGACACTTTACTTTCTTGTTTTAATCTTAGAAATATCTATCTATCAGATAGATTTATAATGTATACATAGAAGGAAGAGATATATACATGTCTGTACACATACAAAAAGAAAGAGTGCACACAAGAAGGAGTACTTTTACTTGTGTTCTTTTGCCATCTTGACCTTGAAGTCTAATCTCGTCTTAGAAATTTTGATTAATTGGCACTTTCATTCAATCTCCTGAGTTGCAATATATTTTTTTCATTTAAAAGTAATTTTCTCAAGCAACTTACTGAAGATTCTCATTGTTTTCCTGTAAAAGTAGCCAAGAAGTCTATAAAAGATGTTAATGACTACTTAGTCCTTTCACTGGAATGCATAGATCCCCTGGAGCAATACCACTGATGTATTTCTAAAGGATGCCGTGTTAAGTGCTTACTGCTTTTAGAAAAGGTACCTGAGCTGATGCCCAAGATTACATTAAGAGTGGAACGGTATTAATGTCCCCTTAAGAACATTTTTTACAGCCTAGCAGGAAGAAAAATCACTTTACTCTCATGTTATGATTTATGTATTGCTATTATCATTCCTAATTACGGTATCCCAATAAAACATTTATTTATGAACTCCCTTCAGTTTAGTTTCATCTCCTAGTAAAATTTATTTTCCTCTTGGAGTAAAATTTCTTTCTTCATATTTAAATTTTACATAATTTGATTAGATAAAACATATGGATGGATAATCAAAACAAATAATGTCAGAAATACTGGTTAAGTTAATGTCTTATTTGCTTTATTTTATTCTGTTTGGACATACAAAAAAATCAAGCTCTTTTTCCTTCTAAAATTAAGAAAAGCTTAAGGGGTCTAAATCTAGTTTAGCCAGACACATCCACTTATATCTTTAACAATTTTGAATGTGTTTTGACAGGTTTTCCTTCTTTCTTCGCCATTTTTTAGATTATAATTTACAGTTTCATTTCACAGTAGTTAAATATTATAGTCATCTTCAGGAAGTGAAAAAATTATCATAATCTAGCTACCTTTACACTGTCATACATGAATCATTTAGAAAATTTAAAGAATTTATCCAACTGCATTTCTCACAAAACATGCCTAGAAAATTGACTTAGCTAAGTAAAACAAAAGAAAAATAATTAAATAAAGCATGCAGTGAAATACCATTGTGACTAGGCAACTTGAAGAAAATTTACTAAATCAAATTTTGTTCAAATATATTTTTTTATTTATGTATGTATTTATTTAAAGACAGGGTCTTTCTGTGTCACCCAGGAGGGAGTGCAGTGAGACAATCATGGCTCACTGCAGCCTCATCCTCCTGGGCTCCAGCAATGTTCCCACCTCAGCCTCCAGAAGAGCTGAGACTATAGGCAGGCATCGCCACACCCAGCTACAAATGCATCTTCTTATATGTCATTTTCCAGCACTCTACATAATATAATCTGAATTAAAGACAAAGTAGAATATTTATATATATATGTGTGTAAAAGAAAACCATGCTGTAGTCTGTTAACAATTAATTACAATGATTGCAAATCATAAAAAAGCTATATTTCTTTTTCTCATGAAGATTTAGAATTATTGTCCCAAATATGACTGAAGTTAGGATTTTTCAAAGGTAAAATCAAATAATTACTTTAAGTTTACATTATAGAGCTATTGAAATAGCATAGCTTGTGTTTTTTTGTATTATCAAATGTATTTTATTGTATTTTCAAAGATAGAGGAGAAAGGGGGGTATGGAGGGCAAGATGGAAGAAGGAAGAAAGGAGAGGAAGAACAGAAAATGGAAAGGTGATTGGTGATTTCATATACATTTTAAAATTGTATTATAGAACTTTTTAAATTGCTCAGCCTTCTGTCTTACAATGAATGTAATCATAATTGTAGCAGAATGATAGCTCTGTAATTCATACACAAGATAGGAATGCTATAATTCACCTAATCCAAATTGTTTTGAAAGAACAGGTCTTATAGTGATTGACAAATATGGAAAATACAGTTTTGTTGCTGGCCTTTCACTTTACTATACCCTTCAATAGCAAAGCTTCTGGTTGGCACTCCAAAATAAATAAATAAATAAACACACACACACACACACACACACACACACACACACACACACATATATGTGTATATATATATATGTGTGTGTGTGTGTATGTATATATATATATATATATATATATATATATATACTGAATGCCAATAAGAGTGCCTCTGAATTTGGAACAAAGAAATAATCCCGACACTGTTACTGACTACTCAGTTTAGGCCTTTATAACTACTCTCAAGTAAGCATTTGAGACACTTTGCAATCTCAACATATTAATAAGTAGGTTGAAGCAATATATTTTAAAATAGTTTGACATTTTTAACTCTCTGAGTTTTAGTTTTAGGCTTTAGAACAAATTCCTTAAACATTGAAGTGATCTCTGCTTGTTTTCTAATACACTGTCCAGAGTGACTGTTTAAAACTATAAATCTTATTTTACTTCTCAATTTATATTATCTAACAATTTCCCAAGGCAGGATCTGAGCTCACTGCAGCGTCTGCCTCCTGGGCTCAAGCAATCTTCCCACCTCACGCTCCAATCAGCAGGAACCACAGGCACGCAACACCACGCCCTACTAACTATTGTATTTTTTGTGGAGCCGGGGTTTTGCCATGTTGACCAGACTAGTCTCAAACTCCTGAGCTCAAGCAATCTGCCCACATTGGCCTCCCAAAGTGCTAGGATTATAGGCTTGAGCCACAGTGCCCAGCACAAATTTCTTATTACCTTAACAGAGCCTGCAAGAAAAGTCCAGGTACATTGTTCTCTCTTGTCCCCCATATGCCAGTCACAGTAACCATCTTCCAGTTCTTCTGAACTTCCATGATATCACCCCACACCTTGGAATTCTCTGCTCTTTGCAAATGTGTCTCCGCCCCCTTTCTGGCTAACTCCTGATTCACCCGTTAGCCCAAACTTCATTTCTTCAGGGAAGGTTACTCTGGACACCCAGATTAAATCAATTCCTTCTGTCACATACTCAATGAGGTCCCCATATTTTCTGTCATACCATTCACCATAGCTTAACATTGAATGAGGACAGATTAATAGCCTGTTACACATCACACTATAAGATTCATGAGGATAGACATGATATCAGTATTATTCACCATTTTACCCTCACAACCTATCACTGTACTTAGGATCTAGTAAGTGCTCAAGAAATATTTTTGACTGAATGAATAGATACATGGCATGATAGAGATTTTTCTTTTTATATATTGGTGAAAATGAATTATAATCACAAATAAAAATAACTTTCATTGTTTCATAATTTATATAGGTGATTTCAGATATTTCCAAGAGTTGTATCTGTTCACAATGGACATGAGATTAATTTTTCTGAAAATGTTGGCATCATGTGTCCTTTCTGTGCTCTTTCTTCTCCAGGGTACTTAGAATTTTAAAATAATATTAGAAATTACAGATGAGAAAATGTGATAGGTGGCCTACTTTGGATTCCCTGACAAGTAAATCCTGAACAAGGGATTCAAGAGTAAATAGTTCCATGGGAGATGACCCCAGAACACACTAACAGCAGAATGAGAAAGTGAAACAGGAAATGGAGACAAGTTTAATAACACAACAGCAGTAACTTAACACAATGACAAGAGTGTATCATTAAGCAGGTTATCACTTTGGGTTGTGGGAGCCATGTAGAAAATATAGCTCAGCCTTGTCCTGACTGCAGGGCCAGAAAGCTGGGTATTTAAATCCTGTTGACTGCTGCTCCTGAAGAGTGAAAATTTCCTCGTACTTCCAGCCTGCTACTAGCAACAGCAGAGTGACCTCAGGCTGCCAGAGAATACACTCAAAGACACATACACGCTGTCCTTGGAAGTCTACTGGTGTGGACTACAATCCTAAGAGCTTGGAGAACCTGGGCAGGGTGCAGAGTCAGCTACAATAGGCTTCATAAACAATTCTCAGTACACTGCACTAAATTTTGATCATCCCAAAGACTGAAGTACTCTAAAATCTTATCTTAATTGTGATATTTCTGAATAAAGTGTTTAATTGTTGGCAATGCCTTTAAAATAATAATATAAATAATAAAATTATAATAGAAGTGGGCTGCTAGAATTATAGCAATGGGCAGCATTGCTAAATTTATACAGAAACAGAAACAGGTAGCCCCTAAAAATATTTTGGGGAAGGAATTACAACACTCTTTTAAGGGTGACTCTAAAACATGGTTTTCAGGTACATATGAATATGAAGAAAAATCTTTCCAGGTACATATGAATACAATTTTTTAAATAATTTGCCTAATGGTGAGCTACTTCTTTTGTTCTCTTTTCTTTTTCACCTCATGTATTAGAATTGACCCAACTTGGCCCCCAGTGAACGCAAACAAAACAAAGCAAAACAAAACAAAATGAGCACATTGGTCCTAAGGAGATAAAATGATCTGAAGTGGAAGAACATCAGAATAAAAACTCTGGTCATCTAGTGTTTTCACGTAAATGTGATGGATATTTTATATTAAGATATTTCTTCAGTCTCTTTCCCTAAGCAGCCTGAGGTAATTTGTGAAGATGGTTCTCTATTCACTTGACACGGAGAACCCCACAAAATCATGCAAATCAAGAGGTTCCAATCTTCATGTTCACTTTAAGAACACTTGTGAAACTGCCCAGGCCATCAGGGGCATGCATATACGAAAAGCCACGAAGTATCTGAAAGATGTCACTTTACAGAAACCGTGTGTACCATTCCGATATTACAATGGTGGAGTTGGCAGGTGTACCCAGGCCAAGCAGTGGGGCTGGACACAAGGCTGGTGGCCCAAAAAGAGTGCGGAACTTTCGCTGCATATGCCTAAAAATGCAGAGAGTAATGCTGAACTTAAGGGCTTAGATGTAGATTCTCTGGTCATTGAGCATATCCAAGTGAACAAAGCACCTAAGAAGTGCCGCCGGACCTACAGAGCTCATGGTTGGATTAACCCATACCGGAGTTCTCCCTGTCACATTGAGATGATCCTTACTGAAAAGAACCAGATCGTTCCTAAACCAGAAGAGGAGGTTGCCCAGAAGAAGATATCCCGGAAGAAACTGAACAAACAAAAACTTATGGCACAGGAGTAAATTCGGCATTTAAATAAATGCAACTAAAAGAAAAAATAAGATACTTCTTCGCAAGTATTGGCTGTTGCTAAACTTGGAAATAAACATAAACTAATATATTAATAAAATACACAATCCAAAGACTTCATTAAATTTTAATAATACTGTCATTTATACAAAAGCCCACAAATATATAAACACTATGCTGTTTGATTTGCTTAGTAATATAATAAACTAGAAGAATATTTAACAAATAGTAATATTTACAATAAGGCTAGAAATGAGAATTTTTAGTAGGCCAAATTTTCACAAAGTTTTTATTACTCTTATTGGAAAAGAATGACAATTAACTTTTACAAATGTAATCACTTAAGCCAAACATGTTTGACCTATTCTACTACCTTAGTTTTGCCAGCAGTGTGATTTCTAGTTGTTCTTGTTATTTTGGTTATACATTATCAGTAAGGTAGAGAATCAGCTAAAACTAATGACTATGATTTTTTCCCATGGTGTAGAACTTAGATCTATGAGTCCCATTAATCTCAATGTCAGCAATCTATAGAATTATAGTTTTTAGTCTAGATAAATGTTTATGTCAATATCCTAAACATTTGCCATATTACTGCATGGTGTTAATAATTAAGAATTCAACTTCCCTGAATAATGTTTTTGAACACTAAGGTACCATAATTTGGCTATGCCGTTGCCCAGCTGTTAGTTATACAGCTTGTTCCAATTTCTTTATTGGTTTGTTTTTCTGTATTAAGGAACACTGAAATTAATAGTTTTCAGCAAATTACCATTTAGAAAACTTATTTGAATTTGTAAGTAAGTTTTTTAAAATGAATTTTATTGAGATTATTTTATATATGATAAAGTATACAGATTTTAATTGTATAAGTCAATAAGTTTTGACAAATGCACACTTCCATATAGCCACCAATACAGATCTAGAAAAGTTTTATCACCTTAGAAAATTCTCTCCATAACCTTTGCAGTTAACCCCACTCTCCTCTCCACTCTCCATCCCTAGGCAATCACTTGTCAACGTTCTATCACCACATATTAGTTTGTCCTGTTCTAAAATGAAATATAAATGAATCATCCAGTATGTTTTCATGTCTGGCTTCTGTGGCTCAGCATAGTATTTTCTGAGATTTGTCCATGTTGTCATATGTATCAGTAGTTTCTCTTTAGTGCTGAATAGTTTTCCACTGATGAATTTGTTTACCCATTCATGTGTTAAAGGTCGTTTGGGTTCTTTTCACTTTGGGGACACTGGAGAAGAAGAAAGCTGCATTCTTGTACAAGTGTTTTTGCTGACATAGATTTTCATTTATCTTGGGCAAATAAGAGTGGAATTGCTGGGTTATAGAGCAAGTGTATGTTTAATTTTACAACAAACTGCTAAGCCAATTTCCAAAGCACTTGTAACATTTTACATTCTAAAAGCAATGTATGACGGTTTCACATGTCTCTTGTCCTTGCTAACACCTGTCACTCCTTTTAGTCATTGTTGCAGGACTGCAGGACAGGAAGACCATGCAACTTTGTGTCTTCAAGACCAACCCAAGATTTCCGAGTTCAGAAAACAATGAAAATAAGAGACGTTTAAATATGAAATTGCAAGGTAATATAAAATCCTTCCCTTTGCAGGCCTGACACCGATATTTGATTACTCAATAAGATACTCTTGTAAGAGAATTATTTGGGGAAATGTATTTTCTTTGCATTGGAAGCTTCCTCAGATGTAAAACCTTCATACCAGCTCAGAGGTTTAGCAGGTTTCTCTTCCTCAAAGCAAAGACTATCTTTGGTTTGGAAGCTTGCTTTTCTACCTATGCCGACTTAGCCTCAGCAACTGTACCAGGTGAAATGTTCTCCACCTATTGCTCACCTACAAAGACTTTGTCTCTCTGAAGTGATTTAGTTCTTTTAGATTTATTTGTACCTGTGAAACAGAATTTTTACAAAATGGTGGTTTTAAACAAAAGCATGAAATGTTTGGTTTTTTGGGTACCATTGTTTCAGTGGGAGAGAAGGAAAATCTTTGATGTCTTTTTCTTTTATTTTCTTTTTTTTTTAATGCCTGTTCACACCACTGATTGAAGCAAAACAACACAACATGCTGCCACTTCATCCAAAAGCAGTGTTTTCATTATCCCCTTTCTTGACGGCTCAATCGGTCATAAGCCACAGGCCCATTGAGTGCTTTTAAAAAGGGGGCGTCTTTTTATTTTCTAATTATAAGCCTAACTCTTGCAAAAATCTTTTTGCAAATTTTAAGTATCTCTTAAGGATATACTCCCAGAAGACCATTACTAAGTCAAGAATTATGAATGTTTTTGTGACAATTGCCAAAAAGAATGATAGATATATAATAATAGTATTATTTGTTGAAAGAAATACTTTGTTCCCTTTTCCACAGAATTTGTTACTCTATGATTTGAAGCAGAAATCAATGAATTTTATTGTATTTATTTTGTTGAAATATTTGCGTATTAATCTCAAACTTATTTGCATTATATACTCACCTCCTGTCCACCACCCATTTCTTCAACATTTATTTATTCCAGAAGCAGTCTAAGCAAGAATATTTTTTCTCACTTTTACAGGTAAAATAAGATAAAGAAGAGTAACTGCTAATGGGCATGAGATTTTTTTTTCTTTTCTAAAATGTTCTAAAATTGATTGTGGTGATGGTTGCCCAACTTTGTGAATACAATAAAAAGCACTGAGTCAAAACTTTAAATTGGTGACTCATTTGATATATGAATGTTATCTCAATGAAGCTGCTACTTTAAAAATGAAATAAGAGGAACATGGGTGTAAATGAAACTTCCATGATATGACTCTAACAACCAAATTCTCACCCAACTGAAAACAAAAATATATTTCTTGGGGCAACTTCTAAGCACATTGAAAAAAGAGAAAATTATCTGGTCTCCAAGAACATGATCATAATAAATATAACAAGAATATACTAAAGTTTTATTTGATGTCAGCCACGGAGCTAAATATTTTAAATGATAATCTCATTTAATGTTTATATCAACTCTAAAAAATTATTATTATTTATTAAATTTTGCAGAGAAGAAAACTGAGATTTAGATCAAAGTGATAACTGGTAGAGACAGGGTTCCAGTCTCAGCTTTGTCTTATGCCGTCTTTTTTGTTTTTTTTAAATCTACTGCTTCCCAACATTAGGGCATAACATCCAAGAAGACACCATTGCTGCTGACTATGGCAAAGAAAACAAGCCTACATGTGCAGATATATATACCTAGAGTCACACAGGTATAATAAACCTCTGGGGAGCCGAAAAATAGCATGTACAAATCAGCTGACTTTGGTGAAAACCTAGATGTAAAAATCCTGAAAGCATAAATTGAGAATTCCTAAATTTTGGAGGTTAAGTGGAAACCCGGGAGTGTGATACATTCCCCAGCTTTGAGTTGGCTGTGTTTGTAGTTGTGTACATGTTCAACATCACTTTAAAACCTCACAGGGCCGGTCACAGTGGCTTATGCCTGTAATCCTCATGCTTTGGAAGGCCAAAGCAAGAGGATCACTTGAGACCAGGAGTTCATGACAGCCTTGGTAACATTGTGAGACACACTCTCTATAAAATTTTTTTTTTTTTAAATCCAGACACAATGGTTTGTGCCTGTAGTCCTATCTACTCAGGAGACTGAGGCAGAAAAATAACTTAGCCTAGGAGTTTAAGGCTTCAGTAAGCTACGATTGCACCACTGAATTCCAGACTAAGACCCTTTCTCTAAAAAAAAACAAACAAAAAAATCTCATTTATTCTGTGTCCAAACACAATCATAATACTTTAGGTTCTATGACACTTGACAGTCAATGAAGAAGTGTTGTAATTCTTAAGACAACTTATGTCCAGTCTTTTTGGAAATTATAGAATATTGGTCTTTCAAGAGATCTTTGAAAATTTATTTTATAGGCAAGATAATATCTTCCAGAGAAACTAAGGCAATTTCTCAAGGTAAAGCAGCTCTTCAGAAACAAAGTCAGGGGACTCAGGTGTCTTGAGCCAAGGTCCAGGAATCCTTATATCACATTATATTAATTGTTACTGATGAATAAATGTTAGTTCCCCTTCTTCTGTCCAGCCCTTGGTAATGTCCATTTCTGTCCCAAAGCTCTTGCAAGAAGCTGCCGCCTTGATTTCTGGTGCAGCCAGCTTTCTGATTGCAAACTCTGGGAATCAACTTGGCTTTAATCCAGACTCTGCTCCTGCCAAGTCCAATTTCATCAAGGAGTAATAAAGTACAACAATACACATTTTTACTTTAATGTTCAAAGAATGCTTCTGGATCATTGAATTTTGGACAGCATTTCATCTGTGGGATGCAAATTATTCTAATTACAACAAGTTTACCTCATAAAAAAAGAACACCTGCTTTTTTTAGAGCAACATCCACTAAACAACAGTGAATGGAATAAAGTTAAATTTTGCTTGCATTTACTAGTAGTTAGGAATGGATCAAAATACCAAGGAATTGCGTTCGCCCCTAAGGAAAGCAGTGAATGGTTAAGAAACTTTACGGAAAGAACACTAGAATTTTTTACTGTGTGCATTTGTACTGTGTGTACTCGTTAAATGAAAGAAATTACAAAGAAATAATAACATATAAACCTTAGTAAAACAAATTTTCACTGTTGATATTCCACAAATAAACTACTTCTTATAGAAATTCAAGTAAAAAGTCAAGAACTGAGATTTGCATCATACATAGATAACTAAGGCTTGCAGTCTCAAGGTACAACACTGTTTATTTTATTATTCATTCTATAATATAAATTCTAGCCAATTGTGCTTGCCCAGGCACTGAGCTATCCATATGCTACAACAGAGGAACACAGTTCCTTCTTTATAGAGTTTTGGTAATATTAGATGAGATCTTTATTATCAAAGTTATCTCATTTTTGTGTCTTTAA
Source organism: Sapajus apella (assembly GCF_009761245.1). Classification (NCBI taxonomy): domain Eukaryota; kingdom Metazoa; phylum Chordata; class Mammalia; order Primates; family Cebidae; genus Sapajus; species Sapajus apella. Next base: position 87,512,518 of record NW_022436941.1, on the reverse strand, counting down.
ACTAAGAGTAATCAATGTCCATTTTTATTTTCTTGATGATTTCTTATGAATATCCACAATTAAAGTTTATTTTAATAAACTATATTTTAAATTTCTATTATATTTAAATTTATATTAGTATATATTTATTTTATAAATTTTGTATTTATATTTTTATATTTGTAACATACAACTTTTACACCTATATTTTATTTTTCTATTTATAACTTATAAGTATAAATTTATAACATTTTATGTGAAATATATGTTATTTATATTTTAAATTTAGACTATAAAATATAGTTCTTAAACTGTATTTTAGATTTTATGTTTCTTCCTCCTCTGGAAATCCACCAACTTCTATGGCACTGAGGTGCACAGGTTGAGTTGTAACACAGGTTGAGACTCTAATACAGGTTGAGTATCCCGTATCCAAAGTGCTTGGGACCAGAAGTGTTTCAAATTTCTTTTTTTTTTTTTTTTTTTTTTTCCAGATTTTGAAATATTTGCATATACATAATGAGATATCTTGGGGTTGGGACCCAGGTCTAAACATAAAATTTATTTATGTTTTATATGTACTGTATACATCTAACCTGAAGCTAATTTTATACAATGTTTTTAGTAATACGTGCAACTCATAAGAGATCAAGTGTGGAATTTTCCACTAGTGACAGCATGTCAGTGCTCAAAAAGTTACAGATCTTAAAGCATTTTGGATTCCAGATTTTGGGGATTAGTGATACTCAACCTATACTTTTCATTATTTTAGTTTTTAAACTTCTGCAGGAGGTGAAACCAGTCAAGTTTAGAAGTTGTATGCTCAATAAGTGAGACTTTAAAATACGTCTCTTTAAAGTACTTGTATACTTGTGGGAACTCTGGAAAACTTCTTCTGTGATTCGAAGAAAACCTTGGTTCACATATTTTCAAACAAAGTTCCGTGAAATGAAACTATCTAGAGTTAACTCCACTCTCTTTATGATGTTAGCAGAAGGAAAAATTGATAACTGATGGTGTTATAAACTACCCAGACTGCTATACTAAAATTTCATAGATGGAATGATTTAAACAACAGAAATTCATTTTCTCACAGTCCTAGAGGCTGGAAAGTCCCAGGTCAAGGGAAGGCAGGGTCGATTTCTGCTGAAGACTCTCTTCCTGGCTTGCAGAAGTCTGCCTTTTCATTGTGTCTTCACATGCCAGAGAGAGAGCAAGCTCTCTAGGTTTTTTCTTACAAAAATGCTAATTTTACCAGATCAGTACCCCACCTTTATGACTTCATTTAACCTTAATTAAATCTTCATTCATCCCCATCTCCAAATACAGCCACAATGAGGGTTAGGTCCTCAAATTATTAATTTTGGAGAGACACAAACATTCAGTCCATAATAGGTGGTTAAACCAAATTATTATAATAATAATTAGCAATAATTGCTATGGTTTGAAAGTTTGTCCCCTTCTAAACTCATGTTGAAATTTAATTGTCATTCTAACAGTATTAACAGGTGAGACCTTTAGAAAGCAATTAAGCCATGAGGGCCTCACCCTCACGTGTGGGATTGATGTTGCTGTAAAAATGCAAGTTTATTCCCTTCTTTCTCTCTTGCCCTTTTACCTTTCACTTTCTGCCATGAGAGGATACAGCAAGAAAGCCCTCACCAGATGCCAGCCTCTGAATCTTGGAATTTGCAGCATCCAGAACTGTAAGCCAATAAACTTCCTTTATTATAAATTATCCAGCCTCAGATATTCTATCAGAGCACCAAAAATGGACTATTGCAGTAGTATTAGATAATGATGTTTATAGAAATTCTTTTGCAATATTTATTTAGCATTAGTTAGTGTGTAACTACGTGTAGTCAAAGTGAGTAATGGCATTTATTCTTTAGATATCTTAGAAGATATCATAGTACTATAGACTATAGTTAATTTTTAGAATAAGGTGTTCTGGTTGTTAAGCTTTTCCATCAAGTTTTCTTTAAAAGGCTATAATGATAGTTTTTAGTAACTTCCCTTAATACAGTAGTCATGAAACTAATCAAGCATAGTGATCCTTCATCTGGAAATTCCTTAGACTTTATCTAATGGGTCTTTGGAGTTGAGTAGTCCAAAAGTAAATAATTCAAGTTAGTGTTTTGTTATTGTTGCTTACAGGATGATACAATAAACAGAAAATGCCTAAAGTTTTTCTTCATAGAAAATAAACATACATTATTAATATTTTTATTTATATACTTCAGTCACCACTAGTCCCTTCTCTTTAACATAAATACTACTTGTCTTCAATCAACAGATAGCTGAGAGCCTTATGTACAGTGTATGCCAAACCAACTAAGCATTTACATTTGCAGGACTTCTTAAACTGTAATGTGCAAATGAATTCCCTAAGAATATTGTTAAATTGCCTTTTCTGAGTTTCAGATTCAGTAGGTCTAGAGTGGAAATTCTGCAATTCTAAGGGTGCTGCTTATGCTGTTAGTCCAGACCACACTTTGAAGAACAAGATTTCAAAAGGCCCAAAGCACAGTTATTTCTTTATAAAACTGACAAAATATTAATTGATAAAATAACATGACCATTCTGTTTTCTAGAGTTGTTTTGAGGATTGATGAGATAATAAATATAAAGCAATGAGCACAAGATAGTTCAAAATTGATAAAACTTCTTAACTGAATAAACAAAGATGATTTGTATTATGGTTAATTTTATGCAGCTGAGTTTACCTAAAGCAGAGAATTTGAAGAGCTGATTAGGATAGAGAAGGCATGTTAGCATGAATTTATGAAAAATATTAAACTTAGAGATGTGGGACCTTAAAAGTGGGAGTAAATTCATCAGTGGCTTTTAGTCATAGTGATGACAACAGAAAAGCAATAATTTTATCTAGCCAGGTTAAAGCCTGAGAAAGTAATGAGGATGCTTTTGCAGCAATATATATTTGACATGATGAGGGCATGAGGGTAATGGTGGAAGTAATGAAAAGGAAGAAAGTGAAAGGAAATATTTATTGGGAGCCCACTTTCAGTCAGATGTTACGTCTTACATTAGAATAACTGCATGTCAAAACTACCTGGGAGATTTTCAAAATGTATGCATGCATGTGCCTTGCTCTGTATTACACCAGAATCTCAGCAGGAGGATCCAAGTAAATCTTTTAAAACTCTTCACAGAGCACATGCATCACTGTTTGTCTATAGGATTTCCTTTCCCCAGACCTCTTACAAGGAGACTACCATCTTTTTCCTTCCCTTCTTCTCCTCCTCTAGCCTGCGGACCTTCACGGAATATCCCCTTGAGAAGAGAAAAATGTTTGTACCAGATATCCTTTGTTCTACACCCCAGACAGCCTTCTCTTCTTATGCTCAAAAGTCCAGATTGAAAATAAAAACTATTGAACGTTAGCTGTAATTTCTCTTTATCTTCCTGTCCTACTGAATTCTAAGGCAACAAAGTTGCTTTTGCTTACTGAGCAAATGGTCAGAAGCTGTAGATAAGAAAGAGATGCACAGTTGAATATTTCAAGATCTTTTTCACTCTAGTAAATGGCCTGAGTCAGGCTATGATTTCAGGTCTGACTGAGTCCCAAGTACATATTATTTCTACTACACTTTGCTGCCAAGTATTGAAAGCTATCTAGGAAAAAGCAATTAAATTAATAACAACATTTGCTTTTCCTTTTTTTTTTTTTTGAGACGGAGCCTCACTCTGTTACCCAGGCTGGAGTACAGTGGCTCAATCCCAGCTCACTGCAACCTCTGCCTCTGGAGTTCAAGCAATTCTCCTGCCTCAGCTGTCTGAGTAGCTGGGATTATAGGCATGTGTCACCATGCCCAGATAATTTTTGTATTTTTAGTAGAAACAGGGTTTCATCATGTTGGTCAGGCTGGTCTAGCCATTATTTACTCTTATAAGGACTGGATTCTGAAATATTAAGAAATAGGTGGAGTAATTATAGAATCATCTTTATATAGAGCTACAAGTCCCTCCCCACAGGTCCCATTTTCATCGCACATCTTCACCACCTCCTTTGTTCATATTTTTGGTCCAACTCATATTTTAAAAATCTGAATATCACTATTTCTTATAGATCTTCTCCTACTTTTGTTTTATCAATATTCCTTTATGTCTCTAACCTGTTGTGACTAGGTCAAACCTTCTCCCTTCTATCAAAGCGCAATTTGTAAAATCTAAATTATTGCCCTTAAAAAGAAAGTAGAGAAAGAGATAGGGTTAGAAAGTTTATTCAAAGGGATAATATCAGAGAACTTCCCAAACATAGAGAAATATATCCACATTCAAATACAAGAACACCAAGCAGATTTAACCAGAGAAGATTACCTCGAGGTATTTAAGTCTCAAAGGTCAAAAATAAAGAAAAGATCCTGAAACAGCAAGAGAAAAGAAACAAATAACATACAATGGAGCTCTGGTACATCTGGCAGCATATTTTCCAGTGGAAACCTTATGGACCAGGAGATAGTGGCATGACATATTTAAAACACCAAAGGAAAAACCTTTTACCCTAAAATAATATATCTGGTGAAAATATCCCTCAGACATGAAGGAGAAATAAAGACATTCCTAAACAAACAAAAAACTGAGAGACTTCATCAACCCCAGACTTGTCCCACAAGAAATACTAAAAGGAATTCTTCAATATGAAAGAAGAGATGTTAATGAGCAAGAAGGAATCATATGAAGGTACGAAACTCACTGATAATAGTAAGCACACAGAAAAATACAGAATAGTATAATACTATAATTGTGGTGTGAAAACTACTACTCCTGTCTTAAGTAGAAAGACTAAATGATAAACCAATCAAAAATAATAACCACAAAAACTTTTCAAGACATAGACAGAAAATAAGATATAAAGAGAAACCACAGAAATCAGGGAGACAAAGTTAAAGTGTAGAGTTTTTATTAATTTTCTTCTAGTGTGTTTGTTTGTTTGTATATGCAATTAGTGTTACATTGTCATCAGGTGAAAATAATGGGTTCCGAGACAGTATTTGAAAGCCTCATGGTAACCCCAAATTGAAAAACATGGATACATGAAAAATAAAAAGCAAGAAATTAAAGCATACCACCTGAGAAAATCACCTTCACTAAATGGAAAACAAGAAAGAAGGAAAGAAGAATGAGAAGGCTGCAAAACAACAAGAAAACACATTTTAAAATAGCAGGGATAAATCCCTACTTAACAATAATAACATTGCATGTAAATGGACTCAGCTCTCCAAGAAAAGACATAGACTAGCAGAACAGATGAAAAAACAAGACCCAAAAATCTGTTGCCTACAAGAAACACACTTCACTTATAAAGATACACAAAGACTATACATAAAGGAATATAAAAGAATTTTCCATGCCAATGGAAACCAAAAAAGAGCAGGAGTAGCTGTACTTACATCAGACAAATAGATTTTAGGACAAAAATTGTAAGAAGAGACAGAGAAAGTCACTATATAATGATAAAAGATTCAATTCTGCAAGATGATAGAGCAATTGTAAATATGTATGCACCCAATACTGAAGCGTCCAGATATATAAGGGAGATACTATTAGAGCTCAAGGGTGAAATAGGCCCCAATACAGTAATAACCGCAGACTTCAATACACTACTTTCAGCATTGGACAGATCTCCCATACAGAAAATCAACAAAGAAACTTCAGGCTGAACCTGTACTATAGAACAAATGGACCTAATAGATATTTACAGAATATTTTATCTAACAGCTGCATAATACACATTATTTTCCTCAGCACATGAATATTTCTCAAGGATAGACCATATATTATGTCACAAGACCAATCTTAAAGCATTCAAAATAATGAAATAATATCAAGTATCTTCTCTAACCACAATAGACTAAAACTAAAAATCCATAACAAGAGGAATTTTAACTATACAAACACATGGAAATTAAACAATATACTCCTTAATGACCAGTGGGCCAATGAAGAAATTAGGAAAGAAACTGAAAAACTTCTTGAAACAAATAATAATAGAAATGCAGCATACCAAAACCTATGGGATACACTGAAAGCAATACTAAGAGGGGAATTCATAGCTGGAAGTGCCTACATCAAAAAAGAAGAAAAACGTCATATAAATAACCTGATGATACATCTTAAAAAACTAGAAAAGTAAGAGAAAAGCAAACCCAAAATTAGGAGAAAAAGAAATAATAAGGGTCAGAGCAGAAATAAATGAAATTGAAATGAAGAAAACAATACAAAAGATCAACAAAACAAAAGGGTTACATTTTGAAAAGATAAGCAAAATTGACAAATCTTTAGTCAGAGTAAGAAAAAAAGAGAATGTGCAAATAAACAGATGAAAATGAGACATTACAACGAATACTGCAGAAATTCAAAGGATCAATACTAGTTGCTGTGAATAATCAGATGCAAATAAATTGGAAAATCTGGAAGAAATGGATAAATTCCTAGACACTTATGACCTATGAAGATTGAATCACGAAGACATAAAACTTGAACCGACCAATAACAAGTAATAATATAAAGCCATAATAAAAAGTCCTCCTGTAAAGAAAAACCTGGGACTTGATAGCTCACTGTTGAATTTTACCAAACATTAACAGAAGAATAGCAATCCTACTCAAACTGTTTTGAAAAATAGAGAAGGGAATACTTCCAAATTCATTCTACAAGGCCATTATTACCCTGATACTAAAACCAGGCAGACATTTTTAAAAAATAAGAATACTGCAGGATAATATCCCTGATGAATATTCATGCAAAAATCCTCAACATAATACTGGCAAAATGAATTTAACAATATATTAAAAAGGTCATTAATCATGACCAAATGGTATTTATCCAATGGGTGCAAAAACAGTTCAACATATGCAAGTTAATCAATGTGAATTCAACAGAATGAAGGACAAAAATATATGATCATTTCAATTGATGCTGAGAAAGCATTTGATAAAGTTCAACATCGCTTCATGATTAAAAACAAAAACTCAAAAAACTGGGTATAAAAGGAATATAACAACATAATAAAAGTCATATATGACAGACCACAGCTAGTATGATATTGAATGGGGAAAAACTGAAAGCCTGTCCTCTTAGATCTGGAATATGAGAAGGATGCTCACTTTCACCACTGTTATTCAACATAGCAATGGAAGACCTAGCTAGAGCAACCAGGCAAGAGAAAGAAATAAAGGACATCCAAAATTGGAAAGAAAGAAGTCAAGTTATCCTTGTTTGTAGATGATGTGTCTTATATTTGGAAAAACCTTCAGATTCCACCAAAAAACTGTTAGAACTGATAAATATTTCAGTGAAGTTGCAAGATACAAAGTCAGGATATAAAAATTACTAACATTTTTGTATGCCAACTGTGAACAATTTGAAAAAAAATTTTTAAAGTAATCCCACTTACAGTAGCCACCAAATTACATACCTAAAAATTAACCAGATAAATAATAGATCTCTACATGAAACTATAAAACACTAATGAAAGAAATTGAGGAGTACACACAAAAATGGAAAGATTTTCCATGTTTATGGATTGGAAGAATCAATATTTTTTAAATGTCCATACTACCCAAAGCAATCTACAGATTCAATGCAACCCCTGTCACAATACCAATGACATTCTTTACAGAAAAAGAAAAAACAATCCAAAATTTATATGGAATTACAAAAGACCTAGAACAGCCAAAGCTATCCTAAGCAAAAAGAACTGAAGGAATCATATTACCTGACTTCAAATTATACTACAGAGCTATAGTAACCAAAACAGCATGATACTGGCATAAAAATAGACACATAAACCAATGGCACCGAATAGAAAACCCAAAAACAAATCCACACACTTACAGGGTATTTATTTTTGACAAAGGTGCCAAGAACACTCACTGGGGAAAAGACGGTCTCTTTAGTTAATAGTGTTGAGAAAACTGGATACCCATATGCAGAAGAATGAAACTAGACCTCTATCTCTTGCCATATACAAAAATCAAATCAAAAAGAATGAAAGACTTAAATCTAAGACCTAAAACTATGAAACTACTACAAACTTTGGGGAAACTCTTTAGGACATTTGTCGGGGCAAACATTTCTTCAGTAATACCCCACAAACACAGGCAACCAAAGCAAAAATGAACTAACGGGATCACGTCAAGTTAAAAAGCTTCTGCACAGCCAAGTATACAATCAATAAAGTGAAGAGACAACCCACAGAATGGAACAAAACATTTACAAACTACCCATTTGACAAGGAATTAATAACCAAAATATATAAGGAGCCCAAACAACTCTATAAGAAGAAAAAACTAATAATTCAATTAAAATATGGGCAAAAGATTTGAATAGACAGTTCTCAAAAGAACGTCTGAAGTATCTGAATACAGGCATATAGTGAGATGCTCAACATCACTAATAATCAGAGAAGTTCAAATCAAAACTACAATGAGAACATCATCTCATTCCAGTTAAAATGGCTTTTATTCAAATGTCAGGCAATCACAAATGCTGGTGAGGATATGGAGAAAAGGGAACCTTCATACACTGTTTGTGGGAATGTAAATTAGCACAACCACTATGGAGAACAGTTTGGGGTTTCCTCAAAAAAACAAAAATAGAGTCGCCATATGATCCAGCAATCTCACTGCCGGGCATGCACCCAACAGAAAGGAAACCAGTATATTGAAGAGCTATCTGCACTCCTATGTTTGTTACAGCATTGTTTACAATAACCAAGATGTGAAAGATACCTAAACATCTACCAACACATGAATGGATAATGAAAATGTGGTACACATACACAATGGAGTACTATTCAGTCATAACAAAGAATGAGATCCTGTCATTTGCAGCAACACGAAGGGAACTGCAGGTCATTCTGTTAAGTGACATAAGCCAGACACAGAAAGACTAACATCACATGTTCTCACTTATTTGTGGGATCTAAAAATCAAGACAATTGAACCCCATGGAGATAGAGAAGAGAATGGTTACCAGAGGCTGGTAAAGGTAGTTGGGCCATTGTGGGGAAGTTGAAGGTGAGGTGGGGATGGTTAATGTGTACAAAGAAAATAGAATGCGCTAGTATTTGACAGCACAATAGGGACACCATAGTCAATGATAAAATTAAGTGTATATTTTTAAATAACTGAAAGAGTACAATTGGATTGTTTGTAACACAAAGAATAAATGCTTGAGAAGATGAATAGCTAATTTTTCCTGACTTGACTGTTTTGTATTTCATGCCTGTACCAAAATATCTCATGTAGCCCCTAAATATACACACCTACTATGTACCCACATAAATTAAAAATTTAAAAAAAAACACGATTTGTAAAGTTTTTTTCTTTTTAGTTTGAGACAAACAGAACAGTGGCGCCCATTCAATTAAAAATGCATTGCATTAATAATCCCATTACAGGCTGGGCGTGGTGGCTCCCGCCTGTAATCTCTGCACTTTGGGAGGCCAAAGTGGGTGAATCACGAGGTCAGAAGTTCAAGACCAGCCTGGCCAAAATGGTAAAACCCTGTCTCTACTAAAAATACAAAAATTAGCCAGGCATGCTGACGGGGGCCTATAATCCTAGTTACTCAGGAGGCTGAGACAGTGAATTGCTTGAACCTGGTAGGTGAAGGTTGCAGTGAGCCGAGATAATGCCACTGCACTCCAGCCTGGGTGGCAGAGCAAGACTCCATCTTAATAATAATAATAATAATCCCATTACAACCATGAATCCCTTATCAAAATTGGCATTTCCTCAGCATTTACGTCTTCTTAATCTGTGTTCTTTTAAAGTTTTAAATGCACATAGTGTTGCATTACCCTCTGATCTTTTCTTTGAAGCTTCTCTAAAATATATCTATTATATTATGATTTCCTGGGACTAGTTAGGAAACTACATATTAAAATCATTTGAAGGCTTTAAAAAGTATTGTTGCTTGGGCCCAATTAAATCAGAATCTCTGGAATGGAACCCAGATGTGAGTATATTTTTAAATGTCAGGATTGAGAGCTACTACTTTAGATCATACATTGCTTCAAGATAGAAAATTTTCCTTCTCTTTTCCCTGAGAAAACAAAACAAATTTTAAAAGATAGGGCATTGGTCTATCCACAGGGAGCAGTAGCAAGGTTTGGAAGCCTGGAAGCTAGAAATCTCCCAAGAGGCAAATCTGGAAGTCACAGAATTGGAGGACGTAATTCAACTGAGGATATCGACTCAGCTCTTATGCTAGGTGCTGTATTTGTAGTCCTCATTCTAGCTGGGAGCCCTAAGCCCATAAGAAGTAACTCTTGCACTTTGGGAGGTCGAGGTGGGTGGATCACGAAGTCAAGAGATCGAGACCATCCTGGTCAACACGGTGAAACCCCGTCTCTACTAAAAATACAAAAATTAGCTGGGCATGGTGGCACGTGCCTGTAATCCCAGCTACTCAGGAGACTGAGGCAGGAGAATTGCTTGGACCCAGGAGGCGGAGGTTGCGGTGAGCCGAGATCGTACCATTGCACTCCAGCCTGGGTAACAAGAGGGAAACGCCGTCTCAAAAAAAAAAAAAAAAAAAGAAGTAATTCTTGCTCAAAATCATTTATTTAGTTAATTGAATATCAATTAGTTGTATTTCTCTAGGCTACTCAGAAGGCAGTGAATGAGTGGCAGTGTCGGGTATGCCTCAATTGTAGCTACATCTCTCTCAGTCACCCATGTGGCACCTGGAATTTTGAGGTCTCAATATAACTTTATTTCACATTTAGTAGATGTAAAGATATTCTTTTCAGATTCATTTAATAAAGGGCCCTGAATTTCTAGCCAAACACCTGCCATAGGAAGCCACAGGCACAGAAGGAGCATCATGGGAAAGCCTGTGGCTTAGAACTGTGGTTCAGAACTTGAAACTAGGAACCAGAAGGCTTGCTCATCCTAATATCGCTCTTGATTTTTAACTCATCACTAACCATTCTGTGCCTTGATCTCCTCACAGGTAAAAGGGATACTGGATCAAGTGCCATACATACCTCAAAGGATTTTGTGAAATGAGACAAGATAGAGCTAAGTACTTCAAAAACTATAAAGAGCTATTGAAACAAAAATCATTTTTATCACTGAGATTATTTATAAATGATGGATTCAGCCCAGTTCTATCTGTTGCCAACTTCTGCAATAGAATAGAGCATTGAAAGTAAAAATGAAAAAAATCTCAGCATATTTAATGACATGAACCAAAATAATCAAAGAAAAAAATTTTCTTAAAAAGGAAAAACATATTAGATATTTGTGATGATAATGAAAATTTGGTGGTGGGAGAGAAAAAAATGTTGTTTTATTTTGCTTTATTTATAATGTCTCAGTATTCTTTCTATTTGTTCTGTCTTTAGCAATCCAAGCATTGTTTAGGGCAGAAATGGCTGCCTTTACATTTAAGTTGAATTCTCTAAACTCCAGAAGGAAGCATTGTCACTTCCAAAGCCAAAATAAAGATTTAGTCTTCATTCTTCTCATATTCTCCAGGGAAATTTCAGCTCCTCAGTACAACCCCCAGGGACATGCTGCTGAAAGGCTCTTTAGCTGCTCTGAAGAAAAAGATCTCAAACTTCCCCTGAGATGTCACTATAATTGCTGGTTTTTAGATTTTTATGCATAGAAAGTCTTTCTTCTCAAAGTAATTTTTCATAGAAGTATTTTCCAAAACTATCATTAATATTAAAATTCCATGATAAAAGAGTTAACCTCACATTAAACCAGGAAGTTTGTAAAAATGTTTTATGAATACCTAAGGAATCTATTGCAAATAAGAAAATGAAAGTACACAAAGGAAAGCGTGTTTTAAGCCATCAGGAAGAATTGTGCACCATTTAGTTCTTGCCGCGGTTACTCTTCTATTTTGTTTTTCTTCAATGTTTATGAAATTAGTCAATGCTATTTTATTTTTATTATTATTTTTGAATGTATGATCATAAACAACCAATAAGATTTTTTCTCCTTAAAGGTAAACTTGCACATTACTGTGTATGCAGTTAGCATTCAATGTGTACTTATAAATTATCTACTAATTTGAGTAATATGAAATTTCCATTTTCATGAATTGAATGTAACTTCATCAACAATCTTACATGCCAAAGCTCATACCTAATTCCTGGCAGTCACCTTTTTGTAAATTAGGTAGCTTGCATTTAATTTGTGAATATCTTTTAAAAATTCAGGTTTGTCTGTTCATGTCACAAAAGTTCAGGTAATTTTTTTTCTTCTTAGTGTAAACATTTGCTCTTTATGACAAGTAAATCATCATATTTCTTCATAGTATAACTATTTCAAGTGTTAAAAAAATCCTTTATAAGTTGCATGTGCATGTTTGTGTGTGAGAGAGAGAGACGAAGTCTCACACTGTCACCCAGGCTGGAGGGCAGTGGTGTGATCTCTGCTCACTGCAACCTTCACCTCCCAGGTTCAAGTGATCCTTCTGCCTCAGTCCCCTGAGTAGCTGGAATTACAGGTGCCTGCCACACACCCAGTGAATTTTTGTATTTTTAGTAGAGATGGAATTTCACCATGTTGGCAAGGCTGGTCTCAAACTCCTGATCTCAAGTGATCCACCTGCCTTGACCTCCCAGAGTGCTGGGATTACAGGCATGCCTCACCACAACCACCTCTCTGGAAGTCTTAACACACTTTCCTATAAGTCACTGATTTTAATTATATTCCTTTAATGTCAAAGAAAAACACTTTGTGAATAGGTGAATTAAACCAGAATATTTCAGGTTTGTGTTTTCTTAGACTTGATATACTATTTATATGCGTATAAATCACAAATTGGCTAACATTGTTCTTATTTCTTTAACACTATTTTAAAATTGCATTTATCCAAACATAAAAAGGCAAATTTCTTGCATTACCATTGCATCCGGGGCTTAGTTAGGTTTTTTAACCATTTCGATTACAGTCAATTCTAGAACATTTTTCTTTATCCTACTCTTTTTCTTTCCTCCTACAATAGAATATTTCACAATATGAAATAAGAATCTCCTTGTATGCTGCTAATAGAGATTACAAATGTTAGTCATGTCTAACAAAAGCATATATTAGGTGACTACACGTTTCATCACTGATTAAACTGTTGTTTCTTCTCTCCCACAAACCAACAGAACTTCCACAAATAATATATAACGTTATAAAGATGACACACTCAGATTGTCACTGTGTTGTCTTTATTGCCTTTTCCATTCTCTTTTCTATAACGTAGTTCACTTTGCAAGATCGTTTGTCTACTAAACTGTGGACATAGCTATGCTTTCAAAATGCTGATATCCCAGAGCACCTGCATTTCCCAGAAAGTAATTCTAGTTCTTTCCCTTAATGTTTAATAAGATTCTTTGCCTATATAATGAATTCACTCATCCACATCTCAATTTTCTACCCTTTAATTTTAGTTTATGTTCACTTAGAGGTTGTTTTGATTATTCTCTAGGCTCTTTCCTTGGGCAGATGCTTTTTTGCTTACCTAGGAATTTTATGTTGAGTGTATCTAATAGTTACGTAAACAATTTAATGTGCCAATTTTGCCTAGTTCCAGTTTCAGCAGCCCCTCAAAGAGGTTCATCCACAATCAGTCTTACCATTTGTTTCTCAGACAGCAGAGTATGCAAGATATTACATATTCTGGTCTGAATATGTAATATACAAATACTTCATGTACATATTGAATGTTGATATATCTTTGTGTTTTTATTTTATTTTATTTTATTTTCCATCCCTCCCCACTCCCTGCTCCAAGCTACATTTCCCACCTCCCACTCCTGTCTTTCTCTATGGGGGAGTGGGAGGTGGGAAATGTAGCTTGAAGCAGGGAGTGGGGAGGGATGGAAGATTAGGAGGAGATGGCTGGGGTGAAAGGATGAGAAGAAGGAGATGAAGGCAATGCTGGAGAGTAACCCACTTCCTCTGAGCCTGTTACTAGAAGTGCTCCCTCTCCATGGCCAGGCAAACCATGCTTGGAATCCCAGCAGTTTGAGAGGCCAACGGGATAGAGTGGTTTGAGGTAGGGAGTCCAAGACCAGACTGGACAACATAGCAAAATCCTGCCTCTACAAAAAAATTAAAAATTCGCTGGGCATAGCGGTGCATACCTGTAGTCCTAGATACTCCAAAGGCTGAGGCAGGAGGATTGCTTGAACTGAAAAGTTACGCTTATGATGAGCTTTGATCTCCAGCCTGGGCGACAGTGGGAGACCCCTATCTCTTAAAAAAAAAATCAGGGAATTGAATGAAAGACATTGGAGGAATCGTTTTGATGACTGAGACCTCAGTCTGCTCAGACGAAGAGCTGTGTAGAAAAGGTAATCAAGAAATGATACAATATGATGTACTCAGTTCTTCATCCTTTTGAAAGGCTCCTCCCCTCACACTCTCACTAGTGGCCCAGCTCTGACTAAGGTTAGTGCCCTGGCCACATATGTGATCCACTGTTAGAACTTGTACCCAGGGTTTTCATTTCTCTGTCCTTTATATTGAAACTAGAAACCAAACTCTACCCAGTCTTACCCTGAATTTTCCTAGTCATTAATCTGTGTCTTCACAGCTTAATTTTGAATAACAAGTGCAAAAAGTCACACTATTTTCCTGTTGGATTGTCAAAATAAGATTGTTACCAAATGACGTGGCTGTCTTCTGAAGCTCTAACAAACAGGAGAATTATAAAGTCAAGTTGGTTCTATCAAAATGAACGAGTAAAAACCTCTCTGAGGCTGAAGTACTGAAAAGAAAAGGGCAGGCCTGCTGTTAATCAGGCAGGGAGGACAGATGGATAAAGGCAGCTGCAAAGTTAACAGCAAATGTTTTTTCCAAGTTTTGTAGCTGCTATAAAATGCCATCATAACTCTCTCCTTGAGTGACCACTGCTTTGTTACCTATGACATCCTTAGGCCTGCTTTGCTATATCTATCTATTATGGAGAATAGTTGCTAAACTGCCCTCACCTCAAGCCAGTACCCAGTTCTTAGCTAATGCTCACTTCTCCCAATCTTACCAAAGAAACGGTATCCAACCCAGAGACCGTCTCCATTCCCTTAGAGCTTGCTCAGAACCCTTCAGCAGGAACCCAAACCTTCTAGAGTGCACATTTTAGTTCTCTGAGATGTGCTCTCTTCCCTGCAAATCAATAAATCTGATTTTGTCAAACTACAGATTTGAGCTGATAGTCTTTGACTGGTTGGGCTTTGACAGATGTCAAATTAAAAAATATAGAAGAAATAGAAACTGGAGAGTTTGAATAATCTTGTCACATATTTGAAGTTTTAAAATAAGATTTCCCAAATGTCAGAAATTTTTTCCAGGGCCTATACATTATAAGAAAAAATGTCTTTTAAAAAATCTAATTTTTTCAAGAGACATAAAGTATTTCAGGCTTCATGATTTCACCCAGAGCTCACAACTTCCAAAAATAAAAATTGCTTCCTTGAAAATTGCAGAGAGTAGATTTTAAGTATTCTCACCACACACACACACACACACACACACACACACACACACACACACACAGGTATATGAAGAGAATCTTATAAATTAGTGAACAATTGAATTAAAAGTTAAAAATATAAACTTTATTTCTAAACATAAGCTCCATCAAGTTCAAGGCACTTCTGTAGGAGTTGATACCAGCCGTTTAGTTTATCCCTAAAGAACTGAGAGTCCTAGGAATGTAAGCATGCTAATGCAGTCTTTTTTACATTATTATCTGAAGAAAAATGACGGCACTTTAAGATTTAAAAAAAAACACAAAAAGTCAGAAGGAGCCAAAGCAGGACTGTAAAGTGGATGCCCAATGATTTCACATTGAAACACCAAACAATTGCACTTGTTTGGTGAGAGGAATGAGCAGGAGCATTGTTGTGGTAGGGAAAGACTCTATAATGAAGCTTTCTTGGGTATTTTTCTGCTAGAGATTTGGTAACTATCTCAAAACACTCTCATCATAAACTGATGTTATTGTAACAGTGGAGAGAGGCTTAGCATGACTGACTCAATTTTGCCTCTCACCATCCCCTGCGATAATATCCTTTAGGTTAAAAGCTTCTGTTTAGCTTTGCATGTAGACCTGCTAACTATAGGAATAATTTAGTTTATAGTTCAACTTTAGAGAAAATGATAACTGTTCCTTTCCCCAAACTAACCCCTGAAGAGATAAGGAGAGTATACACACAAGTAAAAATGTTTGTTAAAGACTTAGTAGGAACATTGTGACCTTATCAAGCACAAAAAAATTTTTCAACCTCTTTGGACCCTCACTGGTGCCTGAATTTCTGTAGTTATCATCTGTCTCTTCACATCAACCCCTTCTTCTTCCCCTTCCCTTAACATAAAAAGAGCCTGAAATGTGTACTAACTAAAGATGTTTTTTTTAGGATGTTAGTCTGCCATCTTCTTGGCTTTCTGGCTCTTCTAAAAAAGTGGCTTTCCTTGCCCCAAAACCTTGTCTCTTGACTGTCGTGCAGCAAGTAATACAAGATTGGACTTGGTTACATTAGTGTTCTTTGGACCTCCAGAAAGCCAACAAGCAAAATGCTTTGAGCATTCCAAAAAGCTGCTACCGTGACCTTTGCTCTTGACCAGTCCACTTTTGTCTTGACTGGACCACTTCCACCTCCTGGCAGTCATTGTTTTGATTGTGCTTTGTCTTCAGGATCCTACTAATAAAGGCATGCTTCGTCTCTCGTTACAGTTCATTGAAGAAACGCTTCATCTTGGTCTCACTTGTTTAAAATTCCCATTGAAAGCTCTGCTCTTGTCTGTAACTGACTGGGTGAAACGGTTGTAGCACCTTTCAAATGGAAATTAATTTTTCAGTCAGAATTGCGTAAGCTGAACCAATTGAGACCAAACAAAATTGAATTTTTTCCTGGCAAAACAATGCGGACGATCTGCTGCTGTGAACTTCATCTTCAATATCATCCCATTCCTTCTTAAAACAAGTTACATATTTGTAAACTGCTGATTTGAGGAAAGAGGATATTGTCCTCATAAGTTTTTCATAAAACATCGTTGATTTCACCATTCTTGCACCCAAGCTTCACCATAAACTGGATGTTTGTTCTTGCTTCAGCTTTAGCAGAATTCATATTGCTCTAACAGGGAACCATTTCTTTCCTTTTTTTTTTTTTTTTAAGAATCTTAGACACTTTCTTTCTCCTACTTTTAACTTTTACTTTGTAGTAGTAGAGGTAATTTCCTTTTTTCAAGGTGGTTGTATTTTGCATCTCCTTACCTTAGTTCCTCTGTTAATTTTGACTCAAATGTGATAAAAATTTCTCTGACAATTATGCAGCTTGTCAGCTTGTTTCAAATTTTTAATAAATATTCTTTGTCAGATTGAGGAGGTTCTCTAGTTTTATTTTTTTGTTTTGTTGTTTATTTGTTTGTTTGAGATGGAGTCTCACTCTGTCACCCAGGCTGGAGTGCAGTGGCACAATCTTGGCTCACTGCAACATCCACCCACCTGGTTCAAGCAATTCTCCGGCCTCAGCCTCCTGAGTACCTGGGATTACAGGCATGTATCACAACACCCGAATAAGTTTTGTATTTTTAGTAGAGATGAGGTTTCACCATGTTGGTCAGGCTGATCTCAAACTCCTGACCTCATGATCTGCCAGCTTCAACCTAGTTCTAAGTGCTGAGATTACAGGCATGAGCCACCACACCAAGCCTAGTTCTGATTTAATAAGAGAATCTTAGGCAAATATGAAGTTTTATCAAATACTGTTTCCACAACTTTTTATGTGTTTATTATTTTCTGTTATAATTTGTCATTGCAGTGAATTATATTGATTTCCTTTTAAGATTTCAATAGCTTTTGGGGAACAGGTGGTTTTTGGTTGCATAGATAAATTCTTTAGCGGTTATTTCTGATATTTTGATGCACCCGTCACCTGAGCGGTATACACAGTACCCAATGTCTAACCTTTTATCATTTGCCCACCTCTCACACTTCTCCCAAGTCCCCAAAGTCCACTATATCATTCTTATTCATTTGCATCTTTATATCTCAGCTCTCACTTATAACTGAGAACATATGATATTTAGTTTTCCATTTCTGAGTTACTTCACTTTGAATAATGGTCTCCAGCTCCATCCAGGTTGCTGTGATTAACTATTTCACTCTTTTTATGGCTACGTAGTATTCCATGGTGTATATATACACCACATTGTCACTCATGGGTTGATAAGCATCTAGGCTGGTTCCATATTTTTGCAATTGCAAACGGTGCTGCTATAAACATGAGTGTGCAAGTGTCTTTTTCACATAATAATTTCTTTTCCTCTGGGTAGAAACCCAGTAGTAGAATTGCTGGATCAAATGGAAGATCTACATTTAATTATTTAAGGTATCTCCATACTGTTTTCCATAGTGGTTGCACTAGTTTTCATTCCCACAAGCAGTGTAAAAGCGTTCCCTTTCCACCACATACATGCCAACGTCTTTTTATTATTGTTTAATTATGACCATTCTTGAAGGAGTAAGATCGTATCTCATTGCGGCTTTCATTTGCATTTCCCTGATCATTAGTGATGTTGAACACTTTTTCGTATGTTTGTTGCCCATTTGTATATCTTCTTTTGAGAATTGTCTATTCATGTCCTTAGCCCACTTTTTGATGGGATTGTTTGTTTTTTCTTGCTGATTTGTTTGAGTTCCTTGTAGATTCTTGACATAAGTCAAATAGGGACTTTTTAAACTGATGTTTTATTCTTCTTAGTGCCTCAAAGTAGCTCCTGTTCAAACAATGTAATAACAAGTTAATAAGAATGTATTTTGGAGCCAAAAATTGAAATCATACATAGTTTTTTTAATATGCATTTTTGATGAATTTGTGAAGATCCCTTACATAGAGTAATAAACATGTTATTTAGCTTGATTTAGCCATTTCACAATGTATACATATTTCAAAACATCATTCTGTATAGAATAAATATTTATGCCTGGCATGGTGGTTCACACCTGTAATCCCAGCACTGTCCAGATGGCCATTGGGTCATGTCTGTAATCTTAGTACTTTGGGAGGCTCAGGCAGGAGGATCATTTGAGGTTAGGAGGTCAAAGCTACAGTGAGCCATGATCACATCACTGCACTCCAGCCCAGGAAACAGAATGAGAGCCTGTCTCTCTCTCTCTCTCTCTATCTATCTACAATTTTTCTTTTGTCAATAAAAAGTAAATTCATTTTGAAAATTTCTTTCAATTATGGAGACAACTTTTCTAAAACAAACAAACAAAAAAAACTCGCCACTTTGGCTAAGAAGAAATAAATCTTCATCTAGTGTTCAGTTTTTTAACAAATTGATTTAACCATGGGATTTCTCTTCTCTGTCAAGCCCTGTATCTCCTTGGCAAATACCCAGTAAGCACATTGACTTGCCTTCAGGCTTCAAACAGGACCTATGTTGTGTCTCTACCAGTATTACTTGTTTCAGATGAGTGTTCCAGGGATGGCCTATTTCTGTCATCTCTATTCTGTTCCATTGTTTATTTTTATATATTTCTTCCTCAGTTTTATGCATTGCAGTTTTAAAATATGTTTTATATCTGAGAGGAAAAACACTGCCATACTCTTCTTTTTTCAAAATAATCTACACACATCTACAACCATCTGATCTTTGACAGAGCTGAAAAAAAAAAAAAAACAAGCAAAGGGGAAAGAATTCCCTATTTAGTAAATGGTGCTGAGATAACTAGCTAGTCAAATGCAGAAAATTGAAACTGGACCCATTCCTTACACCTCATACAAAAATTAACTCAAGATGGATTAAAGACTTAAATGTAAAACCCAAATATAAAAAAGCCTAGAAGAAAATTTAGGCAATACCATTCAGGACATAGACACAGGCAAAGATTTCATGACAGAGATCACCAAAGCAATAGCAACAAAAGCCAAAATAGACAAATGGGATCTAATTAAACTAAAGGGCTTCTCCACAGCAAAAGAAACTACGATCAGCGCTAACAGGCAAGCTACAGAGTGGGAGAAAATTTTTGCAATCTATCCATCTGACAAAGGTCTAATATCAAAAATCTACAAAGAACTTAAATAAATTTAGAAGAACAAAACAACCCTATTAAAAAGTGGGCAAAGAACATGAACAGATACTTCTCAAAATAAGAAAAACATATGAAAATAGCTCAACATCATTGATCGTTAGAGAAATACAAATCAAAATCACAATGAGATACCATCTCACACCAGTCAGAATGGTGATTATTAAAAAGTCAGGAAACAACAGAGAAATAGGAACCCTTTTCCATTGTTAGTAGGAATGTAAATTATTTCAACCATTGTGGAGGATAGTATCATGATTCCTCAAAGATCTAGAACCAGAAATACCATTTGACTGAGCAAGCCCATTAATGGGTATATACCCAAAGGAATATAAATCATTCTATTACAAAAATACATGCACACATATGTTCGTTGCAGCACTATTCACAATAGCAAAGACATGGAATCAACCCATATAACCATCAATGATAGAGAATAAAGAAAATGTGGTACATATACACCATGGAATATTATGCAGCCATAACAAGAATGAGATCATGTCATTTATAGGGACATAGATGGAGCTGGAAGCCATTATCCTCAGCAAACTAACAAAGGAAAAGAAAAACACCACGTTTTCATTTATAAGTGGGAGCTAAACAATGAGAACACATGGATGCAGGGAGGAAAACAACATACACTGGAGCCTGTTGGCAGGTGGGGTGAGAAGACAGAGAGCATTAGGAAAAATAACTAATGCATGCTGGGCTCAATACCTAGGTGATGTATTAGTAGGTGCAGCAAACCACCATGGCACATGCTTATCCTGTAACAAACCTGTACATCCCACACATGTACCCCAGAACTTAAAAATAAAAATTAATGACAATAATAATAATTAAATTATTTGGCCTATTTTTTCTATTAAATATATTTTATTAAAACAGTTTAATTTTTGTAATTATGTTAAGAAATTCCTCACTGTAACTTTATTGAGGTGACATTAAACTTCCAAATTAACTCTAATTCATATGTCTCAAGACTTAGTATGCTTCTTCGCTCTTTTGAATATTATTTTATTTTGCAATAAATTTTACTATTTTTCTTTAATAAAAACAATATCAATGATACAAAAGTTTAGAAAGTACAAAAATATATATAACATCATACTGTTAATAGGCCATATCTATTATTTCCTATTTTTTAATTTACATAAATGTTTTATATTTTTAGTGAGTTAGTTTTAAATCACTTTATTTAATTACAGTAAGCCCTCTGTATCTGCAGATCAAAAAGATTCCCCAAAAAATCAATAAAAATAACAACACAACAATAAAAAATAATACAAATGAAAAAACAATATGGCGTAATAACTATTTACATAACATTTACATTATACTGCATTAGGTATAAGTAATCTGGAGATGATTTAAAGTATATGAGGGGATGTGTATAGGTTATATGCAAATACTATGTCTTTTTTTTTTTTTCTGAGGTGGAGTTTCTGCTCTTATTGCCCAGGCTGGAGTGCAATGGCATGATCTTGGTTCACTGCAACCTCTGCTTCCTGGGTTCAAGAGACTCTCCTGCCTTAACCACCAGAGTAGCTGGGATTACAGATGCCTGCCAACACACCCAGCTTATTTTTTCTGTTTTTAGTAGAGATGGGGTTTCATCATGTTGGCCAGGCTGGTCCTGAAATTCTGACCTCAGGTGATCCACCCACCTTAGCCTCCCAAAGTTCTGGTATTACAAGTGTGAACCACTGTGCCCAGCTGCTATGTCATTTTATATAACAGAATACAGAAACATGGATTTTGATATCCTCAGGGGGCGGAAACTTTCTGTAACCAATCTTCCCCAGATACCAAGCGACCACTGTATTGTTAATTTCATTAGTGTTTGCAAATTCCCTTAAGTTTTCTATGGGTCCAAACTTATTGTCTAAAAATATTGATAATTATAATCCCAGGTGTACCTCCATTCTTATTCCGTGTTGTGGTAGATAAAATAATGGCATCCCAAAAATGTTTACAGCCTAATCCCTGAAAATTGTGAATATGTTGTTACATGGCAAAAGGGAATTAAGGCTGTTAATCAGTTTACATTGAAATAAAGAGATTACCCTGATTGCTCCAATCTAATCACGAGTCCCTAAAAGCAGAACCCTTCTCAGCTTCAGTGAGATAGAAGGTCAGAGATGAGACATTGCAAGGACTCCATGAGCCATTGTTAGCTTTGAAGAAGAAAGAAACCATGAACCAAGAAATTTGGGTGGCCTCCGAAAGCTGAAAAAGACTTTCCTAGTGCCTCCATAAAGAAATGCAGCCCTGCCAACACCTTGGTTTGAATTCACTAAGATCCCTGGTTAGACTTCTGATCTACAGAACTGCAAGATAAATTTATGTTGTTTTATGCCACTAGTTTCATGATAATTTATTACACCAGCAACAGAAAAATGCATGTCTTCTTATATTGACCTGAACAATGTTAAATAATAATGCAAATTTGGGGCGGAGAAAGAGATACTTAGATTGAAAGGACAAATGAGGCTGCCCTGTCTCAACAACAAATGATTTAGCATTTTTTTCCATTTTATTAGATTAAATTAACATTCTCATTTATTATAGTATTACTTATCTGGTTTCTAATGATACATTTCCATGCTTCATATTTCACTTTTCTCATTTTCTTTATTTGTATTTACTAATTTTTTGAAGTATCATTTTCAAAGGACTGGTATTTTTTCCAATGGTTTCTTATTTGAAATGCAGTCTCCTTAAACTATTGGCACCCTCTGCTACTTTTGCTAGCGTTTCTCCCATATATACTATGACATAACTCAAGCCTTATGTGTATATTTTTATTGTCATCTTTGAATATTTCTCACATTTCAACTATATTGCTAAAGATAGAATCTATAAGCTGAATCAATAGGCAATGATCTTTCCCCATTCTCCTTAATTTCTTTCCCTAAAGGTCCACTAGTCATGTATAAATTGAAATCAGCTATTGTCTTCCCAGCAGCCCTTCCTCTTTTTTTTTTTTTTTTTACCAGGAGCACACTGCAATTAGATTGCAAATCATAGTGCCCTGCCCCTTCCAAACTAACAGATAGCAAATAACCAAGATTCTCCCTCTCCTGGTAATCTGAAAACTGAATAGAATGTTTAGATGTTCTTGAAATTGTCATTACCACTCAAAGAAACTCTCTGAGTTTCTCATAGAGATGCCCCACGCCGCTACAGTTTATTAATTTCTGAGACCTTGTTATCTTGTTTTTTCCTTTATTGTATTATCTAAGCAGTATCTTCCTTTAAATGTCTTTATTTATTTATTTTTATTTTTTATTATTTTTGAGATTGGGTCTTGCTCTGTCACCCTAGCTGGAGTGCAGTAACACACTCATGGCTCACGGTAGCCTCAACCACCAGGGCTCAAACAATCTTTCCACTTCCACTGAGTAGCCAGGACTACATATGTGCTACCGTCCCTGAAGATTGTGTGTGTGTGTGTGTGTGTGTGTGTGTGTGTGTGTGTGTGTGTGTAGATGGGGTCTCACCCTCACCATGTTTTTCCGGCTGGTCTTGAACTCCCGGGCTCAAGCAATCCCTCTGCCTCAGCCCCTCAAAGTTCTTGGATTATGACCCGTGTCAGTTTCTAATGTTTACAACCAAAGATTTTGAACTGATTCATTCACAGGGCATAGTGGTCAAGATAATGTACATCATCATCTATTTCTGTGGATTCGATGCAAAATGTTTCTTTTCTGCTATCTTAGTTAAGAATCTTTTGGTTGTAGTGTAAGAATGGTGATAACGAGAGGAAATAAAATATGGCAAAAAAGCACGAAAAAGGCATTAGAATAAGAACAATTTTCAGAAGGATCTCCCCAGTGACTCCAGTGCTGCCAATGCTCCTTCCAATTAACTCCTGCTCTCTCTCAGCTAAGAAACAGCACAATGGAGACAGTGTAACTTTTGCTTCCTATTTGGCAGTAGGGTGTCAACAAACCTCTTCCCAAGTCAGTCCTAGGTAACTTTTTAATGAAATTAAACGCTCTAGCAACTATGTGTCTGTGTCAACTCCCTCCAGCTCTCGACTGCTGGGTGGTGACATGTAAATGAGGATGATTTTCACATAATGTGACTGAATGTCCTATATCTCAAACTAGGGCAACAAGACCAATGGAAAGAAAATGGGTGGCAATGGGGGCCACCCTTGGAGAAAAAGCCAGCATGATACCTTTGTGTCAGTCATGCTAAATGATAAACATTAGCAAATAAATGAAATTCCATAGTGGACATATCTGTTTTGAGAGTTTTGATTTTAAACCACTAGAACATGCAATACCTTGCCCGCTCCTTTAAAAATGAACATTCATAAATCTGAGTTTTCCCTATCTCTTTTACTGATATTAATATATAAGAAAAAAGCTTCAAAGCCCACATACGCATACCTACAACTTCATTTATCCTGAAGGGAGAATAAAAGAACTTTTTGAAAACTTAGGCATTGTTGAGGTTCTGAAGAAAACTGGGAATACCTAGCCACAAGAATGTCTGAAATCAGGATAGCTCAGAGAAAATGAGTAGCAGGAGTTCATGCACCTTCCCTGTATAGTTCTACCTTGAATTTAAGTTATCTCACAAAACTAGAAATTTACATGTGTAAGAAATGAATGGACAAAGGCTTTAGAACAACAAGAAACAGTTGGATTTGGGGAAGCCAGAACAAACCCTTGACCACAGGACCTTTCAGAGCTACATTTTCTAGTCTCAACATAGCACTCTTTCCTTCCTTGTATTTTTTTTATGTGACCTTCATTATTATTTAATTTAAATTTCACCCTCTGTCTTTTGTTGTTCTCTAATTCTTTGATCATTCAATTGCATTCTGTAATTTTGATAATTGACTATTTTAAAATCTTTCGTTCAGCCTTTCCTCTTAATACTTTTTTCATGCCTTAAATTACTTCATTCTTCAGAATTTCAAAAGTTAAAAAGGATCAATGGTTATCCTCTCTGGCTTTACCTTTCTTTAATTTATATGGCACATGAAGTGTAAAAGCAAGTTACAAAATCTATAGTGAGTACATCTTATTTTTGAAAAATAATATATGTATAATAAATTTATACACCAGGGTCTAGATCTAACTAGCAATTTGCAGAAAATATAAAGGTTGAGGGAAGAGAGTGAATAAAATGACACCACAAAGAACCAATCAGCCAAATCAGACAATAGACCCAATTTCCTCAACAATAAACATCATAATCGTAGGCAGAGGGAGAAGCAATTACACACTTAAAAAATTGGTTTGTAATCATTATTGTTGATACTTAATTTAGGGAAACACACACACACACACAAGTAAACTGATAAAAGAGATTTTTGAGACAATCAGAGAAATTGTATTAAGAAATAATTGTTAACATTATTGGACATGATAATGACATTATGATTACATTTTTTAAAACATCTGTTAGAGATACACGCTGAAGTACTTTCTGGTAAAATATTATGGTTGATGGAATTTGGTTTTAACTACTTCAGTACCACTTTGACAAACTGTGTGTGTTGGGGTGGTAGAACAATCAATGACAAGATTGATGGAGTGTCAATAATTGTTGGACATGAATGATGGGTTCAAGGGGAGTCACTAAACTCTACTTTTGTAGATGTTTTAAAATTTCCATAGTAAGGGTGATGAGTTTATAGGTGATTTGTGTTTTCTTTTCAGTATTTTCTAACTTTTTATTGTAACTAATAAGTACTAGTTGTGTAACAAGGAGAGTTTTAAAATGTTAAAGGTATATCCTATATTTTAAACATTTTCATTTTGAACAAGAATATGTTCATATGCTACTGCCATTTTTTAAAGTTTTGAGAAATGAATGTTGACATTATCACAAAAGGTGACATATTTCATCACAAGGCAGTTTTGAAGTTCAACTGAGATCACATTTCTGAAAATACAGTGTACTGTAATTTGTTGTTGACATGTTTCTTGCTTTTCTTTTAAGTTCTTTTCTCTTTTTTTCTTCTGTTAATAGTCCAGACTGTTAGCACATACATACAAGTATATGAGGTTCCACCTCACATTCTGTCATGCTGATTACTATTATTTGGCTTCAGAAGTTTTGTTTACTTCTAGTTCTGGTATCTTCTCCCTGGGATTTAACTATAATTTCCTTTGAGTAACTGCTATAACAGAAATTAGTCTCAGATAACTCTTCATATTTTTCCTAAGAGTACATCCATTTCTATTAGAAAGGTCTTGGTCAGGTGTAGTGACTAACATGCATAATAAAAGCACTTTGGAAGGCTGAGGCAGGAGGATTGCTTAAGCCCAGGAATTTGAGACTAGTCTGGGCAACACAGGGAGTCTCTGTCTCTACAAAATTAAAAAAAAAAAAAAATTAGCCAGACATGGTAATGCATGATTGTGGTCCCAGCTACCCAGAAGGCTGAGGTGGGAGGATTGTTTGAACCCAAGAAGACAAGGCTGCAGTGAGCCAAGATCACAGCCTGGGCAACAGAGCAAGACCCTGTCTCAAAAAAACAACAACATAAAACAAACAAACAAAAGAAATTATAATGTTATGCTCTCAGGAGAACGCACTGCCATTTTTTAAAATTTTGAGAAATGAATGTTGACATTATCAGACACTCCATCAATCTCGTCATTGCACGTGGAAAATACTGAGGTAAATGTAAGCACCTTGGCACATGGAAAATATTGAGATTCACCTTGCCCACCATCTAGATAGAACTGATTTATCAAGACAAGGGAATTGCAATGGAGAGAGAGTAATTTACACAGAGCCAGCTGTGCAGGAGACTAGAGATTTGTTATTATGGAAATCAATCTCCCCGAGCATTCAGAGATCAGAGTTTTTAAAGATAATTTGGCAGGTAGGGGCTTGGGAAGTGGGGAGTGCTGATTGGTCAGGTTGGAGATGGAATCATGGAGTTGGGGGAGGCGAGGTGAGGTTTTCTTGCTGTCTTCTATTCCTGGGTGAGATGGCAGAACTGGTTGGGCCAGATTACCAGTCTGGGTGGTGTCAGCTGATCCATGGAGTACAGGGTCTGCAAAATATACCAAGCACT
Organism: Sapajus apella; assembly: GCF_009761245.1. NCBI lineage: Eukaryota > Metazoa > Chordata > Mammalia > Primates > Cebidae > Sapajus > Sapajus apella. The sequence goes on along the minus strand of NW_022436941.1, from coordinate 87,485,403 downwards.
CATACTAGGTTTTACAATAGTGATGTTACCCACAGAGCAATGTGGGGAGGTTCAGCCTCTTGGAGCCACAGGCTGCATGACCCCTAAATTTTAATTTCTAATCTCGTAGCTAATTTATTAGTCCTGCGAAGGCAGACTGGATCCCAGGCAAGAAGGGGGTCTTTTCGGGAAAGCGCTGTTATCAGTTTTGTTTCAGAGTCAAACCATGAACTGAACTTCTTCCCAAAGTTAGTTAGACCTACGCCCAGGAATGAACAAGGACAGCAAGATAGAGTAGATTAGGTCTGATTTCTTCTACTGTCATAATTTCCTCAGTTATAATATTGCAAATGCAGTTTCAACAATAATGATAATAATAATTTCCTTTCTCCTACGCTCTCTTCAATTTCTCTCTTTCTGCTGCTTCGTCTTCTCTCGGGTCTTGCTGTTATTGCCCTGCTCCTATGCAACTGATCTTCCAGGCTGTATGGCCCATTTCACTGGGCCTGTTAACCCCAGACATTTGATCACTTTTCTCTGCTGATTATCCATACAGTCTTTCTTTCTCTCTATCTTTCCACTGATGTACTTAGACAAAATCTCTTTCCCAAAGAAGAGCTATAATTTAGCTGCTTTTCTTCTGCATATGGCTCCATTTGCAGCCAAACTATTTGTCTTCCCTCCCACCACCTCTATCACCAGAAATCCATTTCCTTGTTTTCTTTTTAATATCGGGAGCCTCTGCTCACTGTGCTGCATAGTCCTTAAGGGCTTTTTTGAAACTTTATTTTTAACAATCATTTGAGCGGAAAGTAGCCAATTCAGTTCTTTAATTTCCCATTTTGTTCTTGGTTTGAAACTGACCTGATTATGTCCCTCTCACTTTTGGTATGACCAGTTACTTAGAAGCCATACGGCCCACAAGGGACCGTTGGGTATAAATCCAACTTCTTCATTTTGATGGTGAGAAACCAAAAGTCCATGTTTCCTGATTTCTGGCCCAGCACTGGAACTGTTTTCATGGCACGTGAATTCATCATACATTTTAACAGTGACATTTTATATTTGCATAGTATTATTGCCTTTGCAATGGGCTTTCTCATCTGTCTTCTCATGTGTATATAGTTGAAAGGCCATTTTTACCCACTTGCTCCTAATCATGTCGAATACAGCCTTGGGAAATGTTTCACTCGCCTGTCTGCACTATTGGGCAACAGCATAGACTCCTGCACTGCGTTTCCCTCATGCTTTCTCACTCTCTGCAGAACAAATTTTGTTATATGCCTCATTATCATGGTAATATTGGCCTTCAGTCTGTATAAAAGCATTAAAGATATGCATAATGTGTATCCTTTTAAAATATTATCCTAAGAAGCATCACTTGGAGTGAAGGGGTGTTACATGAATAAAGAAAGAATATAGTTTCTTCTGAACAAACCCACCAAGAAAATCATGAAAAGAATTATGACAACTACGAAGATGAAGGAGGTAAACTTCGTCAACGTAAGCAAAATAACCAGCTTCTCTTAGATACAGCCTCAAATTACTTTCAGGTAGCACTCTAGCATTTTCTAAACCTTTTCACACACTGTTATCTCTTTTTTCCCTTCTCCTTCTAGAAATTAATTATGACTTTTTCTTTATAAAAAATGAAGCACTTTTTTTTTACTCTTTTCATTTTTTCATGACACCATATGTCAAAAGGAAGGCTAGGAACAGCTTTGGCATGGTAATAGCCAAACTTCTCCAGGCCTGCTCCTCAAGCTTGCAAAGTAAAGACTGGCAGAAATGGTGATTTTCACCTGGATATCCTGAGAACCCTGCACGGTCCCTACCACATGCAGGTGTTCAGAGTGTGCAAATAGATGAAGAAATGTGAGATTTTGATAAGATTTTCATGGCATGCTTATTTTCCACCCTTCCTCATGTAGCCCAACTTCCTCTACAACTTGTTTTACTACGTGTTTAAGTGATTTACCAGTTCTCTTTTGAACCGACTTAAACCATGTTGTCTTCAACTCAACGTTCATTGATCCTCAACACAGTCCTATAGGGAGGCAAGAAAACTTACAGATGAAATGGTAAAGAAAGAGAGAGATTAAGCAATTTGCCCCAAATCTTATAACAACTAGGTGATAATTCTTGAACTAGAACTTAAATGTCTGGCTGAGAATTCAGTGCTCTTTTCATTTAAACCACATTGCTTCATAAAAATAGATCCACAGGAAGAATAAAAATGTCTAAAGTGCAATGAGACAGAGAAGATAATATGGAGACAGACACATTGCACAGAAAGCACTTGACCATATGTCAGCCTGGTCCCTTCATGTGTTTTGTTCATAACTTACTTTACTCAGGCAGCAGGAGACAGCATAACAACTGTCAGAGTGAATTTAGGCCACAGTTTTATGTTGCTCAATGTGTTGAGTCATTTCCCTTAGCTCACATTTCTACCTAACTTTATCTTCTAAGTCATCATCATGGCTTTAATCGCTTCTTTATTTTGACAGTTGAGATTTTGTAGCCATTATCCAAATGAAATATTTATTCTCACTTTTGAGTCCCTAATCCTTCCCTCATGGAATTAACTATGTACTTGACACAATAGCTAGACCAGTAGGGTTAAAAATGCTTTCATAAAGACATTCATAGCTGGGTGTGGTGGTGTGCGCCTAGGAAGGCTATGGCAGGAAGATCACTTTAGCCCAGGAGCTTGAGGCCGCCTGCACAACATAGAGACGCCTGTCTTTGCAATTAAAAATTTAAAAAAGACATTTAAAAAGGTTGTTTACAAAAATGATGGTTAACTGACAGAAACTAGAAATCATTGTCATCAGCTTTGTCTAATGTGTACTTGATCCTTTTCTCTTTGTGATGGAAGTTGAAAGTCTTTTCTTTTAATCCACTACCATTCAAATGAGATCACTGAATTAGTTGGTAGATATAACTCCCAGCCTTCAATTATTTTTATATTCTTTTGTAATACAGTTATTATTTTTTCAGGCTTCTATAAAATTGCATTTAACCAATCCCTAAATAGGGAAATGTTATGTGATTTTTTCTATTATTTACAATTCCTTGATTGTAGGAATAATTTTTTATTTGATAAAAGCTCAGATTTTTCTAATATATTAGCAGTCTAATCTATTAGCAGTCTAAACATGTCATTCTCAGTAAACAGGATGAATCAACTTGAGGACTAGAGAATCAGGTAGTCACCATCAGAGAACTGATTTAGCAAACAGAAAGGGCCTACCCAGATAGAGAGAAGTCAGGCAAGGCTCTGGTGTGAAAATATTAGAGAAGCTGGCTGGTAGGCCTAATATAGTTTGTCTTTACTCCTGTATATTTTGCTTCTTGCATCTGCTTGAATGCCCTCTGTAATTTATTATAACTAGATTTATTGTTCCAATAGGTTTGTACTACAGTCAGAACAAACAAATCACTGGATCCAGCTGAAGCCTTAGATACATGACATAACAGAGATTTGCACAAAGATTTGCCCCATTGCCTTCTCCAATTTCTCGTATCATCAATACATCTAGCTAGAGCTCTCTGAAGGTCATCAGAGGTCAGTATAATTTTAATAAGATTTTAACTGAAGGATAGCCTTGATGTTCAGTGACCTTCAGACATGTTTATAATCGAGAAGCCACCCCCCCGTTGAATGATAACCTCTTCCATGAGTTACCAAGCCAACAGTATTCACATTTGATTAACCATTGATTCCCATAAACTCAGCTCCCCCCAGCACTGATGATCTAAATAACCTGAATGATGTACATTACCTTATCAATTCCATCTCATTTCCTGTCTTGGTGGCTTTTCTCACACTGCTTCTATGTAGAATGTCCATGTGTATCCACTCAGTTTTCCACTTCACCATTCCATCATCTGTAGTCTCTATACACTATCCATCACCAGGACTAATGTGAACTGACTTTCCTCCAAAAAGCACTCCCTGAACTTATCCTGAAATAACATTTGTCTCTGCTAACTTAACATTTGTCCTATGTTAGTATACAGCTTCTCTAACTGCCATAAAATGAAATAAATGGGAAGAAGATGGAACTTGAAAAGAAATCTGCTTCTTAAGTCAGGCCCTTGGGGAATAGGCCTGTCTGGAGGTAATGTAAGGTCTAGATGATGTTTTTAGAATCTGAAGACTCAACACCTACCACAACAAGTATAAGCCTGGGAAAGCTGTCAGTGCAGGGCCTAAAATTAGGTATTTCAACAAGTGGATGAATCAATTTGGGGAATTATATTAGTAAACAGAGGAAGCCTGTCCTGTAAAAGGGAGGATAAGCAGGAGTGCAGTGCAAAGCTATTGAGGAAAAATGGCTAAGAAATAGAAAAATTAACACATGGCCTAAAATGTTAAGATAATAAGCTTGTTACTGAATTACTGACCTGGCTAGTATATAGGAGCATTAACAACACAAAAACAGATTAGGTCAGGATTAGCAGTGGGGGTGAAATAATCTTCAGGGCTGAAATACTGAGCCTGAAGGAAATATTTAAATCCTCCTTGCAGATGACAAATATAGAGGACAATTTATTGGTTCAGTATGGATTTCTGGTCTTTTGTTAAGAAAGCAAGACCAGAAATACTGTCTTTCATTGAAAGTGAACATTGAGGCAGTAAACTCTAAATACAGCTGCAGGTACCGTTTCCTGCTGATTTGAGTGTATGGAGCATGAAAGAAAGGCTCAGAAACAAAAGCATGTAGAAGAAAAAGCAGAAGGAGGCATTTACTTGCAAAGAAATGCGAGGAAGTCAGACTTCAAAAGAACTGGCCCAACAAATTAAAAAAATAGAACTTTTTAAAGCAGACAATATTATGAAGACTGTAGGGTTTACATTGTCTTTTCACGGCAAAAAACAACAATTTATCATGGTTATTGTAATCAAAAACTTCATAAGTATCTTCAGACAATAAATAGCATTGTAAAGTCAAGGATAAAATGATTTTCATTAAGGAGTTAGCAACTCTCAGGAAATGCATGCGGTTTTTATTCACTTAGAGGACTGCAAGTAGACAGATACCCTTTTATTGTTTATTTATGTCAGAGTGGAGAGGATTTTTTCTCTGTTTCTTCGGCAGTGGGACATGATGTATAGGCTTACAATGGTGTCAGGCCCAGATGTCACTTTGGTTTTTATATTTCATCTTGTGGTCATGTTTCCTCCTCTACAGGATGTGTTTGTCTACCTACATTTGCTTAACAATGTTCCTAATCAGTACTATTGATTTTACATTTTACTTTGAGCCATTTTATTTGCACAGATCCAACAAGGAGTGTTGATTAACATTAAATGACCTCCTAGTATTTTTTGATGAAACAATATACTAAAGCTTACAAGTTTGCATCTATCTGTAGATTTATAAAGCCCTTGTGGTTTACATTTACTTTTACATGTTTAGCAGCTCAGTTTAGAGCAGGCCAAACCAGTCAGGTCATCTCTACCTGATTTTATCTGCAATATTTATAATGCAAAGGCATCCTTTTCAATAAAAGGTATCCAGACATCTTGGTGTCCCTGCTCTGCCAAGAAAGGACATTCTTTCTCACCTCCAAGCTTGAGATTGCATAGTCCATAGGGCACATATCAGATCAGTTTCCTGGAAGGATGTAGGCATCACTTCTGCATGCAAACATAGAAATTATTCTTATTACTGGGTTTGTCTTGTCTAATTAAAGTGAATTTGTAGCATAGCTATACATTTTTTATTAAAAAATTGATTCTTTCTGGCCAGGCAAGGTGGCTCATGCCTGTAATCCCAGCATTTGAGAGACTGAGGCAGGCAGATCACCTGAGGTCAGGAGTTCAAGACCAGCCTGGCCAACATGGTGAAACCCCGTCTCTACAAAAATACAAAAATTAGGCTGGCATCATGGGGGATGCCTGTAATCTCAGCTACTCAGGAGGCTGAAGTGGGAGAGTCACTTGAACCCTGGAGTGAGAGGTTGCAGTGAGCCAAGATCGTGCCATTGCACTCCGGCCTGGGCAACAGAGCAAGAGTCCATCTCGGAAAAAAAAAAAAATTGCTTTTTTAAATAATTCATATATTCAGGTAGAAGGAAGGGCAAATTCTTATTGAACCAATACAAATAACTACATGGTCACAAAAAGTAAATGTTTTTATTAAAGGCACTTTGTGTAAGATTTAACCAATATTGCTAATTGAGAGTATGTTAATAGGCCGGGAGCGGTGGCTCACGCCTATAATCCCAGCACTTTGGGAGGCTGAGGCGGGTGGATCACAAGATCAGGAGATTGAGACCATCATGGTCAACAAGGTAAAACCCCGTCTCTACTAAAAATACAAAAATTAGCTGGGCATGGTGGCGCGCACCTGTAGTCCCAGCTACTCAGGAGGCTGAGGCAGAAGAATTGCTTGAACCCAGGAGGCGGAGGTTGCGGTGAGCCGAGATTGCGCCACTGCACTCCAGCCCGTTTCAAAAAAAAAAAAAAAAGGATATGTTAATAGGCAAAACCAAATATTGTATGTCTCAATTTTTTATAAAACATTTATTTATATTTTTGGCAATTTATTAGCTTTGTTTTTATATTAAGAATTTCTACAAGGTATTTTTTTTCCTCAACACTAAGGATTCAGAGTGTTTTGTTTGCTTTTTATAAATTTAATAATTTATAAATTTAATTGGGGGCTGAAGATAGATGAAGAAGAAAGAAAATGGTTTCTCTGATGTTTATTAAAGTGGAAAAGTAACTAACCTCAATTAAATCGCTTTATTGAGGTCCTTTAATCCTAAATCACAATCTCTTGTCAGGCTGGTGTTAACCAGTCTACTTTCATGACTTCATCTGTGTCTACATAATGAGTGTCTGAAATCCTGACTCATTCGCTTGGTATAGCTAGAATATTCTTTATGGGGACAAGGTCAGCCTATTCTTGGAGGAGTCCTATATCCATGAGTCAATTTCCTGTGGTATCAATAGTATCAGCAGTGTCTGCTACAGTTTTTATTGGAGCTCTTTTGGTATTTTTTCCAGATGACTCAAATTCTGACTGGTGCTTTGTAAAGAGGCTTTTAGGTATGCTTAAAGGGAAAGGAGAGCTGGGCATAGTGGCTCATGCCTGTAATCCCAGCACTTTGGGAGGCTGAGGCAGGCGGATCATTTGAGGTCCAGAGTTTGAGACCAGCCTGGCCAACATGGTGAAACACTGTCTCTACTAAAAATACAAAAATTAGCCATTCAAGGTGGTGGGAGCCTGAATGTCAGCTACTTGGGAGGCTGAGGTAGGAGGACAGCTTGAACCCTAGACGCAGAGGTTGCAGTGAGCTGAGATCACGTCACTGCACTCCAGCCTCTACAACAGAGTGAGACTCTGTCCTCAAAAATAAATAAATAAATAAATAACAAAACTGGAAAGTTTGGTTAATTTTTTCATAGCAAATATCATCACAATGGAGGATAGCGGCATTCTTTGTTGAGGTGTAATACATTCTCATCTAATGAAATTTTAATCACTGATTACCATAAGAAATAGAACACATTAAGGACAATTAGTGCATTCTGAAACCTCTCCAGAGCCTTCAATTTTCCCCATAAAGTATACATTATTATTGTCACCAACTGATAAGTTTATTTTTTAATCAATTGGTTGACATTTATTGCACCAGTCTTTGTACATGAACATATATATGCCTCAATCCAATCTGAGAAGTGCACAATTATTGTAACATAGCCACAGCAATCACACATAATTATTTCGTTTAATTAATTTAAGATGATTTTATTGCTACTTTCTCATATTACAGGCTTGAAAAACAGAGCAGCTTCCACTGTACTGAGCATAGTTTTGAGCAAATTAAATATCTGGAGAATGTAAAACATTATCTTTATTTCTAATATATCTTCTTGTTAAGAGCTAGGAGGAGAATCTTTGGAGTTTCCCAGTAGCCATCTGAGACATCCAGAGATAGTGTATTCATAAATAACATCTAGTACTTTTACTATTTTGTATTTGGGGAATATGGTATCAAAAAGAGTGTCACAGGTCGGGGCTGCATATGCGAGGGGCCTGCGATCAATCAGGTGACCCTGGATGGACGACCTACTCCGTGTGTCAGTTCCAGATCCCAGCTGTGGTGGGTTCCTCTCTGCAACAGCACATCTTTTTAAAGGGCAAGAATCTGGGCTCCAGATAGCTAGCCTCTGTCTCCTCCATCCTAGCTTGTCATGGTATCCCCGAACCACCCTCCCCTTCAATTTGGGCCCTGGAGTTCGGTACTAAGGCTCACAGCCACAGAGGGAAATTGGAAGCTCACATGTGAAGGGCAGAATTAAGTAAATGTATCTTTTTCCAAAGTTTTAAGTTTGTAGTCCCAGTGCCACTATCAGTGTTTCCAGCAGGGGTATTGGCAGTACCAGGCAGCAACTCCCCAGGGTTTGTGTTTCTGAGCTTTCCCATCGTCAATTAATTGGAAATTTCAGGAACTGTCCCTGCCTTACAATGCCTGCTCTGATCTACAGGTCTCTTGGAGACAGACAGCAGATGATGGGGCAAGCAAAGAGACAAAAATGTCTTCTGATAATCAGGGGTCAGCAGATGAGGATGAAAGCTAATTAAACCCACTACTCAGGAAATTTAGAGGGGTCCCCATTGTCTTTGTAGGAGTTGTAGGTTTTCTGACTACAATGCCCAAAGTTCTTTACAAGTTGAAGTCCAGAGAGATCAAAAAATGTCTTACGCATGTGACAGTTGCTATCCAAAGATTTGTCACAGGAGCTGTGACTCTGGGTGTTCTCTATTCTATTAGAAGAATTACATTAGATTTTGATTCCTCAATGTGACCAGGAAATAGAGCTACTTGCTGGGAACAAGACAAACAAGATGACTTCTGGAAACTATTTATTATGAAAAATGAGTTTTCAATATGTAGCAAACTACACTGCAGAAGTATTACAAGAATTCTCGTAGACATATTAAATCTCACATCAATAATCATACATAGTCAATATAAAATTGACTTTGTTGATATCTTTCAGAACCTGGGAAATAATTTTCTGACTTTCAAATTTTTTAGTTTCTATTCAATGGCAGAAAAATCTGTATTGTGCCAAACCAGTCTGAAATTAGTAGTTAATGATATGCTGGCCACAGAAAAGTTTCTATAGCCTGTTAAATGCAACGCTCCATTCATTGCTAGTTCCCCCAAATAGTATATTCCCCCAAATATACTATTTCCCCCAAAGAGTATAATGCAATTAAGGCTTTCATAAACATTTTTTTTAAGAACAGCCCACAGTGACAGAGGAGGTTGGTTATATTGTTAATTAAAGTTGGTTCATCACTCATACGGTAAACCTGACTTATATGGAAACTTAACTATTTTATCATAAAGATAAATGTTTGTCATTTAAATATGTATGTATTCATTTTTATACTTCTTAAAAGGATTTCTAAGAGTACAAAGGTAAACTACTAGAAAACTTTTTTCTCCCAGATGGCAATATTGTTTTGGATGAGGAAGAATTCAGTCTGGGAGAGCTATATCCAATCCAGTAGGATACTGTGGAGAATACAAGAAACCAAAGTAGTTATTAAATTTTTGCTGAAAGACTAATATATGGACATTGATTTATCATTTTATCAAAAAGGTAACCCAAATAATAATACTACTTTTTTAAGACCATCCATTTAACAAATTGCACTAAAAGACTCAAAAGTTCTTTTACATTTTATGCATAAACTCATTAATATTAGCCAAAAAATTATAAACATTTTATTATTCATTTAAACGCATTATTTGCAGGTATTAGAAAGTATAGCAAATGAAATTTACTTCCCTCAGATATTATACAATTATTGTATGCCCTCAAGTCTGTATTTTAAAATTCAGTGTCATATTCTAGCAAGAACCTACAATTTGCCTTATAGACAAAATTACTCTCTTTTGCCTTGATAAGCAAAAACACATTAATTATTTTGCATGCACCTTTCTAAATACTCAAACTGACTTAATTTCTTAAAGTAGTATAAATGAACATGTGCGTTAATCAGAACTAAAGGTATTTTTACATACTGTTCATTCTCCTACTTGATAGCCCCTCTACAATGTGTAAAAATATGCAGCATATATGTTAAAAATTTTGCTAGACTATCCAAAGATTTTTCATTAATTATCTCAGTAAAATATTAGCCAAGTTCATAAAGCTAACTAGTGTATTAAAATTCATTTTAAGCTGACACACTATAGAGAATTTATATTAAAATAAAAAATTTACATTAAAATTGTGTTAAATACGAAATTTAAATTTTTTTCTAGGTAGGCTATGTGTGGTTTTACCTGTAAAGTGTAATAATTTGAAGCCCTATCTCAAGCTACAGGAATAAATGTTTTAAAAATGCTAGCTTAATAATTCAATTCAGTTGAGCTATAAATCCAGTAGGGGACATCTAGAAAGCTCTGATAAGTTAAAATATTTTATAAATCAAAAAAAAATGCTAACATTAATTCTAAGATTGTGATAAAATCAGAGAAAAAGCATAATTCATTTAAACCAAAATTATCAAACCATATTCACTTATCCAAGATTTCCCATGATTAGAAATATTACTGAAATTGATTTCAATCAAATAAAAAATCTTCAATTTTCTTCTAAAGCGCCGAAGTCCTTCTCCTGATGCAGTTCTCTTACCCTCCTGCCTTCCCTTGCTTCTCGCCTTCTGACATAGCAACCAAGTCCATTAATTCACCTCAGAACTAAACCTCTCTATATTTTTTTTCCTCTGAGCTGCAGTTCAGCGAGTTACCTGTGCTTATACAGATAAGCCAAGGAAAACAGAAGCTCCATTCAATTTAAGAAATTGTTTAACCTAATTCATTAATTTTCCCCAGAGATAGGAAAATGTATAATAATTTGTTCAGAAGATACTTACATGCATACAACAGGAAGTCATTATCAAACTGTGAGTCAGTGATTATTTTCTCCGTACTTTATTATAGACTTTCTTCTGCTTCTTATAGTCCTTATCCAGTCAGATTATAGGTTATGACAGAGGTGTAACTTTTGAGGTTGAGTAATACTTTATTGTTGATGTATGGAATATTCCTCACATCTTATTTCAACTCATTTTTATATTTCTATGAGATTTTCCTCATTTGGGGTTTTTTGTTTGTTTGAGAAAAGGGAGAGAGAAATTTAAATGCTTGAAAACCTTTCGTGTTTTCAGAAGCACGCAAAACTTCAAACAAGCACAAAGCAACTCTCATTAATACTTCCTTAAGACAAGCAAAGCAAAGCACTGTCAAAAGTTAGAGCTCTCCATTTTCAAGCCATGCAAGACTGTCTCCAATAGTGATGGATTCAGCGGTGATTCAACTTGAGTGTGCATCAGAACCACCTGCAAGGCCTAATTAAACAGATTCCTTGGCTCACTTGGCAGTATATGACTCAGTAGGTAAGATCCAAGAATTTGCATTTCTATCAAGTTGCCGGGTAATACTGATACCGATGTCTAGAGACTATGAGAATCACTCTCCAAGAGTGCTAAAAAAATGACCAATTTCTGTGCCCAATTATCTGCCAAAGTTTCCTAAGAGAAGAGAAAAAAAGAAAGAAAGAAAGAAAGAAAGAGAGAGAAAGAAAGAGAGAGAGAAAGAAAGAAAGAAAGAAAGAAAGAAAGAAAGAAAGAAAGAAAGAGAGAGAAAGAAAGGAAAGAACAAACAAAGAGAGGAACTAGGGAAACAGCCACAGCTGGGAACTAGTAACACAAAAACAAACCATTGTAAAGGCTAACTTATTTTCATAGGGAAAATTTTTTATTTCATTTTGCACCCACAAAGGACTTGAGAAGTTTTTTCATATGTCAGAAGGAAGCATATAACCTCCAAATTCACTGTCTCTTTTTTGCCTCTTTGCTGTAGTTACTCTGTGTACCAATGGTTCTGAGACTGAAGTCTCTCTGGTTCTGCTGGTCAGATAGGCTCTCCGCTTCAGTTGTGATCCCTCACTGAATGTTCTCTGCTGCTTCCTCACTCTGTAACGTCTGTCTCACAAGCTTCCGTCTTCTCATCCTTCCATCCCATATGCTGACATTCTTTCCAGTCTCTGCGTTGTTATGAGAGCTCAACAGGGGAGGGGGCTCAATGTCTATATTCAGTCTCCAACCACGATCTAGGATATTCTGCATTAATCACAAATAACTGATGCAGTTTCTCCCACTTCGTTGTACCTGAGCCAGATCACCCGCAATGATGTCTCATCCGACCGCAGTCTCTACGACTAATTTCTATTATACAAGGTAAGATCAACATTTGAAGTGATTGAGTTTAAACATAAAAAGACATATTGGCTCCTGTGAAAGTCCAGAGGTAGGGCAGGTTTCAGGGTTAATTGCTTGAGTGGTCAATGATATCATTAAGGTTATCATTGGGACGTGAAAAAAAGAACTGGCAAATAAGGAGAGAACTTTGGCAATAGAAAGGCATTTGATCCTTGTGTTGTTCTGAATGCCCTAAAGGAAAAGACAAATTAAAGGCAGATTCTAAGAGAACTGTTAACAAAGAAAAAAGGGTGAAGGTGAGTGAGACTCTTGAATAAAAATTCTTAATTCTTAACACCGCCTGTGAAATCTTATCTGCTCTGGTTGTACTAAGAATCCTCATCACACCATTCCATCTCACATTCTAGAAGGCTTTGTAGTGGTAGAAGTATAAACAACATATACGAAATTCCTAAGCATTTTGGCTGTTTTATCTTCCATAAGCCTCACACAAGCCATGTATATGATCACCCATCTTTTGGACCATTATCTAATTATTGCAGCTATCGCCTCTCTTGCTTTATGGATAGGAGATTCTCTTTCCTTATCAGTAGTATTGGATCGACTCTTCTAAATTCATGATGACACTGAGTATTCTTGAATGATGGAAGAAAAATGTAACCCTGAGAAAACTGCAACTACTGTATTTCACAAGTCCATATCCGTCCTAGAAGTTCTTCCAGCCTTCCTGCCAAGATGGCTACACATAGATCTCTTCTTCCCCATAACCAGAGGGTTATATACAGGTTACATTATCTTTCAAAGTCTGGGATAAACCAATTTCTCACTCTAAAGAGAACAGAGTGTTTCAATTTTCCCAGCACTAGCCCTAGCCTAAAGTCTACCTTCTAAGTCCTATTTTATTATAAAGGTCCCTGGATTCATCTTTCAAGGGATTTTTGCCTTCTGACAAAATATTACTTTCATTCAAAGAATTGTGGCCTGGCAACAAATCTGAAAGAGTCTTGAGCACAGAGGCCAAAACATCAGAACGTCTGGATTATTCAGACTAAAGTAATATTACCTGAGGGTTATCCACAGCCCAGTTCTCAGCTTCAGACAATGCTGGAGTCACCAGTGTTCTGTTTTCTTTCCTCTGCCATTTTTATTCAAGAACTCTCAAAATTTGGAGTTCCATTTCTCTTAGGAAGACATGAATACGTTAGTGCAGTAACGTTTTATTTCTGCTTTTTTGAAATTTTGTTATGAAATCCATCACTTCCCAAGCTTTTCTTTCTAGTGGTGTAAAACAGGGATGAATGGCCATGAGCACATGATTGCCTCATCTCAGGTGACACCTTTTTTGCCCTTTGAAAAGCCCATAATATACTTTATAATGTAGTTTATTCTACTTCACCTCATATAAACAAACTGATTTTCTAACTTATCAATACAGTATGAACATTGCTCCAAGTCAATTAACAAAAATAGGAAATATCACTTTAAATGAATGCATAATTTCTCTATATAGAGAAAAATAAATAATACATGTGTACATATATGCATGTGTGAATATGTGTTATGAGTACATTCTGCAAGTTTTTAAACTATCTTTTTACTTTTTACTGATGGAGACTCATCATGGTTTTTTTCCCACTGTACTCCAAACAAAGTAGCCATAAACATTCTAACATTCTGGAGCCCGGTAGCCCTTATATGAAATGCTTGGGACCAAAGCATTGCAGGTTTTAGATTTTTTCAGGTTTTGAAATATTTTCACATCATAATGTGGTATGTTAGGAATGAGACCCAAGTCTAAATTTATTTACATTCCCTACACACCGTACACATGTAGCCGGAAGGTAATTTTACGTATTTTTTAAATTTTGTGCATGAAACAAAATTTTGACGTCTTTTGACTGCCACAGTCATACAAGGTCATATGTGAAATTTTTCACCTGTGACATTATATCAGTGCTCAAAAAGTTTCAAATGTTGAAGCATTTCAGATATCAGTTTTTTTAGTTGACCTTTGAACAACATGGGTTTGAACAGTGCAGGTCCACTCACACTCGTATTTTTTTAAGAATAAATATATCAGAAAAAGTTTTGGAGAATTGCGATTGAAAAAACTGTAGACTAACTGCATAGCCTAGAAATATCAAAAAAAAAATTAAGAAAAAGCTACGTACATCAAGAATGCATCAAGTATATGTATATATTAATCTATTTGATGGTAGATAAGATATACACAAATCTCTTATAAAAAGTTAATATTTATCAAAATGTATGCACACAAACCGTACAAGGCATCATTTGCAGTCAAGAGAAATGTAAACAAACATAAAGATGCTGTATTAAACCGTAACTACATGCAATTAACTATAGCACATACTGTACTACCCTAGTAATTATTTTTATTTTATTTTTATAAACGTGATAGGTACAAGTGCACTATCATTATATGATTGTTTTGTTATACGGATATATTGCTAGCGGTGAAGTCTGGGTTTTTCGTGTACTCATCACCCGAATAGCAAATATTGTACCCAACAAGTAGTTTTTCAACACTCACCCCCCTCTAACTTTCACATCTTTTGGAGTATTCTCCAATGTCTACTTTTCCAGCCTATGTACTATTATAATTTTGTAGCCACCTCCTGTTGCTACTGTGTTGAGCTCGTGTTGCCAGTATCCACCAGTGCACTTGGTCTCTTCAGTAAATTCTGTATCTAAGTAAATAGTCTGTTCTCTCACAGTTCTCTTTTCGTTGTGCTTAGTATAATACTATAAATCTTGAATAACACCATGGGACCAATACAAAGTGCCACTAGTGATGCTGGGAGTGCTCCCAAGAAGCAGAGAAAAGTTGTGACATTATAAGGAAAAGTTAGATTGCTTCCTATCTATAAACTGACGTCTGCAGCTGCAGTGGCCTGCCATTTCAAAATAAACAAATCCCGTATAAGGTCCCCTGTAAAAAAAAAAAAAAAAAAAAAAAAAAGGAAATTCATGTGGCCCTCATTTCATGCCTCTTGTTTTCAATCAAGAGGCATGAAAACCTTGTCCTTTCTTATCTCATATTCAAAATGCAGCTTTCATTTGAGTACAGAATAGCTATAAGAAAGACATACCTGGCCAGGCGCAGTGGCTCACACCTGTAATCTCAGCACTTTGGGAGGCTGAGGCAGGCAAATCACGAGGTCAAGAGTTCAAGATCAGCCTGGCAAACACGGTAAAACCCCATCTCTACTAAAAATGCAAAAAATTAGCTGGGGGTAGTGGTGGGCACCTGTAATCCCAACTACTCGGGAAGCTTAGATAGGAGAATTGCTTTAACCTGGGAGGCGGAGGTTGCAGTGAGCCAAGATCGCACCACTGTACTCCAGTCCTGGCTACAGAGTGAGAGACTCTATCTCAAAAAAACAGAAAAGAAAGAAAGACATACCTATAGACTCTTATTTGATTCAAGAAATAGCGAAGTCATTATTTGACAACTTAAAGTAAAAGGAAGGTGAACGAGCTAAAGCTGGAGAATTTAATGCCAGCAAAGGATGATTTCATAATTTTAGAAAGTGGTTTGCTTTTAAAAAATGTCAGGATAAAGGGAGTAGCAACTTTTGCCAACCAAGAACCAGCAAGTGAATTCTCAAATGCCATTAAGAAAAACGTTGAGAAGAAAGGATATCTGCCTGAACAGGTATTAATGCAGCTGAAAGTGCCCTATTCTGGGGGGAAAAAAAAAAAAAAGTCACAAAGGACATTTATTAGTAAGGAAGAGAAGCAAGCACCAAGATTTAAGGCAGGAAGAGAGAGGCTAACTCCACTGCTTTGTGCAAATATAGTCATGTTTATGATCATGGCTGCCCTTAGCTATAAAGCTGCTAACCCCTGAGTCTTGAAGGGAAAAGATAAACACAAGTTGCCAGTCTTTTGGTTGTACAACAAGAAGGCCTGGACAATAAGAGTGCTTTTTTTGGATTGGTTCCATCAATGCTTTGTCCCTGAAGTCAGAAGTACCTTGCCGGTAAGGACTGCTTTTCAAAGTTGTTTTTTTTTTTTTAATTGGAAAATGCCCCCTGGCCCCCCAGAACCCTGTGAGTTCAACACCAAAGGCACCAAAGTGGTCTCCTTGCCGCCAAGCACATCTCTAATTCAGCCTCTAGAGAAGGGAGTCATAAGGACCTTCAAGGCTCTACACATGTCACTATGGAAAGGTTTGTCAACACTACGAAAGAGAACCCCAATAGAGAGAACATCATGGAAGTCTGGAAGGCTTACACCTTTGAAGATGTCATCTGTTGATAGAGAAAAACCCATAAAAATCGTTAAACTCAAAACAATAAATTCCTGCTGGAATTTATCTGTTCACACACAAAAGTGTGTACAGATGTTGTGCATGATTACAGAATTATGACAGACTCAATCAAGAAAAATCATTAAAAAATGTGGATACGAAGGGAAAAAAGGTGGGGAGTGAATGTTTGCAAAATATGGATCTTGGAGGAATTTAAGAACTAATAGACACCACCCAGAAGAATTAACAAAATACGACTTGATGCAGATGAGTACTTCCTAATCAGTGCCAGACAATGAGGAAGAAGACATACAAGGAGCAGTGCCAGAAAACAAATCGGTATCCAACAATCTGGCAAAAGGGTTCTGATTATTCAAGACTGCTTTTGACTTCTTTTTTGACACAGACCTTTCCATGATACAGGAACCGAAACTAAGGCACATAGTAGAGGAAGGATAGGTACTATATCAAAATGTTTTTAGATAAATGAAAAAGCAAAATAGAAATAATGACGTATTTTTGTAAAGTTACACCAAATGTGCTTGCCTCTCCTGCTTCCCCTTCCATCCCTTCCACCTCTTCCACCTTGAGACTGTAAGTCAGCAAGATCAGCTCCTCCTCATCTTCCTCCTCCTCCTCCTCCTCCGCCTACTCAACATGAAGACAACAATGATGAAGACCTTTAGGATGATCCACCTCCACTTAATGAATGGGTCACATACTTTCTCTTACTTACAATTTTTTTGATTATAATTTCTTTTCTGTAGCTTAGATTTTGTAACAATATAGTATATAATACATACAGCATGTAAAATACATGTTAAACATAACCGTTCATGTTATCCGTAAGCCTTTTTGTCAACAATAGGCTATAAGGAGTCAAAAGTTGTATGTGGATTTTTGACTGTGTGGGAGGCTAGCTCACCTAACCCTATGTTACTCAAGGGGCAACAGTATTATTTCTCACTGGCACTTTGGCTTTCGTAAATTCAAGTCCCAAAAGTAGAACTGCAAGTTCAAAAGGATTTTTAAAACAATAATTATTGCCAGATTACAGAAAATTTCCAATTTACATTCTCACCAACAATGTACAATACTGGTGTCCCTGAATCCTTATCAGCAATGAATTTTTAAATATACTATAATGGATAAAAAAATATTTTTTTAAATTTGAAATTCCCTGATTGCTAATGAAGTTAAGCATCAATATTATTCCTATAATATGCAAATGCTGAAAATACATATAACTATAATAGATGTCAAAAATCTATAAGCCAGGCCAGATGTGGTAGGCACTCACCTGTAGTCCCAGCCACTGGGAGACTTGAGTCCAGGAGTTCAAGACTGTAATGTGCAATGATTGAGCATTTGAATAGCCACTGCACTCCCGCCTAGACAACATAGCAATGCCCATCTCTTTAAAAAAAAAAAAAAAAGAGAGAGAGTCTGTAAGACAAAGGCAAAGGTCCTCATAAATTAAGAGAAGTCAAGACAGTCACTGTGCCTGCAGAATATTTTAAATATTACAGTAAAATAATTGTATATTGAAACATAAATTGGAGCAAACTCTTCTTCACTCTTAAATCCTTTCAGCATAGAGACAATCAATTGACTGTGTCTGGGTGCTACCTGACCACTATTGGAGTCTGTTTCATCTACCCAAATCTCTGCAACAATATGAAATTATAATTTTACTATGTACCTAAACTTTCCTTAATATATTGAATTATTACAGAATTTGATGAGTCCGATTTTGTAAATTCAGCTACCTTCTTCCACTACTCTAGGCCTCATGTATCCGGCCTAAGGGTTAAAAGTTCACAATTGAATAAGCCAAACTGGTTCATTTGGGGATAAAGCATGTCGAGAAATCTGGCCTTAATGTCCAATGAACTCACATCATATTAAGTAGCTGAATAGAAACATGCATTCCAAAGTGGATACTGTTTATCAAACTCAGTGCTCTATTCTTGACAGTAAATCCCAGAATAGGGTGGAGGCTTTAATTGTGTATTAAATAGTATTTGGAGTAATATCATAGTCACTAAGGGAACACTAATGATGTGAATAGGAACACTAGCTATGAAGCTGGGAATTTTCTATATGAAGCCTATCTCTTTTACTTACTTGTTTAGTGGACAAGTTGTTTCAGTTCCTATAATATCTAAATTGGACAAAATCACCCCACCTACTTCTTCAGGTGTTTTGATGATAATAAGGGATAACGTCTGTTTAAGTGCTTAACACAATTCTCGCACATAGAAAGCAATAATAAACATTGAATAAGATTACAAGGATGCTTATTGTAAGAAACTGTAAGAAATAAAACATGTTTTCATACATTTTCTCTCTGGGATCTGGAGTGAAACATGTGGATCTAGAATAAGAACAAAATGATGTTACCTTAATGACCTCTATGTATTTACACTCAAGATGTCTTAAAACATTTTGCTGGCCAACAAAAGACACAGTCTGTTCTAATTGGGCATTGTCCTTTTCTTTAAACTATGCAGACAAACAATATTATAAAGTCAGAACATCAGCATAAAAAAACGTAAACATAAATATTAATAGTGAGTTCATGAAAATTCTTACTGATAAAATGACAATGTCACGGACTGAATGTTTATGTCCCTCTAAATTTGCATATTGAAATTCTAACCCCCAGGGTATTGGTGTTAGGAGGTAGAGCCTTTGGGAGGTGATTAGGTCACAAGGACAAGATTCTCATGAATGGAATTTGTGCTCTTATAAAAGAGATCCCACAGAGCTCACTGCTCCTTCCAATATGGGGATATAGCAGGAAGTTGCCATCTATGAGCCAGAAAGGTAGACCTCACCCCAGATGCTGAATCTGCCTTGATATTGGACTTCCCAGCCTCCACAACTGTAAGAAATAAATTTCTGTTGTTTATAAGTTACTCAGCTTATGGCATTTTGTTACAGCAGCCTTCACAGACTAAGTTGAGTAGCATTTTGAGGATTGAAATTTCTTCATAAACGAATAAAGTATGCTCTGTTAAACCATATTCTCAGCTAACCCCATTTACTCACTGTTCCTCTTTAGTTTCACATTCTTGCTATTTATCACTGTAATTTTATTCATTCTTCACAATTTGCCATTCTTACACTTTGAATCATGTTATCAGTTCATAATGCCTTCATCAAATGATAGTCTGCATTTTTTTACCCTTGGCTGATTCAAAACACTTGGCATAATTTCCTTTAAATCGTCTTCCTTCTATCTCAAAACACTGTATTATTTTCAATTAATTTCCAATAAACTCTTAATTGTCCATGCTCTGTCAGAGTTGGCAGAGTTAATCCCTGTTTAAGCTAATAGGTTCAGCTTCTTCAACAAACAAATCTTTCATGAAAGCTGCTGACAAGCCAGAGTATTAATTAAATCTAGTTTCAATTCTTCTTACTTTCCTTGATCTTTCTCTCTTGTTCTTTGGGAAATAGTCACAGAGTTCTGCTGCTAATAAACACTATAAAAAGTAGAGAATACAGTCTAAAAAGGCAGATTGTTCTCTTTAAAGTTGATGTGGTGCTTTCTGTGCACCAAGCATTGGCTCAAAAGCCCAAAAATTAGGCAGCAATACTTCCTAAGCTCATCTTCAACCATAAGGCAGAAGCCAAACATACCTGAAAATATAATATCACTGATACCTTATACCAGCACTAAGAATAAGAAAGCCCTGGAATGTGGCTCTAGTATATTTTTCAATTGGAATTAATTTTTCAAAATGGAAATGACTTCATTGTTATTTTTATTATAACGTTAGTGTATGTTTATCATTAAAAATAAGTACAAAAGTCTCTAAAAGAAAAAGGGAAAAAATACCAGCAGTTCCACATTCCAGAAATTATCCAAATATCCAAACACTTTTCCTATCAATAAAATTAATTTTTAAATTTAACCTTCATACAATGTACACATGCATTGAAACATCACACTGTACCCCATACACATGTGCAATTATTATGTCAATTAAAAACAAAATTAAAAACTTAACAAAAAACATGTTATTTTAAATAACTTATGTTTTTCTAATTGTATACACCACAAAATAAGTCTCTTCACATGACTCTATAAACTAATTTATTCATCTAAAGAGAAAGGTACATTTCAATCTACAGATATACTATATAATATTTACTCAGATCTCTGCATGAGAATTTATGTTGCCTGTAAATATTGTATTAGAAACATTATATGAAAAATCTCTGTAATTTTTTTTTTCTGTGTTATTATTTGGGTAAGAAAATTACTAGAAATAGAATAACTGGGTCAATGATTAAAAACAATTTAAATTTTAATACATAGAATCAAATTATCCTCTAAAATATTGCACCGTACAGCAATACAGTTTTGTTTTGTTTTTTTTCTCCATTTTCACTACTGCCAATATCTTTAATTTTGCCAATCAATGAGAAAAAAAGACAAATAACTCGATACAGTACTATACAAGGGAGATGAATAGGTAGAAAAAGAAATGCAAATGACCAGGAGTAATAGAAGATATTCAGTATCAATCCAATCAAATTAATGAATCTTTAAAATGCAATAGCAGTCAGTGTTAGCAAGGGTGTAGGTATCAGACATTCCCATAGGAATATAAATTTGGGCCATGTTTTAGGATCATATTAGGTCACAGCAATTAGAAAATGTTAAATTCATATGCTCTATAGCAACTTCACGTGTAGGAATTTATTGCATGGAGAATCTTGTAAAACACATAAACCAAGATATGTTATTAATGTTATTAGTAGCCTATTGTTTAAATTAAAAATACATTTACACAATGCAGTTGCTAAAAGTAAGAATATCTTAAAAGTAAATTATTAAACAAAAATACAAAGCCTAGGCTGGGCAAGACAGCTCATTCCTGTAATCACAACATTTTGGGAGGCTGAGGAGGGAAGATTGCTTGAGCCCAGGAGTTTGAGGCCAACCTGGGCAACACAGTGAGACCTCATCTCTAGACAAAAAAATAAACAATAAAAAAATACAAAGCCTAGTTCTGAACATCCTTTTGTGTAATATTAAAAGATTACATTTTATTTTCTAACTTGTTTAAGATTTATATTGTATACGGGGGATGTGTATTAAGGTCATTTTAAAAAAGATATTCAAGAAATTGTCAACAGTGATTATCTTAAGGAGAGATTCTTGATGTCTGGGGGTGAGAGACTAGAGGAAGGAGAATTTTATATTTCATTTTTACCTTTATTTAATTTTTGGATTTTCTTACCAGGTGCATGAATTATATATTTATTTCAGGATGTTTTACCAGGTAAATAAAAGTGTGAGCTATTTCTGTTTCCTCTCATTTGTTTCATGTTTAAAGAAAGGAAAATGAGGTATGTCTTTTTAAAATTTGATAATTTTGAGTTCATGATTTTTTTGAAAGCCCTCTGTTACCTTTTCACTTCCTTTAACAATGACTGTTTATGTTGTAGAATCATCATTTTCTCAAGACAAATGTCTTAGAAGGTAGATACATAAAGTGGCATACATTTTTTGATTCAAGCTAATTTCATGTTATGAACAAAATTATATAATGTCGTTTCTAAGACCTTTCTGTGATCTATCAATCCACCACGTTAAATAGGAGAAATCACTTCCAAAACAAATCCTTTGCAGTCAGCAAAATGAAGCAATTACATGAATAAGTTTTTCCACTTGGCCTATTTTTCTGCCCATGGTTATTAATCAGTCTCACTGACTACATTTTCCATTTACATCCACTTTCAGGCACTACTCCAGGTGGCCAAGCATTTCACATTATGTAAATAAAATCAAACAAAATTTTTTTCCATTGAGCAAATGGATATACTTCATCTGTAATGCTTCCATTCTTTCTCAAATCATTCAAAAAGTATGATATGGTTTCCATAAAAGGACATTTATCCCATTTGACTAACTGGAATTTCTTTAAGTAAAATTTTACTCCAGCTAATCTTTACCAAATAGCTGAATTAATTTAAGTTGACACCCTGCTGTCTACCAGCTCTTCTAACCCTTTTGCTTGATTGTTTTGTCATTTTGCCTTTTCTCTTCTAAATTGGGAGTGTGGAGATTGACCCTTCTGAAACAGCTGTATGCATCGTGATCCTTGAGGATACCAGCTCTTATCTGGCTGCATAACAAAATCGCTGTTTCCTTTTACCAATACTCTAGAAAAACTCAAGCAGAGATTCTGGATTCTGATTTAATTGACACAGAGTAGGGCCTGGGCATTTAAAAATCTCCCCACATGATTCTATTATGCCTCGTCTATCCTAGCCCTCAAGCAGGACCAGGCATTTCTTCTATCTTAATTATTCTTCTCTTAAACGTAGTCCAATTTCTTACAACTGATAGATTTCTGTATGCTGATCTGCCTTGAGTGATGACAATGATAAGGTTTGGCTCTATGTACAGACCCAAATCTCATCTTGTAGCTCCCATAATTCCCACATGTTGTGGGAGGGACCCAGTGGGAGATAATTGAATCATGAGGATGGGTCTTTCCTGTGCTGTTCTTGTGATAGTGAATAAGTCTCATGAGATCTGATAGTTTTAAAAATGAGAGTTTCCCTGCATAAGCTCTCTCTTCCACTGCATATACTCTCTTACGTGCAATCCATGTAAGAGGTGACTTGCTCCTCCTTGCCCTCCACCATTATTATGAGGCCGCCCCACCCATGTGGAGCTGTAACTCCATTAAACCTCTTTTTTTTTGTAAATTGCCCAGTCTCAGGTATGTCTTTATCAGCAGTGTGAAAACAGACAAATACAAAAATACTGCAACAAATCCACTCACATCTGCACTCTTTATAGGAACTGCCATGCTCTTAATTCCAAGAGTGTTAAAAAATATTAATGCTTGTCCTATCACTAAAGTCTAGGGTGTTACCTGAGCATTAGCATAATTAAAACTTTTCTCATGTGATAGACACATGCAGCCAAAGTTGAGAAGCACTCTATAGGGCCAAGATACGTAAGAAAATTCAAATTCTTTAGCTGAGCATGGTGGCACGTGCCTGTAGCTCTAGCTACTCCAGAGGCTGAGGTGGGAGGATTGCTTGAGCCCAGAAGAGTGAGGCTGCAATAAGCTATGATCACACCACCGCACTCCAGCCTGGGTGACAGACTGAGACCATGTTTAAAAAAAAAAAATGGGAAGAAGAAAGGAAGAAAAGAAAGAAAGAAAGGAAGGGAAGAAGGAAGGAAGGAAGGAAGGAAGGAAGGAAGGAAAAGGAGGGAGGGAGGAAGGAAGAACAAGGAAAGAAAGAGAGAAAGAGAGAAAGAAAGAAAGAAAGAGAGAGAGAAAGAAAGAAAGAGAAAGAAAGAAAGAAGGAAAATACAAGTCCTGCTTTGTCAAATGCAGTACTCCACTTTCCCAAAGGGATCCCAAGGGAAACTTAACCACAAGATAATGACAGACAAAAGGACATAAATTGCAACTACTTTAGGTGCACAAATTATTTTGTTTCAGAAATTGGTTTTAGAATATCTATATCAGAGTTCATTTCTAGAACTATATCTCTAGAAAATATATATTCACTTCCCTATACAAGAAAATGGAGACTGAAAAAATGAGGTTGTAAAATGATTTCCATGGTTATCTTTCAGCTTCTTTTTTCAACTTCCCTTTTTTAATCTCCATGTCTTCGCTGATGCCTAGGAATCTGTTATATCACAGTCTTCAAGAGCTTTGCTCGCAGAGAATTAGTTAAGACATTCGCTTTCAAAAGTATATGATACTCTCTCACAAGCATCTGTCTACTTTTAATAGGGCAAGCTATGTAAAGATTTTAAATCTCATTCCAGAAATACCACATCTACTCTACTTATTTATGAGAACAGTCATGTCTCTGGACCAAGATAGAAATTCATAGTTAGGAAATAAATCCCTGTAGGGCTTTTCCACAGTCCCAATATGTCCCCTACTGTCCTGATTTTAGCAACAAAAGTCCACCATCCAGAAAATCCTTCATTCCTGGGTAAGTTGAAAGATTGGTCACCCTATTTCTGTCTGTGGCTCTTTCTTTCATAATTAGCTCATAACCATAGCAGTCACAGTTTTGAAAATTTTTATTTTACTGAATTACTCATTGCTGTTTCCTCATTTTTTAAATAATAAATACTTATTAAGAAACATTAGAAATATACAGAAAATAGTGAATAATAAAACAGAAACCATTGTCAGAAATAGTCACTATTAAAATTTTAATATACTCCTTTCCAATGTTTTTTCTGTTAATGCAAAAAAAAAAAAAATCAGAGATTCACCTCTGTGAACTAGATCTCTTTTTACCTTTAGACATTCTTTGACAAATACATAGTTCAATAGTCTATCCAAGATTCTCTTTTATAGATTCCATGCCAATTAACCTTCTCCTATGAAACCATCATTTCTTCACACAGGATAAATATGGCTATTGACACACACGCTTTCTTAGTCACATTGCAATCCAGTTGTGCGTCCTTAAATTTATAGCAATTGGATTTAGAATTATCATTACTGAAGAGGCTTGGCCTTATCTTTTGGAATTTGCTTCTTCCTTCTTAAAGTCAAATCTTGTAATGTAACTATAATTTAGGGGTATCTTTTTGCCTCATATTCAAATTCTCTTTCAAATTGAGGTATTTGTATACTATATATATATATATATATATATATTATAATAGTATAGAAAACAAAGAGATTATAGTATATGTAAATTTGTAATATCTTTTTTTGATATTTTGAAGTATAATTATTTAATATAGAAAATATATATGAAATATGTATAAAATATCTGATTAGTAATAAGATAATGTATCCACCTCTGAGTTTTAAAACTAGGACTTCGAAATATTATTGAAGGCCACGACTTTGACCTGCTTCCCTTTTCCCTTCCTGCTTTAATCATGTCTTGGGTCCCGATAAATTTGTCCCCAGATCCCTCCCAAATTACTCTCCAACTCTGTTCTGTGTTTCAGGGAAATACATTTATTTCCCAGTCTCCTTTGCCCCCCAGTTTCCTAGTAAGCTATCCAGTGAGAGATCCCAGAAAAGTCTGCCTCTTCTCTGTAGGGCTACTTCCCGCCAGATAGTCCTTCCCTCCATGGACCCAATTCCTAACAGGCAATGCTAATCTTAGCTCTAGCAACCTGCCTTAAGTCCTGGCCTCCTGGCTCTAATAACACCTTCTCCCATTATCCTACTAGTCCTAGGGGCAGTGCTGGTTTCCTGCTCTTGAGTTGCTGATTCACCAAGCCTGGTTTGGCTTCCATCACTTGTGTAATTAATCACCTGTATTAAATCACCTCTGCTGGAAAGACCAAGAATAGTTTCTGATTTATATGCAAACACTGAAAGCTTTTCTATTTCTTGTTTGCTAAAGAAGATTTGTCAAAGTTGAGTATTTTATTTTATTGAATTCGCTTTTTGCCTCTCCTACAATGACGATTTGCTTTTCCTCCTTTAACTTATTAATGTGATGAATTACAAATAGATTTTTTCTATTTTTAGAAATCCTTGCATTCATGGAATAAACCCAATTTTCATGCTATATTATCTTTTTTTATAGATCTCTAAACTTAATTTGCTGATTTTTAACTTAAAATGTTTGCCATTAGGGTCATGAGGAAAGTTGGCGTGTAATTTTCCTGTCTTACACATTTCTTGTATAACATTGGTATCAAGGTTGTATTGCCCTCATGAAGTGAACTAACAAATGTACTTTGTTTTTTTTTATTCTGGAATAGTTTTTATAAGATGAAAATAATTCATTTCTTGAAAACATTTGATAGAACTCACCAGTAAAAATGTCTGGGCCTGCTGGTTCTCTTCTTTTAAGAAGAATTTGGAACTTATAATTAAAGCTCTTTTAAAGTGTTCCAAAAGTTTCCAGGTTTACTTGAATATTAATAAATTCCAATGATGAAAAGCCCTCAGATATTAGTTCCTTAAATATAACCTTTGCCTAATTCAGTTTTTCT
This sequence comes from Sapajus apella, assembly GCF_009761245.1. Lineage (NCBI taxonomy): Eukaryota > Metazoa > Chordata > Mammalia > Primates > Cebidae > Sapajus > Sapajus apella. Next base: position 87,458,903 of record NW_022436941.1, on the reverse strand, counting down.
TTTGTAGATCTGATTAGATACAGACTCTGTTTTTTCACACTCTATTTCACATATCCATTTTCCTTTCCTTCTCTGGACTGTATTCAGCATAATTATTTAGTGTCTAACTTCCAACTCACTTATTTTCTTTTTGGCTCTATTCAATGTTGTGTTTAACCTGTCCATTCAGTTTTTAATTTTCATTATATTTTTTATATCTAAAAGATCTCTTAAATTCAGCTCCAGTCTCCTTAACATAAGGTAAATACACTGTCTCAAATTTATATTCCTGGCACGCCTCATGTATTTTTTAAAAACATATTTAACATAGTTTTTATAGTTATATAATCATTCTAATATCTGAAATCTTTGTGGGCATAATTATGTTTCTGTTCATGGTGTTTATTTTCTAATGAGTTTTGTAATAGTTTTACTTTTACCTCATTTTGGATGGAATTTTACCTGTGGTCATTCTTTGAGGCATGGAGTAAATGTGGGTTTCTCCAAAGACACTTTGCTTTTGTTTTGTGTTTGGAGGTAACATCAACATGGGATAACAATAAAATAAATTCTCAGTTTGACTTGTGTGTGTGTGTGTGTTTTGAAATTAGAGTGAGAATTTAAACCACAAATTCATGTGAAGATGGCCTTGTGATTTTGCCTCTAAATAGCACTGAGTTTGAGGCAGGAAAATTTCCTTGTTGTCCCCCCTGAGGAACAAGTTTTGTCTAGTTTATCCTTTCCCTGAAATTATAGTCCTTCGTAACTCTGGCTTTCAGCAGTTTTCTCTGGTAAGACTATTATACTGAGCAGACACTAGGCTTTGTCTCACACTCTACCATATCCCAGGTGGTCAGAAAAATTGAAGCTCAGGATGCTAGGGCCAGCACTGTCCTGTGGAAGCCTGTGGTTTGGGTGTCTGCATACCTCTCTGAATTTATGTATTCTTATGCTTGGCCTATGGCGTTCACCTTAATTTCTTTCCAAGTCAGTAATACACTTTTTAAAAATGACATGTACGTTTTGTCTGGTATTTGTAGATTTTATATAGCAGGATAGTGATTCGGCAAATCTAGTCTACCACAATGCTGGGAATAGAAATCCCCTACATTTTGAAAACATTATATCAAATCATGTTTATTGCCATTAATAGTTTTATAAATGTGCTTTTAAGTAACTGTATGCATTTTGTTACAGCTCGTTGTTATTGTATATTTAACTAATTCACCCTACCTCATGTTTTTTTTTGGAAGCGAAGATTGTACTCAACACACTATATTAAGTAATACTACAGTAAACATCAATCTATACATGCATTAATAATGATTTCCAAGAAAGTAATTAGTGAATCATGGTCATAATCATCTTTGAGGCTGATGGTATATATTTTCAAATTGCATTCAGAAATAATGATACTCATTTGTGCTCTAATCAGCAACATATGAAAGTGTCATTTTTATGTTCTCCAACCAATATGGCTACCACTGTTTTTACACCTACAAATCTGGCGAAGATGTGAGAAGACATCTTAGTGTCTCAATTTATATTTCTCTGGTGACAAATGTACTAAATTACTTGGTAGTTTATCACCCATTTCAAACAAAATGTAAGCCATTTAAAAAAATTTTTATATTAATGCAAGCCCTAAATCACTGCTTTATTTATTCAATTTCCTAAGCAAAAATGTATATTGTCCCATTTATACATTTTATATTAGATCATTCTGCCTTGTGTTTATATCCTAAAAACTGTCAATTATATAATAATTATGAAGAGTTGATTATACATAATGTCTTTATTAGGATATTTTCCCCATAAATCTAAATTTCATCAATCTTTATTTAAATGACTCTATACAATTTCCTCTTGTATTATATTAAAAATTGCAGATGCATTTCTTGTTGCTTTTTTCTATTAATTCTTTCCTATTCGTAGCGTTTATTAGTTTTCTTTTTTCTTCCATAAAATAAATAAAAATTTTAGTATCAGAGTCTATGATATATTACTTCTTATTCCCAGCCATCAACATTTTAAGAATTCAGATTGACCTTTCTCCCATTCTTATTTCAAGTTATCAGCATGTCAATACTTGGGAAATCTCATCAAGTGTTTAACAGTGCATACCTTACTGACCCTTTCTTTATTGAAATTTAATCTTTCTTATTTTCATTCAATTTGTTTCTCAGTAATATAATTTTTCAAGCTTTTTATTCTCTAATGCATTTCTCCAAATAGCAACCATAACCCTTATATGCCCCTTTTCAATGACAACAACAAAAATGTGCTAGGCCTCTTGGAAGAAAATAATTATACCAATTTCAGAAGGAGAATATTGATGTACTGATAAACAAATGGGCATCTTAAGATCATGTTCCTCACAAGTAGAGCAGTTCCAGAAATTCCTTGGATCCTAGTGGGTTTTATTCTAAGTAGGTTAAACATATCACTTTAAAAAAATTGTTTTCTACAGTTCTCTAAAATTGCTTACAATTGTCCATGTTTCCATGTTTATACTTGCCCAATTTTTTTTTTTTTTTTTTTTTGAGACCGAGTTTTGCTCTTGTTGCCAGGCTGGAGTGCAGTGGCACAATCTCGGCTCACTGCAACCTCCACCCCCACCAGGTTCAAGCGATTCTTCTTCCTCAGCGTTCTGAATACCTGAGATTACAGGTGTCCATCAACACACCCAGCTAATTTTTAGTAGAGATGGGGTTTCACCATGTGTAGCCAGGCCGCTGTCGAACTCCTGACCTCAGGTGCACCCACCTTGGCCTCCCAAAGTGCTGGGATTATAGGCGTGAGCCACCACACCTGGCCTTATGCTTGCCACTTTTTTTTTTTTTTTAATACAGAGTCTCACTCTGTCATCCAGGCTGGAGTGCAGTGATGAGATCTCGGCTCTCTGCAACCTCTTCCTCCTGGATTCAAGCAATTCTGCCTCAGCCTCCTGAGTGACTGGGATAACACATGCATGCCACCACACCCGGCTAATTTTGTATTTTTAATAGAGACAGGGTTTCACAATGTTGGTCACTTTGGTCTCGATCTCCTGACCTCATGATCCACCTGCCTTGGCCTCCCAAAGTGTTGGGATTATGGGCATGAGCCACAGCACCTGGCTCCCACTGTTTAATCCTAAGAACTTGCTACTCAGTGAGGGATCCTGGGACCCATAGCATCAGCTTGACTTGAGGGTTTGTTTGAAAGCTAAATGAGAATCTGCAATTTATTAAGGTCCCCAGGTAATTTGTATGTGCAGTGTAGTTTGGCAGATCTGCTTTAGCAGACTGGAAGACTCTTCTATCTGCCTCATGTAAGGTGCAGGTGACAGAATTAGTTAATCAAGCAAAAAGATCACATTTTGTACTGAGAAGGAGACACTGGCTGTTATTTTGAGTGGCAAAACAGGTTATTCAGTCCCAGTTTAAAATGGAGATGACAGAGATCAAGATCAAGATTTTTAATTTGAGATGTGCCTGTGGTGCAATTACATTTGCTGAATGAAACTGCTTCAACAATTAGGTGCAGGTTTCTCCTCTCCTCTTTTTGAGATGTAGAGAGGATACAATAGACTCATAGAACTTAAAGAACTAGACACCAGCTAGCAAAACATGCTATCCAGCCTCTTTTATTTCACCATATCACTTTCTTGAAAACATTGTACAGAGTCATTTTAGCATTGAAAACAATCAGTTCTCCTAATTCTAAAAAAAGGGAGACACACTGTAGTTTCATTTCAAAAGCTTTATAGGGTACTATTTCCAATTCTTTTTCTCTTACTTCATCCAAATGTAATTAGCAGTATGTAAAAATTTCCACTTTATCCTCAATCAGTAGCCTCTCCTTCCAATTAGTATATTTTTTTCTATTAACTTTGTAAAGTGAGATTCTTGTTTTACACCTACGCCTGGAAAGCATACTTAAACTCTGCGATCCTGGGTGTTTACATTTCCAAATAGAAGATACCATCCTCTTGTATCACAAAATGTACTTAAGATAGTTTAGTTTATATTCAAATATTCCTGAATGAAATAGACTTGATGACATAAGTCAATTGCTATATTTTTCCATACCAAAATAAGTGCAATAGAAAAAGATGACAGTTTGATCTAGTATTCCTGCTTCAATATTGCACAAATTAGAAACATACATATTCTATTATGTTACAGGTTCTAGGGCTTTGGGAGGACAAGGCCACAGTCAGCCAAGATCATGCCACTACACTCCAGCCTGGGTAACAGAGTGACAACTTTTCTCAACTACAATAATAATAATATTTAAAAGAAATATAATATTTAACAAATATATGCACACATATGGGTTTATTATGACACATGTGACATATGTGTGTATAGTGAAAAAAAAAAGAATGATTAAATCTAGAAACCCTTATTGCCCGAATAACTAGCTGAGTACTTCAATATGCATGTTTATTTCAACAATTTTGTGTTAAGCTTCAGTGGTAAATAAGCAGACTACACTGACCATAATGAATATAATGAATACTTTTTTTTTTTTTTTTTTTTTTTTGAGACGGAATTTCACTCATGTTACCCAGGCTGGAGTGCAATGGCGCGATCTCGGCTCACCGCAACCTCCGCCTCCTGGGTTCAGGCAATTCTCCTGCCTCAGCCTCCTGAGTAGCTGGGATTACAGGCACGCACCACCATGCCCAGCTAATTTTTTGTATTTTTAGTAGAGACGGGGTTTCATCATGCTGACCAGGATGGTCTCAATCTCTTGACCTCGTGATCCACCCCCCTCAGCCTCCCAAAGTGCTGGGATTACAGACTTGAGCCACCGCGCCCGGCCTATGAATACTTTTTTTGACGAGGGTTATCACTACACAATTAGAACACGATATAGTTTAGAGTTAAATACTGACTGTTGTTGGGAACTTTGAGGTATTCTGAGGGATGTAAATAATACGAAGAGAACAGCACATTGGCTTGCAGCAGATTAGAGTCAGCTACCTGAGTGAATACTTGCTTTTCATGAACTATGAGGATTCCCTGAGCTTTGGAACCACTTCTACTTGTGTTTAAATTTACCCTTTAATTTTGGGATTTGACAGGCTCTGCCCTTCTGTTTCACATTGCTGAATGAATCCCTGTACTTGAGTCTGGCTTTTCCTACTCTGACTCACTTTGATTCTTGACCTCTGAATCTTATTTCTATTTTACAGCAAACATACATGGCACATATGCCAATGAGTAGAGTGGGAGATGGAAAAACTGCCAATGAGCTGTGGTTAATTTTGTTACTTTCACAAACCAGACACCATAACACAGAAAAATTTTAGAAATATGTGCATAGTCAGTGGCCTTCAGTGCAGCTACACTGGATATTACAAAGTGATGGAGAATCAATATTTTTTAAAGATTCACTAGTTCCTTCTCATAAGTTTAGAACTTTGAGAAGTAATAATAGAAATCTATTTTCAGCTGTGTCCTTTAATCTCTTACTGTTTCCTCTATATGTGGTGTTTGGTTTGTGTGTGTGTGATCATTATTATAAAATCAGATGCTAACAGAAGTGTTTATATGACCTTTTAACTTTTTTTTTTTTTGAGACTGAGTCTTGCTATATCACCCAGGCTGGCATGCAGTGGCACAATCTCAGCTCACTGTAACCTACACCTCCCAGGTTCAAGGGATTCTCCTGCCTCAGCCTCCCAAGTTGCTGGGACTATAGGCCCATGCCACTATGCCCAACTAATTTTTGTATTTTTAGTAGAGATAGGGTTTCACCATATTGGCCAGGCTGGGATCAAACTCCTGACTTTGTGATCCGCCTGCCTCGGTCTCCCTAAGTGCTGGGATAACAGGCGTGAACCACTGCACCAGGCTACATGATCTTTTAACTTATCTCATATACTCAATTTCCTGACCAGTTCAAGCTTATCTTTTGCCTACCTCTGCAAGATTTGAGAACACTTAATAGAATAGCTCATAGTAGCTCTATTAAAAACTAATCTTTTGGTGGTGTGCATTGGTTCACACCTGTAATTCCAGCACTTTGGGAGGCCAAGGTGGGCAGATCACTTGAGGTCAGGAGACCAAGACCAGCTTGACCAACATGGTGAAACCTCATCTCCACTAAAAAACAAAAATACAAAAATTAGACGGGCGTGGTGGTAGGTGACAGTGTGAGACTTTGTCTCCAAAAAACAAAGCAAAAAGCAAACAAACAAAAACTAATTTGTCTTCAATCAGTCCAATTTTTTAGAAAAGATCCTAGTGAAATTATTTCTGATCATAACATGAAAATCATTAAATAGATTACAGAGCTAGAAAACAGAACAAACCCTTTCTACTCTAGGATAATTATCAGGAAAACTGTATCCACAAAAAAATATGATTGAGGCAAAAATCTCTTGCTGCCTATCTAATGGCTATTTCCCACTCCTCCTTGATAACAGATCCCTGCTACTGCTTAGAACCTGAGTTTTAAGTGATGAATCACAAAGGGTATGAGCTTATCATGTAATATTATTTCCCCTTTGCTTCTGATTGTTTTAAAGGCAGATCTATGATCTAAATCTGACTTCTGAGATATAAGAGAAAATATGTTGAGAACTTATGAGAAAGATTTTACCTTTAATAAAAAAGAAGGCTACATCAGAGAAGGCTTATTTGTCCCTTTCTACTTTGGAAATTTTTAAATAAGTATGGGCTATCTAGAGCTGCAGCATTTATTTACAAATAACTGGGCCACATGGTGAAATTCAGCACCCTGAGGAAGACAGAGTTTAAGAATGAAAAGAAACTAGGTTTTCAAGACACCACCGAGACACCAAGCAAGCTCTTGTGAGCAACTGTCTTGAGACTTCTTGTTGAGTGAAAATCAAATATCACTATGTTATGTCACTATGTTAGTAAGGTTTTCTATTTTTTCAGCCAAGCACATCTTAACTAGGATAATCTAACGTGACTAACTGTGCATCATATGGACTTTTCAGTATGCATTTTCCAGTAGTTCTCTCTTGTTATATTAGCTTCATGCTGAGTAATTCATCTCTTCTTGCATTAGAGTTGCATTATGTTAATTTCTATTATGACAATTTCTATTGATATTCTCTTTGGTTTAAAATCCTTTGGTTGCTCTTACTTGCAACATCTAATCTTTTAACATACTTTATTAGAAATATAAATAAAATATATTACTTTTGCTAATGGTGTGGAACACGCCTTCCTTGGAGGGTCAGGATATACCCTCCAAAGTGAAAAATTATGGCACTTTGCAGCCCTGACCGCTAATTGAGAACTTTGATGCTTTGGATTTTGGAAACCTCATTTTATCACCTGGTCCTTTTACATTATTACTTGTCATGCTGCCACCTTTTGATGAGATTGAGATCAAGATAATAATTCCAACTGGTCAGGAATATTGTGCCCCTTTGTTCTTATATCCAGATGCAATACAGCCTCTGAAACACCCCTACTATGATTCTTAGGACATACCCCTACTATGGTTCTCAGGATTTAGAGCAAAATGCTTCTTTCTTTGACAAAATAAATTTTTTCTTTAAAGAACTTTGATTGATCCTGGGCCATTGTAGAAACTAAAGTCCTACCAGTGGAACAAAATATGACATGAGCTACTTATCATGAAATAAGTGTTTTCCAATTAACTATCCTTCTTCATCAGCAGGTAGGAATAATAGAATCTATGCCTATGTCTTCATGGGACGTTCTCTATGGCCAGTTGATTAATGACAGGGAAAAAATGAACCTGATTTACAGAAGTCACTATATAACATCACAGCAACAGCCAAAAGTAGATTGCTTAGGCATTATAACCTACTTGAAAGCAATTATAAAAGAAATTCAGCCTATGTAACTGGCAGTCCATGATGTCTAGAAGGAGATATATTATTGATTTATATGTAGCAGTTAATAATTTGTCTAGATAATTAGGGACTTGGGGCCAGGCTTGGTGGCTCATACCTGTAATCCCAGCACTTTGGGAGGCCAAGACAGGTGGATCACTTGAGGTCAGGACTATGAGACTAGCTTGGCTAACACAGTGAAACACTGTCTGTACTAAAAATACAAAAATTACCTGGGTGTGGTGGCATGCACCTGTAGTCCCAGCTTCTAGGGAGGCTGAGGCAAGAGAATGACTTGAATCCAGGAGGCAGAGGTTGCAGCCTGGGCAACAAAGTGAAACGTCATCTCAAAAAAAAAAAAAAAAAAGATAATTAGGGACTTGAAGGACAAAAATTAAAGGATTGGTGGCAGTGAGTTTTGGGGAAGAAATATGTAGATGAATCACAGAAAATGGGCCAGAGTATAAGAATATTTGTGCTTAATATGAATGCTCATAAAACTATCATCACAAAGGTTCTCAAACAGATATGTAGATATGAAACAATCTCTTTCACCAGGCACTACATTGCCTGCTCAGAAGGCTAATAAACAGCAACATTGGTGGTGGCAGTAGAGAATATGCATAGGTTCAGCAACATGTTGAACTTTGCCACTGTCCCTTACCAAAGCCCATTTAGCTGTCAAGACTATTAGGTGTCCAACATACAAGCAACAAGAACCAAGTCTAAGTACACAATATCCTGGGTGAATAAACCAGTCACCTTTTGTCAGGCTCATTGATTTTACTGGAGTTCATCTATGATAAAGGCAACAGGGAGTTTTGTAAATGTAATCTACATTTATCTGTTTATCCTTGAATTTTATTTGCTTTACCTGACACCATGTTTCTCTGATCACCACTCTCCGTCTGTACATGGAATGCCTTATATATATGGTCATAATATCCTGTTCTACAATGCTTGTATTCAAGGAACTTGTTGTATAACAAATAACTAGATATTCATTGGACTCACCTGGCCCACCATTTATTCTCTCACTAACCAAAATTTATGAATATTCTATTAAATACTCAATCACAGTTGCAGCTGGAGACAATGGCTTATAAAATTGTACTGATGCTAGAGGATGTGATGTATGCTCTGAACTAGTAACTAAGTATAAGCTTGTCTGCTGTCTCCCATGTAAAAAAATACAACAATCTTTGATCTTGGTTATGAATGTTGGAATGACTCTTTTTGTCAATACATCTAATGATCCACTGCAAATTCTTGTCTCTGAGATTCTAGGTTTTTGCAGAATTAGTACCCAAGGGGAGATTCTTAGCAGTATCCCATTTCATGATCCATCCTTCGTTAGAGATGTGAGACTGCTTTTTAGGTTACCTGAGACCTTCAGACAAACAGTCAAAAATTTAAAATTTAAAATGCACTACACTGTTACATGGGGTAGTAAATCCTGACCCTAAAATTGGTATTTGTAAGAAAAACGGAAAGAATTCAGAGATCCCCTTGGATGGATGGCTCCTGATTCTATCCAGTCCTTAAAAACTAATGAAGACTAGCCAGGCATGGTGGCACATGCCTATAATCCCAGCTACTCCACAGGCTGAGACAGAAGAATCACTTGAACCTGGGAGGCAGATGTTGCAGTGAGCTGAGAGCATGCCACTTCACTTCACCCTGGGTGACAGAAAAGACTGTCTCAAAAAAAAAAAAAAAAAAAAAAAAAAGAATTAATGAAGACTAATTGCCAAAACTTGGAAGCAGATAAGATGGCCTTCAACAGGTGACTACATAAGCAAAAGTGGTATATTTATACAGTGGAATATTATTCAGCGATCAAGCCACAAAAAGACACAGAAAAAAACAAACACATTTTGCTAAGTAAAAGAAACCAGCCTGAAAAGGGTACATATTGTGAGTCCAACTATATGACATTCTGGAAAAGGCAAAACTGTAAAGACAGTAAAAAGATCAGTAATTGCCAGGGAGTGGGGGAAGGGTAGGGAGATAAATAGTTTTGAACAGAGGATTTTTGGGGGAGTGAAAATATTTTGGTAATAATGTAATGGTGGGTACATGACATTATACATTTCATAAAACTGATAGACCCGTACCACACAAAGAGTGAACCCTAATGTAAACTAGGGATGGGATAAGGCTGAGAGTATGTGAGAACTCTGTACTTTCTGCTCTATCTTTCCATAAAGCTATAACTGCTAAAAAAATTAAGTCTGTTCATTTTTTTAATGAAAGAAATTAACAATGACCATAGCAAGCTCACACAAATAGATTATTGAGGACATTTGCCTGTCAGGAATGAATATTGAGTCAGCTCACAAAGTAAAACTTTAACTAGCAGAGGTGTTAGCTGAGGGCACATGGCCATAGATGCCGACAGTGACATGGTGACCGCTTGTAGAAAGAAGAGCCTTGACATCCAACCACATTGTTTCTCTTGTATTGTCTTGTGCATACTTATGTATCTTAACAAGTTTTCTTCTTTCCTCTCCATTTATCCCTCTTTTTAAAACAGAGCTTAATGAGACTGATTAACATAATTTTTAAATGATATATGGCAGAATATCAAGAGAGTAGAGTGGAGAACTTCGTAGAGGAATGGACACTACCCAGCATTTTTGGACTCAGAGCACACACTGCGATTGAAATATTTTTATTGTTTCATCCTTCAAGGGACTGTAGGTACATGTTCAATTGTTAGAGAAATAGTTGTGCTGTTAGAAGGAAGCTTGGGTCTTTTGTGTTTACTTTCAAAAGGGAAAGTTTATATTTATATTGAGGAAGTTAAAGCATATTTATTATTTGATGTTTGTTTCTATGTTTAAGGAATTCCTCAGCCTATCAGTTTGATGAAAACAAGAAACCACCTCCTGCTTTAGAAGCTAAAATGCCAAATGCTTGCTTTCTCAGCCTCCTTTGCAGCTAGGGTACAAGCATATGATTTAGGTTTTGCCAATCTGTTTGCCAGTGCTGAATTTTAACTTCGGAATTAATAAAGAAATAGAATCAGTTATGCTTTCTCTTGTTTCTGGTGGAGGCCATGTAGCAGCTGCTATAATATCTGTTGCATAGCGAACAAGTGGGAGGGGTGATGGTGGCTTAGCAGTTAGCCTAGGATTGGGCAACTGCTGCAATTGCTGCTATCTGCAGCTTCAGCGTTACTTCTTAGCGGTGGTGACAGTGGTTTCCTCCCTGGATGAGTTCTACAGCATGATTTGGGTCACATTTCCTGACTGCCTAACTTTGATCTGGCTTGCTAGTCTTCTTAACAGTTCTACAAGCTCCCTCCACTATTTCTGTGATAAACCTATTTATTGTTAACGTCAGTCGTAATTGGCTTCTGTGGTTTATATTTTTAAAAACCCAAGATATACAAATTTAACAGATAGTTCAACAAACTTATGTCTTTTCAAATTAAGATATCTTCTGTGTCACAAAAAGTACAATGAACAAAATTCAACAAATTGAATTGAGCTAAAAACCAAAGATATATTAAGCCTGGCTGGTCTTAAAAATGTTACTGGATACAGCTAGGTATGGTGGCTCACATTTGTAATCCCAGTACTTTGGGATGCCGAACTGGGCAGATCACCTGAAGTCAAGAGCTGGAGACCCGCCTGGCCAACATGGTGAAACCCCATCTCTACTGAAAATACAAAAATTAGCTGAGCCTGGCGGTATGCCCCTGTAATCCCAGCTACTCTGGAGGCTCAGGCAAGAGAATTGCTTGAACTTGGGAGGCAGAGGTTGCAGTAAGCTAAGATTGCACCTCTGCACTCCAGCCTTGATGACAGAGTGAGACTTTGTCTCAAAATAAAAAAAAATAAAAATGTAACTGACTAGACCTCAAGTTCTTGAGTAAGCAGAAAATAATTTAGGCAAAAATCAAATAATAAACTAACATTCTAGAAGGTTTAGAATTTGGGGGCCCCAATGTCTTAGCTAAAAGTGTTTTTTCTACTCTCATAAGAAAAATGAAACATGAAAATATATAGAAAATCTTAGACAGTATTTTTCAATTTTAAGAAACAACTATTTACAGGGTTTTCAATAGGCATTACATTAAAAAAGAAATATATAGATAATAAATATGAAAACTGTGAGTATAATAAACACATTTATTTTACTTCTTAAAGTGTTAATATGCGCTATCTCAAATATCAACAGTGTACACGTGAGAAAAAACATTTTACTGCAGCAGAAAATAGCATCTTATTAGACATCCCAAGTTTTTTCATTTGGAATACATCCCCATTACCCAGTATACTAGGAGTAATAATAATTAATAGAGTTTAATTACTTTTTACTACTAGAAAACTAATTTTATGTTTGGTACAAATTTCTCAAACGATATTCCACTGCAAAGAATATACCTACATATGGTCAGAATTACTTTTTTTCTATAACATTAAGATAATATTGGCCAAGCTGGGCAACAAAGTGAGATCTCATCTCTACAAAAAATAAATAAATTAGCCAGGTGTGGTGGTGAGGGTCTGTAAAGTCTGAGGTGAGAGGACCCCTTGAGCTTAGGAGGTCAAGGTTGCAGTGAACTATGATCACACCACTGCATTCCAGCCTGGGTAACAGAGCAAGACCCTGTCTCAAAAAAAAAGAGGGATAATATTAGTATAATTCAGGATTTTTGCCTCAATCACCACGCTTCTTCATTTGACCTTCCCTGACTCCCTGATAAATTCTAGTTTGAAGTTTTCATTTAGTCCAGAAGTTAATTTGAAAGATCTTCATAACATTTCCACTTGCCTAGATATTACTTGTCAGTTACACTTTATTCCATGATTTCTATTGTCATTTACATTACCCCAAAAATATGAACTGCTGAATTTTTTCATCATGAATTGACTAACATATTTTGGGCCTAAAACCTTGACATTTAGAATCTTTTTCTTTGGTATTTGAAAATAATGTATGTCCTCTGTTTATCAGCCAAAAGCACTGCCTATTTACGTCTATGCTTAATCAGAGAGACTTTCTAATAGTTATTTAATATTATTTATGTTCATTCGTCACATATAATACAGTTAATTTCTTTGACAATTTTTATGCCATTAATATAATAAAAAATGTGTCAACTTTTCTCTTCCAAATTCTTTCATTTACTAATTTTAAACTCAGGTATCCAGCCTGAAAAATGTTTAATGGTTTATAATAGCTTCTAACACATCGTATACACAGAGTTCAGTTAATTCCAATTTATCAAATTATCTTCTTTTTTCAAGTTATATTTTTATACCATTCTCCAAATGCAATATTATATTGTTTTATTTTTATTTCTTTAAATGTGCTGCCTGTTGTGAGTCTCTAAAAGTGTGAAATGCTCAGTATTTTCCAAATCTATTTGAACATGGAGTGTTACACTTGCTAAAAAGTTAACAAGCAAGTATTCCCTTAAACACTCTAGCAAATACTACTAGTACAAATGAATTATGATATAACATTACAGCACATTTTGATGTATTAGGTTAATGTTGGTTGCAAACAATAAAAAGCAAAATTCAAACTGGCTTATATAATAAAGAGATTTTGAATAATAGTATAGACTCGAGATGCAGAAGATTAGTGATGATACAAAATAAATGCTTCTAGTCCTCTCTGTTCCTCTACCCTATTAAGTGGCATAGATTGAATGTTTGTAACCCCCCAAAATTTGTGTGTTGAAATCTAATCTGTAGTGTGATGACATTTGGCAGTGGGTCTTTTGGGGGTGATTAGGTCATGAGGACAGAGCCCTCATGAATGGGATTAGTGATCTTATAAAACAGACCTCAGAGAACTTCCTTGCCCCTTCCACCATGTGAGGACACAGCAAAAAGACAGCTCTCTGAACCAGGAAACAAGCCCTCACCAGACATTGAATCTGTTGACACCTTAATCTTGGACATCCTACTCTCTAAAACTGTGAGAAATAAATTTATGTTGTTCATAAACCACCCAGGCTTTGATATTCTGGTATAGCATCCTGAACGGACTAAGATATTAGTCTCAGTTTTATTCTGTGGGTTAAAATATCATGTAGTGACTAGAAAACTTCCCATCCTAGTACCTCATGCTTCCTCTGCTGCATTTGGAAAGAAGGAATTTTCTCCTTCAATCATGGAATGAAAAAGTTGTATTTCATTCTGATTTGATTAGCAGAAGGCATATGCTAATTTGTGTGCCAATTACAATGACCAAGAATTGGGCACGGAACTCATGTCACTTAAACATTGTGAGGCTGAGAAATTCATAGTTTGGTTTGGAGTCTGTGAGAGCAGGGAACAATGAATGCTTGAGATACCACCACAATGTCCCCTACATTTATTTCCATTTCAATAAACATTTCCATTAAGATAATGCTAGAACAAAATCAGATGGGAGTAGGTCCTGGTGTCCTCAACTTTTGTTGACTTAACAAAATGAGGTTGCTTCAGCCGGACAGTTCTGAACCACACATGCCTATATATTCAGTCCAAATTTATTATAAGCAATTTTCAGGGCCATATGTTTAGGATATTTCATTTGTTTGTTATGCATTATATGTATATATGTTTTTAACATACACACACCTCTACATATACTTTGGAGGCTTTTACACAAAAGTGTTATCACTAAAGGGAAAAGAGAAAAGATGGATGTGGAAGTAAAAAAAAAAAAAATTCATGGGATCGATCCAAGATGGCCGTTTAGGAACAGCTCAGGATTGCAGCACCCAGTGAAAGCGCAGAGGGTGAGTGGACACTGCATTTTTATTGCCCACAGACTAGGAAATTCCCAGGCGGAGGAGCTCCACAGGTCGCCAGCACGGCTGTTTCGGCCAGCGTGGCTGTGCCAGCCGGAGCCGCTGCTTTGCCCCGCGCGGCTGCTTTGTCGGCGCCCTGGAGCAGCGGTTGCCCATACAAAATACACCTGCACAGGTGCCCTCTTGGCTGGCGATTGGAGCCATGGGAAGTCGCCCATTCGTCTGTTTAAAAAGGGGACTGAGCAGGGAACCAGGACAGTAGATTCCAGGGCAAAAAAAAAACGCCACAAATCTCAGTGCCGCTGTTTAAGCCAGCGCAGTGAGTTGCTGCAGGGGAAAACACACAGACCCCCAGGGCCTCTTCAACAGGCGACTGGAACACCAACTTAAAAAAAAAAAAGGCTCTGAGGCAGGGAGCCAGGCGATCAGGCTTGGCTGGTCCCACCCCCACAAAAGAACAGCAACCAGAAACTCTGGATTGAGAGTTTCACAGCAAGCGCAGCTGAACCCGGGACGGTCCAGCTCTGTGGGGGAGGGGCGTCCGCCATTACTGAGGCAGCCCGCCACTATGGAGGTAGTCAGCCAATGCTGAGGCAGCCCGCTGTTGCCAAGGTAACACGCCATTACTGAGGCAGCCCACTGTTGACAAGGCAACCTGCCACTGCAGAGAGGCTCCACCTTAACAGAGGCGGGCCACCATTGCCGAGGCAGTTCTAACTACACCCATATAAACAGGACTGCAGAGAAGTTCACTCGGCAGCTGGGCGGCGCCCACAGCAGCTCAGCAAAGACTCTACAGGCAGACAGTGACTAGGCTGCCTCCTTGCTGGGCAGGGCAGCTCTGAAAAAAAAAAAAGAGAGAGAGAGAAGGCAGCAGCATAACCAAAACTCATAAAGCCCTAAATCCCTGGGACAGAGCACCTGGGAACAAAAAGTGGTTTATGAGTTCTGCTGCAGCAGACCTAAATGTACCTGCCCAGCAGCTCTGAATGAACAACGGAGCTTACAGCTCAGCATTTGAGCGCCTATAAAAAAGAGACCGTCTCCTCAAGCAGCTCCCGGACCCTTGTATATCCAAAGAGCCACCTCATAAAGGAGAGATCAGACTGACACTTGGCGGGTATCCTTCTGGGACAAAGATAGCAGAACAAAATTGGTAACAACCCTTACTGTTCAGCTGCTGCTGCAGGTGCTCCCCAGGCAAGCAGGGCCTGGAGTGGACCTCAGCAGACCTACAGCAGAGGGCCCAGACTGTCAGAAGGAAAACCAAGAAACAGAGATAACCTCATCATCAACAAGCAGAACGTCCACGCAGAGACCCAATCTGAAAGCCAGCAACTACAAAGACGACAGGTGGATAAACCCATAAAGATGGGAAGAAACCAGCACAAAAAAGATGAAAACACCCGAAACCAGAACACCTCTCCTCCTACAAGGGATCACAACTCCTCACCAGCAAGGGAACAAGGTTGGATGGAGAACGAGTGTGATGAAATGACAGAATCAGACTTCAGAAGGTGGGTAGTAAGAAACTTCTGTGAACTAAAAGAACATGTTCTAACCCAATGCAAAGAAACTAAGAACCTTGAAAAAAGATTTGGCAAAATACTAACGAGAATGGACAAAATAGAAAGGAATATAAGTGAATTGATGGAGTTGAAAAATACAACACAGGAACTTTGCGAAGCATGCACAAGTATCAACAGCCGAATTGACCAAGTAGAAGAAAGGATATCAGAGGTCGAAGATCAACTCAATGAAATAAAATGGGAAGGCAAGAACAGAGAAAAAAGGGTAAAAAGGAATGAACAAACTCTCCAAGAAATGTGGGACTATGTGAAAAGACCTAATCTACATTTGATAGGCGTACCTGAATGCGACGAAGAGAATGAATCCAAGCTGGAAAATACTCTTCAGGATATTATCCAGGAAAACTTCCCCAACCTAGCAAGGCAGACCAATATTCAAGTCCAGGAAATACAGAGAACACCGCAAAGATATTCGTCAAGAAGAGCAACCCCAAGGCACATAATCGTCAGATTCACCAGGGTTGAAATGAAGGAGAAAATACTAAGGGAAGCCAGAGAGAAAGGTAGGGTTACCCACAAAGGGAAGCCCATCAGACTCAGAGCAGATCTCTCAGCAGAAACCCTACAAGCCAGAAGAGAGTGGGGGCCAATAATCAACATCCTTAAAGAAAAGAACTTTCAACCCAGAATCTCTTTTCCAGCCAAACTAAGCTTCATAAGTGAAGGAAAAATAAAATCCTTTGTGAACATGCAAGTACTCAGAGATTTCATCATCACCAGGCGAGCATTACAAGAGCTTCTGAAAGAGGCTTTACACATATAAAGGAACAACCTGTACCAGCCACTCCAAAAACATGCCAAATGGTAAAGAGAATCAACACAATGAGGAATCTACATCAACTAATGGGCAAAACAGCCAGCTAGCACCAAAATGGCAGTATCAAATTCACACATAACAATATTAACCCTAAATGTAAATGTACTAAAGGCCCCAATCAAAAGACACAGACTGGCAAATTGGATAGAAAAACAAAACCCATTGGTGTGCTGTATCCAGGAAACCCATTTCACAGGCAAGGATACACAAAGGCTCAAAATAAAGGGATGGAGGAAGATTTACCAAGCAAATGCAGAGCAAAAAAAAGCAGGAGTTGCAATTCTCATCTCTGATAAATTAGACTTTAAAGCAACAAAGATCAAAAGAGACAAAGAAGGACATTACATAATGGTAAAAGGATCAATGCAACAAGAAGAGCTAACGATCCTAAATATATACGCACCCAATACAGGAGCTCCCAGATACATAAGGCAAGTTCTTAATGACTTACAAAGAGACTTAGACTCCCACACAATTATAGTGGGACACCTTAACACCCCCTTGTCAATATTAGACAGAACAACCACACAGAAAATTAACAAGGATATCCAGGACTTGAACTCAGACCTGGACCAAGCAAACCTAATAGACATTTACAGAACTTTCCACCCCAAAGCCACAGAATACACATTCTTCTCAGCACCACATCACACCTACTCTAAAATTGACCACATAATTGGGAGTAAATCACTCCTCAGCAAATGCAAAAGAACGGAAATCATAACAAACAGTATCTCAGACCACAGTGCAATCAAGTTAGAACTCAGAATTCAAAAACTAACCCAGAACCGCACAGCTTCATGGAAACTGAACAACTTGCTCTTGAATGTTGACTGGATAAACAATGAAATGAAGACAGAAATAAAGATATTCTTCTAAACCAATGAGAATGAAGACACAACATACCAGAACATCTGGGACACATTTAAAGCAGTCTCCAGAGGAAAATATACAGCAATAAGTGCCCACATGAGAAGCAAGGAGAGATCAAAAATTGACACCCTATCATCAAAACTGAAAGAGCTAGAGGAGCAAAATCAAAAAAACGCAAAGTCTAGCAGAAGACAAGAAATAGCTAAGATCAGCGCAGAACTGAAGGAGATAGGGACACAAAAAACCCTTCAAAAAATCAATAAATCCAGGAGCTGGTTTTTTGAAAAGATCAACAAAATAGACAGACCACTAGCCAGATTAATAAAAAAGAAAAGAGAGAATAACCAAATTGATGCAATAAAAAACGATAAAGGGGATATCACCACAGATTCCACAGAAATTCAAACCATCATCAGAGATTATTACAAACAACTCTATGCACATAAACTAATAAACCTGGAAGAAATGGATAAACTCCTGGACACTTGCCTCCTCCCAAGCCTAAACCCAGAAGAAGCCGAAACCCTGAACAGACCCATAACAAGGTCTGAAGTTGAGGCAGCAATCAAGAGCTTACCACCCAAAAAAAGCCGAGGTCCAGATGGGTTCACAGCCAAATTCTACCAGACATACAAAGAGGAGCTGGTACCATTCCTTCTGAAACTATCCCAAACAATGCAAAAAGAAGGAATTCTTCCCAAATCATTTTATGAAACCAACATCATCCTGATTCCAAAACCCGGCAGAGACTCAACAAGAAAAGAAAACTTCAGGCTGATATCCATGATGAACATAGTTGCAAAAATCTTCAATAAAATACTGACAAGCCGATTGCAACAGCACATCAAAAAGCTTATTCACCATGATCAAGTAGGCTTCATCCCGGGGATGCAAGACTGGTTCAACATACGCAAGTCTATAAACGTAATTCACCATATAAACAGAACCAAAGACAAAAACCACATGATTATCTCAATAGATGTAGAGAAGGCCTTTGACAAAATTCAACAGCCCCTTATGCTAAAAACCCTCAATAAGCTAGGTATTGACAGAACATATCTCAAAATAATAAAAGCTATTTACGACAAACCAACAGCCAATATCATACTGAATGGGCAAAAACTGGAAGCATTCCCCTTGAAATGTGGCACCAGACAAGGATGCCCTCTCTCACCACTGCTATTCAATATAGTATTAGAAGTTCTAGCCAGAGCAATCAGGCAAGAAAAAGAAATAAAGGGCATTCAAATAGGAAAGGAGGAAGTCAAATTGTCTCTATTTGCAAACGACATGATTGTATATCTAGAAGACCCCATCATCTCAGCCCAAAATCTCCTGATGATAAGCAACTTCAGCAAAGTCTCAGGATACAAAATCAATGTGCAAAAATCACATGCATTCCTATACACCAATAACAGACTTAAAGAGAGCCAAATCAAGAACAAACTTCCATTCACAATTGCCACAAAGAGAATAAAATACCTAGGCATACAAATAACAAGGAACGTAAAAGACCTCTTCAAGGAGAACTACAAGCCACTGCTCAACGAAACAAGAGAGGACACAAACAGATGGAGAAACATTCCATGTTCATGGTTAGGAAGAATCAATATCGTGAAAATGGTCATACTGCCCAAAGTAATTTACAGATTCAATGCTATCCCCATCAAGCTACCAGTGACCTTCTTCACAGAACTGGAAAAAACCACCTTAAACTTCATATGGAACCAAAAGAGAGCCCGCATAGCCAAGTCAATTCTAAGCAAAAAGAACGAAGCGGGAGGCATCACACTACCGGACTTCAAACTATATTACAAGGCTACAGTAATCAAAACAGCATGGTACTGGTAGCAAAACAGAGATATAGACCAGTGGAACAGAACAGAGGTCTCGGAGGCAACGCAACATATCTACAACCATCTGATCTTTGACAAACTAGACAAAAACAAGCAATGGGGAAAGGAGTCCCTGTTTAATAAACGGTGTTGGGAAAACTGGCTAGCCATGTGCAGAAAGCAGAAACTGGACCCCTTCCTGACACCTTACACTAAATTAACTCCAGATGGATTAAAGACTTAAACATAAGACCTAACACCATAAAAACCCTAGAAGAAAATCTAGGCAAAACCATTCAGGACATAGGTGTAGGCGAGGACTTCATGACCAAAACACCAAAAGCATTGACAACAAAAGCCAAAATAGAGAAATGGGACCTAATCAAACTCCACAGCTTCTGCACAGCAAAAGAAACAGTCATTAGAGTGAATTGGCAACCAACAGGATGGGAAAAAATTTTTGCAGTTTACCTATGTGACAAAGGGCTGATATCCAGAATTTACAAAGAACTAAAACAGATTTACAAGAAAAAACTAACAAGCCCATTCAAAAGTGGGCAAAGGATATGAACAGACACTTTACAAAAGAAGACATACCTGAGGCCAACAAACATATTAAAAAATGCTCATCATCACTGGTCATAAGAGAAATGCAAATCAAAACAACAATGAGATACCATCTCACGCCAGTTAGAATGGCAATCATTAAAAAATCTGGAGACAACAGATGCTGGAGAGGATGTGGAGAAATAAGAACACTTTTACACTGTTGGTGGGAGTGTAAATTAGTTCAACCATTG
>NW_022436941.1:87219008-87433419 GCF_009761245.1 Sapajus apella | reverse complement strand
CATTTGGGTTGGTTCCAGGTCTTTGCTATTGTAAACAGTGCTGCAATGAACATTCGTGTGCACGTGTCCTTATAGCAGAACGATTTATAATCCTTTGGATATATACCCAGTAATGGGATTGCTGGGTCAAATGGAATTTCTATTTCTAGGTCCTTGAGGAATCGCCACACTGTCTTCCACAATGGTTGCACTAATTTACACTCCCACCAACAGTGCAAAAGTGTTCCTATTTCTCCACATCCTCTCCAGCATCTGTTGTCTCCAGATTTTTTAATGATCGCCATTCTAACCGGCGTGAGATGGTATCTCAGTGTAGTTTTGATTTGCATTTCTCTGATGACCAGTGATGATGAGCATTTTTTCATATGTTTGTTGGCCTCACGTATGTCTTCTTTTGAGAAGTGTCTGTTCATATCCTTTGCCCACTTTTGAATGGGCTTGTTAGTTTTTTTCTTGTAAATCTGCTTTAGTTCTTTGTAAATTACGGATATCAGCCCTTTGTCAGATGGGTAAACTGCAAAAATTTTTTCCCAATCTGTTGGTTGCCGATTCACTCTAATGATTGTTTCTTTTGCTGTGCAGAAGCTGTGGAGTTTGATTAGGTCCCATTTGTCTATTTGATTTTTAAGAACAGTTTACATAAACAAATTTTTATTCTTAGCCATTAATGCCTGTAGGTTTGAAATTTTCAGGACCCCCTCAAAGGCCACCTACAGGAAATGCTCTTCAAAAACATTTCACTTTTACCCGGCTTGATTATGGAACAAAGACTAACACTGGCAATGCTTTGCAGTGTTTGAGTCAAATGGGTCTCTCAGTTGGTCTTTACTATACTTACTCTCAAGCTCCAACACAAGTCGTTTCCTTTGTGTTTTACCTTAGGCCAGCTACTCTTGCTTTCCTTTAATAGACCTATTCTTCCTGGGCTCTCTGAAACTAACATTTCACTGTAAATAAAGTCCTGCAAGTCCTTGGCATCTCAAATAACCCTCCTTCCATTTGCTTGCCTTAACTAAAACCCTATTCTTCTTCCTGGAGTCCAGATCCCCAGTGCTTGCAACAAATGAAAACTGTTGATTTGAGCACTGAAGGGAGTTAATTGGAAGTTTGTGTTCTAGGTTTTCTCTGCCAATATATGCAGTGTCTTTAAAACTAATTGGGCTGGGGCAGGAGAATCCCTTGAACCCAGGAGGAAGAGGTTGCAGTGAGCCAAGATTGCACCACTGAACTCCAGCCTGAGTGACAGAGGAAGACTTCATCTCAAATAAAATAAAATAATATAAAATAAAATAAAATAACTAATTGGTTCAAGAAGTTGGATTGAAGTCAAGTTAGACAAGCTCTTAAGCAGACATGCTGGAAGTTCCAAAAAAGATAGTTTTGAAAATATTTTTATTAAAAAAAAAGACTGTCCTCCACGTCCCCACTCTTGCCTCCCACTTATTTTCACTCTACGCCTGCAGTTTGGTGTCGACTCTCATCACTGCTGAAACTGCTGCAGCTGAGGTTACTACTTACTTAATTAACCAAAACAATAGAGTATAAATTGTCATTATACTCTACTATTCTGTGACATTTAAACTATTGACAATGTCTTTCTTAAAAATGCATCCTTTTTGATTTTTTCAAAACATGACTTTCTCTTTGATGCCCTCCTATTTCTCTCCTTACTTCACCTTTGCATTATCTGATGCCCGTTTCATCTTACCAAACGTTAATTAAACGTGTGTGCTTCCCGTTGTCCCATTCTTGGCTCTCTTCCCTTCTCTCTTATTGGTCATTATAGCATTCTATGATCTCACCAATCCTCTTGGCTTTAACAATAACCAGATGACTCCAGAAAACTATTCTGAATTCCAGACCTATGGAGACTTTGCACCCAGGTATGTACCGGCAACTCAACCTCAATTATCTCGAATATTATCTCGTTAAGTCCCCTTAACTACGGAATGACTCCTCCTTCTGGGTTTCCTCTGCTTAAACGGCACCACCACTCCGTGGCCCACCACAAATGTGGACCTCATTTGGAACTTTTCCCTTTCCCCCATGTTTCATTTCCCATTGGTTAAAGAGTTATTAGATTCTTCATTTTTAACTTTTCTCTAGTTTATCTTCAATTTTAGATATAGTGGCCAGATACAAATATCCCATATCGCAGGACAGAAGGGTATCTTCTTCCATGCCCCTGAGATGAACTAGCATATCCTTTGAGTCCTTTCTTTGTATGAAGCACTGGGGAAATTTAATCACCTTATAATCACTTTTAATCCTCATAACAATTTTATGAGATATGTTCTGTTTATTATCCCTATCTTAAGGATGAGGAAACTGTGGTGTAAAGAGCTTTAGTAATTTGGGTAAATCATAAAAGAAGCAGTGAGGACAGAATTCAAATCTAGGCAACCTGAAATCTGAGCCTGAGCACTTTGCCTCCCCAGTAACTATCTCCCATTGCAGTTGTGTTACAATGTTGACAGCATTTAGCAACCCTTATTTTTTTCGCATCTCTCTCCAAGAAATCTGCTGTGAGGTAGAGAATGTGTTGATTTTCTCTGCAGTTTTTAGTCCATAGCATAGGGCTTAGAAAGGAGAAAATGATGAAAAATATTTACTAACAGAATTGTTTTTCTGTGATAGTTGTTATAACCATCTAATTATGAGTGCTTAACAATTACTGTAAGGGAGAAGGAAAATCACAGACATTTTCTTAGAATTTCTTTCCTTTTTTTTTTTTGAGACAGAGTCTAGCTCTGTCACTCAGGCTGGATTGCAGTAGTGCAATCTGAGCTCACTGCAACTTTTGCCTCCTGGGTTCAATGGCTTGCCTCAGCCTCCAGAGTAGAAATTACAGGCATGTTCCCCATGTCTGGCTAGTTTTTGTATTTTTGGTAGAGATGGGGTTTCAGAACATTGGCCAGGCTGGTCTTGAAATCCTGACCTCCAGTGATCCACCCGCCTCAGCCTCCCAAAGTGTTGGGATTATAGGCTTGAGCCAGCATGCCCAGCCTTTCTCAGAGAATTTATAGTTTACTTGGAAATGTAAACTATATATACTTAAACTGAGGGGTATTTACAAAATAATTTTCTACTTAACCCCTAAGAAGCTGTATTAATAATGAAGCAAATCAAGTTTGTTCACAGGCAACTGAATGGAATGAATGGCTTCCGTTGGCCTTGCCAGTGATATTTTCCCAAGATTTTGATTCATGTTTTATTATTTTTTAAAAGTATCAGATTGAATTTCTAACAAGCGAAAATTCAGTGCAAGCCTCAGATTTGGAAACAAGATATTACAGAGAGGAAAATTCAGGATTAAGGTCAGATTTGGTACAACTATGCTAGATACAGAAAAGGCAGATTTGCACCTCAATCCCCACCTAGGCACAAGTTCAGTGGTGAAGGCATGAGAAAATGAGCCATTATAATTAAGTCTGAAACGAGTTTATGATTCCACCTCAATATGGGCATGCCATGTATTCTAACATTTAATCCCTAGAAAAAATGATGACATCACAATTAAATCTTGACTCATAAGAGAACTTCTTTATACTGTTCCCTAAGTCAATTTATTTCTACTTCATTCTTGTGTTAAGGGCAGACTCAATTCTTACTCATTCAAAAAGAATAGTCACCTGAAGCTTTTCATTAAGTCTTGTTTTCTCTGCAGTGAGAAAATTAATCAAGGGGTTAAAATGTATATTAAATTATATATGTGTTATATACACAAGTTATACAGATCAGGGAGGGGTATATTGCATATGTTATAGGCTGAATTGTGTCCTTTCCCAAAAGTCATATGCTGTACCCTGCCCTCTGCTACCTCAGTATCTCAGAAGGTGGCTATATTTGGAGATACAGACTTTTAAGAGGTAATTAATGTAAAACGAGGTCACATGTATGGGTCCTAATCCAATATCACTGGTGTCCTTATTTGAAGAGGAAATTTAGGTACAGACATTCATGTGCACAGAGAAAAGACCACGAGAAGACTAGATGAGAAAATGGCTATCTCCAAGCCAAAAAGAGAAGCTTCAGAATAAAATTAACCCATCTGATGCCTTGATCTCACACTTCTAGCCTCCAGAACTGTAAGAAAATAAATTTCTGTTTAACTCATCCAGTCTGCAGTAATTGTTGTAACAACCCTAGCAAAGTAACATAGGAACTATACACATATATGTGATATGATATATATATATATGATAGAGTAGATAGAAACATATACAGTCATCCTTCGGTATTAGTGGGGCATTGGTCTCAGAAGCCCTGCATATACCAAAGTCCACGCATACTCAGGTCCCACAGTCAACCCTGTGAAGCCCACATGTGAAAAGGCGACCTTCCACATATGCGGGTTTCACCTCCCACAAATACTGTATTTTCAATTTGTATTTGGTTGAAAAAATCCATCTGTAAGTGAACTCACACAGTTTAAACCTGTGTTATTAAAGGTCAACTGTTGATATATAGATACATAGATATCTCATATATATGAGAGGGAGAAAAAAGTCTCAAGTCTCTCTTCTTTCCTGCTCTTTTTGGATTGCAAACTTTTCTCTCATAAATACAAAATGCAATAATGTTAAAAAAGGAAAGAGAATTGGAAATAGTAGTGTTTTTGACCACTAGTGTTTTGTAATTTTAGGAAAAAATTACTGAAATGTAACTTTTTATTTTGAGGTTTTTGACTAGTATTCCAATCACACAGAAATAATAGATAAAATATGCAAAATACTTCTTTTTACATACATAGCTGGGTTAAAATATTGGAAATAGTTCTCTTCCATTAACAGGTACAAAGCCAAGCATTACGCTGGGCTGGTGATAGTCCAGGTTACTACAAGATTTAGATCTAAAGACTGAAAATTGGGATATATATGGAGAGAGAGAACAAATGGGAACCTAAATTTGATAAAACAATAATAGGCAAATTAGGGTAAAGGGCATATGAGTATTTTTTGTTCTCACAATTCTTTTATTTTCAAACTTATCTATAATCTTAAATTTGTTTCCCAATAAAAAGAATTTTAAGTTAAAAAAAGAAAGATTTTCTGTAGTCACATTTTCCCAACTAGGGCTTTTCAGATTGAGGAAATACTCCAAGCTCTGAGCAAAATCAGTAGGTATAAATCCGTACACAGACATACGACAGTAAAATGCAAGATACTAAAGACTAAAGACTAACGGAATGCCTTTGAATCAACCAGAGATGCACAGCAGATTACCTGCAAAGGAAGGACAATTACATGATGACAGACTTCTCTTCATCCAGCAATGAGAACAGACAATACAGGAGTAACTTCTCCCAAGTTGTGAGGGAGAAAAACAGATGACATGAAATTCTACAACCAAATAAAGCATCATTCAATGGGCAGCTGTTAAGAGAATTAAGCTGTTTCCAGACTTCTACGGAGAGATTTAACTCAAAGATGTCACTGTAAATTTGATTGTTGGGATGTGGTAATGGATACTTGGTAAGGTTATTGAATTAGTTAAAAGAGCTTCAAAGCTTAGGTCATGTATCTTCGTTAAACACATGGTGCTTTGCATTTACTAATGAAGGGCTTCTGCTTTCTCTCCAAAGAAATCACTGCAACCTTACTACCCCAAGTGAAAAAAACCTCCTTTATTTCTATTCTTGGTCTCTAGTTACTGTTTATCTGTATGCATAAATGCATGACACAGTGCTTTTCTTTTAGTTATTTATTTCTGGAGATCATTTGTTTCAAAATCATTATCTTTCCACCAACTATTTAGAATGATGCTAAGTTAACTTGGTTTATGGTGTGAACTGCATGGCAGTTATTTGATTGGCCCATTCCTTTATAACATATTTTATGCTTAGATGATGAACTCTACATAAATTCAGCTAGGAGAATGTTTTCCTTGTCAATCTCTGGGACATTATAAATGTTACTATTAACTCCTCCTTCTGCTAAGAAAGGAAACAAAATAAAATTATTCACAAATATAACTGTTTTCATCAAGCTTTCAGATGATATGTAAGGTAGCCCACAGAAGGTAAATAATATTCCGCGGAAAAAATTATCACTGAAGAGTGGATGCTGAGAAAAAGAAATGTGTAAGGTGTGAGGAAGGAAGTACGCGAGAAAAGCTAGGGCATAGTTGTGTCTCATATTTTTGTTAAAATCTGCCTGTAAAGACTTCTTGACTGGGTAATGGGTATGATATAGTAAAATACTCTTCCTCAGAGTGTCTGATACCATCGCAATAATTTACTTCATAAAAGTACAAGTTGTGTTATATAAAAAGACAGAATGACTAGGCACGTGGCTCACTCCTGTAATCCCAGCACTTTGGGAGGTCGAGGCAGGTGGATCACCTAAGTTCAGGAGTTCAAGACCAGCCTAGCCAATATAATGAAACCACATCTCTACTGAAAATACAAAAAAATTAGCTGGGAGTGGTAGCAGGCGCCAGTTACTTAGGAGGCTGAGGCAGGAGAATCGCTTGAACCTGGGAGGCAGAGTTTGCAGTGAGGCGAGATCGCACTACTGCACTCCAGCCTGGGAAACAAGAGTGGAAACTCCATCTAAAAAAAAAAAAAAGACAGAAGGACTCCAAGAAACTGAGTTTTCTGGAAACTGAGGGTTACACAATGTGGATTTAAAAGCAGCAAGGAAAGGAAAAGGATTTGGGCTCAGAGTCTGGGGAAATTTTAGGTGCTACAGAAAGCCTCCTGATATCTTTCTAGGATGGCTGGATTTTGGTTAGGACAAAGAATAAGAAGAAACTTTTCATGGAGAATGATAGCACACTGGAGTGTGGATGGTTTGATCATTTAAGGTAGGGGAGTGAGACTTGATGGAATATGTTGACAACAAAGATTCTTTGCCTGGCCAATTTTAATCAGACTTCTAAATCTTCAGTTAGGCTAAACTGTGCACTTCCTTGCAAAATCCAGCTTTAGTAAAGAACACTGCCAAGTTTACCAAAGAACTCCTCATTCTCAATATCTGATCAGGTTCCTCGTTCTTCACCATCCTGTAGGTGACGTCTGATCACCCTGGCCAGTCTTTAGCAAGAATTCTTTTAGGTCTGTTTAGCTAGAATCTCCCTTACTCCGAATGTTTCTTCTTAGTGATTTTCCATTCACTGACCTCCCTGCATTGCTCCTCAGCTATAAATTCCCACTTTCCCATGCCGTATTCAGAGTTAAATCCATCTCCCTCCCCAACTCCAAGACTGCAGTGGTTCCTATACCTATGGTGATGGTCATGAATAAAGTTTTCTTTGCTGTGCATTCAAAGTATCACTGAATAATTTTTTCTTTAACAATTATAGAGTTGAAACTCAAATGGGAACAGATTCATCGCTGGATCCTGGGCCTCTTACTCTGGACCCTAAATGCAGGCCTTTGAAGCCTTTGTTGTCATTTCTGGCTGATTAGGGATCCATTGGTGAATCAGATTGCTGAGCCATTGTTCCAGACAAAAGCCTGTTTACTGCTAAGGACAGATTTTGAATCATAAGATATGAGTATGCTCTGAAGCTGGGATAGAGTCCCAGGCTTCTTTTGGAAGGAATCCTCTGGGCAGAAAGGTGGGTTTCTTGTTCTCAGTGGGCTATTCCCTGAGTCCCTGCACTGGAAATCTCTTCTTCCTGGCTCTCTTTTTCTGAGTGAGGGGTATTCCCTAATTCTCTGGGCTGCAAATTGTTCTTCCTGACTCTCTGTAAAACCTCTCTTTCTGTTCTCTGTATTGGATCCTGCTTCTCCCATGGGAACTCTGTCACCTGACACCCCTCTTCTCAAGTCTCTGCTGACTATTTCTCATCCACTCCTGCCAGATCTGTTCCTTTTCTGCTAAACTTCAGGACCCCTATACTACTCTCCTTTGGGGGGCTCTCAAGGGACTCAGGGGCCTCTCAAAAACAAGCACCTGGGGCTGAAAATGGGAGAAAAAAAAGAAACTATTTGGAAACAGAGAAAGTAAAAAAAAAAAATCTTAAAATCCTTCTCCACAAATATGGGTAAAAAGCTTTAACCTTTATTACATAGGTCAACTCAACTTAATCCCTTTTTCATCAGAAACACAGTTTGGATAACAATATAAAGTGGAAATAAACCAGTGAGTTTGTATTTTTGTATTACTCTGTTTTACTGCCTCATGGTTAAAAACTTTTTTTTTTTTTTTTGAGACAGTTTCCCACTTCGTCACTCAGGCTGGGGTGCAGGCAATCTCTGCTCACCGTAACCTCCACTTACTGGGTTCAAGTTGTTCTCATGGCATAGCCGGGCACCACCATGCCCAGCTAATTTTTGTATTTTTAGTAGAGATGGGGTTTTGCCATGTTGGCCAGGCTAGCTTCAACTCCTGACCTCAGGTGATCCACCCGCCTCGCCTCCTGAAGTGCTGGGATTACAGTTATGAGGCACCGCACACGGCCTGGTTAAAATTTTTTAAATGGAAAGCTATAAGATCTTGTTACATCAGTCTGTATGTTTGTGTATGTGTACATGGGGCTGCATCTATGTTAGTATTATATGTATATGTAATAATTTTCTACCTCCAATGTTATTACCAAACTAAAATACCCAAATTGTCATAGGGATAAGTGAGCACTCAAACAAATAAGTATGTATAAAACTCTCAGAAAAGTAGATACTGACCCAGTTTTTTTTTTTCTTTTCTTTTCTTTTTTTTTAGTTCACCTAATCTAGGATAATCTTTAGTAAAGAAAAGCTAGTTTAAAAAATACTGCAAAAATAAAATAGAAACATTTTCAGAGTTGTCAGCATATACTTATTTTACCTGGCTTTGCTGGTTAGACAAGTTTGCGTTGTTACTGTTAGATGTTTAAGGCCATAAACTGTAAATTCAACCTAAGAACAGAAGATATAGTAAAAATAAATTGCTTAATTGCCTGGTGTATGTCTGTGTATGTAAAAAAGAAAATATGTTGAGAAAGATAGTGAAAATCTTACCTTGGATGGTCTAAGCTGACAGATTTATTTATAAGGTTTTATTAAAAGTTAGTTTTAGTAACACACTGATTCAAAAGTAGAAGTCGATCTCTGTTAAAATGGTGAAGTTTTCTAGGAATGTTGGTCTGAGAATGTAAAGGCTATTTTATCCTTTTAAGTAATTAGCCTTGGAAACACAGACTCTGCTTCATCAAGATAATTTCTTGAGTTTCATGTTATTTTATTAGGTCTTTGGTTACTTGAAAAGTGAGTCTTCTCAATATTAAAAGAGCTAAGTTCTTGTTCACTACTATGTGATCTGATTTTGCCTTTAAAGTCTCTTAATGGCAGTTTTATTAAATAGATAACAATGATCATATTTAATTGTTGTAAACTTTTTGACATTTTTGACAATCTTCCTAAAATCGCATTCTAAATTCAGTCTTTTTGACATCAAATTAACTTATGATTCTCCAGACTGGACCCCCAGAAAGTCACAAAGAATATATTTTTGTATAAAAGAGATATAAAACTAATTAGACTTATTTAATATGTTAAATTATATGAATTATGCGGGAAACATTCAAATAATAAATGATGCTAAGCTACCTTTAAGTTATATTTATGGATATATTATTGAGATAAGTGTACAAAAATTGTATGAGATTCCTAGAAATCTAGTATGTTATCAGTCATAATTTTGGTGATTATATTAAAATGCTGTATGCCACACTAACCAAATTTTCTTATAAATTGCATCATTGTAATGAACTCTCATTAGATTTTTTAACTATGGGCATTTTAAGTCCTTGTCATCTGTAGACAGTTATTGTTTTAATTTAATTATTCTCTAAAAGCATTTAATACCAGCTACAGTCCACAATGACTTCTTCTTCAATGAGATTTATAGAAAATACTCTTAGGAGTATTCTGGAACACAGGTTTCTGAACAACTTTAACATCATACCATGGGACTGGCAAGAATTTCCAGAACTCTAGTAAAACTGATGAGTTCATGTAAGTACTAACCCAAGATCAAGCAAAACAAGATTTAATTTCATGGTACTCAATGAACTGATGAGAATAATTTTTAAAGTGACTTTTTGCTTGAAAAATTGCAAGTTCTTTAAATGTTTTGTTTTCCAGATTTGAGAAAACTTTTTTGTTTTAAGCTATCTCTAGCTTTCACCAATTCAGTAAAGAATACTTTTGTGCAAATTGGAAACATTTACTTTTTCTCCCTAACTTAGCTCTCTAGAATTTGAAAACTATTTGTGAGTATTCATATTTTTAGGGCAATGTATTTATTTGGACAAGTTTAATAAGAATCTGCTGTCTTTGTAACATGACAAATTGGAAACACAGGTTATATTACCAAGGCTTTGACTGAAACATCATGTTTTCAGATATGACCAGAAGGGTTTATGGAACTAAGGTTGATTTTATGAAACCAATAAAGTCCCATCTTGGAAAACCTGGCTCTAGGTTCCAGACTTACAGGTAATGTCACTTCTTGGCAGGCCTGGAAACCTTGAGATATTTTAGGGACCTCAAGAAAACAGGAATTGAAGATGGCTGAATAGGAGCAGCTCTGGAGTGCAGTTCCCAGGGAGAACAATAAAGAGGATGAGCGAACACCACATTTCCAAATGAGTTATTACTGCCCACAGACCAGGGGATTCCCAGGCTGAAAAGCACCACAAGTTTCCAACATAGCTGTTTCAGCTGGTGCAGCGAGCCTCCGCACAAAAACTCACACAAATCTGGGCGGCTGTTTCAATTGGTGGCTGGAACACCTGGGAGATAGAGCCACCCATTCAACTGAACAAAAGGAGGCTGAAATAGGGAGCCAGGTGATCTGGCTCAGTGGGTGCCACCCCCACAAAACCAGCAATCTGAAAAGCTCTGGACTGAGAGTTTCGCAGCAAGCACAGCTGGGGCCTGAATGGTCCAGCTCTGTTGCGGGGAACGGTGTCCACCATACCATGGCAGTCCACAACTACTGAGGCGGTCCACCATTACAGAGGCAGTCCGCCATTACTGACGCAGTTCTAACTATGCCTCTATAAACAAAACCGCAAGGAAGTTCACACAGCAACTGCGCAGAACCCACAGCAGCTTAGCAACGCCTCTGCTGGCAGACTGTGACTAGGATACCTCCTTGCTGGGCAGGGCAGCTCTGAAGAAAGGCAGCAGCATGGCAGGAACTTATAAATAAAGCCCCACCTTCCCAGGACAGAGCACCTGGGAAAAAAGGCAGTTATGAGTTATGCTGCAGCAGACTTAAACATACCTGCCCAGCAGCTCTGAACAGAACAACAGAACTCACAGCTTAGCACTTGAGCTCCTATAAGGGACAAACTGTCCCTCAAGCAGCTCCCTGACCCCCATATATCCAAAGAGTCACCTCATAAAGGAGAGTAGACGCTGACATCTGGCAGGTATCCTTCTGGGACAAAGATAACAAAAGAAGAAAGAAATTGGCAGCAACCTTTGCTGTTCTGCAGCTGCCACAGGTGATCCCCAGGCAAGCAGGGTATGGAGTGGACCTCCAGCAGTCCTACGGCAGATGAGTCTGACTGTTAGAAGTAAAACTAAAAAACAGAAAGAAAAAACTTCATCATCAACAAAAAGGACGTCCACTCAGAGACCTCATCTGAAAGTCACCAACTACAAAAGCCACAGGTAGATAAATCCACAAAGATGGGAAGAAACCAGGGAAAAAAGGTTGAAAACCCCCAAAACCAGAACGCCTTTCCTCCTCCAAAGGATCACAACTCCTCATCCGCAAAGGAACAAAGCTGGATGGAGAATGAGTCTGAGGAATGGACAGAAACAGGCTTCAGAAGGTGGGTAATAACAAACTTCTCTGAGCTAAAAGAACATGTTCTAACACAATGCAAAGAAACTAAGAACCTTGGAAAAAAGGTTCAATGAAATGCTAACGAGAATAAATAGCTTAGAGAAGAATATAAACAACTTAATGGAGCTGAGAAACACAACTCGAGAACTTCGCGAAGCATACACAAGTTTCAAGAGCCGAATTGACCAAGCAGAAGAAAGGATATCAGAGACTGAAGATCAACTCAATGAAATAAAACAAGAAGGCAAGATTAGAGAAAAAAGAGTGAAAAGAAACGAACAAAGCCTCCAAGAAATATGGGATTATGTGAAAAGACCTAATCTACATTTGATAGGTGTACCTAAATGTGACGGAGAGAGTGAATCCAAGCTGGAAAACACTTTTCAGGATGTTATCCGGGAGAACTTCCCCAACCTAGCAAGGCAGGCCAACATTCAAGTCCAGGAAATACAGTGAACACCACAAAGATATTCCTCAAGAAGAGCAACCCCAAGGCACATAATTGTCAGATTCACCAGGGTTGAAATTAAGGAAAAAATGCTAAGGGCAGTCAGAGAGAAAGGTTGGGTTACCCATAAAGGGAAGCCCATCAGACTCACAGCGGATCACTTGGCAGAAACCCTACAAGCCAGAAGACAGTGGGGGTCAATATTCAACATCCTTAAAGAAAAGAAATTTCAACCCAAAATTTCATATCCAACCAAAGTAAGCTTAATTAGCAAAGGAGAAATAAAATCCTTTATGAACAAGAAATTGCTGAGAGATTTCGTCACCACCACACCTGCCTTACAAGAGCTCCTGAAAGAAGCACTAAATATGGAAAGGAACAATCAGTACCAGCCACTCCAAAAATGTACCAAATGGTAAAAAGCATCAAAACAATGAAGAAACTGTGTCAACTAATGGGCAAAACAACAAGCTAGCATCAAAATGGCAGAATCAAATTCACACATAACAGTATTAACCTTAAATGTAAATGGGCTAAATGCCCCAATCAAAAGACAAAGACTGACAAACTGAATAAAAAGTCAAAACCCATTGGTGTGCTGTATCTAAGAAACCCATCTCACATGCAAGGACACACATAGGCTTTAAAAAAGGGATGGAGGAAGATTTACCAAGCAAATGGAGAGCAAAAAAAAAAAAAAAAAAAAAAAAGCAGGAGCTATAATCCTAGTCTCTGATAAAATAGACTTTAAACCAACAAAGATCAAAAGAGACAAAGAAGAAAACTACATAATGGTAAAAGGATCAATTCAACAAGAAGAGCTAACAATCCTAAATATATACGCACCCAATACAGGAGCACCCAGATACATAAAACAAGTTCTTAATGACTTACAAAGAGACTTAGACTCCCACACAATAATAGTGGGAGACATTAACACTCCAATGTCAATATTAGACAGATCAACGAGACAGTACATTAACAAGGATATCCAGGACTTGAACTCAGATCTGGACTAAGCAAACTTAATAGACATTTACAGAACTCTCCACCCCAAATCCACAGAATACACATTCTTCTCAGAATCACATCACACCTACTTTAAAATCAACCATATAATTGGAAGTAAATCACTCCTCAGCAAATGCTAAAGAATGCAAATTGTAACAAACAGTCCCTCAGACCACAGCACAATCAAATTAGAACTCGGGATTAAGAAACTAACTCAGGTTCTTTCTCCGCTGGGCGCTTCCAAGATGACAAAGAAAAGAAGGAGCAACTGTAGTGCCAAAAAGGGCGGCGGCCATGTTCAGCCTACTCGAGGCACGAACTGTGCCCGATACATGCCCAAGGACAAGGTCATTAAGAAATTCATCATTCAAAACATAGTGGAGGCCGCCGCAGTCAGGGATATTTCTGAAGTGAGCATCCTTGATGCTTATGTGCTTCCCAAGCTCTATGTGAAGCTACATTACTGTGTGAGTTGTGCAATTCACAGCAAAGTAGTCAGGAATCGATCTCATGAAGCCCACAAGGACCGAACACCCCCAACCCGATTTAGACCTGTGAGTGCTGCCCCACGACCCCCACCAAAACCCATGTAAGAAGCTGAGTAAAAGATTGAAGACAACTATACTCTGGAGAAAAATAAAATGGAAATTGTACTTGATATTGCCTACTAAGTGTATCTGTGCCAGATAGGGTGGGGATTTTGTGTGTGTTAGACCAAGTGTGAAATAACAAATAGTATTTTCATGGGGAAGAAAGCTTATTTATGTAATCAATTTTTTTTTGTTGGAGGGGAGGGGTGGGAGATGGAGTCTTGCTCTGTTGCCCAGGCTGGAGTGCAATGGCACTATCTCAGCTCACTGCAACCTTTGCTTCCTGGGTTCAAGCAATTCTCCTGCCTCGGCTTTCCAAGCAGCTATGATTAGAGGCGTGTGCCACCACACCCAGCTAATTTTTTGTAATTTTAGTAGAGATGGGGTTTTACTGTATTGGCCGGAATGGTCTGGAACTCCTGACCTCAAATAATTCATCCCGTAGGCCTCCTAAAGTGCTGGGATTACAGGCATGAGCCACTGTGCCTGGCTATTCATTTAAATTAAACCTTGTTTGCAGTCATGTCCTTGGCCTCACAACTCGCATAGCTGTGTGAAATAAAAAGTTAAGGCATCTGCAAAAAAAAAAAAAAGAAAGAAAGAAACTAACTCAGAACCAAACAACTTTATGGAAACTGAGCAACTGGCTCTTGAATGTTGACTGGATGACTGGATAAACAATGAAATGAAGGCAGAAATAAAGATCTTCTTCAAAACCAACGAGAATGAAGACACAATGTAACAGAACCACTGGGACACATTTAAAGCCATGTCTAGAGGAAAATTTATACCAATAAATGCACACATGAGAAGCAAGGAAAGATCTAAAATCCATACCCTATCATCAAAATTTAAAGATCTAGAGTAGCAAGATAAAAAAAACTCAAAACCTAGCAGAAGACAAGAAATAACTAAGATCAGAGCAGAACTGAAGGAGAGAAACACAAAAGCCCTTCAAAAAATCAATAAATCCAGGAGCTGGTTTTTTGAAAAGATCAAGATAGACCACTAGTCAGGTTAATAAAAAAGAAAAGAGAGAAGAATCAAATAGGCGCAATAAAAAGACGATAAAGGGGATATCACCACAGATTCCACAGAAATACAAACTACTATCAGAGATTACTACAAACAAGTCTATGCACATAAACCAGTAAATCTAGATGACATGGATAAATTCCTGGACACTTGCACCCTCCCAAGCCTAAACCAGGAAGAAGTCAAAACCCTGAATAGACCAATAACAAGGGCTGAATTTGAGGCAGCTATTAATAGCCTACCAACCAAATAAATCCTAGGTCCAGATGGGTTCACAGCTGAATTCTACCAGACATACAAAGAGGAGTTGGTACCACTCCTTCTATAACTATTCCAAACAACCCAAAAAGAGGGAATCCTTCCCAAATCATTTTATGAAACTAACATCATCCTGATACCAAAACCTGGCAGAGACTCAACAAAAAAACAAAACTTCAGGCCGATATCCATGATGAACATAGATGCAAATATCTTCAATAAAATACTGGCAAACTGATTGCCACAGCATATCAAAAAGCTTATCCATCACGATCAAGTAGGCTTCATCCTGGTGATGCAAGGCTGGTTCAACATATGCAAATCTATAAATGCAATCCACCACGTAAACAGAACCAAAGACAAAAACCACATGATTATCTCAATAGATGAAGAGAAGGCCTTCGACAAAATGCAACAGCCTTTTATGCTAAAAACTCTCAATAAATTAGATATCAACGGAACATATCTCAAAATAATAAAAGCTATCTATGACAAATCCACAGCCAATATCATACTGAATGGGCAAAAACTGGAAGCATTCCCTTTGAAATCTGGCACTAGACAAGGATGCCCTCTCTCACCACTCGATTCAATATAGTATTGGAAATTCTAGCCAGAGCAATCAGGCAAAAGAAAGAAATAAATGGTATTCACTTAGGAAAGGAAGAAATCAAGTCGTCTCTATTTGCAGATGACATTATTGTGTATTTAGAAGACCCCATCATCTCAGCCCAAAATCTCCTTAAACTGACAACTTCAACAAAGTCTCAAGATACAAAATCAATGTGCAGAAATCACAAGCATTCCTATACGCCAATAACAGACTTAAAGAGAGCCAAATCAAGAATGAACTGCCATTCACAATTGCTACAAAGGGAATAAAATACCTAGGAATACAACTAACAAAGGATGTAAAGGACCTCTTCCAGGAGAACTACAAAGCACTGCTCAAGGAAATAAAAGAGGACACAACAGATGGAAAAACATTCCATGCTCATGGTTAGGAAGAATCGGTATTGTGAAAATGGCCATACTGCCCAAAGCAATTAATAGATTCAATGCTATCCCCATCAAGCTACCTATGACCCTCTTCACAGAACTGGAAAAAATCACCTTAAACTTCATATGGAACCAAAAGACAGTCTGCATATCCAACACAATTCTAAACAAAAAGAACAAAGCTGGGGGCATCACACCACCTGACTTCAAACTATACTACAAGGCTACATTAATCAAAACAGCATGGTACTGGTACCAAAGCAGAGCTATTGACCCATGGAACAGAGCAGAAACCTCAGAGGCAACGCCGCACATCTACAACCATCTCATCTTTGACAAACCTAACAAAAACAAGCAATGAGGAAAGGATTCCCTGTTTAATAAATGGTGTTGGGAAAACAGGCTAGTCATGTGCAGAAAGCAGAAAATGTACCCCTTTCTGATACCTTATACTAAAATTAACTCCATATGAATTAAAGACTTAAACATAAGGCCTAACACTATAAAAACCCTAGAATAAAACCTAGGCAAAACCACTCAGGACATAGGCATAGGCAAGGACTTCATGACTAAAACACCAAAAGCATTGGCAACAAAAGTCAAAATAGACAAATGATATCTAATTAAAATCCAGAGCTTCTGTACAGCAAAAGAAACAATCATTAGGGTGAACCAGCAACCAACAGAATGGGGAAAAACTTTTGCAATCTACCCATCTGACAAAGGGCTAGTATCCAGAATCTGCAAAGAACTAAAACATATTTACAAGAAAAAAAACAAGCAAACCCATTCAAAAGTGGGAGAAGGACACAAACAGACAGTTTTCAAAAGAAGACATTTATGAAGCCAACAAACATACGAAAATATGCTCATCATCACTGGTCATTAGAGAAATGCAAATCAAAAACCACATTGAGATACCATCTCACGCCAGTTAAAAAATCTTGAGACAACAGATGCTGTAGAGGATGTGGAGAAATAAGAACACTTTTACACTGTTGGTGGGAGTATAAATTAGTTCAGCCATTGTGGAAGACATTGTAGTGATTCCTTGAGGATCTAGAAATAAAAATTCCATTTGACCCAGCAATCCCATTACTGGGTATATATCCAAAGGATTATAAATCATTCTATTATAAAGACACATGCACATATACATTCATTTCGGCACCGTTTACAATAGCAAAGACCTAGAATAAACCCAAATGCCCATTAATGATAGACTGGACAAGGAAAATGTGGCACATATACACCATGGAATACTATGCAGCCATAAAAAACAATGAGTTTGTGTCCTTTGTAGGGACATGGATGACTCTGGAAACCATCATCCTCAGCAAACTGACACAAGAACAGAAAATCAAACACTGCATGTTTTCACTCATAGGCAGGTGTTGAACAATCAGAACTCATGGACACAGGGAGGAGAGAATCACACACCGGGGTCTGTTGCAGGGAAAGGGGAGGGACAGTGGAGAGTAGGGAGGTTGGGGAAGGATAAAAGGGGGAGAAATGCCAGATACAGGTGACGTGGGATAGAGGCAGCAAACCACATTGCCATGAATGTACCTATGCAACAATCCTGCATGTTTTGCACGTGTACTCCAGAACCTAAAGTGCAATAAAATATATTGCAAAAAAAATAATAAAAGAAAACAGGAATTTATCTAAATCTATAAATGTTACAGATGCAGATTAGTGGCAGGTTTGGGCTTGGTACCCCAGCCTCAAGTGGCTTTTAAAAGTTTAATCTGAGATTTCTTATTTGGCAAAAAGCAATCTTTAAAAGAGCCTAAATGGTCAATCACCACTCTTCACTTGCATACATAACCAGTGCAAGTTTAATGAGATTAAACTTATTTAGTAAGCAAATCAGTCTGACTTTTATTGTCTTTGGTGGCAATGAGGAGTGACTGTAGAGAGAAAACTTAGGTTTCAGGAGAAAGCTACCATGTACCCAATATTAGATTCTAGTCCAGATTGTTTTTTTTCTGAGGTTTTATTGTCTACCTGCAATCTGCAATAGATCCTGAATTTTTCTAGTTTACTCCAATATTTAGCTAAAACACTCCAAATTAAATATTTCCATTTTTATCTGCTATTCTGGCTTGGAATCACTAAAATCATAAACTTTCCTTTTCTTGAAATCCTTCAAACTGAAACTGGGTGACTTGACATAAGCTTCAAAAAAATTACCACAACAGCTTGTGTGTGGCCAGTCTTCATGACATTCAAACTGCAAACTAATCCAATGGCTGTTCTCACTCCAACTGAGGATACTACAAACCTAGCATCGAGAAATCTTATTGATCAGCTGCCCTCTGGACTCAGAAACTGTCTTTATAGTTCATTCCAACTATTAATCTTTTGCTTTTTTATTTTATTTTTATAGAAACTAAACTTCCTGCATTAAAGGCCTAATAGCTCTCACTATCCTGACACAGGCAGGAAATATCCTCTACTGCCACATCCCAACAGATGATTCAACTGGTCCTTAATGAATTAAACATGATCAAACAAGACAAGAGACTTATATTGTTTGAAGGAAAGATGAAGGTCTCATCTTTCCTTAAACAAGAAGCAGTACTAACAAAGTTTCCTTGCTTGGCCAAACTTTAGTCAGGCTTCTATCTTCCTTACAAAATCCAACTTTAGCAAATAACCCTTCTGAGTCAGTTTAGCAAGAACCACCCCCATCTCCAATATCTGATCATCCTCCTTATCTGATCAAGTTTATTCATCATACCCCAGGTGATGTCTGATGAGTCGGGCCTATCTTCAGCAAGAATCCTATTAGGTTGGTTTAGCCAGGATCTCCCTCTTGCTCCTCATTCTCCTGGTGATTTTCTATCTATTGACCCCTTCACTGTTCCTTGGTTGTAAATTCCTACTTGCCCTTGCCATATTTGTAGTTGAGCCCAATCTCTTTCCTCCATGCAAGACCCCATTGCCATGGTCCCTATATCTATGGCAATGGTCCTGAATAAAGTTTTCCTCACTGACTTCGTCTGTTATGTGTTGCTATAAAGAAATACATGATCCTGAGTAATTTATAAAGAAAAGAGTTTTATTTTGCTGACAGTTCTGCAGGCTGTATAGGAAGCATGGCCCAAGCATCTGCTTCTAGTGAAAGCCTCACACTGCTTCACTCATGGTGGAAGGTGAAGGGGAGGTGGAGTGTGCAGAGATCACATGGTGAGAAAGGAAGCAAGAGAGAGAAAGAAAGGGTGTGGCCAGGTTTCTTTTAACAACCTGTTATTGTGGGAACTAACAGAGTGAGGACTCACTCTCCATCTCTGTCTAAGGAGTACATTGATCTACTCATGAGGGATCCATCCTCCTGACTCAAACATCTCTCACTGGACCCCCTCAAACATTAGGGTTAAAATTTCAACATGACCTTTGGAGGGAACAAGCAATACAAACTATAGCACTTACCATGCTTTTCTTTTTTTTGAAACTGAGTCTTGCTCTGTCTCATAGGCTGGAGTGCAGTGGCACAATCTCAGCTCACTGCAACCTCTGTCTCCTGGTTTTAAGCAATTCTCCTGCCTCAAACTCTTGAGTAGCTCCGATTAAAGGCACTTGCCACCATGCCCCCCTAATTTTTGCATTTTTAGTAGAGACAGGGTTTCACCATGTTGGCCAGGCTGGTCTCAAACTCCTGACCTCAGGCAATCTGGCTGCCCTGGCCTTCTAAAGTGCAAAGATTATAAGTGTGAGCCTCCGTACCCAGCCTACACTTACCATGCTTTAACAAGTATCATTGGATAATATTTATTTTAATATTGACTGCACATTTTCTAAAATAGTTGATACCTGTAGTCCCATAGTCTTTTCTAGCCAGGGAAACAGCAGGCTAGTGGATGGAAGGTTATCCTTTCTGGAAGAGGAAAGCTAAATACTGTCTTCTAAAAACTAGTACAGAAAAGCAATTATGAAGGGATAATATGCCCATTAATTTATTAAATATATAACTGTTTACCTCTGTATATTGCTATTAATTTATTTTACTTTTTATTCTCTCTTTTTCTCATCCAACGTTTTCATGTACTTTCTAGGCCACTCTGTGCTCATTGCCTTTGGGGAGGGATGTGACAATATGAAACAGAGAAACAATGCTTCCTGGCTTTAGTTTCTAAAGTTCTAAGTCCTGAGGAAATAAAGAGGATTCTAGACTTAAGGTATTTAGAAGCAGCGTAAACCTTCACCTCATCTTCTTATTGCACAAATAATTAATAAAACAAACCCAAATCCAAAATCCTCTGGGTTCAAAATGAAGAAGAGAGAGGGAAGATATTAAAAGTGAAAAGAAATTTAAGACCAAGCAAGAGAGAGCCACTTTTAAAGAGTCACTCTGATAGGAATGAGGAACATTGCAGCAAAGACCTGCAGTAAGAGGTATTGCTGAGGGCCCAAGAGAGCTGAGCCTGAATCAACAATCTCATCCTTTTCCTGCATAAGCAGAATATGTTGCCTAGCCCCAGGGGTGATGCTCACTAAACTTCCCTCTGTCACCTGTACAGGTTTACCCTGTGCAGATCCACAGGCAGCGTTGTACCTGAGGATCACAAGTGATCCCTGTCTGTGCCCATAGGGGTGGAAAATTACATACCTAAAATAATACTGGATAAAAGGATGTGGAGGGGCAAGTGGGGACAGTGGGAGGGAAGGTTTATAAAGAAGAGAAAATCCCTGCTCTTGAACTCTGGTAAAAGCATACCCCTGTGATTTACAGACTTATTCACCAATGTCAGATAAATAATATCTAAATGTGCCCCACAAAATAGAATTTTATGAAAGTTTATTTTTAAATATATTTTATTAGAAATAGAGTAAATGTAGAATAAATACTGTATTTCTTGAAGTATAGCAATGTTAACTTTCTCTTTCTTTGTTATTTGGGTTTTGAAATTCACAGCATGGGAAAATAGGTGATCATTTTAACATCTATAATTTGAAAATCAGGTTAAATTTTTTCCTTTTAAAATAAACTAAAATATTAAAAATTATGCCAGTAATCTATGTTATTATTGAAATATTACAAATAAGAAAAAAGGAAATAAAAATATTTCTAACACTATCGTCAGAGAGAATTACTATTAGCATTTTGGTATAATTTCTAGACAAACTATACATTCAGATTTCAAGTATTTGACTTTATAAAAGTTTGTTTGCAGATTCCACCTTCAGCTTACAAGGCAGGAGCTGAGCAGGACAAAAGGCACCACCATGAAGGCATCTTCACAGGCATAAAGCTGGTGATTTTTGTACAAGGCTCTTCTAATTATAGCAGCAAGGTTTTGGTGAACTCTTTGCATCATTTTTATTGTTTTCTTTTGTCTTTACTGTTTGTATCAGTTAGCAATTACCACAATAGTGCTGAGTAACAAATCTACGCCAAGCTCAGTTACTTAAAATCAACAATCGTGTCTTCTGAAATTCATGTGTCAGCGCCTGATCGAGGCTGGAATAGGATGGACTTGTCTCCAAGTTGCAAATTGAATTCAGGACTGCCCCAAATGTCTCTCATTTTTCTGGAAACCAACAGGTTACCTAAATAATGTTTTTCTCATAGTGATAGCAGAAGTGCAACAGAACAAGTCCAACCACATGAGCATATTTCAACCTTCTGCTTGTTTCATACCTGCAAACAGCCTATTTATCAAAACAAGTCAATGAGTAAGCTCAAGGGTTAGGGGCAGCAATGCACACTCCACCTGGCACAAAGCCAAAGAGGGTTTCACATCCAACAATAAGAAGCACCTTCTTCTATGTAGATTAGCGGGAAAGATGATTGTTGAAAAATAATATGATCTATTCAATTTCAATACAAACATTATCATAAATTTGTTTGGTAAATTCATTTTTTTCTTTTTTTGAGACATTGTCTCACTCTGTTGCCCAGGCTGGAGTGCAATGGTGTGATCTCGACTCACTGCAACCTCTGCCTCCTGGGTTCAAATGATTCTCCCTCTTCAGTCTCCTGAGTAGCTGGGATTACAGGCACCCGCCATCATGTCAGGCTAATTTTTGTATTTTTGTAGAGATGGGGTTTCACAATGTTGGCCAGGCTAGTCTTGAACTCCTGACCTCAGGTGATCTGCCTGCCTTGGCCTCTCAAAGTGCTGGGATTACAGGTGTGAGCCACTGCACCTGGCCTGTTTTGTATATTCTTGGGGAAACTGTAGATTATTAATGTAATGTAATGATATTTCAATTTACACAAATTTGCCCTATGACAATTTCTTTCATGGACCACTCACTTTCATAAGAAGGAAGAAGAAACCATTTTTAATGGGTTTAAGCTCACCAGATTTTCCTGCAAATGTTTTCCATGGTCATAACTAGCAATAGCAATATTCATTCGAATTCTTCATTCTACTATAATTTTTTCTTAGTAACCTATAGGAAGTTTAAACACCTGCAGAAATCATTTTAAACACAGATTCCCTATGTATGGCAGCCTAAAGGCCAAAGACCCTAAGAGAAGAGAGCCAGATTCAAGGCAATGGAGATCAGCTACTGGGGAAAGAAGGCACTCTGACTGCTATAATGTCAAGAAAGAAGTTTTCAAGAGCCTGCCTACTGTTAACACTTCAGAAAAGCAAAACTCTAAATGAAAAACAACAAAGTGACCTTGAAAAGAGTGCTCCAATGCAGTTCCTCAATTCATCCAACTTAGATGTGCTGCTGTTGCTTTTACCATTTTATAATTTACCTTCTCAGCAATCCTGGAAAGAACACTGTTCCTTTTACAAACAGGTGAGGCAC
Source organism: Sapajus apella (assembly GCF_009761245.1). NCBI lineage: Eukaryota > Metazoa > Chordata > Mammalia > Primates > Cebidae > Sapajus > Sapajus apella. Next base: position 87,410,515 of record NW_022436941.1, on the reverse strand, counting down.
ATCCTGTTCAAAAGCTTTCTTTCTTTCTCCCTTCCTTCCTTCCTTCCCTCGCTCCCTCCCTCCCTCCCTCCTTCCTTCCTTCCTTCCTTTTTCTATTTCTTTCTTTCTCTCTCTCTTTCTTTCTTTCTTTCTTTCTTTTTTCTTTCCGTCTTTCTTTCTTTCTTTTTCTTTCTTTCTTTCTTTCCTTCCTTCCTTCCTTCCTTTCTTTCTTTCTCTCTCTCTCTCTTTCTTTCTTTCTTCTCTTTGTTTCTTTCCTCCTTGCCTCCCTCCCTCCCTTCCTTCCTTCCTCTCTCTTTCATGAATAAACTTTGCTACATACGTTTTTATAGATTTGGAGGCAATGTGAAAACCTATTTAGTTCATGCCTCTGGTATTAGGCAGGCCCACACCTAAAATAACCTAGACAGGAAAAAAAAAATATGGCTAGGACTGCCACCCTTTTTGTTGGAAGCTTGCTAATGTCAACACTATGGAGGCTGGTGTGCCAGGTGGTGTGAGGAAATAGACTTGTACTATATGAAATATATGAGCTACTGGCACAGATTTAAAGTGGTGCTGCTGTTGTGGCCACACCTGTCCCTGATGGAATCAAGCTTACATTGGGCCTGGCATAATTCTGGGGTAAACTGTAGGATAAGATTGATTTGCTAGGACAGGTAATAACTTCCCTAGAACTGCAAGCATTTAATATAGAGTGACTATGCCACCTTCTGCCAAGTTTGCCATGCAAAACTATTGTTGAAGAATGCTAGCCAGCAGATACTGATCAAGTCATGTCATGCCCTTCCCTTTTAAAATCTTTCAATGGCTAAGAAATTCAGAAGTGCTTAATTTTTTTTAATTTTTAATTTTTTATTTTTTTAGATGGAGTCTCACTCTGTCACCCAGACTGAGTGCAGTGGCGTGATCTCGGCTCACTGTAAACTCTGCCTCCCAAGCTTAAGCGATTGTCCTGCCTCAGCCTCCCAAGTAGCTGAGACTACAGGCGTGAGCCACCACACCCAGCTAACTTTTGTATTTTAAGTAGAGATGGGGTTTTGCCATGTTAGCCAGGCTGGTCTCAAACTCTGGACCTCAGGGGATCCACCTACCTCGGCCTCCGAATGTGTTGGGATTACAGGCGTGAGCCACACCTGGTCTTTGATGAACATTTAAGTTCCTTCATGATTTGATTTCCCAGTACTTTTATAACCTCATCATAGCAATATTCCTGTCTCCTTCATGCTTTTATGTGGTGACATGGCAAATATTTAATGGTCAGCTCTCTGGCAACAGAACAGAAGTCTTGCTCTGTAGTTGTTGCAATTTCTGTGGTGTAAATACTCCCACCATGGCTGATATCCACCTACTAATGTGAAATCCCTGAGTGTGGAGTTGGGAAGAGAGAAGTGCACAAGCATTCTTGCAAGTTTATGCGAGCCAGCCCCAGTGCACCACTGCCTCCATGCCTCCCCACTACCTAGAATGTTCTTTACTTTCTCCACGCCTACTCTTCCTTCCATACTCAGCATCTCTGACACCCCCAAACCTCCATCCTCAATTCAATCCGAGTTCTCCGTCTCTTGTCTGTGTTCCATTTTGCACCTTGGAAGTCTTTGATCTTTCTTTCTTTTAACAAGTGCGTATTGGGTGCTCTCTGTGTTTCACACATTAGCTTACGTCTGGGAGAAACACTGCTGAAGAGAGCAAATTACTCAGGCTTAAGCACATTTGCTTAGCCTCTTAACAAAGGCAGACAAACAGTAAATGTGGTAAGTGCTATAACTGGGCTAAGAACAGAGGAGGGGCACCAACATGGAGCATAGCCTGCAACTATAATTACTGCACTGAGAGAGTAAAATTAGAAGAAATCCAAACTGTGAAGAACAAAATCATCCTTTTTTTTTTTTTTTAAATATGATTCACCCTCAAAAAGATGAGTGGCTATGCCAGATCCAGCCTAGGGAAATGCAGTGAACTGGTGTAGCAAAGGACTTTTTATCTGACTAGCAGTAGACCAGTGGGAGAGATTGCCTTCCCCTTTCCCACATGCTGCCCCTCAACTCAGGAATAGGTACTTGACTTGGGCTCAGCAAATCTTAGTACTTCCTCTACTTGGCAACAGTGGTTGTCCCAAAGATAGGCCCTTGATCCAAAGTGGGCAGCGAATGGTATCATTTTTATCTTAGGATTAATACATAGAGCATGGAAAGAAAAGTGATCCTTCCCCCGCTGAGTTTACTAAATTGGAATGTCATTGATTTGGGATTACCTAAGGACAATTTCCCCTGTTACTTAAAAGAAACTGCCGGCTGGGCACAGTGCCTCAGCCTGCAATCCCAGCACTTTGGGAGATTGTGGCGGGCGGATCACAAGGTTCAGAGATCAAGACCATCCTGGCCAACATGGTGAAACCCTGTCTCTACAAAAAATACAAAAATTAGCTGGGCATGGTGGTGTGTGTCTGTAGTCCCAGCTACTCATGAGGTTGAGGCAGAAGTGCTTGAACTCAGGAGGCGGAGGTTGCAGTGAGCCAAGATCGCGCCACTGCACTCCAGCCTGGCAACAGAGGGAGACTCCTCTCAAAAAACAAAACAAACAAACAAACAACAACAAAAAACAAACAAAAAAGAAAGAAAAAAAGAAACTGCTGCGCAGAAATGGAAAAGAGAAAGTTCCGGCAGAGCTGAATTCCCTGTTCCAGTCCATGAGCCCGGGGTCCTCCGGCTCTGGCTTGGTCTGCGAGGCCACCTGAGCATGCTTTGCCATTGTACCAGTCAAGAAATTGTATCCTGTCTTTGCTGGTTTGAGTTGCAGTTCTGTCATGCAACCAAATGTTTTCTGACAAATACAGTGACCCTGGATGACGCCTCAGGGAGGCAAGACTGGATTGTGACTGCCGATAAGAAAATGTACCTCCTGGGAGGTATTTGTTCTGCTATTCCTTCAAGCTACTCTCTCTGCTTAAATCTGTCTGGATTCCCAGATGCACCAAACCCATGGGGCTTACAAATAGAAATAAGAGAAAGTCCCTTACAAATAGAAATAAGAGGAAGTCCCAATTTACTTGAAACAAATGAATCTAAAAAATGTGATAGAAAACTACTGGCTAAACTGGGGAAACAAAGGAGGAATTAGTCAATTGTATAGAAGGGTGAGGAGAGAATAAAAGTGGCTCCTTAATAATAATTAATTCTTATTAAGCAACTGAGATAGTTATTTTTGCCTGTGTTTATCTCATTTAATTCTCTTCTACAACTATAGAGATAGAAGCCTTTGCTCTCCTCATTTTGCAGATGAGAAAACTGAGATTTTATATAGTAAAAATTGTGTACCTTGCCCAAGTTCACATATCTAGGAAGTTGCAATCCATTTTGAAATGGATTGCAATAGTAAATGTCAGAAGTTGAGTCTGTTTTACTCCAAATCTCAGTCACCACAAGACTTTATTGAGATGAGTGTTAAAATTGTTTGACAATTGATGTCACAAAGAAGAAAAATAATACAGAAGTTTTTACCTGAATTTAAAAAATATATTTTTGAAATTACATGAATCCTATTCCTAGGGAAGCACTGCAAAACTCAACCAACCAAACAAACAAAAAACTCAAATGTTTAGTCATTTAAAACTTTTTGGGCCAGGCACAGTGGCTCACACCTGTAATCTCAGCCCTTTGGGAGACGAAGGCAGGAGGATCTTTTGAGCCCAGGTGTTTGAGACCAGCCTGGGCAACATAGTGGAACCCTGTCCCTACCAAAAAAAAAAAAAAATTCATAGCTGGGTATGGTCTGTGCCTGTAGATATTTGAAAGGCTGAGGTGGGAAGTAACTTAAACCCAGAAGGGAGAGGCTGCATGACTGGACCACTGCACTCCAGCCTGGGTGATAATAGGAGACCGTGTCTCAAAAAACAAAGACAAAAGCAACTTTTTGAAATATTATAGTAGGCATATTACAAGCTTAAGATTATTAAGAGAGGAATTTATTTAACTTTATTTAATCTATTTTCCCCAAACTTACTTGGACCTAGATCCATTTTGGGGGAAAACCTCATGACATAATATGAAATTAATATCCTATAAAACGCTCCTGGGGAAATGTTTCTCTTTTGTAAAGAAAGCATGAAACTTTGAAAGCGAGTGCAGAATAAAATCAATCAATCAATGCATGTATACTGTGTGCCTCTAATGTACTAAGCGCTGTTCTATGGGCAGGACAGTGAAAGCAAAGAATAAGTTGCAGGCAGAATTGAAATCCTAAGGAATTTAAAAACTACAGCAATAAAAGACAATAATTAAGACCCCACGGTAACCCAATAAATATGCATTCAACTTTTGTGCATTACAGATGCTCCTCAACTTATGATAGGGTCATGTCCCAGTACACTCATCATGAGTTGAAAATATAGAAAGGAGACAATGCATTTAATATACCAAATGTACTGAGCATCATTGTTTAGCCTAGCCTACCTCAAATGTGCTCAGAATACTTTCATATGCCTATAGTTGGGCAAAATCATCTAACGCAAAGCCTATTTTATAACAAAGTGTTGAATATATCATGTAATTTTTGAATACTATACTGAAAATGAAAAACAGAATGACTGTACGGGCACTTGAAGTAAGGTTTCCACTGAATGTGTATTGGTTTCACACCACTGTAAAGTTATAAAATCTCAAGGCAAGCTACTGTAAGTTGGAGACCATTCGTGTGTTAAGATAGTCTCTATGATAGTCTCTTCAGTGGTTGCAAGGATGAATAAAAGCAGTTCCTGTATGCAAGGAACTTATAGTCTAGAAATGGGAAGTTCAAGGATGAAGGAAGATTAGTGAGTTGGAAAAATTAAGCAGATTTTTAAAGAAGGTAGTATTTGGTCTTGAGTTGACTTAAATTTTTTTTTTTCCCTTTCTTTTCTTTTCTTCTTTTTTTTTTTTTTTTTTTGAGATGGAGTCTTGCTCTGTCACCCAGGCTGGATGGAGTGCAGTGGTGCGATCTCAGCTCACCATAACCTCTGCCTCCTGGGTTCTGGCGATTCTCCTGCCTCCACCTCAAGTAGCTGGGACTACAGGAGCACACCACCACACCTGGCTAATTTTTGTATTTTTAGTAAAGATGAGGTTTTCTCATGTTGACCAGGCTGGTCTTGAACTCCTGAACTCAGGTGATTCACCTGCCTTGACCTCCCAAAGCATATTTTTATTTTCGAATAAATAAAAATTCAAGGCTTTTGTGTAGCTAAGGGAGTATGTATAACAGAAAACAAGTTGCTATCTAGAATATATAAAAACTTCCTACAAATAAATAATACAAACAGGAAAATTCAATTAAAAAATAGAGGAAGTGAGAGGGAATCATATAGAGACTATACAAATTGTCAATAAACACTTGAAAAAATGTTCACTATCACTAAGAATCAGGGAACAACAAATAAAAACAAGATGAATACTTTACATCCAGCTGGTTAGAAAAAAATTTAAAGACGAGGGGTACATACTGTTGGGAATGTTGCAGGGAATTAGGTATTTTCAAAAACGGTGGAGTATAAAATGATAAAGTAATTTTGAGAGCAATTTGCATGTATCTATCAACTTTTTAAATTGCCAGTTCCCTGTAAGCCAGTCAATTCACTTTCCAAAGAAACTGCTGAAATTGTGCATAAAGTTGTGCATTTGTTGTAAATTGTTTTAATCACAAAACATTTTGCAAAAGGCATGATGACTGCAGAAGTATGGTTAACACTTGTTATGGTGCATTCATTCAATATTATTCTCTGCAGTGGCTAAATGGAATGAACTAGATCTCTTTCCATGACAAAGAAGGCGAGTTCTTCAAGACAAGTAGAAAAATTAAGTTGTAAAACAATATATATTATATAGTTCCATTAGGTTATTATTATTATTTTTGAGACAGAGTCACTGTGTCACCTAAGCTGGAGTGCAGTGATGGGATCTCGGCTCACTGCAACCTCTGCGTCCTGGGTTCAAGCGATTCTCATGCGTTAGCCTCCTCAGTAGCTGTGACTACAGGTACATGCCACCACACCCAGCTAATTTTTGTATCTTTAGTAGAAACGAGGTTTTGCCATGTTGCCCAGGCTGGTCTTGCACTCCTGGGCTCAAGCGATCCACCCAACTTGGCCTTCCAAAGTGCCGGGATTACAGGCATGAGATACCATGCCAAGCCTAAATTAAAATTTATATGTATAAATCTATCAACATATGTATATCTGTGTGTAGATATGAGAATGCAATAGTGGAATATAGTCCCACATAATTATTAACACTAGTTACCTTTGGGATGAAGAGTGGAATTAAGGGTCAGGATGGGTAAGAATTTTTACATTTTACTTTATGTATTAATACATGTCTTAAATCGTTTGTGCACAGAATATATTCATATAGTATTTCTGCACTTTCTAGAAAAAGAAAAAGATATTCATAAGAAGGAATTAACATGAGTGAGTGTAAGTTAAGAATGAGTTTTCTTGCATGACATGGTGAGGCATCTAATCTAATTACCGTCTAGGATGCTTCTAGGTGGAAAGGGGAATTAAAATTTAATAGGAAAAATGGTTCTAAATTAAAGTGAAATTCGGAACTAGAAAGAAGAGTTAAGGTTTCATGCTGTAGCTTTAGTTTTACTTAGGCTAGTTAAGATGCTAGAAAGGGCCATAAAACCTCAACATCACTGCTGTGCAGTTGCTTTTGACCTGAGGTTGGGGGTAAGGTAAAAACCAAAGTGGGAGAAATTCCACAATACATTGAAAATTCTCCTTCAGTTTGTCAAATTTATTCAAAGTTGGCTTTGGTTTCTCAGAGTAAGCCTATCAGATGAGGTCAGAAAAGTAGGATTAGTTTCCAAAGGCAGCTTTTTGTTTTATTGCTTTTTCTTTTTTTTTTTTTTTTCAGAAAAAGGGTCTTGTTCATCTAAACTAGAGTGCAGTGGTGCAGTCATAGTCCACTGAAGCCTCAAATCTGTGCTCAAGGGATCCTTCCAAGTAGCTAGGACTAGAGGTATTCACCCATACACCCAGCTAATGTTTTTTTTTTTGTTTTTTTTTTTTTAATTTATTTTTTGTAGAGACAGAGGTCTTGCTTTGTTACCAAGGCTGGTTTTGAACTTCTGGCCTCAAGCAACCCTTCCACCTCAACCTCCCAAAGTGCTGAGATTAGTTATGGGCCGCCACGACAGCCTAGCAGCTTTCTAAGGAAAGAATTGCAGGAGTCCCTCTGTTTAGAAGAAGCTAGTTGGGCCTTAGCAGGCATTTTGAATTTTACAGATTTCTTTCCATTACAGAACCACTGCAAGGAGAATCTATATCAATCTAATAATTGGAAAGAACCTTTCAGATCGTCTTCCTTCCAGTGGTTCTCCATTTTTCTCAGATGAAATCCCTCTTCCTCACCCTTGTTTAAAGACCCTTTGGGGTGTCTTCTCACAGCAATGCCTTAGCCCTACCCTGTCCCTCCTTCACTGATTCTCCCACAAAGGCAAACTGTCCCAATGCTGTTTCCACAGCCCAGCAAGGATGGTAGGCATATCCATGGGCATTTGTCACTGATGACACTGTCATGCATTTGGCAAAGAAGGCTGTTCTCCTCTTTGCTAATCCTGCCTCCCATCCTCTTCTTAATAACTATGGAATAGCAGAGGCCAGACTTTTACTTTTCTTAAGACCGTATAATGGCTGGCTCATTTGGGAAAGGAAGTTCAATGTAAGAAAGGGAAATAGAACTGCCACTAGCAGAGGCTATTTTGGGAGACCATAGGCGCCAGCCCTCCTTGGAATCCATCACAGGGCTTCTTGTTGGCTTCACTCCTGGCCTGCAGTCATTGGCGGGGCCGATTTACTTCCTAGTGAGGCTTCTGTACATACTTCTTCCTGTAAGTTCAATTCAATTGCTGAAAGGCTTGGAGAGAAGAAAGTTTCTTGTAGTCCACTTCTCACCTTAGATGAATTAACCCCTTTGTGCCTGTTTCCTCTTTTGTAAAATGAGGAAAGTAACAGCTCGTATATACATGGTTATTGTGAATATCAAATGAGTTACTGTAGGTAAAGCTTTTAGAACAGTTTCTAGCAGTTCTGGATAAATGTTAATGAATTCTGGACAGGTTCTGGATAAATGTTAATAGTAAGTTCTGTATAAATGTTAGTTATTAATACCCACACCACACTATTGAACTTAATGCCACATGTCCATTACCTCACACTTCCACAGCTGGGTCTTTTGGCATAGGCAAAAAATTTTTATTTTTCACTAAGAAATTCTGTCTGTTGGCTTGGAATCATTATTCTAAACTGGTGGAATATTTTCCATAGAGTATATCATCCAACAGATTATTATCTTCAATTTAGTATGGGATACCACCTGAGTTCTCCCTCACTGTGAATACTGATTTTGTTTATTTAACAAATTGATGAAGGGCCTCCTATGTGCCATGTTTCTGAAAGCACATGTGTGTATGTTGTGTGTTCATGAGTGATTAAGGAGGGACAGAATTGTCTCATCTTAAAGGTGCATATAGTTTTTGATAAAAGAGGTATGTTGAGCACAAGTAATATAAATATTTAAATATTTGGAGATGGGGCAAAGTAAAGAGAGGATCCTGGATGTGGGCTGACTTTGAGCAAACTGCTCCATAAAGATCTAGCTGGGAAGATTCTTGGGTGAAAGATCTAGGTTGGTATAGTTTTCATTAAAGAAACTTATCTTGCAGAAATCCACACTAGATAGAAAGGTGAGTTTTTATTTTTCAATCTTCAAATTTAAAAATATTTATTAAATATATCACATCTTAACGTCATGAACAGAGCGAGATTAGCTTTGTTTAACCAAAACAGGACAGCCCGTGAAGCTTAAAAAAAATCAAATATGGGATAGGTCACAAGAAGGCCTATTATAAGTAGTGAGTAGTAAACTAGGAGATGATCTAGACAAAAAAACATTTGGTGGCTTTAAAACTATTTCACATTTATTTGTAGTAAGGGTTCTACTTGGAGAATGCAAGACTTGTGGCTAGATAACCATAAAATAAATTCTGGTGAGTTAATAGCCTTTCAGCCTTTCAGAGAAGTTACAGCACATAATGGAGGAAGAAATACTAATGATTCCCAGTGGTGATGTGGAAGAGAAGAAAGCGCTTTTGGCAGCCAAAGGGCTTACACAAAGCAACATATCCAGGAAGGACTAAGGGCTTGAACCTGTCCTACCCTAGACAGGAAGCATTTCAGGAGAGGACTGAGCAGGAGACATAGCCTATTGTGACTGTGGCTTTCCTGCATCAAAGGCTGCAGTGGATGTTTCCTTTTATAACTCACAGTGAATATGGCTGTACAACAAAACTATTTTGTAATTTCTTTCCTGAAGTATAAAGGAGTTAGAACATAGGATCTTTCATTGATTCTCTAGAATCTTAAGACTCCTTCAGGGATGGCAGTCATTCCTGCCATGCTCAACATCATGCTGTCACGGTCAGAATCAGAACTAAATTGATTAAGGGTCTGAAACAGTTTGGCAACTCTTGGGCACTTGTGTTGATAAGAAAGCTGATGAGAACAGGGTCATGAAAAGAAGCTGCAAGAAATGACCATTCATGCGTTCGGCTAACATTTAGGCCACCCTCCTGTATTCCAGGCACTGTGCATGGCACCGAGAATGCAAAGCAAAACGAGACACGGTCTACTGGCAGCAGCCTTCTCAGTGGAGAAAAGATCAACCAGAAAAGTGCCTGCCTGCTGGGGACCTCTCCTAGGGCATAAGCCAATATAGAGGTGGGGCAGCCACGTCAGCCTGAGGTGTCCTCAGGAAGAACAGAAAGTGAGAGCAGTATCTCATTTCTGAACACCAGGATTGTAGCTTTCCCTTGACTGTCAAAGGGGGTGGTTTTTAAAAGCAAGCCAAACAGGTTTCCATCTTTTAGGAAGACCCCGGAACGTGCCAGTGGATTCTGACAATTTCTCATGAACAGAAACACCTAGGAAGGGAGAACTGGTGAGTCTTTGCAAGTGGAGGAAGTCACTCAAAAGGGGCTGTGTTTCATATACGGCGCCCCGAAGGGGCAGAACTACTTCGACCTGGAGGAAAAAGAGTCAGGCACTGAGGGAAGGGGAGGGTGCACGTCTGGAGTAATTTCAAGGCTTTTTCCGTGTTGTGTGGTGTAGCAACAAGGAGAGATTTGTTCGTTTTATTTATTTTTGTAATTTTTAAAGATTTTCTTTTCCCCCCTTTTCTCCTCCCAGCCACTCCGGTTTGGGTTTGCCACATGACTCATAATTCCTTTCAAAAGTGGAGTCGAATTCATAAAAGTGATGGGGGGAGGGGCGCGGATAGCGAAGGCTGGGAGCCCCAGGGAGTCTTCACTACCTACACTGCCGCTCAGCTCCCGGCGCGAGTGGAGGTCGGGGTGGGGAGACTCGGCTCGCGCCCGGGATGGCGGATACTCTGCGAGCCCCGGCGGCCCGCGGCCGGGCCGGGTGACGAGGCGGCGGGCGCGGAGGGTCTGCGGCGGGCGGGCGGCGCTGCAGCAGCCTGGGCACGGCCGCCGCCGCCCGCGGGCGCGAGTGTGCGCGGGTGTGGAAGGCCGGCGTGCGGGCCGCGAGGGGTGTGCGCGCGTGAGCCGGAGCGGGGCTCGCCCCTCGCCGGCGCCCGCCGCCCCGCCGGTGATAGCTCTCCGGCCGTCCCCAGCACCCTGGGCCCCCCACGGCCGTTGGTCCGGGCGGGGGAGGGAGAAAGTGAGACTCGGTGTCATCACCATCCATTGTCAGAAGGGGAGGAAATTGGAATCCAGCAGCGGCGAGCAGCAGCTGGGCGGTCACATCTGGGAATGCAAAGCCGACCTCCCCCTCCTCCTCCTCCTCCACCTCCTCCTCCTCTCTCACCCAGGATCACTTCCGAAACCACTTCGCCTTCAGCCCCTGCCTCGGCCAGAGGTTTCATTTTTATCTGAATATTTACGAAAGCTGGAAGCGTGCGAGGGGGGTGGGGTGGGGTGGAAATAGCGGCTGCTTCTTTTCCAGGGATTTATTTAATGGGGATGTGTTCAAGGCAAGAGCGAATTCAGAAGGATATCGACGTCGTGATCCAGAAGTCCAGAGCTGAGAAGGACTGCCTGTTTGCAGGTGAGTTCTTGCTTTTCCAGAACCTCGGACCCAGCGCCCCCTTCCCAGTTTTCCGACCGCGACGTGTGTGGCTGGGGGTGGGGTGGAGGGTTGCACGTCCCCATTCTGGGGTTCATTTGGCAACAGCTGCTGCAACCAGAGCGGGAGCCAAAAGGGGGAGGGGGCGCCAGCCTCTCCCCGTCCCTTCCCCCCACCCCCAAGTCTGGGGCAGCCTCCAGCTTTGAGGGCAGAAGCCGCGTGGCCCGAGCGGGGGTCTAGGCGAAGGGGAAGTGCATGATATTTCCAGCCCAGCTTAGTGCCCGAAGCCTCCAAGCCCGCCTCCTGGGTTCCAGCAGCGGCGGCCGAGCGGGGTTGGTTGGACCCGCCGGGTTTGCGCAATGGGCTGAGCGGCGGCGGCCCGGAATGGAGCCCGCTGCGCTGCGCTGGACGCCGAGGACCCCCCGGGGGGCAGCGCTCGGCGGATTCCCGGCCCCTTCGGCTGCCTCTAGTTCCCTCCGACTGGCAAAGAGAAGGGATTCCTCGGATTCCCAAGGCACCCAGTGCCCCTGCTTGAGGGTCGCCTTTCGTCCATTTTGCTCCCCCGGGAGAGGGATCGGATTTTGCTTTCGCTGCCGCCAGCCCGGCGGGGGCTGCTTCCGGCCTCCCCGACCGGGAAAGTCCCGCCGTTGCCATGGCACCCGGCACTTGTTGCGGGGGGCGGCCTCCCGCTGCACCCAGCCGGGGGCGCGCAGCATCCCCTCGGACGCGCGGCGGAGATGGGACTTCGCCGCCCTCCTGCCCTCGCCTCCCGCGCAGCCAGGCCTCCCCTGACGCCACCGAATGGGGCCCCAAGTCATGATCGGGGTTAAAACAAATGCACTCCAGGGGTAGCTTTTAACAGGACTTTCTGTTTCAGATTTCAGATACTCAGACTCTACCTTTACTTTTACCTACGTTGGCGGCCCGAGAAGGTATTTATGTGTATAGAGTTGCTTCATTTCCTGTTCACACGCTTGTGTTTCCTTTGTTCTTAGCGTGTTCCGTGTTCGGATATTTTGGTTGCTTGTTTGTTTGATTATTGTGGGTGTTCTTTACCCACAACCCAAGCCTGGCGTCCCTCGGATTTAAATAGCGGGGAGAGGGGGGTGGAAATCAATGTTTGGTGATTCAGGTGTTTCGTAGACCACGCCACAGGCAATGAGCAGAACTCTTCGTGTTCAAACTGTTCGGCTACAGTACTAGATTGCTCGGGCGATTTGGGGTTGATACAGTCAAGCCGGTGCAAAACTGGAATACTGGATATGAAATGAAATGTAAAATACATGTCACAAAATAGTTTGAGCACAAGTGATGATTTTCCTGGTGAGTTAGGGCTGCACGTTTCCATGTTTTCTGAAGGTTCACATAAACATACAGCCTGCCAATCCTCTATACAATTTTTTTTTCAGTGAGTAGTATTTTCACGTTTAGTTGTAAGAAGTAAATTGGAGACTTATATGTAGCTGGAGTGGATGACTTCTTTCTTTTGGGGGGAAATATGAGAGATGCACATTTTGTTAGTAAATTGTGAACAACTTTAAACAAGCCCAAATCCAATTCTGTATTTAGTAAATAGATTTAAAATGAAAGGTAGCCAGTCAAATACTATGCCTTGCTGCCTTCACTGGTGAGGTTAGAATTTTCTTCCTTTTAGCCTTTTAGGGACACGATAGTTTAAAAAAGCAGTAGCCACATCAGAGATGTGTCAGATTTAGCCTGGAGGGGATTCCTCAGACCAGTCCTGTTGTTAAGACTTGACATTCAATATTGTTTGACCACATTCCAAAATATCTCTTAACTAGTGGAAACATTTATAAACATATAAATTGCAAAAGAAGCTATCTTGTCTACGTACATTTTTAAAAGCTTGAAATTGATGTGAACTTTTAAAAACACCAGGATCTGTATTACATTCTACATCTCAAAACAAATTTAATTAAAGTGAGTATCATTCCAGTATATACAATGCCTAAGCCCCAGAATTGGCACATTGATTTACTAGTTGAAAATATAACAGTGAATCACCAAACTTCAGTGTATACTTTGTGGGAAAGAATGAAATTACAGTATTTCTTAATTTACTATAATGTCATCTTTGTAATTATGAATTAAAAATTCAATGAGACTTTATTAAATTAACGCTATTCCTACACATCATATCTAAAGGATCTTTTTATATGACTAATATCCTGTTGGATTATTTTAACATTATTTAAAATTATTACATTATTTTAAATAGTAAATTAAAAAAATTTTAATAAATTTATTAAAATTGTTATTTAAAGTATTATATTATTTAAAATGTACAAAGTGGTCCATTAAAACAGAGTTCACTGTTTTCACTATTGCTGTTTTTCTGGTGAGACATGTGGATAGGAATGCCCTGGGTGGGCTTTTTAGCTAACTAGCTTTCTGATTTTCAGTAAGATAACCTCAGTTATTTTGGCCTCAGTTAACTTATCTGTACAATCAAGAGGTAAATCATATGGTTAATTTCTAAGATCTGTTAGATACTGCAGTTAAGATTCTTTGTCAGTAAATTATTGAACTCTAGTGTTAACATAGCTAGAGGTGGAAAAGGGAGCAAAGCCTGGTGTTGGGATGAATAATTAACTAATCGAGATAACATTAGTTTTCACCATAGGAAGAAGTACCATGGCTGCTCTTAAAGTAAGAGATGTTTTCTATTTTATGTAATTCTGTTAAGGGATAGTGTTTTCTTTTGTAACTGATGTAAATGTACCTGGATGTTTCTCAGCCATTTGGCTAAGAAATCAAGTGCAAGGGTACCTGGGCCTTTTATATCTAATCTAATGTAGATCAGCTTGTTAAAAGAGAAAGACAGCTGGTTAAACTGCTGACGTGTTGCTTTGTAGTCTCAAAAGCTTGTTCTATCATACATACAATATGTTAAAAGTTGTTACAGTGTAGTAACTGTAGATAATCCCTTTATGATTTGTACCTAATGGAGAAGATCTTTTATTTTTCTGAAAATAATGTGTTTGTTTTCATTACCGACATTAGAAACCAATATTTATTAATCTATTTCTCATCCTGACATTTCAGTCAGACTCTTAAAATAATCTTTTTGTATTTCCGTTTAATGTGCTTATCAACTTATAATATCAAACTAATAGTATCATTTTAGGTGAACTAGACTTCATCATTGAAGAAGGTAGGAGCCTTATGGAGAGATAGTATATAATTATCTCTAATTGTATTTAGTTATCATCTCATCTAACCATTAACATATTTTAAGAATAATTTTTAATTCTAGTAGTAGATAAAACTTAATGTGCCATTTTCTCTTTGACACTTTCCAAGAATGAGTTATACAGTGTTTTAAAGACAAAGATTGATCTTACATGTTACTATTCAAAAAAAAAAAAAAAATATTATGAGAATTGGGTTCTACATGTATACTTTTTAATTTTTCTGTGGATAAGAAAAACTGCCAAGAGGTGATTGTGTCCACGCTGGCAAGTGGCCTAATAAATTGTCCTTTTATTTGGTGGTCCTCAGAATGGCAGCTAACATCTTGCTATTCTGCCTTGTGGACTCGAAGTGGGAAGGTTCATGGAATTATATCCTTGCTTTTGCATGTGCAAACTGAGACTCAGACAGTTTAAGACACATTGTTACTTTCACCAGTTTAATGATAGAGCTGCCATGTAAACCTGTTCTGACACACTCCGAGACCTCCTTCTTCTCCGTTAGTGTTCTCAAGCTTTTTGAGCATGCAGACCCTATACCATCAAAAAATTATGTAGAGACATACTTGAGAGTTACAGTTTAAAGAAAAACAAGTTATAATAATTTGGTTATTAGTAGCATTTACGTATGCTTGAAAACTTGTGCTATATATATGATAAGATTAGTTTATTCTAACAATGACCTTGATAATCCCCCTGATTCCCAGACTCGGAATAGCTCCACAGCTATCAGTGGTTCTGCCACAGGTTCAGAGCCTTCCCAGTACTGCCTTCTTATTCGAGAGGTGTGCCAAGAACTATAATGCAGAGGCTTCAATTGTACACAATTTGGAAGTTTATGCAAAAGTAATTTCTTCCCTATACGTTGTCATGCTTATCTCCTGTCTCTTTCTGTTTTACTGATTAGCAATAAACTCCTTAAAACCCAAAGATTTGGGCTTCTGTTTCTTTCACTTGCAATCAAACATGAAGTTAGTGGTAGAAGAAACAGAAGAGGTAACTTACATGGTGACAGCTACTGAGGGGATGGATAGGAATCCAGACTCAGTCCCCGGGGCCAGTGTTTACCAAAGCCAAGGAGAGGGCAAGGGGAGCCCAATGGGCCTGGTCATGGGCTGCTCTGGGATTCCGAGTGTGAGCTTTCAGCCAGGAATGTATTGTGGAAATATTACTGTGAGATTTTAAAAGTACACAAATAATAATTGTTTGTTGTAAAAAAAAAAGTTAGAAAAAGAGATGCTGAAAAGAAGTAAAAAATACATGATTTCTGTTTTCTGTTAACATATTAAAATTTATTCTTTTAGATTTTTTGTATGTCTATATACATATAAAATATATATACACCCCCGAATTGTATTATACTCTTTTGAGACTTCACATTTTTTTCTCTCAAGAATATAACATTAATTTCTTTCCTTTAGAAAAGACATGAGACTAAAGAATGTTTATTAAGTTGAGAGTTTCCCAGTCAAGGAGTATGACTCTGTATAATAATAAATCTAATGTTTATATTAGAAATTATAATAAAATTAGAAATTTAATATTTGGCAGAATGTTGTGAGTTGCCTGAATATGCATACCCTTTATTATATGACTCTTTTATGTGGTCACGGATATATTGGCAGCTTTTGAAGTGTATCCTTTTTGTTTTAGGAGCTTCTGTCCAGATAAATAGCAAATGCGACACCGATAATAGTAATCTAATATTCCTCAAAGCACAGTCTCCCTCTTTCTCCTGAGCCTTTGTACACGCTGCCTGGAACACTCAGCCACAGCCTACTTTCCATCCTCTCCTCTGGCTCATCCCTGCTCTAAGCCAAATTCTCAGAGAAGCCTTTCCTGTCATCTTCCCCTATATGATTCTTCTAGGTGTTTCTAAAACTGTGTTGCTACAGTATATTGTAATTGCCCATTTACGTCTGTTTGACTGTGAGCCTCTTGGAGATGGGAGTTCTCTCCTACGCCTCGCGGTTTCCCCAGCCCCTAGCACACTGCCTAGTCCAGTATTCCTTCTCAGTCAGTAGGTGTTGAATGACTTACAAAATGAATGCTAAAAGATCTGGAAGGCAAGAAGGAATTTCCTAGCCTAAATAACCAGGTGTGGAGAAGATACTCAAACACTTCAAAGTCCCCAATCTGGTGATGTCACTTGCTATGGAATTTCATATAAACCCAGTGTGACAGAAGTTGCCTAGTCAAGTTTTAAGTCCTCTTCTCTGGGTCACATATTTAAATAATTTTAGGGGACAGATAATGCAATATTTCAAATACTAGGGAGTGATAAGGACTATGGCACACTGGAGAGTTTGGACTCCAGGAATAATTAATTCAGTTGGAAAAATCAACAGTACTCTGGTGACCAAGCAAACTTTCTAGGGGCTCTAATCCACCTGGGCCCCCAGTGTGTAATTCCAAAACTCAGGGATGCCATCAAGGGAAACAATCTACTCGATTGCCAGAGGGCCTTTGTTTTCTTTGAAGTTCTCTAGAAGGGAGCAGTGTATGTGTGTGCAGGGGTGGGGAGGCGGAAGATGAAGAACCAGTCCCATCCCCTTAAAAAGGTTTGTCAGTTTTCATTATGAAAGAAGTTCAAACGTGCTCACTCCAGAAATCGTGGCATACACAGTTATTTTGAAGCCATTTGGTGTTCTTCAAGATGACGCAATGAAAAGAGTGATGATTTTTTTAAATAAAAAATTAACATGTTTCTCTTGGCAATGGGGATTTTCTCACCATACTTTTATGTTACATCACTTATTATATATTCAAAATATTGATTTTTTAAAAAAATGTGTTCCTTGGAGTCCTAGGAACCTGCCTTTAGAAGCTGGGGTGGCTGTGGGGAGGGAGTGTGAAGAGAGCTGAATGAGGGAGTGAGAATCTGGGTCTTCCTATCCTTTGTAAAATTGCAGCTGCTTTTTTTTTGTTCTGTATAACAATTTTTTTGAAAACAGCTTCATTGTTGAGTTTTAAAACTGCTGACCTAAAATAACCACCAATTTAACATAATATAACTTTATTGAATTTTTTGTATTAAAAAATTTGTTTTATTCATGGATTAAGGTGATCCTACTGATGATATTTATTTATTTTTATTTATTTATTTTTTTGTTTGTTTTGTTTTTTTTGAGACGGAGTTTCCCTCTTGTTACCCAGGCTGGAGTGCAATGGCGCGATCTCGGCTCACTGCAACCTCCGCCTCCTGGGTTCAGGCAATTCTGCTGCCTCAGCCTCCTGAGTAGCTGGGATTACAGGCACGCGCCACCATGCCCAGCTAATTTTTTGTAGTTTTAGTAGAGACGGGGTTTCACCGTGTTGACCAGGATGGTCTCGATCTCTTGACCTTGTGATCCACCCGCCTCGGCCTCCCAAAGTGCTGGGATTACAGGCTGATGATATTTATTAAGCATCGTCTCTGCTGTTCTCTGCCTGCCTTGCCTTATCCCATGTGTCCAAAAAACACAAATAGGCATTTTGTCAGCATTTTACATTTTACAGCAGAAAAAACATAGGCTTGGGTGATTTAAGTGAGTTACAGTTAGTAAGAGACATAGGTTACATTTCAGTGTAAGTCAACATTTATGTAAGGCTTAAGGGACATTGGTTGAACTGGCATGACTAGAAGAGTTGGAAATGTTTGGGAATGGGGAGGGATTGCTGATGGGATGTCTGCCAGGGGCAATACTGAAAATCTACTGGTTGGCAAGGGTAGTGCCTGAGCCCAGTGCTAAGCATAATAGTTGGAAAATTATGTACATTGGCTGTGGAATCCTTATGCAAATATTTGGCCAATCCATCTAAATGTCCCATCATTTCTCTCTGCAGCATTTTTAAAAAGACATAGCTGAAATTTTATCAATCCTAAAAATATTTTGTAATTCTTTGCCCAGATATACATTTGAGTAGATTGTGCAGTAGAAGATCTATCTTGCTTTAAGATAGCTGCCACTGATTAGTTTATTTTATTCTATTTTAATCAAGTGATTGCCTTGTAATCTTTCCCTTTTTCATTCTCTAAATTTCTGAAATTCCATTTACATGTTCTTCGGGAAAGACTAGTGAGACGTCTTTTTATTATTAATAAGACTTATTACCCCCATTTCACCATGACATAATTTGGGTTTCTGTTTCAAGTTATCCTACCTGAATGCCGGACAGCTCCACCTGAATATTTGTCATTTTCCCCTCAACCCAGCACATCAAAACAACCCCTCATTATCTCTTTAAAAGCAGCTTCTCTCTCCAGCGTTTTCCTAGTCAATATCACATCTTTTGAGCCAGGAATGGGGATTACAGTTTCAGATTTCATGTCAAGTCTTCCTCTTCTGGTTCCTGAGGCTCCACCAACCTCTACTTTGAAACATTGTTGGCCTCTTCATCCCACCCCATGTTAGCATTTAGCCATATCCTATTGGCCATGACTTAACATGAATCATGTTAACACCCAGTGTATCAAAATTCTTGATTTTGAGTTTTTTACCCATCCAGTTTATTTATACCTGAACTCTTTAAGCATGAATTTAATCATTCGTCTGTTCAGAAGCCTTCAAATGTGACCACAGCTTTTTCCATATCGACCTAAAACTTACATTCTTGGCCTTTGAGAGCTGCCTTCCCTATCCACTGATACATGTTTCTCACACTTCCTAACACCTACTTGATTCTGTCTGCTTAGTGACCACCCTGTCCCCACTCAACAGCAGTTTGTATTAATTTAGTAATAGGCTGTATAAATGTGATTAATTGATAACATCTGTGTCACATAATGTGATTGGTATGGATTTCAAGATCATGGTTTTTATCACGAAGAGCAGTTCATTGTATTTTTTCCTTGCCCCCGAATGGCATCTCTGTTCATTAGAATATATAACATTTTATGCATAAGAGGATAGAGTAACAATGTGAGTAAAACAAAGTGAGAATGAGAGGAGAGGATAGTGAAATTTGAGGATAGGATGAGAATGTAAATAGATTTATCTCCATCCATTGTAGATTAACAATCACAACGATAGAAGTCTTAAATGTTATTTATTTGCATATCGGTGATATTTGAGTTTGCGGCTGACACCCTCTTGGTATTAAATGGAAGATGACAAATCATTCAATATTAATTTTAGAAGGGAGACATCTATTAAAACCTTTGTGCAGTCAGGTCAATTTTCTGTGTACAAAAATTGGCAGAGAGGTTGCTGCCAGTTGACTTCTAGGGTGGTGTCTTTCTGAACATTTTGAAATGTAGATTGAAAAGGTGGATTTTTCAACTAACTCAGAAGTGGTGTAGTTGCTGTGTTTTCATCATTGTTTCATTGTTTATTTTCGAGACAGAGTTGTCGCTTTTGTTGCCCAGGTTGGAGTACAGTGGTGTGATCTTGGCTCACTGCAACCTCCGCCTCCCAGGTTCAAGCGATTCTCCTGTCTTAGCCTCCGGAGTGGCTGGGATTACAGGCATACACCACCACAGCTGGCTAATTTTTTTTTGTATTTTTAATACAAAAAAAGAGACGGGAATTCACCATACTGTCCAGGCTGGTTTTGAACTCAGGTGACTTCAGGTGATCCTCTTGCCTTAGCCTCCCAAAGTGCTGGGATTCCAGGAGTGAGCCACGGTGCCCGGCCTGTTTTATTGTTTAAAAGACAAGCATAGGTTGTTATTATACAAGAATTGTTAATAGAATGTATAATGTATTTGAAGTGTAGAAGTGAGGCAGAGTCTGATTAATGTAACTAGTTTACATTTGTTAGTCTTTCACATCTGTAAAGAAATAAAGTACAGACAAGAGTGGAAAACCAACCAGAAAAAAATTTGTTAAGCATAGAGCTGCTTAAAAGAGTGATAAGTCACATTAAAAAAAAAGTCGCAGAAATAAGTCAATATTTTGTTTAAAGGCTAGAACTCCAACTGCTAGCCGACTGCCTAGAGTATAATAAATATTTTCTAGTTTCCTAAATGACAGAATAATATTCCTACATTATGTGGTGGCATTTCCCTAACTGTTTAATTAGATGTTAGGTTTGTAGCCAAATATGTCTGGGAAATACTTAAACAATATGAAACAGTTCTAATGGTTGGCTTTTTAGAATGTTATATATTAGTGTGCTTTATGCATATCCAGGAGGTGAATGAAGTATTCCGAGTTTTTCAGACTTACTTGATTATAGATCTGGAACATCTCAAGACAGTTGTTTTGTGGAAAACACTTTGGCAAACTCTGAGTCTTATTCATTAAAAATAGTTTTGGGTAAACAACAGTGTAATAGAAATGGAAATTACTGATTCACATTGAGCCATAAAGAATTTATTTTCAGCAATTTTTATAGAAGTTGCTTTATGACAAAGACAACTTCAGTTAACAGGCATTTGGCATTTCATGCTCCTAACTTTTCTACATGAGGATTTATTTCTCTGGTTCTCTCACTGTCTCACTCAGTTTTACTGAATCCATTTATGATAAGGGCTCTCAACCATTCTTATTCATCAAAGCCCTGAAGTTAGCCGAGCCCTCTTTGGTACCTGATTAGAAGTCCGTCTTCCGTCTCATAGGGAAGTGTTAGAGATGGATAATGATTCTGTGTAGCAGAAGTACTCATTATATCCTCTTAAATTCGGTCACTTTGACGGCAGTAGAGCTTCTCAGTGAGCAGTCTATGATGGAGTGTACTTTTGGAGAAGCTCATGATGGGGGAAATCTGGAATTTTGTAAATATTTCACTTCTTTGATAAATTACATTTAAAAAATCAATGAGAGTATCTATTTGGTGAAATCATTTTCCTCCATGTGACCAAATGAGAAGTTCGGTGAAAGATTTAAAATCATTTCTCAGAATTTTAACGCATTAGTCGGGAAGCAAATCCCTTTTTAAAGGCAGTGTCAGTTCTTAAGCGTTAGGGAGCCACATACCACTTTGGGTAACACATGACTGGAGAGATTGAAGAGTGAAGTCCCTGCTTTAAAGTGTACGCCTGGGGACACGGCAATACATACATTTAAAATGATTATTGTTAAGGGTAGGTGTATTTCTATATAAATATTCTGTAGCTTTTGTGATTCAGAGAAACTAGTGGAGCCTCACAGGTACTAAAATCTAGTAAATTCTAGATTCCTTGTGTGGAAGTCAGTGTACCATATCTTAACTGAGTGAATTCTTGATTGTTGGTATCACGTTTGTTTGTCTATATGTGTTTCTGTCATTGATCTCCTTAAGAAGAGACTCGTAGATGTTGACTGGGAGACCTAAACTGAATGCTAAAATCTGCTTAATGGATATAAGCTGATGCAGTCGTCATTTCCCATTAAAATGCACCACAGCTAGATATGCAGCAAAAAAAAAAAAAAAAAAAGTTAGTCCCTCCAGCTGAAAAGCAGTCATTACTTATTATCATCACAGAATTTGAAATGATTTCTGTAGTTAACAGTCAGATTTTATTTTTAGTTTACTAAGTTTGAATAATTCACTGTGAGCCAAATTCTTCCTTGATTCTTCTTTTTGGAGCAGTCCATCTTT
The DNA here is from genome assembly GCF_009761245.1 of Sapajus apella. Lineage (NCBI taxonomy): Eukaryota > Metazoa > Chordata > Mammalia > Primates > Cebidae > Sapajus > Sapajus apella. The sequence continues at coordinate 87,388,684 of NW_022436941.1, read as the reverse complement.
ATGGGAAAACCAGCCTAGAATGGTGATTTCAGTTTCAGTTAGGTGATTTCAGTGAGAATTGTATTTGGCTCAGAAATGATGATACCGGGGCCAATAAAAAAATTTTAAACTTAATTTTTTGTAATCATATTACTGGTTTGATTTCATACGAACTTCCTATATTGACTTTCTGTGTCATTAATTTAAAATTTCCACTATCCTCAATATTTGATGTCTTTGATATACCGATTCCTTTCTGGCTGTAAGTTATCGGCAAACGAAAATTTAGTATGAAAGTAGTTTTCATAAGAGGTTTTTTAAAACAGGAGAATGTGGACATTGCCAGCCTCTGGGTTGCATTTGGGGATATGGTACATTTCTTCCTTTTAAATCTGAAGGCAAAGACTTTTTCAACATCTAAAGATTCTGATTTATAGAAATTTAAAAGAAAGCCTTTATATTACACAGACATAGAAATTTGAATCAGAAAAATATAAAATTAGGTAATTGTTTTTACTCAGTAAAAGTGCCTTGGCACAGAACAAAAATTGATAACTTATGGTTTTAGCATGTAGATGAGTACATGGGAGTAAATCACACTTTTATATGAATAGAAATATCAGATGTATTCATATATAGATTATAAAATTATACTAAGCAAAAAGTAATTATTTACTATTACAAAAATTATTAAGAACCATTACAAAAATTTTCTGCCTACTAATTTTCTAATCACCATAGAAATACAATACTTAATAATGCTGGTACAGTACTTACATAAAACGAATTAAGAATTGATGTTATATTTCTGTGTTTGACTATTGAGCTTAACCATAAAACATGTTTGAAATGTGTTTGTGTATGTCTCTGTCACACACACAATACATGTACTTATCTGAAACACACACTGCAATTCCAACACATCTTAAGCTTTTCTCTTTAAACATACCAAGATAACATTCTGAAATGAAGAATAGTATCTTTGTCTTTCTCCATATTGTCTCTCACTAGCTATAGACATATCTACATATTTAATCTAGATAGGTACGTAGATATGGATAGATAAATATAGATATATAGATATATGACAGAGAAGGGGAAATGAGAGATCTGTGTTTGGCATAAATCACACTTGTTAACATAAACTATCTGATAAAACTGGTATTGTGTGGCCCAAGACCTCAGACATGCCACACGACTCTTACCAGATAGATTTTTCTAAGAGCTGAGAGCTCGTTCCCTAGGAGCTGGCCAAGGACCAGTCCTAAAGGCAGACCTTTCTTGGAAATGTACAGAGTCTCAGCAAACAAGGCCTGCTGAGTTAACCCTTTCCTATACGTATGGAGAGTGTTCAGCACAGGGCCTGATAGAGAAGGCAGTGTTTCTTGTTATTCACAGCATTAGCCCAATTCTCATTGGGAACAACATGAACAAGGAGACTAAGGGGGAAAAAATGCCCTTTTGTAAGGTGACCACCCTAACTGATTTGAAAGTCTAAAATTATTTTCAGTTTAAAATGATATTTATTTGTAAAATGTACTATCATTGAATAACAATTTCTAATGAAAAACTACACTAGTGTTCTGCCTATGGAGTAGCCACCCCTTCATTCCTTTACTTTCTTAATAAACTTGCTTTCACTTAAAAAAAACTACGCTACACAATACACAAAAGTTCAAAAGTAGCAATAGTGTACATTCATCCATATAAATGCATGCATTTTTTTTTTCTTTGAAAGTCCAGGTTTTAACTTTTGCGTTTTTTAGAGTCCAGTGATTCTGCAGACTCCATGCTTTTGGCTGTTATCAGATGCGAGCATTAATTGCTTTTCTTTTCTCATGTTTCTGGGTTCCTGATCTTTACCTGTATCTTTAAAATAGATTATTTTCTTTAGATTTAAAAAGTTGGGCTTTTGTCTTCATTTCTTATTTGTTTAATGTTGTATTTCTTTTTCCCTTTCTTTAGTTGAATTGTGTTATTGAAAATTAAATAATTTCTCTGTGAAGTTGAAAAACCTGTTTCACGGTGGGCTCAAGAACCCTTGTGGCAGGTCTCTCACTTGGGCCACCCTCCCATATCCTTAGAAAGCCTGTGTGTATTCTGACACATCTGGAAATTTCTACTGGCTTTTCTTGTATTGTGTGATCCCTTTTTATTTTAGTGATGCAGCCTGGTTTTACGCAACAGGCAAGTGGTGATTCCAATGCAGGTGACACAGAGGTGACACTAGAATGAAGTGAAATATTCTGTTGAGGGCTAAGTTCATGTTTTTGCTGACAGTGGCAGATGAATGCCATGACTTCATCCTACATCGTGGTTAGGAAGTTTCTTTTGATATATGCTTTAGAGAAAACCTAAAACTTGTAATCAAGAAAATGCCATAATGGAATAAATGCTTACTTAAGTTACTGATATGAGTTAGGCAAAGAAGATACAAATATTTCCTATTTCCTGCTTCTAAATTATGGTCAAGTTGCCCCCAGCAAATCTTTCATTGTCTCCATGTAAAAGATGTAGAGAAGCTGTTAGAAAAAGGCGGCTGGAACAACTTTATACATACTGACAGCCTGAATGAACTGCCTCAGCATTTCTATGTTTGAGGAAAGTGTCTGTTTGATAATTTTAATTAAGTTTAAACAGTGTCATAAAGGCAAAGCTGTTCAGATTCTGTGGGAGAGGATATTCGGGGACCAGATACTCATTGCTAGGCTGGCCACTCTGCTTCCTTCAGTACTCTGGATTGGTGCCCTTTACTCATTTTTTTCACAACTTCCTCCCCTTTACTCAGGTTCTTTACAAGCTTCCAGGATTTTTTTTTTTTTTTTTTAAATGACTCTCATGGCTGTTGCTATAGTTGCTATAAAAGGCGAGGTGGGAAACAGACGGGTGAATGAGCACAGAGGTCATTTGCAAACCGTTTGTGGCTAGTGCTCCTCTGTTTACTGTCTGCCTCTTAGTGTCTCTGGGTGTGTGTCTATTTACAACATGAAATATATGCACACAAATCTCCACCAGATTTTTCTGGAGTAACTGTTAGCACAGCTAAAATCTGGAGGAAATCTATTTTTCTTTTTCGTTTTTTGAGACGGAGGCTTGTTCTGTCACCCAGGCTGCAGTGCAGTGGCACTATCTTGGCTCACTGCAACCTCTGACTGCTGGGTTCAAGTCATTCTCCTGCCTCAGTCGAGTAGCTGGGACTACAGGCGCACACCACCACGCCCGGCTAATTTTTTGTATTTTTAGTAGACACGGGTTTTCACCTTGTTAGCCAGGATGGCCTTGATCTCCTGATCGCCCATCGTTAGCCAGGATGGTCTATCTCCCGACCTCCTGATGCCCGCTTCGGCCTCCCAAAGTGCTGGGATTACAGGCTTGAGCCACTGCGCCAGGCCTGGAAATGTTTTTTTTTTTTTTTTAAGGGAAATACCAATTAGCAAATAAAAGAGTTGATTCCCCCCAACTTCCATTCCCCAAAGCTTGCTTAAGTGTATGGCTTACATACATTTCATAAATAAAAACATTACCGGCTTGTAAGTGTATGCTTCGTTTTCATGAGCCTTCCAAATGTTAGTAACTTAACCTTCCCCTTTTTAAGAGTTAGTCTGTAAGTGATACTGGAAGCCGTGTGAGTAAGAAAGGACAAGTATAAAATCAGACTAAAGGAAGAAAGTAAAATCTGGCATATTTGGCATAGATCCATTCAGCTTTGTATACTTTGTTAGGACTTGAGGGCATGCCTGATTTTCGTAAAGTCGATGCATTGTCATTAAAACAAACAGGTGAAAATGACTTTGGTTACCCTACTTGAGAAGCCATCTGATACTTTAAGTGTATTAGGAATTTTGCAAGTCGTTAAAATTTTATGCCTGTGAATTCAAAAGGCAGACTTTAGTTATCTTAAAAACTAATTTACAGAGGTATTTTCCCTAATGATAGAGCACAAGTGGGTTTAATTTCCAACTAAAAAGAATATTTATTACCATGGATAAAATTAGAAGAATTATACAAATATATGTCATTACATTAGAATGTATTTTTCGTAATATTTTAAGTGACAAGGACTTAATGACACTTAAGTATCTCTTACTTTGAAAAATTGTTTTTTGTAAAATACAGTTGAGCAATTGAGATTTGTGTTCAGTATCTGAAGGGGTTTTTGTCTTGTTTTGTTTTTTGTTTGGCCTAAAATTAGGAGAATTCAGCTTTGTGTCTATTTCATCCATTTTGGAAGTTTCCTTGGGTCACTGATCTGAGGCATTCTTGATGTGACTAGGACTTCTAAGCGTTTTTTATTTTATTTATTTTTTTAGATCCTGTTTATTTTAAATGAAAAGGATTAGCATGAGGGATGATAACATTCCTTTTTATTATCTGTAGCTGCAAGTTTTCTTATGAGTCATTATTATTCTTCTTACAGCCTTAAATCATCTAAGAACTTCATATAAAATTTAATTCCAATTTCAATTAAATTTGTGGAGCATTTGATCCAAAATAAAATGAAAGTCCTCTCTGATGTTGTAGAGGAGACGCAAGAGTCAGAATAGGGTTTTTTTCAACCTGAAGTTCTTTAAGCTGTGAGTTGAAGGACTGGGTAAAAAAGCAACTATCATTTAGTGTGATCATTAATGCACACGAGTCATTACTAGATGTGGCTGCTGTAAACTGGTCAGGGGCACTTCAAGCCCTAATTCTCTACTTTGTCCTTCTGTCTCCCTATGCTCCATTCTACTTTTTCAGTTTGTTGCTTGCCACATGTGAATGGAAATGAAATAATCAAGCTTGTTAAAATTATGTTCATAATGACAAAAGACCTGAGAGAATGTTAGAACATACAGAACATTCAAATTAAGACATATTTTTGAATGGTTTAAAGCTGTTTTGTTTGTCTCATTTTCTTCTGTGCTTAATGTGTAGTTACTATTATTTCATAGCCCTTGACTTACAGGTTTGGCTACAATGCAGTGTGACTATTAAACATGGGACCATTTGTCATATTGGTAGATGGCAATACATAGATGGATAGAATTTTGCCGTTTGATCGAAGCTCTGCCACTGGAAACTTGTTTTCCCAAGTATGGGTACATTCCCCACTTTTCCTGAATGGAGAAACCTAGATCTGAACAAAAAGCAAAAATGAATACACCTTGGGAAGGAAGATGTCAAATATTTGATGCCATTTCCTTTGTTTGTAAATTGTTCATTTCATTTGAATATGAATAAAAAGGGCTTCTACCAAGAATGGGAAAGTAACATTTTGCTAAGCTAAATTTTAATGAACTCATTTGGACTTTTTTTATAGTTACTTAACATTTTCAGTTCATGTGTTAATATTAACTCTACTTACTGGAGAGAAAGAAATGGTATTCAGTATGATAACTACCTTGTTACTGCAGAAATGTGGAAGTTTGGCATTTTAAGTATCAAATATTTTAAGTAAAAAAAAAAATTATTAGCGTCCCACAGCACAGAGAGAGAATCTATGCTTGCTTGTGTCCCTTTAATCTTTCCCTTACAAAATTAAGCCTAGGGGCCTTACACTATTTTAAATTTTCAAAATTAGGTCATGTAAATGTTGTGTCAGACTTCCAATTCATAACCAGTATCCTTATGAATACTGAATAGTGAAGATAGGGTACATGCGTATCCTACTGATTGCTTAGCAGTAGACCAGAATGAACAGAGAATAAATGATATTTTCACGTTAGTAAACTGTTTTTCTGTGATCTCTTATAGACATGTGTGATTAATGTTTTTTTTTCCCCCTTCCTGAACTAATATAGGAACATATGGCCTAAGTATGAGTACATTTGGGAAGGGCAAGATAGAATGCTTGAAGTTAGGACTGACCTGAAAAATGCCTTGGTCTCCGTATTTGTGGATCAGGAGGAAGAAAGGCTGAAAAGGAACTGTAAAAGCATTGGTATGGTAGAGTACAGCTTAGCAGCAACACTCAGGGCTCCATCATGAAGACAGTGAGATGAGTTCCCATGGTTATTGCAGCAGGGGCTCTAACTGAAAGCCATCTACCTAGGAAATGATTTAAATCCCTTTACTCTAGCTGGATTGTGGACGTTTTATTTACTTTGAGGAAGTTGTTTAACCCTTTTCGTAGATTCCATCAATATTCAGAGTAATGTAAGTACATTTTCCCTTTGGCTATTTTACAAGGACATTGAGGATTAATTAAATTTAAAAGAAAGTAGTGCAATGAACTCCCAGGAGACAGAGGAATATGTTTATCATTTTTCTCATCATTCATTCCTTACTCATTCATTTTGCAAACGTTTGTTGAGTAGTAATTATAATGAAGACACTATACCAGCTTCCTGAATTGGAAATAGAAAGATGAAGGATGAAGGTGACTTCTGCTCTCATTATGTGTTAATATTTTCTTTTTAAAATTCCCCTTATAATATGAGTAATTGTGTGGGGGTTTAATATTGCAGATCTCAGCAATTGATCTTTGATTAACATCACTGACACATATTTCCACTGTCTATTCATTTTTTCTGTCTAAATTTAGAACTACTCTTTATCTTTTACTGTAAGAGATACATAACATAATTTTTTTTTATATTGTAATCGGTGCAGGTTTTTAAAACCAAGAATAAACACAAGTTCTAATAGAAAATGGAAATAAACTCCCTACACATTACCTTCTCCATTAAAATATCTTTTATGCTACATTCAGAAGAATTTTAACCTTATATAGTTATTTGTGAAAATATCACTAAGTAGAAATTTTAAAAAGGAAAGCCTCTAATAGTCATATCTTAGCACTGAAGAAGTGTAAATTATTCTGCAGATTGAATTAAAATGTTAGTTACCAAGATATGAACTAAGACATTTTCAGTAAACAATAGGCTATTCTCGTAGAAAACTGTATTCGATTTCCCATGAGGCTGGTGAAGGTTACTTAGCTTAAGTGACTTTTTAGCTGGTTCTTGGATTTTATTAAATAATATTTGAATGAACACTTTTGACTATCAGCCTGAAAATATTAATCTTTCATTTCAGTCTGAGCAAGTGAAAGTAGATCAATTCATATTATGTGTCTGATTCTCTTTGGGTTGAAAAGAAATGAAGATTGTACTTCTAAGTTAGAATAGAAAAGAGGAGAATTTCTCTTGATTTATTTCTCAGTTTGGGTTTGTGCTTTTGGAAAAGGAAAACAATGGTCCTGAAATCAGTAGTCTTTGTCTATGCCAAATAATGTAGATATGTTGATTTTAGGGGGCTCATTATATAAAGCAATAGAAATGTAGTCTTAAATGAAATTCTGTAAAGATGTAAGAATGCTGAACTAACATGAAAATTAGGGGCTGAAAAAATGCTGGATTGAGAAGAATGTGATAATGAAGATTTTATATATATTCATATATATAAAATATATTCACATTTTTTTAACATATGTAATGTCATAAAAAGTATAGAATGCCTAAGTCTAGTCTTGACAGAGCACCAGCTTAGATCACATGAGCCTATTAGAGAACTTATGACAATATTTAGGGCTAAACTAATGTTATTGGTGAACCGGTATCTGGAATGATTTCTGTAACTCACTTAACTTGTTTGAAAAAATAATTATCATCAGGACGGCTACTCTGAAGCCAGGAACTGAGGAAGTGTCACAGATGGTATATATTTGTATTCCTGCCTCTTGTCCCTTTCCCTGAAGTGGCATGTGGGGTATGAGGGATTACGGTGTCTTCGCAGGTGGTGAGCTTGAAGGGCTATCAGGGGACTTCTGGTTCTGCTTCAGTTCTGTTTTGTGGAGACAGTCAAGTGATTTAAGGTCTCTTTGGTTGCCCCACTTGGAAAACAATTGCTTGAGACTACTTTACTGTGAGCTCCTTTTTTAAACAAATGCAGATTTTATGATATTCCTAAACATCTTTTTTGCATTTAGTTTTAAAATGGTATTTGTAGTTGATGAGAAAATGATGATAAGTAAGCCAGGATTTCTGGAATGCCAGGGCACCGTCCCCATGCATGGAAAGCAGTACAAGAGCTTGTGTGTCTTGACATACGTGCATCTCAGCATGCCTCCATTTGCTAATTACAGATACTCAGACTGGACAAAATAAAAGGGGAGTTTCTTGTTTATTTAACTCTAGATTCAGTGGTAGATGGGTTTCTGGGCTGATCGGTTGGGGACCTAACAATGCCTTCAAGGACTTGGTTTCTTTTCAACAGTCAGCTTTTGCCTTCCCATCAGCTAGCATTATTTCCCGTGGGATTGGAAGGCAGCTGCATACAACTCCTGCGGTTCTTCCTTTTCCATATCCAGAGAGAGGAGATGCTTTCAGAGCTGATTATTTTAGGCATAAATTCCATATCCCATCCCTAGAGTCAGGGGTAAACTTAGTGATTACCAAAATAGCTATCTTGAGGAAGAGATGATATAGTAATGAATAGCAGGAACATTTTCCATTTTATTTTTATAAAGATAGGGCCTTTTTCTGTTGCCCAGGCTGGAGTACTGTCTGAGTCTGTTTTCACGCTGCTGAAAAGACATACCCAAGACTGGGCAATTTACAAAAGAAAGAGGTTTAATTGGACTTACAGTTCCATGTGGCTGGGGAAGCCTCACAATTATGGCAGAAGGCAAGGAGGAGCAAGTCACGTCTTAACATGGATGGCAACAAGCAAAGAGAGCTTGTGTAGGAGAACTCCCCCTTATACTAATCATCAAGTCTCTTGAGATTTACTGTCATGAGAACAGCATGGGAAAGACCTGCCTCCATGATTTAATTACCTTCCAACAAATCCCTTCCGCAACACTTGGAAATTCAAGATGAGATTTGGGTGAGGACACAGCCAAACCATATTATTCTGCCCAGATCTCATGTCCTCATGTTTCAAAACCAGTCATGCCTTCCCAACAGTCCCCCAAAGTCTTAATCATTTCAGCATTAACTCAGAAGTCCACAGTTCAAAGTCTCATTCGAGACAAGGCAAATCCCTTCCACCTATGAACCTGTAAAATCAAAAGCAAGTTAGTTACTTCCTAGATGCATTATGAGTACAGGTGTTGGATAAATAATAGTCATTCCAAATGGGAGACATTGGCCAAAACAAAGGGGTTACAGGCCCCATGCAAGTCTGAAATCCAGTGGGACAGTTAAAACTTAAAGCTCCAAAATGATCTACTTTGATTCCGTGTCTCACATCCAGGTCACGTGATGCAAGAGGTGGGTTCCCATGGTGTTGGGCAGCTCTGCCCCTGTGACTTTGCAGGGTATAGCCTCTCCCCTGGCTGCTTTCATGGCGGGTGTTTAGTATTAGTATCTGTGGCTTCTTCAGGCACATGGTGCAAGCTGTCAGTGGATCTCCTATTCTGGAGGTCTCAAGGACGGTGGCCCACTTCTCACTTAGGCATTAGCTCCATTAGGGAGTGCCACAGTAAGGACTCTGTGTGGGGGTTCCCACCCCACGTTTCCTTTCTGCACTACCCTAGCAGAGGTTCTCTGTGAGGGCCCTGCCCCTACAGCATACTTTTGCCCCGTGGGCATCCAGCATTTCCATACATCCTCTAAAAGCTAGGCAGAGGTTCCCAAACCTCTATTCTTGACTTCTATGCACCTGCAGGCTCAACACTATGTGGAAGCTGCCAAGGCTTGGAGGCTTCACCCTCTGAAGCAACAGCCTGAGGTGTAGCTTGGACTCTTTTAGTCAGGGCTGGAGTGGCTGGGATGCAAGGCATGGAGTCCCTAGACTGCACACAGCACGGGGACCCTGGGTGCAGCCCATGGAACCATTTTCTCTTAGGTCTCTGGGTCTGTGATGGGAGGGCTGCGGTGAAGACCTTTGGTGTGTCCTGGAGACATTTTCCCCGTTGTCTTGGGGATTAACATTCCGCTCCTAGTTACTTATGCAAATTTCTGCAGTCAGCTAGAATTTCTCAGAAAATGGATTTTTCTTTTCTATCGCATTGTCAGGCAGCAAATTTTCTGAACTTTTATGCTCTGCTTCCCTTATAAAACTGAATGCCTTTAACAGTACCCAAGTCACATCTTGAATGTTTTGCTGCTTAGAAATTTCTTCTACCAGATATTCTAAATCACCTCTCTCAAGTTCAAAGTTCCACAGATCTCTAGGACAGGGGCAAGTGCTGCCAGTCTCTTTGCTAGAACACAACAAGTCACCTTTCCTCCAGTTCCCAACAAGTTCTTCATCTCCATCTGAGACCACCTCAGCCTGGGCTTTTTTGTCCATGTTGCTATCAGGCTTTTGGTCAAAGCCATTCAACAAGTCTCTGGGAAGTTCCAAACTTTCCCAAATTTCCCTGTCTTCTTCTGAGCCCTCCAAACTGTTCCAACTTCTGCGTGTTAACTAGTTCCAAAGTTGCTTCGACATTTTCGGGTATCTTTTCAGCAGCCCCCCGCTCACTAGTACGAATTTACTGTATTAGTCCATTTTCATGCTGCTGATAAAGACTACCCCAGACTCGGCAATTTACAAAAGAAAGGTTTAATTGAACTTACGGTTCCATGTGGCTGGAGAAGCCTCACAACCTGGTGGAAGACAAGGAGGAGCAAGTCACTGTCTTAGGTGGACAGCAGCAAGCAAAGAGAGCTTGTGCAGGAAAACTCCCGCTATACTAACTGTCAGATCTCTCGAGACTTACTCACCCCACCTCCTGGGCTCAAATGCTTATCCTGCCTCAACCTTCCAAGTAGTTGGGCCTATAGGTGTGTGCCACTATGCTGGCTGTGTTTTAATTTATGTAGAGATGATGTCTTGCTGTGTTTCCCAGGCTTGTCTGGAAGTCCTAGGCTCAAGGGCTCCTCCTGCCTGGGCCTCCCAGTGCTCTGGATTACAGGTGTGAGCCAGTGTGCCTGGCTAGCAGGAAAATTTCTAAGAAATAGATATTGGTGCAGTAACCACAAAGCCAACCAGAGAGAGAGTTTTTCCATTTACATTTTATAACTCATTTTTTCCTTGACCTTGGAAAACTAGGGAACAGTTAGACTTAAGTAAATAAACGTACTTTGCTGTGTAAGAATACTTCACTCTGACACACAGCATCTGTAACACTAGTCCACTAAGACTTTAGTAACTGCTATTAGTATTTCTAGCATGAACCTCACAGATCCCTGGTGCGCAGGCGTTGCATAAGAAGAAACTTCATAGGAGGTAGAGATTCACTGGGAAATATATCAAAATATGTCATAATGAATAACCTTCCAATGCGTATGGTGGGGATATGTGATATAAATATTTTAATTTTTTGGACAATATTCTACAATTTATTTAGAACTTATATGGTGGTATTGATGCAGGTTTCAAACCCACATATATGGTCTAAAGTGTATACTAATATGATAGAGATCCAAAGTCAGATATTCTCATCTTTATATAGGAAGTAATTAATGAAAGTTCTCAATTAACATTAATATAATACCTAGAAAGTAAGTCTAGCTTGACTCTTGAAGTATTATAGTATTTAAATTCTTTACTGAAAGAAAACTTGCAGCTTACCTATGATGAGTGGTTACATACAATTTGTACCTTTTATTATATAGCCTTGTCAGGTTAGAAAATTAAGAACATTATGATGTATTATTGGTTGAGTGGTAGCGTAAACTACTCAGACAAAAAAATGATGGTTTGAGTACACTTGATCTTGGACAGATAGCATTACTGAGAACTGCTTCCTTGTTTGTGCCAGAAAATGGGCTGGTGTTTGAAATGTTTAAATATGAATGTTTTTTTTTATAAGTTATTTAGGGCATGCCACATTGTTCGTGGGGGCTCTTAAGCTGCTGTTTTGACCCTCTGGCTTTCTGGGAAAGAGATTCTTAAATCCACCAGTTATTTGAGGTGTGATTTTCTAGGAATAGTCTCTCTGAAACTGTAAGCTGTCTTCTCTGTCCTTTTTTCCACCCCATCCACTCTTGTTAGCTGTCACAGCTTTGATTTTCTTGGCCAACATGGAAGTTGTCTAACTGTAGCCTGGGCTACCCTGCAAAAAACAAACAGCTGTGAAATCCAAGCCACTTAATTCCACTGAGGTTTATTTCTTATTCTTATTCTCTGTATCCATCTTCAGCTGGTTGAGGCCTCTGCTCTATTTAATTGTTTGGGGAGTCAGATTGAAGAACCACCATCTTGTATGTACATTATCTGCAAACATTCCCTGTTTAATCTCCATTTCAGGGAAGGAGGGAAAATGGGGGATTCTATTTGGGTCTTTTGCTACCCCAGCCCAGAAGTGACACACATCACTTTCTCTTACATTTCATGGATTCACATTAGTCATGTATACCTGACTGAAAGAGTTGCAGTGAAGAGGAGCAAAAGGAATATTTGGTGAGCATTATTACCCAGGCTATACTTTTCTATGACCCAGAAAATGTTGCAATTTCTGAACACTTAGTGAGGTTTTTGGGAACTAATTCATATCCTTGTCTTCCTCCTCAGTTGGTAGAAGGATCTCTTGGAATCCACAGATCTAGGTAACTCCTAAATGAGGCATAGGTCCCACCATGCACCTGGATTGCAGGTGTTTTCTATTGGAGGACTCTTTTGGAAACACTATCATTCCAGTCCAAGGCTATTGGAACTGGCATTTTTGGGAACATTCCACTGTAACTCACATTAATTCTTGGTTCCTATTCAATAGCTAAAGCTCTTTGATCATCCATCTATTTCTGTTCTCTCATTCCCTTGCTCGTCTACTTCTCTATGAACCCAAGGGGACAAGGGAGAGTTTTCTGTCCTCTGCAACATGGGAAACAAACCCTTAGACAAACACCAGCTTTTTGGTGTGAGCCTTAAGTGAAGATTGGGTTGTGCCCAAGGCCTGTCTTCTTCCTGCTGCTGCTTCGGGATGCCTGCTCATAAATTCATACCCCTTTTCCTTATAACGAGAAGGTAGGATCAGTGAATTATGTGTGACAGTAAAAAGATAAAAGGATTCCTACTTGATGGCCTCCAATTCTTTTTGCAAGAAGGTAGAGGAATTAGAGAACTTAAGAAGAGTAGAAAATGTTGGAAAAGCCACTGTGAAGAGGTGTGGAGGAGGAAGAGAGATCCTAGTGCTGCTTTATTTTTCATCCTGTGCAAAATTCTGTCTCTTTCAAAGCTTTATTTTGCTGTGCCACCCTTTCTCTCTTCCCTTTTGCTGGTCTTTACCAAACTCCTGGTTATTCTACCTTGTTTTTTGGGGACTTTGGTACCCAGTTTGAAGTCTCCCAACTAGAAATCTCTTATCAATTCCCTTGTGTTGATTACATCACATCCCAGAGACTCCCCCAAATCCCTGACCGCTGTACCTCTGTTGTTCTGTAACCTGTGTTTCAGCTCAGATCTGTGTTCTGTGTATCCACCTGCCTACTAGACATCACAAACTGGACAGTTTAAGAATCTTCAAACTCAGCATGTTAAAAATGAAACTTCCTCTCAATTTTACCTCTTCCTTTTTTATCTGTGTTCCATCATTTGCCAGTGTCAGCTCAACTTCTTTGTTCTTTTATCCTTTTATTGGACCCATCTAGCAAAACTTTGTCTAAAGATCTATTCACCTAGTCCATTGCTATGCCCAGGCAGATTGCATTTCTGGAGATAGAAACTCAACAGTGGCAATTGATATTCTTAAATGCGTGATTTCCATTCCCAACTGAACCATCGCATATCAGACACTACATACATGGTATAAATAATGTTATAGTGGGAAACAAGCAGTCTGTTTCTTTGTTCAGTTTTCTCTCCTATTATCCATAGTAGTTCTCTATGGTATTTCTACTTCCCTTCTCAAAACTTCGCAAATTTCTTATTTCTCCACCTTCTTCAAAATGATATCAAAACTCATATAGAAGTCAATATCCAAAAGGTAGCAACTCTTTCTACATCTTGCCAGATACCTACAACCCTAACAAGTCCTCACCATCCTTTCTTCCTTTATTCAAATCTCACTAGAAAGGAGCCTCTGGCTGATGTCTGACACTACCCTTATACTCTGGAGCAAATTCACTGCATGACTTACTTTTCACTTACCTTTTTCTCACTAGCTCTTTTCTGTCTTGAAAAATATATAAATTTAGATAAACATACAAATAAAACCTCTCTGGTTTCCTCATTTGCCCTTTGCTCCTTTTTTCCTCCCCTCCAAAGCCAGATTTTCAGACAGAAGTATTTGTGTTCTTTTCTTTCAATCCTCAGGTTTTCTCTTCAGCCTCACAGCAGTCTGCTGGTGCCTCCAGGACTCCACTGAAGCAGTTTTCGTTTACTTCACTGGTAGGATATCTCCTTAGATGGGGTTAATCATGCCCTCTTTTTGCAAGTGTGCTCCTCTCTTGGCTGCTGCGATGGAATCCTGGTTTTTGCCTCACATCTCTGATTGCTAGGCCCCTTTTATAGAGCTCCATTTTCTGTTTCAATATTTTAAATGACAGTATAATTTAATGACACCTTCTGTTTCCTCCTCTTTACCCAATCCATACACTTGGAAAACTCCATCAACTCCTTTGTGTTGATTAGATCACATCCCAGAGATTCCCCCAAATTTCTGACCCCTTGAACCTCTGTTGTACCTCTGTTCTTCTGTAATCTTTGCTTTAGCTCAGATCTGTGTTCTGTGTATCCATCTGCCTACTAAACATCACAAATGGACAGTTTAAGAATCTTCAAACTCAGCATATTAAAAATGAAACTCATTATCTACCCACCTTTCAAGTTCCTCATGCCAGTGCCTGACTCCCCTACTCACCCATATTACCCATGTCAAAAACCTGGTGGCACCTAAGATGCCTTCATCTCTCACACTCTCTGCTTACAACTAATGACCACATCTTTTTTTTTTTTTTTGAGATGGAGTCTCACTATGCTGCCCAGGCTGGAGTGCAGTGGTGTGATCTCAGCTCACTGTAACCTCTGCCTCCTGGGTTCAAGTGATTCTTCTGCCTCAGCCTTTTGAGTAGCTGGGATTACAGGTGCCCACCAACATGCCTGGCTAATTTTTGTATTTTTAGTAGAGATGGGATTTTGTCATGTTGGCCAGGCTGGTCTCTAACTCCTGACTCAGGTGATCTCCTTGCTTCAGCCTCCCTAAGTGCTGGGGTAACAGGCATGAGCCACCCTTCCCGGCCCACATTCTTAATGATTTTAACTATCTGTCATCATATCTGTCAAATGGCTGATATTGAATGGTGACTACTCCCATTCCACTTCCTCTACCTTAATTCCAACCACCACCACCATTTCTTACTTTGACTATTCAAAAGCCTTTTCCAAATTAGTCTATTTTATCCAGTTTTGCTTCATTCCATTCCATTCAATCCATAGCAAAATAATCTTTATTGAATATAACTCTGATCATACTACTTCCTCTGCTTAAAGCGCTTCCTTCTTGTTCTACTGACCACAGAGTGAAATCTTAAAATCTTTGTGATGTCATTCAAAAGCGTCTTTGTGATCTGGCATCTGTTGACCTTTCCATCCTTAACCCACTAATCTCTACCACATTATTTATAATTTTTAATATATTTTTATTTTGCATTGTCTACTCCTGTTTATTTCAGTGGAAGTCTTTCCTAAGACTCTCAAAATTAAACATCTCCTCTAGGAGCTACCATAGCCCCTAATACTTCATCATCTGGGGATAGCGATCACACGATTAAAATTTTCTAGTTATGACTTTGTCTTTTTTATTCTTTAAAGGCAGAAAGAGGTGGGTTTTTTTTTTTTTTCTTTTTTAGTACAGTGTTTTTCTTCTTCTTTTTCTTCTTTCTTAGCAGTGTCTGACTTAAAGAAGTACTCAATCAAAGCTTTCGAATCAAGGAATGAATGCTCTTGGGACCTTAATTAGACAATCCTACCTGTGAGAATTCTCCTTGTTCTTATGGTTGGTTTTTCTTACGTTCATAGGCTGGTAAAAAAATAATACCTTTTTTCCCTCTAATCCTCTGGATAAATCTTGCCCTCTTAAATTTCAGCTTAAGCAGTCCCACCTGGCTCGTCATTCCTGTCTTAGAGGCACTCTGTACCTCCTTGGCATCCCGTACCTCCTTGGCACCCTGTGTTATCTATCACAGCACTTAAAACGATTATGTATAATTATTGGTTTTCCTGCCTGTATTCATTCATCTTTTTACTTAGACTTCAACTGAGAGTTCTTTGAAACAGGACTTTATATTTTTCTTATCTGTGTTTCCAAATGACCAGCTCAGGAAAAGAGCTCTTAAATTTTTTATGATAAGGGTGTTGAGGACCTCCCTTAGGAATTCTTCATAGAAGTTAAACAGGAGAGTTCTTAAAGTGATTACCAAACTGAAATGCCAAAGGTAGATTTTAAGCCAAGTTATCAGTTGATAACTGAAAGGACTCTCTTAAATGCTTTTTTTTCTTGTCTTAATTATTTATACCAACTGGCCATAGATTCCCCTACCAATATTTAAATGGCCTATCTCAAGTATAGTTTGAATTAGCATGGGAATTAGCTATTATGGCTCGGACTTTTCTTACCCTTTATTCATTCATTTATCACTGTGGGTCAGAGGATTCCCAGGCATAGAATGAATGACATTTAGCCAGTGTTTTGAATCCAAGCCTTGTGCTAAAGCCATTAGGAAATTAAACCTCTCCAGGTGTTGCTGATTGTGCCCATTGTTTTAGGAGATCAGACCCCACCTCAAGATAGAACATATCATTTATAGAAGCATATGTTCAGTTCAGCATCCAGGGCAATATAGGCTAATTCTAAGGTTTTCAAATTATATTCATGTCTACATTGCCCATGATTCAGAGTTATACCTATTTGTTATGACAATGCAGAAGGATATAAAGTAAAACTGCCTATAATTTAAGAAGTTAATTTATATGATTTATACATAAACCAATCATATAATCAAATCACATAAATCAATCATAATTAAATTATATGAATCGATCATATAATTGAATCATAAAATTGAATTATAAATTGATTATATAATTAAGCTATATGGATTAATTATGATCATTTTATGGATTAATTGTGTGATTAAATTATATAATTATGAATTTATGTGATTATAAACACCCAAAGATAATGTGTTAACAATTTGATATATGTCCTTTCTCCTTTTTTCAGTACACACACACTATTTGCTTTCTCTCACTCTAACACTTTTATTTATCATGTATAAAGAAGGATTATCCTAAACTACTAAATGGTATCTTGCAAGTAGACTTTATATTTAACAGTAAAAGTAAATGATTGTCTACACCCTCTTTCTGTACAATTCTTTATATTTGAAACAGCTATTTCTGAACATTTTATGTTGCTTCCGGTATCTTGCAATGAACAAGGATCCTTGTACTTATATATTTTTGCACTTTCCTATTTACTCATAATATATTCCTAGGAGTGAAAACTCTGTGTTGTGATACATATTTTGAAACTGCCCTATGGAAATGACGTCAACTCCTGCCAGCACTCTCATGAGTTAGTGTGGGATATTAGAATTCTTTTTAATTCCTTGTTACTTTTATAGTCACAAAGTTGAATTTCCTTATAGTTTTAATTTGCATTTATTTGATATTGATTTGATTTGCATTTATTTGATTTGCATTTATTTGATAATGAATTTGAATATGTTTTTAGGTTTACTTTATTGCCCTAGGTTCAATTAACATTTGCTAAAAAGGTCTTGTAACCACATTTCTTGCGAAGAGGTTTCAGCCCTGCTTTTATAAATGTTGAGGCATTTCCTTAGGGTGGCTTTAAGAACCTCAGTTTTAACTATAAGCCTGACAGTACATATTGAGGTATTCCCTCCTAGAGACGGGAACCGCATGTATTAGCCTGGGTTCTCTAGAGGGACAGAACTAATAGATGTATATCTGATGGAGACTTTATAAAGGAGTATTGACTCACACAACCACAAAGTGAAATCCCACAATAGGCTGTCTGTAAGCTGAGGAGCAAGGAAGCCAGCCTGAGTCTCAAAACCTCAAAACTAAGGAAGCCAATAGCACAGCCTTCACTTCAGTCTGTGTCTGAAAGCCTGAGAGCCCCTGGCATATCACTGGTGTAAGTCAAAAGCTGAAGAACTTGGAGCCTGATGTTCGAGTCTGATGTTTGAGAGCAGGAAGCATCTAGCACAGGAGAAAGATGAAGGCTGGAAGACTCAGCAAGTCTGCATTATTCTAAACATGCTGGCAGTTGATTAGGTGGTGCTCACCCAGATTGACTTGGGTGGGTCTGCCTCTCCCAGTCCTCTGACTTAAATTTAATCTCCTTTGGCAACCCCCTCACAGACACACCCAACAACAATACTTGGCATCCTTCAGCCCAATCAAGTTGACACTTAATGTTAACCATCACACTGGCTATGTAGACTCTGTAAAGTAATCAACTCCCAAGTATAGAAATGGAATGAGAATCTTGCATTGTAGTAGGTGCCTTGATAATAATACTGAATTGTCCGTGATCACGTAGATCGGAATTACAGGTGTCGCCATGACCTGATAAAGCACACTCAATGCTTAGAAAATTACCAAAGTAACAACCTAGTTCAGGTTCATGCTTAGTCATTCAGGTCTCCTAAATTAATGAACTAGGTTGTAAATGATTGTTGGAGTCTGACCAGCTTAGCTAATTGAGTATTTATTAGACACACTTCATAAAAGCTGCAATTTGTACCAATAATGTGCACTAATAAGTTAATGATTATTATTGTCAATGAAAGAGCCAAACATTTATATAAGCTAATCTTTTGTGACTCTTTAAAAAAAAATATGGTCATTTATCTCCTTTGATTATTTTTCAATTACATTCTAATTTTTGCATCCTTGCTTCATTGTATAGTTCAGTAATGGACTACTTCTAAAGTTTTTTTCTAATAATAAATTATTTTGATTTAAAAATAACTCATCAGATATGGAATTATTATTCCCTGAAGCACTGCAATTTACATTTGAATATGCAAAATGCAAGCTTTAGTGTACTTGAACAATGTTTTTGTGTTTAGAGCTGCTATGGGAATTATAAATTTCCAAATTTTTCATTTGGTTGAATTCAAAATCATTCTCCACTATGCATTATCTTGATATATTTGAATTGAATTTACTGTTTATTTTTTAACAAAGATATGATTTAGAGATGAAAGACATATATGCTCTTTATTGTTAAGAATTATGTAAATCTTAAAAGTTAAGTCTGTACACCAGAACTGTGAAAACATAATTTAATGC
Organism: Sapajus apella; assembly: GCF_009761245.1. Taxonomy (NCBI): domain Eukaryota; kingdom Metazoa; phylum Chordata; class Mammalia; order Primates; family Cebidae; genus Sapajus; species Sapajus apella. Next base: position 87,369,526 of record NW_022436941.1, on the reverse strand, counting down.
TTATAAAGGAGAGATTAAAGATTTTGCTTTTAATGAAGAAAAGAGAAGCAGTTACATCTAATTAATCTTAAATATATAATGTAGCCTTGGATTAAGGCGAGTCAACCTAAACCATAGTTCTGTCTGTGGGTTAATCTATCTTTTATTAGTGTGTCAGCACTTTTTAGACTGGGCTCTCTTACAGAAATAACAAAAAGAAAATACATTAAATCAGAATTTATTTAATCTTTACTTAGGTGAAAGCTAAAAGTTTTATGCTAAGATTAGTGTAAACCTGGGTAACTGAAAAATTGCCTCAAGTTTTAAATTAAATTTGTCCACCCAAGTTACCATAGTTTAATGTATGTGGAAGTCTACATTAAATTTCTTGAATAATCCTTATTCAAGAATCCCATAATCTTCCGTTTGGAAGAATGAAAATGATAAGGTAGCCATTATATTACTTAAATACAAAGTAGAATCCTGTTATCCCCCCAGTGACTTCTCTTGCTCTTTCCCTCTGCAAGAGCATTTTATGCTCATTTTCCCTTTGCTTTGATATCTGCCTTTTGCTCTCACTACTCTGATTGGCCGCCTTCTATTGTGCATCTTCGTTTTGAAAGTCTTTTTTTCTTTTGGTTTAACTGACATCACTTTCTCCTAGTTCTGTTTGTTTCCCTATACCCCTAGTCACTTCTCAGATTTCTCCATTTCTCTATTTGTATGTCTTTATCTGCTTGCCCCTTAATCTGTTGCTTCTTTCTTAATTGACTGTAGCTTTTCGAATTTCTTCTTTTGCAAATTTAGTTGCTGTCAGCCACTCAAGACTTAAAACATTCTTATCTCTTGTCCTTGGATTTAACTGCTCCTGCCTTGGATGTTCTTATTCTCCTTTAAGGTAGTGAGAACCAACCGCAGCTGCCACTCAGCTAGGACATTAAAAAGAATGAGTCTGAAAACAAGTTCATATCCCCTGGAATAAAAAATCCTAGGGTGTTTGGAAAGTTATTGAATGAATAGAATGCCAGATTCTTATCTAAAACTCTTATCTCATAGTTCAAATCCCGTGCAGCAGTGTTTTAAAGAAGAAAATCAGTACTTAAATCAGTATGTTTGTAAATTAAAAGGCTTATTAATTTCAGAAAAAATCCAAATTATGTTTATTATTTTCTTTCCTTTTTCTTAAATATTTTTTCAGACAAGATCTTGTCGTGCCACCTAGGCAGGAGTACAGTAGCACAGTCATGCCTCACTGAAGCCTTGAACTCCTCGGCTTCAGTGATCCTCCTGCCTTAGCCTCCTGAGTAGCTGGGAGTGTAGGCATACGCCCTCACGCCTGGCTAATTTTTAAATTTTTTTGTCGAGACAGGGTCTCGCTTTGTTGTCCAGGCTGGCCTTGAACTCATGGCCTTCAGAAGTCCTCCTACCTCAACCTCCCAAAATATTGATAGTAATAGGTGGAGGATATTCAAAACTATATCTTTTAAGTAAGCAATATTCTCATTTGTCCTCAATAATGTGTTTCAGCATATGGCATATAAACTTTTGCTGCTTTAATCAACTTTACTAATAATGAAAATAACCACTGTGCTGGTCCAGCGGCACTGCTTCCTTTTTTATCTCCTTTGTATCCTTCAGGTTACGTTTTCAGTTATCAGGAAGGAAAGCCTTTTGTCTCCTTCTCTCTCCTTGTGATTAGGTTAAATCTCCTTATTGGAGTTTTCTCATACCATTGCAACTGCAGTTTTATGCATTTTAGATATGACTATTGGATGAAAGTTTAATTTCTTTCTTGGACTGTGAATTCTGTAAGGACTTTTGGTGTAATGGATGTGAATAGGTGCTCACAGAATGTTTCTCAGTTGAATGCATGAGTAAATAAATGAATGAGTTTGGGCTTCACAATTAAATTGGGGGTTTAGATAAGGAAACCTCAGAGAACAAAACATGTAAAATATTTCCTAATTGATTTACTTGTCTGCCACTCTGGCAGATGATGAATTCAACATGACCTTTGTACTTGAAGTGTTCATGTTACTGTAAAGCGTTCCTTATTGTTTTCAGGGCTACCTGAGAATCCTAGAACAACTATGAATATTATAATTGAAATACTGAGGAATGAATTTATCTCCCAGCAGATTCTTCATATCCCCTTCTTATTCCTTAGCATCTTTTTACTTCTTATTACTGTGATAAAATGACCCTGTGCTTTATATGAAGCCAGAAATTATACCTGAGAGTTTTAAATGTAGCAGAATCTCAGTGGAAATAGGATGATACAAATCTTTTCCCCCAAAGCACAGTGGAGAGCAGGAAAAAGGCCAAGGACTGCTACCCAATCAAAGAATAATCAAGTCTTTTATCCTGATGAGATATTACCTTTATCCCTTTTCTTAATGGATTGAGAATTCACTGGAAGAATTAAAAGGGAACCAGAAAAATCTCAAAAGGAAGCCATGGGGTGAGGGGTTCCCTGAAAGTGCTCAGGGAAAGAAAAGGATTAGAAGAGTAGATGCTTTATAAACTATGCCAGCCAAAATGATCTTTAACTTCTAATTATTTAGCTAAAAATGTACCAAATAAATGCATTCAAGACCTGTTTCCCTTCCCCCAGGGAAGAGTGAGAGCAGGATGTTACCTTGTTTTACAAAAAAGAAAAGTTTGTCTCGAAAAAAATTCCAACCTTGCCTCCTCAGAACTACAGTGAAGAGATATTTTTCCACATCCCTTTGTCCAGGAAATGAGGACACGGTGGTGTTACTGGGTTTTAATTGTCCTCTTAGAAAAGGGTAACAGTTGTCCTACAGACATGATGACTTCAGTTCCATTTGAGTGGGGTCCTGTCTGTCTCTGTCTCCCTCTCCACCGACTGTACCTTTACCATAACATGGCCTCACACAGGCAGTTTTGAGTAAGTGTATGTTAAATGGCTGCCCAAGTGAATGGAAGATTGGAAAGGGCCCCCAGCACTGGAGCGTGGAAAGGAACACTGGGTTCATTAACTCTTTGGAGCGTGGAAAGGAACACTGGGTTCATTAACTCTTTGGATTTCTCCCTGGCTACATAAGTACATTCCCTAAAGGATATGGATCTTGACAGTATTGGAATCTTCAGAAATAATCGCAATACCTGAAGTTATTTAAGATTTTACCATTTTCAAAGTGTTTATACATAACACTTTCATATGCTTTTGTTTCCTAGCTACCTCAGTTTCCCTGTTGGCTTGAGCAGGTTAGTGTAGAGAGGTGGTGACATCGGGGAAACGAGTTTACTTAGTCATCTTTATTACCATATTATCACTGGCTTGAGGCTCCTACCACATGCATTCCTAAAGAGGCTGTTGTGGGTCACCCAGATTATTTACAGTCATCTATATTATCAATATAATGAAAACACAAGTGTGCTGTATGCAATAAATCTTAGGCTTGAATGTGATTACAGGAGCCTCTGTTGAAATGCAGATTCAGATCTATTGAAAGATCTGAGGTGGGCCAAGATGGGATGGGCATATTTTTAATAAGCTTCTCAGTGAGCTGATGCTGCAGGACTGTGACTCATGGAACCTGTCTGCATTTAAAATTAGTGAAGTAAGCTAGACTAAATATTTATTCATTTTTAAAAGCCTAAATATTAGGCATTCTGGTAAGAAACATTAGTCTTTGATGCTTCACTGGTTTTAAGAAAATAGTGAGATTTAAGTCTCACATTATTACTTGTCCTCTTTCTTTTATAGCAAGGCCCAGAAGTGCCAGAATCAGCTTTTGGAAAAAGTAATTACACTGGTTTAGGGGTGAAAAAGGTAGTATTTTTATCTGTTGCCGCTATGCTGAAAAATGAACTTATCTTTAAATGGCTTTCCTCTTTAAAATTCTCTGAGAGAATAAAGCTTCTCTGTAGAGAAAACCAAGTTTCATCTAAGTATTGATTATTCCGTAGATAACTTCATTCACAGTTGGGAGACAAGATAATAAGTTTACAGATAAAAACTTCTTTCCTTGAGTAGCCTGTGGTTTCTAATCATAAATTTTTGTTTGACGTTTCTGTAATGCAGTGAAATTGGAGACTTAATTTGATCAACTACAAGGAAATAAACATACTGTGATCTAAATTTACTAAACAATGCTTCAAGGCAATTATTTAAATTAGTAAGAATTAGATTGTTTTTCTCTTATTTTAACTGTGTTTGCAGTCTCTTGAGTATTGCTTATACTTAATAACTGAATCTTTGTGTTGGGGCCTAATTTCTCAAAATTATGTTTTTCTTTCTGTGAATACAATATTAAGTTAATACAGTAATGCTAACTCAGCTACTGTTTCATAAACTTCCATGTCTTTTTTTAATCTGGCAAAGCCTTCTCTCAGTATAATCATTACGCCTGGTAATCTTCACTCTCATAGTTGAAGTAGTTAATAGATAATCCTCCAAGCAGCACTCCAGATCCATCTGAGTACCCATTAAAACACTCCTTGATGCTATTGGAGTTTATGAATTTCTTTATCTGCGAGACAATGGAAATTCAACGGGGAGAATTTCTTCTATTAGAATGTATATTCAAGTCTTACCTTGAGTACCCTCTTCTAATTTTAAATAAGGTTTCCAGATGTGAATTTACAGATTTTTAATCTTGGAGTATTTAATGCACAAAATTAAACATTTGACAGCCTACGTTTTTGACTTCCTCTCCATTCATTCCTTTTTCTTCAAAAATTCCTTTAAAGAATGATAAAATGGAAAGTATTTCATATAGTTATTGTTAATAATAGGAGAGTGTTCTGGTAATGGTTATAAGGATATGTATATAAGTGGATGGATTGAAGAGACATGTACTCCGGAATTATCAGGATTTGGTGTCGACTGGATGTGTGGGATACATATCATGGCCCATCAATAAAACAAAGCTCAAAGCATAGTGAATTTGGTTATCTGGGGATAAAGCTTTTAATTCTTCTAACAAAAGCAATATGCTTTTAATCTGAATTCTCTTTATAAATATTTATTTGCTCTCCTTTGCATAGTTTTCATAAGTGGCATGCAGTATATGTGGAATTCTAATTATGTAACTCCATTTACAGTTTGAATAACTATTTTAGAAGTGACTTTGGCTAATAAAATTGGCTCTTTTAAAATCTGGAAAATTCATGAGGTTGTTAAAGAGATAATGTTAGTTTGGAAAGACCAGTTAAGAATGTATTGATTAATAACTCCAAAATAAACTGTTTGCTTTTCTGCATAGCTATAGCTATATCCTGCACAAATCTTGCTTCACTCAAAGGGCTTCAGATGGGGTACCTGTTGAGTTTTGCTGTTGTTGGTCAGTAACACGTTATATACAAGCACTGAGAAATTCTTCATTTCTTATTTGGAACCTAAGATCCTTTTATATCATAATTTTGTTTTAAAAACATCAAGAATTTGAACTTGCTCTTTTTTTTTGACCTTGTTCTTATAGTTCTGACTCACGAAAATAACGGGCATAATTGTAAAGTTATGATTGTTTTAGCTTGGAAACACAAACTTACTACGTTTTTCTTGTTTTGACAACTGACCTTTTTAATGAAACAACATGCAGTTTTTCTGCAGAATATATAATTTAAAACCTGATGAAAATGTATTCCTTCTTACTTGTACTATTTATGTGTTGTTTTTTCTTTAGAAATAAAAGGAGCACCTTCTCAACTCTTACAAAATACATTTAACATCACTTAAATCTTTTTTAATTTCACTAAGAAAGGACAATCAAAATTTTTTTTTTAAAAAGATAAGTATTACATCACAATTGATAACATAATTGCAATAGTTAGACTTACTTATCATGTGACAATAAATAACTTGATCTGTGATCCCTGATAAAGCATAACAGTAGAAAAATCCTTTGATGGGATAAATATGTTTCTGTTTTACAGGTGACCTCCAGAAAATACCACCTTCAAACTCACACCTGTCTGGAGAACTGAACATAGTCTGAAATAACAGTTTTCAGGGGTTCTCATTTTGTCATGTGATTTTCTAAGGTGTTTTTATTTTCTAAAAAGTATTTTAAATTCATTCTAGGTGAAAATGCCCTGATTTACTCAAAACTTAGAGCTTGGAAGATGAGGCTCTGGCATTTGACATCTTAATCTTAGCACTCCTAGAAGTGTATAAAAACTGAAATGCCATTGCTGCAACACTCCTCTTCCTTCCACTTAGTTTCTTTTTCTACTCACTTTAACAAACGTAGTAGAAATTGTGTCTTTAATTAGTGTATTGTCAGCCTTCTTTAATGCTCTTGTAGAGGTAATTGTACTTAGTGCAAAAACAACCACTAGGTGAACACATTCATTACGCAGAAGAGGAAATGGTGAGGAAAATATCTGTCTTTAATTCTCCTATCCTCCCGTAAGTGCTTCCTCTGTGTTGGGCACATGGCCATAGTGGTGACAGCGCTGCCTGGAACCTTGCCCTCATGGAACCTTGCCCTCATGGAGCTTGGCATCTAAGTGGGAACAGCAGACAGATATTTATACAAACAAACCGGACAATTACAGAAGATAAAAAGTGTTATAGGTTGGGCTGTGGCTGGACGGTGCGTACATGCCTGTAATCCAGCACTTTGGGAGGCTGAGGCGGGAGCATCACTTAAGGAGCCCAAGAGTTTGAGACCAGCATGGGCAAATGGTGAAACCCAATCTCTACAAAAAACACAAATATTAGCTGGGTGTGTTGGCTTGCACCTTAAATCCCAGCTACTTGGGAGGCAGAGGTGGGGAGATCGCTTGAGCCCAGGAAGTTGAAGCTAAATGAGCCCTGATCACCGCATTCCAGCATGGGTGACAGAGTAAGACCGTGTCTCAAAAAAAAAAAAGTCTTATAAAAGCAGATTAACATGGTAATACCATTGTCACTGGGAAATACTATTTCTGAATTAAGAAATAATTTGTCTTCATCGTTTATTCTATATGGAGATGAGAGATGATATTTGAACTGTCCTGCTCAGTGAGATAATTTCTTGGAGATCAACTTGGGGGATTTGATTTGTTCCTTGAAGCATTCATGATTATTATCACTGCCACAGCTTATTCATCATTCCACACATATTTATTGAGGGCCTGATGTATTTCAGGTTCTATTTTCCCTTGGGAGAACAAAACTGAGAAATTCCCTATCTCAATGAATTTGCCATATGTTCTCTACTTTTTAAATAAAATACACTTTCCAAGCCTCTCAGTTGTATAATGATCTAACTCTATTCATTCATTGTCCAACCTGAGGAACATAGGGAGATCCTATCTCTACAAAAAATGTAAAGGTTAGCCAGGTGTGGTGTTTATGCACCTGTGGTCCCAGCTGCTCTGGAGGTGGAGGTGGGAGGATTGCTTGAGCCCAGGAGGTCGAGGCTGCAGTGATTACTGCATTGTAGCCTGGTGGTAAAATGAGACCCTGATTTTTTTTTTTTTTAAATTTCATTCTTCCAACACGAATTTTCTATATTTAAACCTGAATTATAGGAGAAAGTACCTAGCATGTACAGCAAGATATAAGATTTAATTGATTACTTAATATGATCTGTTTTGTTGTTGCTAATCTTTTGAGGCATATTTAACATTTGTTTAACTTATTTTCTTAATTCACATTAAATCTTTTTTTCAGTGAGAAATTGTCCAGCTTGTGCACTAGCAGAGAGGTTGCCAAATCTACCTTAAGCAGGAGAGTTTGGCCTCCTTTACCCTTTGAAACTTGAGACACATCAAAGTCCTGGGAGATGTGGTATTTATTGACTTCTTGTGGCTGGCTCTTGTGTATAGATACCCTCACAGTTTTCCTTAGTATATGTAGATCTTGATCACCATTCTGACAGTCAAAAAGGCCGCTTAGCTGTCTTCTGCCAGGACATAATCGGAAAATGTTGCTGATTTTTCTGCCGTCTTTGAAAAACTATTCTGACCAAGATACAATTGCCTAAGGGAGCATGTGCTCACTTACTTTATTTGAATCTTCACTCCTTATATGCTCACCTCTAAACACTCGCAGTGATAATTTTAACCTTTCATTTCTGAAAGTTATTCCTTTACTCTGCCCTCCCTCAAATGGTAGCCACTAGCCAAAGTGTGTTTTGAGCACTTAAAATGTGACTGGATTGAGATGTGCTATAACTGTAAAGAACACACTAGATTTAAAAGACTTAATGTAATAAAAAAATGTAACATATCTCGTGAACATTTTTATATTGATCGTATAAAGGAATGATAGTGTTTTGGCTATATTGGACTAAGTAAAATATGAAGACTGATTTCATCTACTCTTTACCTTTTTAATGCGACGATTTAAAATTACCAATGTAGATTGCAATATATTTTTTTGGACAGTACTGCTTTAAAATAGGAATGCATATGGAATGTTCAAAATGGTTTTGGAAGCCTGGATTCGTTGATCTATTTGAAGAGTTGCATGATTACTCTAAAGCAGTGTAATGTGTAAATTTAGAACAACTTCATGATCGATAATTTACTTCCTTGTAAAGCAAGTGAAAGTTTTAATATTGCATGTGGGAAGAAGGTGACATTTACAAATGGGCAAATTTCAAACTGGACAAAGCAGTGTCTTCATTGCTGCCCAGATTATCTACTCAACATAGATTGAGACTAATGTGAATAATGGAAAATGTTTTGGTGGAAATGTTAGGCTTAAACAATTTTTAAACGATTACTTTAAAATTGTGATTATTGACCTGAATGTTATTGTATTGGGGTTTGCTTTGGCTGTGTGTTAATGCTTTGATGAGTTTCCGGACATCAGAGTAAATCAAGGGGTTTTCTATTTGCAAGTCTGCACTTGATTATAGGAGAGCAGTCATGGTAGCTAATTAGCTTGCTTCTTTTTTTAATGGCTGTTTCTTAATCTGTCGCACGAGTGAGAAAAGAAAAATACTAATTTGATAAGGATGTCTGACTTATTCTTAGTTAACTGAGTTCATTATTGGTTTTAAAAGCAGAAGCTTGCAATAAACAATATGAAAGTTTCAAACAATTGTATGAGAAATTATTGAAAATGAAATTTTAAAAGCAAGAAATTTTATTACTTTCAAAAATAGTTTACTGTTTAAAACAGTTGCTCTATCTCAGCCAGCATGGCTCAGGAGAATATGTGATTTTAGGAGTAAAAGATAAAAAGAAGATACTGATTTTTTTGGTCAAGCATCTAGAAACTATTTTCTGTAACATCTGGCTCCACTATGAAGAGAAGAGGTGAGTCAAGTTGCTGACAAAAATTGGTGGATGAAGAAATGGGGATAGAAGCATATTATTTCAAGGCACCAAGGTGCAAAACAGTTGAAAAACTAAAAATACAGTGTCTATATTATATATAAACAACGTGAAGGTGGTAAAATAAGAAGATATAAATGATATGGAGAAAACCAGAGAGGAAGTGAAACTAAATACATTTAAAAGGAATTGATGGGGCTGGCATGGTGGTTCACGCCTGTAATCCCAGCACTTTGGGAGGCTGAGTCGTGTGGATCACTTGAGGCTAGAAGTTCAAGATCAGCCTGGACAACATGGTGAAACCCCATCAATACTAAAAATACAAAAACTAGCTGGGCATGGTGGTGCGCACCTGTAATCCCAGCTACTCATGAGGCTGAGGCACGAGAGTCTCTTGAACTAGGAGGTGGAGGTTGCAGTGAGCCAGATGGAGCCACTGCACTCCAGTCTCGGTTACAGAACAAGACTCTGTTTAAAAAAAAAATAGGAATTGATGGGACTGGGCTAGGACTTGACTTTCATTATAAACTACGTATACCATTCGATTTGTTGCCATTTGCCTGCATTTCCTTGACACATATTTTTGATTTGGTCTTAAAATCTGCCTCTTTCTTAAAATCTGCTTCATGATTAGGCTTAAAATCTGCTTCAGGATTAGGCTTCATTGGAATTATTGAAGTGCACACAAAAATGCAAATTTCTAAATCCCACTGCAGAACAACTGAATCACATTTGCTGGGTGTGATGCTTGGAAAGCTGTGTTTTAACTTGCCTCTCAGTGGATTCTTGAGAACATTAAAGTCTGAGAACCTTTATAAGGTATAGCAGAATATATCTAGTTAAGTTTTTTTTGACATGTGTGATTACATGTAAAATATTTCAGCAATGAGTAAAATGAATGTGCCGTACAAGTTCATAGCAATTGGTGTAATATACAACACCAGCCAGCCATGCACAGCATAATATTGGGACTGGCAAAGTACTTTTCTATTGCTGATTGGGACCAACTATTTCTATGTCAGTAGTAAGTTGTTGGCAATGTACTTCCCAGTCTTTGGGCTAAGCAAGTCTTTTCTTTGTATTTTGTAATTGTACAAAATTAGGACATAGGAATATTAACCCTAAATGAAATATGTCCTTTTCTTTTTCTTTTTTTTCCACAGTGGTGGTGGAGTGTGCTGTGATCATGTCAGGGATGGTATCTTTGTCTCAGCCAGGTTACCCTATGCTGCAAAATACACACTGCTTCTATGATTTTTTTTTTCTTTTTTTCTTTTTGAGATGGAGTCTAGCTCTGTTGCCTAGGCTGGAGTGCAGTGGCATGACCTCAGCCCTCTGCCTCCCGGGTTCAGGCGATTCTCCTGCCTCAGCCTCCCGAGTAGCTAGGATTACAGGTGTGTGCCACCATGCCAGCTAATTTTTGTAACCTTTTTTTTAGTAGAGGTGGGGTTTCACCAAGTTGGTCAGGCCAGTTTCGAACTCCTGACCTCAAGGAATCCACCTGCCTGGGCCTCCCAAAGTGCTGGGATTATAGGTGTGAGCCACCATGCCTGGCCTTTGCTTCTGTGATATTTTGACAGTAGATAACAGAAAACCTGGACTCAAAGTGGCTTAAATATGAAGGATATTTATTATCTCAAATGACTAGAAGACAGCAGCAGTAAGCTGTAGTCAGGGCATAAATCAGTGGCTTAAGCGATCTCATTAGGGACCTGGTTATGCAGGCTTTGTCCTAAGGCTTATTTTGCTCCTGTTTTCAAGATAAATGCCATTCACAATAGACACTGTGTTTACTCCCTTGTTCAGGTTTAACAGAAGGTAAAAGAAGAAATCTGTCACCCAAGCCAGGAACTCAGATCCTCGCCTTTATTCCCACTGGAGCTAGGGATGGGGCCGTATTACTTTAAGTCCTGAAAGAGAGAGATGTGGATACCTTGAAAAAAAAAAAAAAAAAAAGGATTTTTTTTGTTTTCTTCCAGGAAGGAAGAAGGCACATTGTAGGAAACAACATTGCCCACTGTAAAAACATTTTAATATATTTCACTGACAGGTAGTACTGCGAACTTGTAAAATAAATAAGGCAAACCTTATGCATAGACAAAATAGAAATGTGACAGTGGTATGTAATACTTGTTGAGTACTTACTATATGTTGGCATCATTTTGAATTGTTTTACGTGTAAAAACTATTAAATCATTTAGTACAGTATCAAAGCTTTTATTTAGTACACTAGCGAACTAAATTAAGTACTCTTGCTACCTCTACTTTATGGATTAGGAAACTGGCACATAGACTACGTGACTTGTCTGAGGTAACGTAGGTAGGAAGTGGCTGACAGGGATTTGAATTTTCAGGCTGGCTCCAGAGCTCACTCTCGTAACTGCTGCAGTATGACTGACTCAGTAGATACTCAATGAGTTTGGTCGTCATGAGTGAGTGTGGCCTTTAAGAGATGATTGTCATGGTGTTCATAATCAAGATTTTTGTACATTCCTTTAGGGTGGTTCTAACAGCTTTCATAGATACGATATTACATTTAAATCAGCTGGATATGGTTGGCTAATGCCTGTAATCCCAGTGCTTTGGGAAACCAAGGCAGGAAGATTGCTTCAGGCTAGGAGTTTGAGACCAGCCTGGGCAACAATAGTGAGACCCTCGTCTCTACAAAAAGCTAAAAAATTAGCCAGGTGTGGTGGTGCATGCCTGTAGTCTTAGCTACTCAGGAAGCTGAGGCCGGAGAATCACCTGGGCCCAGTATACAGTGAGCTGTGATCACACTACTGCACTCCAGCATGGTTGACAGACTGAGACCCTGTCCCTGGGAAAAAAAAAAAAAAAAGGAAACAGAGTGACTACTGAGCCATAGTACAGAGGTAATAATAAAAGTAGTAGTGGCGTATAGGCAATAATAATAATACCAACCTACATTCCTATTATAAACCTGTTCGGATGGACTTATATTTATGGTTTCAACAGTATTAAGGCGCTTATTTTAAATTTCCTGAGGCCATATATTCATAAATAAAAGAATAAATAAAAACAACATCGGTGCTTTTAATAATTTCACGGTCTGGTTATAAGAAAACAAATGTGTAAACAAATAGCTGCAGTAGAGAGTAGTAAGTACTAAAAAAGAGGAAGAAGCCAGCCTCTAAAGAGGAGTTCTGCTGGTTTTTGGAATGGGAGAAGTTTGGGAAAGTTTTCAAGAAGAAAGAGGTTTTGAAAGATGAGTGGGTAGACCTGAACAGGAGAATTAGATCCAACATTTCAGGAAGAGTAAACAGCATATGCAAATGTACTGAAAACTGAAGAGCTTGCCTTTTGTGGGTAATGTAAGTAAAGTACTTTCTTATGTCCCTAAAAAAGGACCAAGAAGAAGGTAGTAGGAGCTTAGATTAGGCAAATACTTTTGGAATATTTAAATTATTAAGATTTGCTGAATTTCAATTCTTTGAGATATATTTGTTTGGATTTGGGCAAGAGAAGTATTTTTAACCTTCAACATCTTGATTTTTAGTTTAGATACAGAACCTGTGTTAATTGAAGGCCTTGATACTCATTAAAACAGATCAACTAGGGATCATTAGTTATATTGCAATTTCTTCACTGCATATACATAAAAGAGTTCTTTAGTAACACTGGGTGTGTTTCAAAGTACTGGAGTGTGTTGTTTGAAGAATGTCATTAATGAATTTCTTTACATTTAAAATGAAGAGCCAGTTTAAACACATATATTGATACAGCATACCAGAAAAATAAATCTATTCCATAAAGCATGGTATGTATCTACTCAAGCCATTGGATGACCTTATGTCAATTTCATTGTAGTGGAAGTGTCCACCTTCTATGGTTGTTTCAAGTTAGGACAGGCACTTACCTTACTGTTTTATAACTCCACCTTTTTGAGATAGTTTCTTTTTATTTTATTTATTCTGAAAAAAATTAAGCATTAAGAAAAACACAGGAAAATAATGTATTGAAAATAATATTCTCACTTTTGAGATTAAGTAGTTTTCTTTCATATTTTAGATGTCTTTTTCTTTTTTTTTAAGAAGTGTTACACATATAGTAAAACCCACCCTCTGATCACTTCAGCTCCCTTTCTCTCCAGAGGGTATCACTGTCCTGAAGTTGTTAAAGATCATTTTCAAGTACATTTTTATGCTTTGATTAACATGTATTCATAAGCAACATGTAATATTGCTATCGGTATCCATTTTAATTTTTACATCAACTCTTTTGCACTGTATGTTTTCTTGCAAATCGCATTTTTACACTTTTTTGAGATTTAAGACTTTCATGTAGATATAGCTCATTCAATTTAATTGCCATTTTTATGTATCCATTCCCCATATGGAGGGTCAGTTGGAAGGTTTTCACCCATTTATTATGCACAGTCTTTCTGTGAGAATCTTTGTGTGTCTCCTTGTGTACTTGTGCCAGACTCTCTTGAGGGTAGGTTTTTAAATGGACTAATTAGATTAAGATATGCTTATGCTTAACAACTGCTTTCTAAATTGTTTCTATCAAATTATACTCGAGGCAGAAATACACTGATTCCTCCATTCTTGCCAATAACGGATGTTACATTTTAAAATTGGTATCAGTGTTATATGTTAAATCATTTTAATTTGTATCTACTGATTATTAGTGAGTTTGGGGTTTTTTTAGTTTATTGAAAGTTTGGAATCTTATTTCTATGTCATTTAATATGCTTTTACGTGTATTTTATTGAATTTTCACATTTTTCTGAGTAATTTTTAGGAACTTTTATGTTTTCAGATCGTTGGTTTATGACATGTAAAAGTTTTCATGTATGTTATCAATATTTCTAACTTGAAAAATTATTCAATTCTCTTCCTGTACCATTTGACTATAGCTGGAGCCTTTTGATGGTAAACTTCTTGGGATTGTTAATGTCAGAAGCAAGACTACTTAACAGTAATTTTAGTGATTAAGATTTTAAGAGCTCAAAAGTTTGCATTTTAGTTCAAGCTCTTCATCATTTTGGGTAGTTATTTTATTTTTTGCTTTTGCTTTTAAAACTATTTCTCAGCATATTATGACTAACCTCCAAGTGGACAGTCTTTCAAATTTCTGAATAGAGATAACAATGTGGTTATAATACACATAAACACATACATGTACAAATATCACAGAGCTTAGGACAGTATCTACAATAACTTGAAGTAATAATAATAAGAAAAAGAATAGCACCAAGTATGTTCATTTTTTGAAAACAGATACCTTGTTTTCAGAGTGCTTTTACTTAAGCAAAACTTGGTTAATGTGAGTATTACCTAATTCAGATTCTAATAGTGCATTATGATGCTAGCATACAATGATTGTTTTCTGTAATTTTCATATACTGGTATGCATGTATCTTGCTTATGAAATTGCTACTCAAGGGTTTCATAATTTACACAAAAATCGATATTGCTACTTTTTTATTGAGTAGTCTTGTCTAAAGTGTTAGATTTGCATATATTTATGTAGTTCACTAAATCAATATGTTCTTTGTAAACTGATATAAAACCTTTTTGTACACATTTGTAAGCGTATTTACTGATTTAATAAATCAAAGGCTTGTCAGACATGCATCAGTGTAAATTGTTGTTTATATATAATGTAAGCATAATTCTTAAGATAGAGTATATAATTCATCACTCAATTAACATAAATATATAATCAGTCAGTAGTTTATCTTCCAGGGTTCAACTCTTGCAGGAAAAAAACTCTGTTTGATACATAGAAATTAAAATTGTTGCTCATTGATGATTTTCCTAGGTGTTTTTGCATTCTGTAGAGCTTTAAAGTTAGATTTTTTATTTGTTTTACTCATTTCACTAAAGCAATTAAGTAGACTTTACAGCAACCTAGAATGCATAATCTTTTTCTCAAAAACAGGCAAGTTGTGAAGGTTTGATTAAAATTCTTAAGTCATTAAAGCTAACCTTTTAAAATCTGAATATAATTAATTGAATGATTTGAAGATTTACACTTTGGAAGATATTCCGAAGAGATACGAGATAGAGAGATAGAGATAAATAGGGGAGAGCGCCAGCCAGCGAGAAAGAGAAACAGAGAGAATACCAGTATTATCTTACTTCTATTTGCATACAGTTGCCTGATCTCTTGCTTTCTATGGGGAATTAAGCAAAAGTTTATGCATTTCTTCAGGTAAACACATATTTGGTTACAAATCCAAACAGTACTGGGAGGCTTGTGTCAACCATATTTAACATATATTAAAACAATATGCTTGAATTGCACTTTATTGTTTTAGACTGTTTCTGTTGAATGCCTGTTATATTAGTGAGTATTTATCTTTCTAACATTTCCTTACCTCACAATCTCTCACCATAGCCATTTCATAATTTTTGGTTGCATCATTAATCAGCATATTACAATGACTATACTGTTACACCATAAATATATATTTTTTCCTTCTACTTTTTATTTTTCCTAGAGTTAAAAGTTGCTTATGATTTTTTCCATAGCTTGTATTTTGCTGTGTATCAATTACTGTTTTCCCCAATAATTTCAGAACATCAGTCATGGCTCTCAATAATTTTCCCAAATAGTCTAACACAACAAATATATTTTCAATAACAAATTAGTTTTGCCTTCTCTTCCTCCCTAGAGACCTTCCCAGAGCTCTCCTTTTTTCTTGAGTCTGAACCATTGTGAAGGTTTGATTAAAATTCTTCAGTCATTGAAGCTAACCTTTTAAAATCTAAATATAATTAATCGAAAGATTTGAAGATTTACCCTTTGGAAGACATTTCAAAGAGATATGAGATATTTCCTGAGAGTGTGATGCACATCTGTTGTCGTGTGTCATATCCTCTTTTCTGGATGCCATATTCTTTTTGTTTCATTGAAACGTAATATTTCGCAGCCAAAGAAAAGTTGTAGAGAAGGTCATTTTTTAAAAAAATCTCTGTCTAAAATACCTTTATTTTACCCTCATTTTAGTTGATAGATTGAGAGGGTATGAAATTTTGTGTTAGAACTCATTGTCCCTCATAATTTTAAAGATTGCTGACTACTCTACTACTATGCAGTGTTGCTGGTTGTGGGTAATCTAGTACCTTTCTCATTTCTTTTTTTTTTTTTTGAAACGAAGTTTCATTCTTGTTGCCCAGGCTCGAGTGTAATGGCACAGTCTCAGCTCACTGCAGCCCTCTGCCTCCTGGGTTCAAGCAATTCTCCTGCCTTAGCCTCCCAAGTAGATGGGATTATAGGAGCATGCCAGCTAATTGTATTTTTAGTAGAGACAAGTTTTCACCATGTTGACCAGGAGGCTGGTCTTGAACTCCTGACTTCAGGTGGTCCCCCTGCCTCAGCCTCCCACAGTGCTGGGATTACAGGTGTGAGCCACTGCGCCCAGCCTCTAATTTCTTTATATGTAACTTGCCTTTGTATATCTTTGAAGTTTATCAAATCTCTTTTTTACCTGAAGTTCTGAAATTTCACAATGATATGGCTTGATGTAGACTTAAAAAAGTATTAGACTTGGTGTTTACTGCAAAGCTTTTCACTGTGGAGGCTCCTGTCTTGCGAAATTTCAAAACAAAATGATTGTTATTATTTTTTAGAGACAGTGTCTTACTCTCTCAACCAGGCTGGAGTGCAGTGGCATAATCATAGCTCACTGCAGCTTCAAACTCCTGGGCTTAAGCAATTCTCCTGCTTCAGCCTCCCAATTAGCTGGGACTATAGGCACTTGCCACCAAGCCTGGCTGATTTTTTATTTATTATTTAGTAGAGAGGGGGTCTCAGTATATTGTCCAGGATGGTCTTGAATTCCTCGCCTCAAGCAATCTTTCCATCTTAGCCTCCCAAAGTGCTAAGATTACAAGTATTAGCCACCATGTTGGGCTAGGAAATTTTTTTTGTATTATATCTTTGATAACATTTTCTTACCTCCTTCTACTCCTTTTTTGGGATCTACCATTGAACTTCCTGTAGTGATACTCACTTTCTTATGTTTACTTTCATATTTTCACCTCTTCATCTCTTTATTATGGTTTTTCAAGATTTCATTTTTACATTCCAACCATTTTGTTGAATTTTTAATTTTTGACATCATATTTTAAATTTCCAAAGGCTTGTTTTAAATTCTTTTATTTATTTCTTTTGCAAATGCTTTTCAGAGCATTTTGTTCTTGTTTCATGTGCCAAGTGTAGTCTGGCTATCTATATTTCTTTTAAGTAAATTTAAATTTCTGTTTCTTTCATTGCTTCTGTTTTCTCTAAGTGCCATTTTCTATTTGTTCTTGTCTTTCATATTTATGTTGTAGGCTTTTCTCAAATGTCTACTGATGTTTCACTGTCTATTCACATTTAAGAGTAAGATGGTGGGGAAAATATTTTAATAATAATGTAAGCATCATGGTAGGAGATAATCAGTAAAATTATTGGAGCGCAGTAGCCACAGGCTTACAGTGTCTTCATTCTGACAGCAGCACTGTTTTCATCTCTGGATTCATGCAGAGATGAAATTTACTCATCCCACAAAAAAATGCCAGTGTTATTAAGCCCTTGTACTGTTGCAAAAATATAAAAAGGAGAAAAGAAAAAGACCAAGGGACCAAAAGAGAGATAAATAGACAAAGAATCAGAGATGGATGGATGGACTGAGTGTGTGCACAAGTGTGCATGTGTGTGTGTGTTGAGGGGGAGAGACCAGGAGAATATGAGGTAGAATGAGAATATATATACATGTATATGATATTTGTGAAATGTGCTTAATGACCCTTTAATAGAAAGAAACTTTAGATTTTGGAAAGAAAAAAAAAATGACAGAGGGAAAATTTATATTAATCTTTTTTTTTTCTGGGGCTAATTATTATGTTTTCATTTTATTACATCATTGTGCTCCTGAAGTATTTTCTCAGTTATTTAAAGGTGATGAAAGAAGCACCTTCCATTAGCTCATTGCTTATATGCACATTTCTGCTGCTGTTATCATAGGGAAATCCATTTGCAAGTCCGGCTTAATCTGAAATATAAATTGAACTTTTTGTACTTTCATGGGTCTTTTCTTAGATTCCATCTCCCACTGATTTTTTTAATCTATATTTTGAGGTAAGTTTTGAGGCAGTGGTTCCTTTTGCCTTAGAACTTTATCAGCAATAGTGATAGAGAAGTATTGACATGCCTCATGCTTCTTCTTTATATCTTTTTTATTTAGAAGGAAATCTTTTTTAAAAAAGATTTTTTTTGTTTTTTTTTAGTTAAAGAAAGCTTTTTTATTTAGAAGAACCAGAGATTAGAATAGGTTCAAATGGTATGATGGTACTTAGATCTTACTGGGTCCTGCTAATTCTTACTTCTCGTCTGGTAGGAACCTTTTTAGAGAGAAATAAGGATCAGCTTGTTTTTGTGTGGACACTTCTTTGTCTGTGAATTTTCTTGGATTTCATTGTCTCTTCTCAAATTATCAACATTTAAATATAACAGATATAGCAATGTAACTCTGATACAGACTTTTGAAAAAGAACACTATTTTTGTTTCTGTGTCTGCAACCTACATATATGATTGAAAATTTTTATATTTTACAGGTTCTAATTTTGATGATCTCTTGCCTAGTCACAGTGTATCTCTCTCTATCTCTATATTACAACTATCTATCAATTATTTATCCCAATCTATGTCTCTATCTGTATATAAACACATATACATATGTGCCTGCGCAGACAATCAGAAGTATATATTTGAATGTTTTCCTGGCCTCAGTATATATTAGTATGTTTAACTGTCTTTTAGATGGTGAATTGTTTGTTGTTACTGGTCGTCTGTAAAATGGCATCTTGATTCCTCCTCTGATAAACACAATTATGTTATTATGAAACTGTCCTCCCTCATTTTACCTCCTCGAGCTTGGGAATTAGGCCAATTGTAGAGCTCTTTTGACCGTCTTGCTGTTTTAAACATTGCTGTTCATCAGCCATTCATTACTACCTTTTTCCAGGCAAAGGGAACACCAGTGTTGTTCAAGAAATCATATCTTAGTGAAAATGCATGGCCCTCTCTCCAGCTCAGGAATAAAAGCCAGTTAGTTTAATTCAGTCATGTGACTTGTCCCTCTTGCCTGCCTCTTCTCTCCTCCCCCAGCTGTCAGGGTTTGCTAGGAACTTGTCTCTGGCCTCTGAAATGTGAAGAGTTTGCTCTGTGGTTTGTGGGGCTGACTTTCATTCTCACGCCTAGATGTGATTTGGGGACTGCAGCACCTGGCATGTGGGCCACATAGGAAGTTAGCCCAGAGGTAGTTTGAAACTGCTGCTATATTGTGAGAAACAGAAAGACAAAATGGGCAGAATTTGCGTCCTTGAGTCCTTGGTTGAGCTGCTGAATTAATCATGGACCGCCTCCCTCCACCCTACCCCCTAGCCCTCCTGCCTGTAATCCAACATACATTTCTGCACTTACATAAGAAAATCAAGGTCCTTATTTTTAAAGTCAGTTCGGTATAGGTTTTTGACAGTTGTAGCCAAAAACATTATTACTAAGACACATCACTGCCTTATCTTTTTTTTTTTTCTCTGTTTTCCACAGTGATTACTAACATCTGTTAACTCTCTTTTCTCTTTTAAGCAAGTAGAGTAAATCATAAGCCAGATTATTTGTCTAGCATTACTGTGGTAATGACAAACCTTCTGAGAAACAAAAATCTAAATGATTTTTCTGCAAAGTTGATTTATCTGTATCCTTAAGGACCTCATTACTTCCTCCATTTCTGACAAATATTTATGGTGCAATATAATTTTCTTCTTTATCAATTTTAAGACTATTAAGTTTTACTACTCTCCACTTTATTCAGAGTGATTTGAAATAGATTACAAAGTGAAACAGCAGAAACTAAATTATGTTATGTCCAAAATAATAAGCACAGCATATGCTGACCTTTGGCTGTTGGTTACCATTTTACAGACTTCTCCCAGGGTTATATATTTACAAATAGATATTTGGCATTTTATATTTAAGAAACCCAACTTCTGGGAAGTCTTCTGTTTCTCTACAATGCATATGTACTGTTTTGTGGAGCACCTATAATACAGCAAAATGAATTGTTTGTGTTTTTATTCTTCGATTACTGTACTGTTGACAGCAGAAACGAACAGGAGCTTTTTAGAATCTATGCAACTTCATATTGATTTTATGTCAGTATCAGACATTTTATTGTAAAAAATGTACAGAATAGTAAAAGTTGTAAAGATTCTTGGCAAAACAAGTGACCAGATTTTTAAATTATTGTAGTTAGTGATTTCTTCATTCACTTATTCGGTAAGCACTGAGGACCGGGCTCTGCAGGCCACCCTGAATATAGAAGAGTCCTTGTCCTGGTGGCATTCTCAGAGCAGGGGTAAAATAAAGCAGCAAACATTAGAATATAATGCCATAAGTGACAGGATAAGTACAGGGAGCCATGGGAGCTTGTAGGATGAGAAAGAACCAAGTATGGATCTGGTGGGGAGCAGGAGGAGAAAGATATTTTGGTATAAGGACTGTTTAAAACAGGGAAGTGGGAAGGAACAAGGTTGGTTGGTTTTTTTTTTTAAGTTTTTTTTGCTAATATTAGGCTTGATGTGATTTTACTGTGTTTAGGAGGTTTTTTAAAAAAATTATGTCAGTGGCATGAAATAAATTATAATAAACTCAATGCGGAGATACACTAATAACAACTAACATTTATTCAGTATTTTATTCGGTGTTTCCGTGGCAATTAAAAAAGTGAGTATAGGAGTCAGACGGCTTGACCTTTTTTTTTTTTTTTGAGACGGAATTTCACTCTTGTTGCCCAGGCTGGAGTGCAATGGCATGATCTCTGCTCACCACGACCTCTGTCTCCCGGGTTCAAGTGATTCTCCTGCTTCAGCCTTCGGAGTAGGTGGGATTACAGGCATGTGCCACCATACCCCGCTAATTTTTGCTTTAGTAGTGATGGAGTCTCTCCCTGTTGGTCAGGCTGGTTTCAAACTCTTGACCTCAGGTGATCGGCTGGCCTCGGCCTCCCAAAGTGCTGGGATTACAGGTGTGAGCCACCGTGCATGGCCGGATTGACTTTTTAAACTACTGGTGTCGGATTTTTGCTGTGTTATTAGGTTTACATATATTAATTGTGCTTCATTTTCCCCGTTTGTAAAATGGCTGTGAGAGTCATCTATATGGCATGGATCTGTGGTGAGGTTTCAGTAAGTTAATTCTCCAAAGGACTTAAAGGATTTACAAGAGTGCTTGCTCATATTGAGTGCTTGATAAACATTAGTTATTATTATTATTATTATTATTATTATTATTTTGAGATAGGGTCTCATTCTGTTGCCCAGGCTGGAGTGCAGTGGTGTGATCTCGATTCACCATAACCTTGGCCTCCTGGGCTCAAGCAGTCCTCCCACCTCAGCCCTCCAAGTAGTTAGGACTACAGGCATGTGCTGCCACTATGCCTGGCAAATTTTGGTGTTTTTTTGTAGAGATGGGGTTTTGCCATGTTGCCCAGGCTGATCTTGAACTCCTGGGCTCGTGATCTGCTCCCCTGAGCCTCCCATAGTGCTGGGATTATAGGTGCGAACCATCATACCCTGCTATTAGTATTTGGATAATCTCATTTAATTTTTTTCAATAATCCGATAATGTAATGTGGTAGACAGAATAATGGTCACCAAGATGTTCACATCCTAATCCTGAAACCTGTGACTATATTACCGCACATGGCCAAAAGGAATTTGCCAGTGTGATTAAATTACGATTTTAATATGGGGAGGTTACCTTGATAATCATGGTGAGCCCAGTGTCATCACAAGGATCCTTAGAACAGGCAGGAGAGTCAGCGAAGGAGATGGATTGAAGGAAGCAGAGGGATAGAGTCAGAGACCTGAAGCTGCTACGCTGCTGCCTGGCAAGATGGAAGGAGCCATGAGGCAAGGATTGTGGACAGGTTGTAGAAGATAGAAATGTAAGGAAATGGATTTTCTCCTGGAGCTCCTGGCAGGAATGTGGCCCCCTGACACCTTGATTCTAGTCTGGTTGAACCCATCTAATTGGAATTCTGACCTGTAGGTCTGTAAGATGATACATTTGTGGCATTTTAAGCTACTGGTGACTTTTCTTTCTTTCTTTTTTTAATCTCAGCATTCATCAAGCACAAACTTTATTTTGAGGGTATCCGAGTCTGGTTTTCAAGACAAATGCCTAACCCATGTTAGAAAGAGCCCCACATTTTCTCCTCTGTCCAGACTCCGGAACTCAATACCTTATACTCAACAGCTCACTAACACCAATTGCTGCTTGGCCCAACATAGACAAACAGATTCAAGCTAGGAAGAGATGGGAAATAAGACATTGAAATTCTGTCACTACCTTTTCATAAGCCTCTTAGAACAGAATTATAGTTTTTCTTTCTTTTTTTTTTTTACCATTTATTCATTTATTTAATTTTAAAATTTTATTTTACTTCAAGTTCTGGGATATATGTGCTGAATGTGCAGGTTTGTTACATAGGTATACATGTGCCATGGTGGTTTGCTGCACCCATCAACCCATCATCTAGGTTTTAAGCCTCGCGTACATTAGGTAGCCACTGGTGATTTTTCACAGTATCAACAAAAAACAAATGCAAATAGGCATTATTCCCATGTCGCAAAGGAGGAAATGTGTTCTGGGGGATTAAGTTATTGCCAAGATTATTGGAAACCGTGGGATGTGAGCAGGGCTGTGGACTGATAGGCTTCAAGATGGAGGCAGTCACCCAGAGAGGGAACCAGGGCCTTACAATTCTATGTGCAGCCTTTCAACTAGCCCCCGGTTTTAGCCTCCCTCCTGTAGCTGACTGTGTGTACAAGGCTGGGGCTTTGCCAGGGTCTTTAAGGCAGGCATTGCTTGTGTTACCTTAGCTGTCATTCCTGTAGGAAGTCCACACTAGCTTTTCCATACTGTTAAATGACTTCACATTTTTCTAGCCCCTTCTGTTTTTCTAAAAGTGTTAGACAACTGTCTTCCACGATTCCTCTTTCATTCTTTCTCTCTTTGTAAATTTATGCTTTTTTTCCCCTTCATTTACTGTAATTTTAGTAAGTGTTCATCAGGAAACAGTCATCAGTGGCCAGCTAACTATTCCCAACTCAAGCAGCATATTAATTTTTGACCCAGGGCAGTGCCTCTTCTCACTTCAGCACTCTCAAAAGACTGCAAATAGTGACATAAATTCAGCCAAGAAGACCGCAGTGCAAAAGCATCTCACACAGTCAAAAGCATCTCACATGGTCTTTCTGAAAGCACCCACAGTTACTGCTCTTGAGTAACCTTTCCATAAGTAGAACAATAGGTGGAATGCAGAATACCTCTACAAACTATGCATAATGGATATGTTTCATATTTTTGAATAAGTTCCTATGAATTCACCTGTACTTTTATGACTGTTCTAGGAATTTATTTATACTTTCATGAGCTACTTCCTCATATTTGAGGAGAGAAGGGAAATTGCAGTGCATACTTTTTGCAGGGGTGCGTGTGCATCAGTGTCATGGTATTCATGAGGATCTTCTATAAAAGCTTGTGATGACTGCAAATAAAAACGACCATAATTGGTCTTTTAATAAATAACAGATAATATTATTAATCAAAAATTTAAATCTTTTTTTTTTTTTTTTTTGAGACAGGGTATTACTCAGTTGCCCAGGCTGGAGTGCAGTGGCGTGATCTCAGCTCACTGCAACCTCCACCTCCCTGGTTCAAGAGATTCTCCTGCCTCAGCCTCCCGAGTAGCTGGGACTACAGGCATGCCACCACGCCCAGCTAATTTTTTGTATTTTTAGTAGAGATGGGGTTTCACCATGTTAGCCAGGATGGTCTCGATCTCCTGATCTCGTGAACCGCCTGTCGCGGCCTCCTAAAGTGCTGGAATTACAGGCATGAGCCACCACACCCCGCCTGAAACTTGTGTTGTTAAACAATTATTTTTCAGACCTCTACACCACAGACAATAGGAACAAGGGGAACAGGTAAATATTGAGAGAATATAAAAAACTTCAGTGTTTAAATTATAATGTGTAATATGTTTACTTTTTAACATATGTTAGAAAATTTCTATGTCTATATGAAATTGGCAGTTGAAACTATTAGATTTTTTACAAACAGGTATGTCCAGAGATTCTGTCTCCTTTTTGTTCAGTCTCAAGAATAATATAACCTTTTCTTCTGTTTTTCAAATACTACCTTCTTCAAACATAATGGGTAAAGGTAAACACTATATTGGATCCTTATTTGAAGCGTTCAGTTCCCAGCTTTTTCATTGTGATTCCATTCCTCTTTAACTCCCACTTGGACAAAGTACATATGAATGAATAAAATTGATGTTGTAGTAAGAATCCCAAATTTACTATGCTTATCATCCAAAAAGTTGCCGTGATTCAAATGATCATGTTAGATCCCCTTGTTTCCACATAGAGGTTGAGAATTGTTAACCTGGAGCTTTCTATGGAGAAGGGAAGAGGCTGGGTATTCCTTACATTAGAATACAAAGGAAGTTAAATTTCAAAGGAAGATGATTATGATGTGGCATAGAATTTTACAAGTGAAACAATAATTATATGATATAGGGTAGTTGTGATTGTCAGAGAACAAAGTTCCAACAAATTGAGTTTAATGATACAATTGGCTTTTATTAGTGATTCATGGATCCGGCAGCTTCTCTGTGAAATAGGAAGGTACTCTGATAGGAAGGTACTCTGCTCAGCTGAGCAGAGGGAGCTAGCTTTCCAGGCAGAAAAGGGCTGAACTAAGAACAAAAAGCAGATTGATCGTTTCAAACTTTCCCTATAGGGTAAAAACAGGGGATTTCTTTATCATGCTGGCTCAGGTAGACTAGGCCCTTTTCTGTTGGAATCTCCTATTTTCTTTTGAAAATTAGCCATTTTAAAATAATCTTGATTATGTGACACCTAGCATGAGTGACTCCATTCTATTTTTGTCTGGTCTTTGGGTTTAGTGCAGAAGCTTGGTCCAAAACAGTGGCCTCTGGTAGGAAATTTCTTTAATATGGTTTAATACCTGGGTCCATACAGTGAACATTATTTTTAATCTGCTTACCAAAGAGTTTTATGATTAAATGAGCTAATGCCTACATAACACCAAGAATCTCAGATTAAAAGAGTTTGGTAAAATATTTAGTTTCTTGCTACTAGTGAATGTAAGCTGTGTTTGAATAAACATACTCTTAAGTTTAGTATGCATTTTATATGTATTCCATCCATTAATTCATTTAACAAATACTAATCGCATACCTATTATGTATCAGACACTGTTGAGTGTGTTTACAATGCTATGTTTACAGCAATGAACAAGGCATGGATTTTATTCTAACTATGAGGGAAGCCATTGGAATATTTCATGTAGGAAAGTTACATAATTTATAAATATATAATGAATTATATAATTTGTAAATAAAAGACTCTGGATTCTCTGCATGCAATGGATTCTTTGGAGAAACGAAGTTGACATTCTGGGAGGAAGCTATTAAAAGAGTCCAGGGGAAAGATGATGGTGGCTTGAATTGGGGTTAAAAAAGGTGAAATGCAAAGTGGAAAGCAGAAAGTACACTCAGAAAGTGTCTGAGACTTTTGATGGAATCTACAGATATAGTGGGTAAGGGAAAGAAATGTGTTAATCATGAGAATAATGTTTTTAGCTTGAGCAAGTATGTAGATGCTAAAGAAAGAGAAGTGTGAGAAGAACAGATTTCAGGAGTGGGGAATCAGGGGGTCAAATCGGAAGTATTTCTAGTCTGGAGTTCAAGTGTGAGGTTAGTGTGTAGGGAAGGTAGTTTTGGGTTTCATTGCAATAGAGATGGCATTTAAAGCCCATGAGTAGATGATACAATATCTGTGAAAGTAGAGAAAAAGGTCCCAAGACTGAATATTCCCATAATTTAGAGGTTAAACAAGAAGATGGGTTCTGCAATTGAAATTAAGGAAGGACCATAGGCATAAAAACTGAGAAAGATGATGGCGTCATAAAAGCCAACAAAAGTGTTCTGATAAAACAATGAATCTTTGCACATTGAATTTTGAAAGTAATACAGGTAAGTTGACCTCAGTTTGATTGGTTTAAAGGGAAAATGGAAACTAAGAAAGTGGAAGTAGTGAGTATGGGGACTTTTTCAAGAAGCGTTTGTAGGAAGTGGAACAGAGAAATAGCATAGTAGCTTGGAAAAATTACACTAGATTATATGAGAAAATAGATTACACTGGAGTGCTGGTTATACTAGAGTATGTTTGGAAGCAAATGGAAATGATCCAAGAAATAAGGGGAATTTAAAAAAATTTCACAAGTGAAGTTGAAGAGGTAAGAATATAATCAAGGAATTACACAGTTGTGACCAGTTGAAAATTCATATTCTGAGAATTTGACATTAGATAAGAATTTTTATAAAACATTTTTTGTGCATCAAACTTAGAAAATAATACAGGTAAATTGACTTTATAATTTCCTCCTAAGAAGCAATCTTGCGTAATGACTTCATGATAAAAATTATAAATGTCTTATCGACTAAATAGAAGACACTTTTAAAACCATGGAGAAAGCATATGTGTGTGTGTGTGTGTGTGTGTGTGTGTGTGCGCGCGCGCGTTGTGTGTGTATGTATGTGTATATATATGTATATATACATACAATTATATATGTAATTTTTTCCCCCTGAAGATGTGCCAACAGTAATTCGGTTCAATTTTTTTCAGCTGCAACATGAGGGAGAACATGCAGTCTTTGTCTTTCTGTGACTGGCTGATTTTACTTAGCATAATGTCCTCCAGTTCCGTCCATGTTATTGGAAATGACATGATTTCCTGTTTTATGGCTGAATAGTTCCCCATTGTGCATATGTACCACATTTTCTTTATGCATTTGTCTGCTGATGGATACTTGGGTTGCTTCCATATCTTGGCTATTGTGAATAGTGCTGCAGTAAGCATGGGAGTGCATATATCTTTTTGACATACTAATGCTCTTTCTTTTGAATATATACCCATCAGTGGAATTGCTGGATCATACGGTAGTTGTATCTTTCGTTTTCCGAGGAACCTCCGTACTCTTTTCCATAGTGGCTGTACTAATTCCCACCAACAGTGCACAAGGGATCCCTTTTCTCCGCATCCTCACCAGCATTTGTTATTGCCTGCCTTTTCAATAAAAGCCATTTTAAGTGGGGCGAGATGGTAACTCATTGTAGTTTTGAGTTGCAATTCTCTGGTTGTTAGGGATGTGGAACTTTTTTTTTATATATACCTGTTGGCCATTTGTATGTCTTCTTTTAAGAAATTCTTTTCAGACATTTCTGAAAATAAATGTTCAGACCTTTTACTCACTTTTTTTTTTTTTTTTTGAGTCGGAGTTTCGCTCTTCTTACCCAGGCTGGAGTGCAATGGCGCGATCTCGGCTCACCGCAACCTCCGCCTCCTGGGTTCAGGCAATTCTCCTGCCTCAGCCTCCTAAGTAGCTGGGATTACAGGCACGTGCCACCATGCCCAGCTGATTTTTTGTATTTTTAGTAGAGACAGGGTTTCACCATGTTGACCAGGATGGTCTCGATCTCTTGACCTCGTGATCCACCCGCCTCGGCCTCCCAAAGTGCTGGGATTACAGGCTTGAGCCACCGCGCCCGGCTTTTACTCACTTTTTAATTGGATTGTTTGACTTTCTTTATTGAGTTGTTTAAGCTCCTTATGTATTCTGGACATTAATCCCTTGTCAGATGGGTAGTTTCCAAATATTTTCTTTCAAATATTTTCTCCCTTTCTGTTGTATGTCTCTTTACTTTGTTGATGGTTTACTTTGTTGTGCAGACACTTTTTGACTTGATATGATCCCATGTATTCATTTTTACTTTGGTTACCCGTGCTTTTGATGTCTTACTTAAGAAATCTTTGCCCAGAACAATGTCCTGGAGTGTTTCTCAGTGTTTTCTTCTAGTAGTTTTATAGTTTCGGGTCTTAGATTTAAGTCTTTAATTCATTTTGACTCGATTTTTGTGTATGGCAAGAGATAGGGGTCTAGTTTTATTCTTCTGCATACAGATATCCAGCTTTCTCAGCACCATTTATTGAAGAGACTGCCCTTTCCCCATTGTATGTTCTTGGCATCTTTATCAAAAATGACCTGACTGTTAATGCATGGATTTATTTCTGGGTTCCCTATTCCATCCAAATATTCTTGGTATTTTTGGCTCCTGTGTTGTGGGTTTTAAGAGAAATCACATTAAAATCTGTGGCTTCCTTTGTCTTTTAGAAGTTTGGTAGTTTAAAAGAGAAAAGAGAGAAATTATAAAAAGAAATATTTTCACAGCTTCTCCAGAGAAAGAATACCCCTTGGTAACAAAACATGCAGTACATCTTCAGAAATGATTTTCATTGTGAAAAGTCAATGTCTATCCTTGATCAGTTTCATGCTGTTAATTGAACTTCTAAAAGACTTAACAGAACCTGTAGTGTCTTGTCAGTATAATTGTTATAAAACATAAAATCCTCAGGCAAAATTAAAAAAAAATCTGAATGTTTCTATCCTTGTTATGAGTCCCACCAACCACAAAATGTTAATTTTCATTGGTGGATAACCTTTCAAAAGTAGTATGTTTAGGAAATCTTCCTTTATTTCTCCTTATACAATAAAAGCATCCTTATATTGTTCTTTGCATTGCTTACATGAAGAGACATTTGATTTATCACTGTCAAGGTCTGACTCACGGCAGCAGTTTGCATTCAGTGTGGATTTGAGAAGTAGTGCATTTTGGGCCCCTCTTATCTCCTTCTGTGTGTTCTCAGTTCTTAAAACTCCAGTGTCTTCACATCATAGTTTTT
Organism: Sapajus apella; assembly: GCF_009761245.1. Lineage (NCBI taxonomy): Eukaryota > Metazoa > Chordata > Mammalia > Primates > Cebidae > Sapajus > Sapajus apella. Next base: position 87,340,450 of record NW_022436941.1, on the reverse strand, counting down.
TGGCAATAACAAAAAATTGGTGACAACATCACTCTAAATGAGAAGTGTTTTCCTTCTCATGTAGGTCTTTCAGGCCTGGTCTGATCAGTCTGTTCAGTGACCCCCAGTCCATTTCAGCTCACCTCTTCCTTGTGGCCCTGGGTGATATCCCTGTTTCTTACAAAAGGGAAGAATGGAAGAAGAAGGTGGCAGAGACATTTGCCAGCCGCCTCTGAAAGGAAGATCCTAGAAGCTATTGCAGAATACTTTTCTTTGTACCATACTGGCCAGAACTTAATTATATCTTAAGAGCAGAGGAACCTGGGATATATAGTCTTGATTCAGTGCACCATATTCTAAGCTAAACATCAGGTTTTTATAGAAAAAGATGTAAATAAACACTGGGGTCAAGAAGTGGTATCTGCCATACCATCCAACTCCTGACACCACAGAATTCTGCATTTCCTTGCAATACACCATGCTCTTGAGATGACCTTTCCTCTTTCTCTTCCCCTCGCCCTAGCTATTTGACATGGAATCTTTGGAAGTGGGAAAACAATATCTCTTCTTTCAGACCAACCTGTGGTAGGTTGCAAGTCTTACTGAGCACAATACAACTTAGCCACTTCTTGGGAAACCTTCAGCCTGAAGCGCTTGTGCAGTGCACAGTCTGCACGGCCATACATGACAGCCCTGTTTCTTTGTTCTGATACATCTTCTCCTGTGTCCTCTGCACATATGGGGAGAAGAGCCATCTAATGATCTAATTAAAGTAATTCACCTGAGGTAAAAAATAATTGGTTTTTTACCCTCCTTAGGGGGGTGCGTATGAAATATTTCTGAGATGGGATAAAGTATTTCCAGTATTCTTACAGCCTTCAGTGTGAAACTTCCAAATGGCACATCCCTGCTCTTAAGAAATGTCTGTCTCACTTTGTGTATCTTTCATTAGGCGGCTGCAGCTGTGAGTGCCTCCTCTGAGAAAACATGTCATTTAGACACCAATGGGTGCAGAAGACTACAGCTTCATCCCCCCTCACCCCAAGTAGAGTTAGCATTTGTAATGCTACCATATTTGAGATGACTTATTGGAATATAAAAATTGGCCAGCTATTTAAGAAGCATGAAGTCATTATGCCTTCTGTTGTAGTTCATGTATTCTGTAATTTATCTCAGAGTTCAGAACTGACAGAGCTGAGAGAGACTATTCAATTCAGTGAATCATCCCTTCCTATGTTTTTTCTTAATTCCAAAAGTCAAGGACCTGTGACTTACTAAATAACCGATTGTATTGTTCTGTGCCTTCCATTTTCTGTGGCTGATTAATTCAGGTGGGTGGAGTATGCCTGCAACAGCCTTTACTATCAGAATGAGATTGATGATGTTCTGTGGCGGAACCTGTCTCACTTTCTTGTAACTCTTTAGATTTTATTTTTAAACATACTAGTGTCTTTTTTTAGCCAGAAAAGTGAATTCATAAAAGAGCTTTTCTCATTAGTAGGAAAAAGTTCTTATTGGTTGGTAAGAACTCTTGCCTTTGTATGCAAGATGTAATGATTAAAAAACTGCTAAAACAATTCTGATTTTTTTCTGCTTTCTTTTTAGAGTTAATTCTTGTAAGATACTCTGTTCTTCTTTTTATATTTTATGTTCTTCTGTATCTATATCATGCCCTAAAAATGTTGTAGCTTTGTAATAATATTAAGAAACATGACTAAGTAGATGAATCAAATTTTATTTTTTGTGCCCAAGCTGTTCCCTTTTTTTGTGGGTCCAATTAAAATATGTTACAGTTTTCTTAGTGAATGTTTTATTATAATATTTGAAGGTTGAAGGACAGCTGGACCGAACAGTTGTTTTTGAGAAAGTTTTCAGGCTGATTGAGATCTACTTTAAAATTACATATAGCTGTTTTTCTTTGCCATTTATTTCTCGTTTCTGTCACTGCCACTGAAAATCGAAGTTTGATAATTAAGGAAAGAGTTTTCCAAGTAAATATTAATACATTTTATAGTAAGCCAAATGTATGACTAAGGTGAAAAGATGTGGTATAGACTTCTACGTGTTTACCAAATCCCTTTCCCCTTGGGCACAGCTATGTTCCATTTCCCGGCTTCCCTTGTAATTTGCAGAGGAGGATGAAGCCTTAGCCAATGGTGGGACACAACAGTCAATAAGCCTGGATCCCTCAGTGACTGTGTGGAGCTGAGTCCCCCAATCTTCTTCATATAATGTGATGTGTACAAGAAGCTTTATTGTGTTAAGTTTCTGAAGTCTAGGTTTATGATAGTATTTACCTAATGTCATATAAGAATTGTTCCAAAAAACTATGTGCTTCTCAGACCATTGGGCCCATGGAATCCAACTGTTGTGCCCTGGAGGAAATGGAAATGGGACTTGGTGAAGATAGAGTGTTATCGCTGACAGATATTTTGTTAAAGTTTTCATGTGTGGATGTTAGATATGCTAAAAGATTCTATGCATCTGGTATGACTCCAGTTCTCTGCTAATCCTGTAATGTGATACGACGTGTGTACTCACTAGGAACATTTGGGACAGTCCAGCATCAAGATGATATTTCAGCTCACTCTACATTATGAATATTTCTGCAGCAGATAATTAACTTCTCTAATTGTGTTGTTTTATAGACTGCTTACTGGGATGATCTGTAATGCAGCTTGGCAACAGTGAACAGTTCTCAGATGCCATTTGAAATAATTTGCTGATTAAAGATAAGAGTTATTAATTCTTGCCCAGCCTTTTCACTTGAATGTTAAAGTGTATTCTTGCCTCTTACATATGGTGATAGCTTTTCCTTTACATGCAAATATTAGTAGTAAGCTAAACATTTATTTATCTTGAGAATCAACTTTTAGATGTCTTGAATGATAAATTTTTGAAAAATTAAAAAAATTTGTAATTGGGTACATCGAAAATCTCATGTTTTACAAAACTCACTCCAGAATTCCAGAGTGAAGTCCTGTCTTTTCTTTCTTAGGAAGCAATGGAAAGATATTAAATATCTTTCCAGTGTTTAATTCATTGTATCCTCTACTAGGTATAGGTTGTTGTCTCTCAGTTTCTAGATTAAACAGTTGCCTTCTCAAGACTTCGGTAATGATGATGACAGTAATTACAATATTAATATGATTGATTGTTTGGATAGCAAAGACCAGAAGAGGCCTTTCTTTTCTTGAAGAAGTCAGTGGTTGATTTGTACTTCATTTCATTTAGGTAAGTTTGGTTCTGGATGAATACTAGATTTTTGTACTAATTCTGTCACCTTCTTGTTGTGTGACATTAGATAAACCTCTTTTTAAAATTAGCAGAAAAACCGAGTTCTAGAAGATATGTAGAAAGAAAACCAAAAGGCAAAACTAGGTGACAAAAAAGGAAACATAAGAAAAAATTATCTATTGGTGAGGAATATTTTCAGATTTCCACAAACAGGTTTTTTACTATTCTTTATTAGATTAAAAAAATTCTTTTACGAGGAAAGCGAGAATTGTTAAAAAGTTTTCTACTTGATCAAAGTTTTAAATTCATGAGGCATTGAAATTATTTTCTAAAATATTTTGATGAGAAATTCAGTTTTCCTTTTAAATATTAAATAGAGAATTTGAAATCCTCCTGGAAAAATTATCTTTAGGCACACATCCATGTTTAAATTTTTAAAAAATTATTTTCACAAAGATAGGGTCTTGCTATGTTCCCCAGGCTTGCCTCAAACTCCTGGCTTAAGTGGTCCACCCTACTTGGCCTCCTGAGTAGCTGGACTACAGGCACCCTCTCCTTCAAACATCTAACTGTCAAATGATATGCCTATAAATATTCTTGAGGACCAGCTGTAGACATTCTTGAAAATATGATTGTCTGTTTATATTACATGCCTTTCCTTTCCGCTTTTGGAATGAACAAATAAATATAGCTCAGTGAAATTATATTATATGTGTGAAAATTGATTCTTTACTTTAACCTACCTTATTAAGCATGCAAATTGCTAAGTTTTCGGTAGATGCATTTAAAATAAATTATAGCTAATCAAATGTGTTGCTTTATTTCCTTTTAAATGACACAGTGTATGTGCCAGCACAGCAAAGGAAAAAAAAATCAGTTTGGTTATTCTTTACTGAAAACAGAAGTTGATTGGTTCAGGGAAAAAAAAATTGCAGCTATGTGAATTGATATGTAGATGAGTTTCCACAATTTGTCAGAAATGACTGCTTATGATGTATAGTGAAATGTAAGAGAATTCTTTCCTCTTCTGCCATCTGTCTACAATTTATTCTTTTATTAAGGAATGTATTATAATTATTTTATTTGTTTTTAAATTTTTTTGGTAAAAGCAATACATATTACTATTTAGACTATATTATGATACTCTCTTTTTATTAATTTTTACTTCAGTAGCTTTGGGGGTACAAGTGGTTTTTTTTTTTACATGAATGAATAACATAGTGGTGAATTCTGAGATTTTAGTGCACCTGTCACCTGAGTAGTGTACATTGTACCTAATGTGTAGTTTTTATCCTTAGACCCCCTTCCTCCCTCCCACTCTGAGTCTCAAAAGCCCATTATATCACTCTCTATGCCTTTGCATACTCATAGCTTAGCTCTCACATTTTTTTTTTTTTTTAAGATGGAGTTTCGCCCTTGTTGCCCAGGCTGGATTGCAATGGCGTGATCTCAGCTCACCACAGCCTCTGCCTCCCTGGTTCAAGTGATTCTTCTGCCTCAGCATCCCGAGTAACTGGGATTACGGGCATGCACCACCACGCCTGGCTAATTTTGTATTTTTACAAATACAAAATTTTAGTAGAGATGGGGTTTCTCCATGTTGGTCAGGCTAGTTTCAAACTTCCGACCTCAAGTGACCCACTCGCCTTGGCCTCCCAAATTTGAGGGTTACAGGCATGAGCCACCGTGCCTGGCCAGCTACGACTTTTAAGTGAAATCATACGGTTTTTGGTTTTCTACCCCTGAGTTACTTCACTAAGAATATGCCCTCCAGTGCCATCCAAGTTGCTGTAGAACACATTATTTTGTTTCTTTTTAGTGGCTGAGTAATATTCCATTGTGTGTGTATGTGTGTATATATATATGTATGCATGTATACATATATATGTGTACATATGTATAACACATATTCTTTATCCACTCATTAGTTGATGGGCACTTAGGTTGGTTGCACAATATATTAATTTAGTCTTTTATATATATATTTAACATTTGTATTGTTTTAAGTACTTAGCCTTTTAATTTTTATTGATGTAATAGTTTAATACCAGTAAAATAAATTTAATCATTTTTCATGAACCATCTTACATAATGTTTGTGTTCCATCAAATGATGGCTAATGTCTAAAGTAAGAAACAGAAATTAGTGAATTATTCATCTGTTTGTACTTTTAGCAAAGTACTTAGTTATACACAGTTTCAAGTAAAAATCTTATGTTTACATCCTCACTGTTAATTCTGGGAAAGTATTGGCTAAATATTGCTCCCTAACATGAATGCATGTTCAGTTAGGATATCTGTGAAATTCAAACATATTTCATGTATTCAGTGCTAATACGGCCGTTAATTAAAGCAAAAGTAGTGGGCTAACTAACAGAAATTAAAAGATAATTTTTTAATTTGCTAATTATTTTTTTCCATGGCAGACATTGTCCATTTTTTTTTTTTTTTTTTTTTTTTTGACAGAGTCTTGCTGTATTGCCAGGCCAGGCTGGAGTACAGTGGCGCAACCTCAGCTCACCACAACCTTCACCTCCCGGGTTCAAGCAATTCTCCTGCATCAGCCTCCCAAGTAGCTGGGACTACAGGTGCACGCCACCACACCCAGCTAATTTTTTTTTTATATTTTTAGTAGAGACAGGGTTTCACCATGTTGGTCAGGATGGTCTCGATCTCTTCACCTTGTGATCCGCCTGCCTTGGCCTCCCAAAGTGCTGGGATTACAGGCTTGAGCCACCGTGCCCGGCCACATTTTCCATTGTTTATACAGTGTACAACACTTGTGCCAAAGCAACTGTCTTAGTTTAGTTAAATTGCAATAGAAGTAGATCTGCTGGATCTTAAGATAGTCTTTCTAAAACATAATCAGTATGTTCTTCTCTGTTGGCTTTCTGTTCTGAAATAACACTGCTAATGTTAGATAGTATACAAAGTTAGTTTTTCTAATTTTGTGCATATACACAAGATTTCCTTCAAATCATGACTATAGACACATCCTTTGGCGCCTGAGTTGTTTACGGTTCTGCCACCTACTCTATGGTATTGTGATGCCTCATTTTTGAAAGCTGACAACTTGATTGCTTTATATCTGGCTATTCCACAGTTTATGCCATGTTGTTGCAACTTGTCCTCCTCCCAACTTATTATTTTTATTTTTTATTTTTTTACTTTAGCTGTGTGTCAGACAGACCTGGGTTTAAAGCTTCACTTTAATTCCCTGAGTGGCACAGTGACTTTGGGAGCATTTCTAAACTTGGGAGTCTGTTTCCTCCACTGTACAATAACAGTGAATTTATGATGTTTTATTTAATGACATAATTAAGTGCTTGGTACAAAAAAGGTGTTCAGTAAGAATCTATCCAATGGAGGATGTATGTGTAATCTAGTTCATTAGCTACGTTTCCAGCTTTAGTTTTCTCCCCCCATTTTACAAATACGTTTTTATTGATAGGAGTGCCTCAGATCTGACCATGAACTCCAAGAGAGGAAGCTGCTTTTTCTTGTTCAGCCACATGATTAGCATCTAATGCTAATCACAACCACCAGAAAGCATATTGTGTATTGCCAGTGATGTCTCAATTAAAAATCCCCTGGGATTTATCAGAGTTGGCCTGAGCACAGCGATGACTGAGGAAATTCCCTTACCTCCGTGTGGGAAAGCTCCCTCGGGAGCTGTTTTGCACCCTAGTCTCATGTAGAATATTCAGTATTCTCTGAGAAAGGCAAAACTACCAGGAATTGTGCAGGCCGCTCATATGCAGGTACAAAAAAGACTGACCAGGGCCAGACAACTGTGGATCATCTCTGTCCCCATGCTACAGGCCTTTCTGCTTACCTCAAAAGCAAGACTCCTTTATTTGGAAGGTTAGGTGGAAATACTGCAGAGGGAATTTGACTTTTAGAATAACACATCCCTCTGTTTTCTGTATTATTCTTTTGTGTGCAAATAACCCAAAGAGTGTGTCATTAGAAACTACTCTCTCATTTTTAAGGACTAGACCATCTCATGTGATCTGGTAAAGATGACATTGATAGTCATAAGTCAAAACCATCTGAGATTTCTAAGGGTCTTTTTGAAGGTTGTGAGAAAAACACAGGCAATTCCTTAGTATAGTAGTATTTTGTGAGAGACAGTGCATAGCTCTGGTAATCGTTTTTGGTAATCATTTTATCTTTAGTTTTCTACCTATCAGCAGAAAACTGTAGTATTTTTATGACTTCCTTCACCCTACTTTTTAGATGAACATTTGAGATGCTTCCATGTACTAAGAACTGCAGGCACATTTAGACACGTTGTGAGTCAGACCTGGCTTCTGCGTGCCAGCTACTCCCTTCTGTTGTTGGAGCGTGCCCAGTCCTCACTCCTGCTCCCACTTCCCACCCGGACTTGGTGTTCTTTTGAAAAGATGGACATGGATCCACTCAAACTTTTTCCCTCTTTTCAGATTTTTGTTCTTTGTTTAGGTACTGTGTCAACTGCTTTGATCCAGCTTTTGGCCAGAGGTAGCTGTGGACTATATTGTTCAAAAGTAAAATACCTCTGTGAATGTACATTACTTGTAGGCTTGTTCTCAGTTAATATTGACAAAATGTGTGAAGGTCAGTTATGGTCTGTGCCTTCCACTGTGCCAGGGGCTACCAGTACATAGAGAAATAAAGCATAGTATCTGCTCAAGGGAGGTTTGGATTCTCCATTTAATTTGGAACTATACGGCTGAAAAAGTGAAAATTTTGAAGAATGAGGGTGGTATATTCAAATTCCTCAATTATTATTATTATTGTTATTTTTTTTTTTTTTGCTCATCAACCTATTTTTGTCCTATCATCACATCCTGCAGGAAACTTTCCTGGTACCCTTTGGCAACTTATAGGCCCTTATTTGATGCCACAATATATGACATAATCCTCCTTCAGGGTTGAAAATTAGAACGGTAATTTTCATTTATTTGGGTGATACTTTAATTGTGTTTTCCCTTGCTGGACTAGAAACTTCCTGAATTCAGGGCCCCTGTCTATTTTGACTTTCCAGCTGTGTTGGCACAGAATGGATCTTCAATAATCATTTACTCCATAATTGGTTGAATAAATGTGTGAGTACCAACTACTAATGACTGGTGAGAGTTAATTTTTGAATTCAGCTTCTTATCACTTCTTTTCACTCTGTGAATGTCATTTCTCTCAAGGGCTTCCTATTTGTCAGATTTATAAAACCTCTCATGTGTGCTTTTAAAAGTTGCCTTTTGTAGTATTTTTAGTCATAATGTGACCAGCACTTTGAATGGCTTCCCTGGAGTCATGTTTGTGACTGCTAGAATGAGTTAGGATGCTGCATGTTTGAGAAGGAAGGTCTTGGCACTGGCAAGACCTTGGCACTGCCAGCATTGATTACTTCTGTGTCATTTTTCTAGGTAGAAGTAAATGATGGCTTAAGTATTTCCTGTGATTATAATGAATATTTCTAAGTCATTACCATGCTCCTTTTATTAATTGACAACATCCATTGCGGAAGCTTCTTTATTATAATTTTAGAGTTGGGCATAAGTGATGAATTGATGCTATTGCAATTAGACTGACTCGAATTTATCTGTGAATTAGCTCAAAAAAGTGATTCTGTTGATCTTAACGTTTTGAGTTTTGAGAGTTTTAACAGCATTTTGATTTATTTTTATACAATTTTTAAAAATTGACATCATTTTCATTTCTTTTTTCTCTATGATATTCTGAGTGCAACTTAATGACTAATTTGCAGTTTATCTATCAATCTATTGTTATGTTGGGTCCTGTTTTCCTAGGAAGCACACTTTTAAATTAAGGTCCCATAGCTTCCTCAGCTCTTAAAGAACTACACAGACTTTTTTTTGGCATCCAAATAAGTCAGCTACTGCCCTCCCAGAATTTGTTTTCTTTCCTTTCCTGAGACTACCTGATATTAGAAATACTTCCCAAAGAGAAAGCAAAACTAATATTTTAATATTTAAAGTATTTTCATATCAAGGAAGTTAGCTATTTTTGAGTTGATAACTTTTCTGTCAAAGTTTAAAATGTTGTGTAATTATAAAGTATAATTTTGATGTCACTCTTAAAATGAAATTGTATATTAAAGATTTTAGACTAAATTTTTCCTTATTTTATATTGGAGATAACATGTGTAACGTTGAAAAATACTTAAAAATGTGATGAAACAAATCAAAGATGTGTATTGATGTAGGAAAAGACAACTTATTAGCTCATTTTTATTGGAACTGACTGAGAGTTAAGCATTTTTCTTATAAATTTTCTTAAATATGTGACAATTTTGTGGTCTGGTCTTATGGAACACATATGAATATGTAGTTGTTGAGAATTGCTCCACTTCTAAAGTGAAAATCTCTTTCACCTGACAAAATAAATTTAGATAAATTTTTGCTCCCATATTGCTTTGGTAACTATCAACTAAGTTAAAATAATTTTCAACAGGGCCATCTCATTTTTATAGGAACTCTGGATAACTAATCAATTTGCAAAAGTAATGCCAAATGGAGTTATACCTGCCTCTTACACAAAAGTTGCTTTGCTAAGGAAACAATATACAAGGGGAAAAACTTTTTCTTCACACTCGGCTCTTTAATAATTGCATAATTGTTTTAAATTGATTTCAGATGAGTTATTAAATATACTGTACAGATTAAACAATTGTTGAAATGATAAAATGTAATGAAAGGCTTCTGGACCAAAGATCTAAGTTCTTGACCAAATGTTGTGTAACTAGGACAAATTAATAGACCCCTCTGGGCCTTAATATTCTTGCCTGTAAAAAAAAAAAAAAAAAAAGGAACAGTTAGATGGTCCATTTTGTAATAAGTCTATGAGTGTTCTGGGAGTAAATATTTTTTTCTTGTAGTTCAGAAAGCTTACTCTTTCTGAGTTATTTCTTTTCAGTTAGGTGTGAATATCTCCTGCAGGCATCTTCCATCCATATCTTCAAGATTAGCTGTCTCAAATGTTTTTCCTTCTCTTCCTTACTGATAAATTTGGATTCCTTCTTGACACTGATGACAACTTCAGTATCCTTCTGTCACCTTGCAGACTTTAAACATAAAAATACTTATTGGTTTTAAAAGGAAAAAAAAGTGTACATTAGGACTATGAAGCTTGGCCTTGAAACATTTTCTATCTTTTATTAAATGTCAGTTAGCTGAACAGGATTTCTTTTACAATACAGAATGAGAAAAGAAGGGAGCTATATGCATTAGAGAATGCAAACACTGCCAAATAAACATTTTAAGTGCTTTCTTAAAGTGAGCACATACAGAAATACATTAAGATATTAGAAAGTGTTTTTGCTTGTGCACTACTAATTAGGGCAAGCACCTCAGAGAGTTCCTCTTTTAAAATTGAAGTCGATTTTAAAAACTCATTATTTAGACTTCTCAGTTTAGATTGTAGGAGAATTTTAACAGGATTTGGTTTTGTCTAAGTTTTACCAAATTTTTTTGTTATTTTATATAATTTTATAAATGTCAAACTGTATTAGTCTGTTCTCATGAAGAAATATCCAAAACTGAGTGATTTATAAAGGAAAACAGTTTAATTGACTCACAGTTCCGCAGGCCTGGGAAGGCCTCAGGAAACTTACAATTACGGCAGAAAGGGAGGCAACCATGTCCATCTTCACATGACAGCAGAAAAGTTCTGAGCAAAAGGGGGAAATTCCTTTATAAAACCTTCAGCTGTCTCAAGAACTCACTCACTATTACGAGAACAGCAGCATGGAGGCAGTAAAGTGCCTCCATGATTAAATTACCTCTCACCAGGTCCCTCCCGTGACACATGGGGATAATGGGGACTGCAATTCAAGATGAGATTTGGATGGGGACACAGCCAAACCATATCACAAACCAATTCTCAGTTCTTAAAAAGAGCTGATATGATGCAACTGAATATATGTACTAATATGAACCAGTACCTTAGTTGATGGAATTTGAAAACCAAAAATTATTGAGGTATTTTTGTTATATTTTAAGTGATTTCCTTTGAAAATAATTTTATACTTTTTGAATAAGAAGTTCTTTTGTTAATAATTATCAGAGGGGAGGGTTAATAGATGAAGAAATTACTGTATACACTTAAGCATATCGATCAGAAGACAAGGAAGTAGTGTGCAAGGGCAGGTTATCCAGTGAAGTTTGGCTCACATGGGGCAGAAACTTTACACTGTTGACTGTATGTTCAGGAATACTTTGAGCAAGAAAGATGAGCTCTTGTCACAAAGTAATCAGAAGTTTCTTGCCATAGCAAAAAAGCCCAGTGTGAAAAATCACGAGGCTGAGTGACTTGGAGGAAAATGTCAGAAAACCTGGCTCTGCTTCTGGTTCCACATGGAATTGAATGAGTCTCTTTAAATTTATGTTTGTTCATCTGTAAAATAAGGGATGTGCAACTGGGTGATTTCCGACTTCTGTTCCAACCTAACACTGTGAAATCAAGATCATATGTACATTTTTTTCCAAATTTCCAAAACTGTATTCTTTGCTTGGCCTTTAGAGAGTGAAATCAAAAGTCTGTCCATTTTGAGTTTCTTTTTTCAATTGAGTTCTGTTTTGCTCTTCTGTCCAAAAGAATGAATATGTTGGTCTATTGGACTTGAGTCAAATGAAAATGTAAAATGGGCAATTCATAGCAGTGTGCATTTGCTTGTACAGGTCTGGCTCATCTAAATCTGGGAAATATGGTAGAGTTTAAATTTACTTATATGCTAAAAAAGAAAGTTGTACTGGTACCCTGAGTAAAGGGTCACTAGACAGCTTTTTGTTATTTCCATTGTAAAGATATATTCATCCTGATCGAAGTTTGATGGGAAATGTTAATTATCCCCTTCAGATATTTTTCCTTTTTTTGGATGCAGTCATTGGGTAAGCATAAGGCATAGGACTCAACACTTAGGTATATATTTGTGGATTTCTTACAATACTCAGTTATGCATTTGCTTAATTACAGAATTTAGTCTCATGAGCAATCTTAGGTATTAAAACTTGAAATATATAGGTTGGATTTCTGATTCTTAAAAGCTCTGAAAATTCAAACCAAGTTATTTTGTAAGTTTGCCCCAAATATATTTAGTGGTAAATCTATTCGAACAGACATGAGATTGTATGTAGTTTGCTCTGTCTATAAATATCCCACACATTTGCCACATAGTGGGAGTTTCCATGCATCTCTCTACAGATATATTATTGTTTTTAATGACACGGCTTCTTACTGAGGGTTTTGTGTAAAATATATACTTGATTACTTTTCTAAAAAAAGGAAATTTCTGAAATTTGAAGCACATTAGGCCACTAGGGTTTCAGATCAGCAACTGATAATAATTAGATAAGTGATTCGGATAATGATGATGTTTATCATCATAAATTTTCCTGAAGAATTAGTATGTGAACATGAGAACATTGGTTTCTTACTCATTGTCACTGGCAGTAGAAATACAATACAATAAATAAACAGTAATTTAGTAATTGGTTCTAAGAAAGGTTGGAATTAGAATCTGGAAAAACGAACTATATGCAATATGGAGGGGAACCTTAACAAGTGAAAAACATACGATAGTATTATCTGTATAAATTATTGCATATTACATGTAATTTTTAAAGTCAGTTTTCTGTTTAAGTTATAAATGCAAACAGTATTTTGCACAGATTTGCTAAATTCTGAATAGAAATAGTAGATATGCAGACTGATATTTGCATAAAGAACTAATTAAAGCATTTCTTTGGAAACATTCAGCAATTCATTGAGTAATTTGGCTTTGAGAACATAGTAGTAAATGTTATTTTAATGATAAATGCAAATGACATGCAATAGCTTTGACTCAGCAGATTGTATCTTTTTTTTTTTTTTAACTGTGGGAGATGAAACTGTGAATAGTTGTCAAATAACAATACTTTTTTATTTCTCATCTGTGGTCATAGATGACATTAAAAATGGGCGAAAAACTTGCTCCTGATGTAACAGATCGTGCCTGTTGGAGTCTCTGATGGGCAACTTGACTTCTAAGAAACTGAAAATTCAAACTGTTAGTACCAATAGTTTTTGAAAAATACTTTTTTTCTTAAAAAATCTTTTTCACATTTTAGAATTCTTGATGAAGTAGTTTTTAAAAACCTCTTAAATATTTCTTGATTGATTATATTTAGCTAAATAGCTTTAAATTATCAATTTTTGAAAAATTACATGAAGCTACAGATAGCAATATTTATGCCAGCTAAACTATACTCGGGGACAGAAATTGTGGTTGAATAATTTAGAAAATAGTTCTTCAGTTATTGACTCATAACCTCACAACTTGTATTAAATTGTATACAAGGACAATTTTTCTGTATCTGTGGTAGAATCTAATGTTTTTACATCATATTCAGACTTTTTCTTTTTCATTTTGTGAGGCTTCATTTTAATATTTAATATGATTATTTCTTTTTCTACCAAGCCAGATTCCCTACAGTTTCCTACAAATCTCATTCCCCCATTTGTCCCTCTTGTCCTCAGATCTGTAGTTCTTACCAATTTCTGATGAGTTCTCAAATATTTCACACTTCCCTCTAAAAGCATAACTTAAGTTCCCTTGTCTTATGTAGAGCATTTCTGTATTTTCCTTATACTGTGAACAGTAATTGATAACTTTATTTAATGAGGAAGATGAATTTAAGTGACATACTTTGTTATGAAAAATACCTTTGGAAGCATTCAGAAAATGCTATGATTTAATGTTGCTAAATATAAACATATTGAAAGAGTGATAAAAAGGCTTTTAACATTGACCTCCATCTTCCTTTTTAATGGAGGTTTTATTTCAGATCCCATTTGGCTGTTTTTCTTCTTGTCAGTTGGTATATGTGAAATCTATATTTTATTATGGATTTCTTTTTTAAGGGTAGGAATTGCGTTGGGAAACCTCATGAAGGACATTTTATCTTTTCCTTCCCTTCATGATCCACCAGCCTTTTTCAGAAAAAGAAAGCCTTTTTCCTTCTCCTTTTGAAAGGTTTGTGTGACGGTGTAGGAGTGTCCAGTTCTTCATTTGCTTTGGGCTGTCTCTGGAGGATTAAAGTCACAATAATCATATATTTAGTCCTTCATGATAACAAAGGGCGGTATGTAGATGAATGCTATGCTAGAAACGACATAATCATTTCAGACAAATTAATTTGTCAGTAATATATTTACTGATTTGTAAAATTGAGTCTCTTTTCCCTTTTTATGTCTTTAGAGCTATGTAATTCTCATCTAAATTGCAAATGTCTCGAGGATGACTAATAAGTATTTTCTATCTCAAATTGATTGATCAAATAAATATTTAGTACTGTCTCCTGCTGTCTGCTTTTCCCCGAAGTCTGTACCCTGAGAAATTTCTTCACTGACTTATCTGGAGCTAGGGGTATGTTTATTTTTAGAGATAGAGAAGTGAATTTTCATGAGTACTGGAGTTTTCTCATTTTCTTCAGTGAATTCATAGTGCCAAAATCAAGGATGCCAAGACACGGATTTACTCTTTAACCTGCATTACCTAGAAAGGGAAGCTGAGACAGTGGGGCATTTGTGCCCTTCCTAAAATTCAAACCATAACAATTAATATTAAAATATGCAGAATAATATATAGTTATAATATCCAGTAATAACATTAATATAATAGAAATTCATCATGGACAATGTGAATTTCTATTATAGTGACTGGAAGAACATTTTATAAGATAGGTTGATGCTTGCTTTTCCTGTGTGATAGTACTGTACTATAACAGGATTCTGGTGTACTTTTGTTTGGCTTCTGGGTAGCTCCCCAAATAGAATATATGCTGTAATTTATTTTAAACATATTTGCATGGCCTACAAATATTGACATTTCAAGACTTTGAAGTACTCTTTGGTGCTTGTTCAGATTTTATAATCAATGTTGCAAATATCAAGTGTAATATTTTCATGATTTTGGGCTTATTGAATTATAGGTGAATGCACTTGAATGCTCTGCACATAATGTATATTCGGACAATGTGACTCCTTTGTTCTAATATTACATTATATGGTACAATCAAATTCTATTACAATGATTTGTTTCATGCAGGCACATCATGGGCCAAATTATATCCTTTAAAATATTGTATGCTAAAAATCTGTTTCTGTGAATGAAAGACAAGTATTATCCGTCTCTTCTAAAATCAGACTTATAAACAGACTTAAGTTAATTGTATTCAGGTTGTTTATCTTTGATAAGATATGAAATACTTTTTATTCTGCCATTTTTAAGAGTCATTTAATGTTCCTGGCAGGAGAGCTATACATATATTTTGAATATCTCTTAGGACGCAACCTGCATATATATTGAGCACCTGGGACACAATAGTGAATAAGATACATAGAGGAATTAGATCTAGTGGGAGGAAGAAGCATTAATCTGATATTCATGCAAATTACAACTATGAAAAGTTTTAGGTGGTTGGTATAGGGCTCTATGAAAGGGACTTAACCTTGCCTAGGTCAGGTATGGCAGTAGGGGCAGAGCTGAGGGAGGGCTTAAGAAAGTAAATATGTAAATTAATACCTGAAGGATGAGTCGGATCAAGCCAGGAGATCTAGAGGAATTTTCCCCCATTTTATTAGTGAATGTATTCTCATTTGAAAGATGGAATTTATGTTTTGAATTAAATCTAGTGGTTCCTCCTGCAAATATGTTTGATTACTATTAATAAAATTGCTTTCCCAAAAATTAGAAAGAAAAGGAAGGCAAACACCATCAGCAGTAACAATAATCAATGAACCAAAAAACTCCCCCCACTCACGGACGCATACCCTGCAAAGAAAGTTAAAATTATAAATTCATAAAGAGTAATTGTGACATACTGATTTATGTCCTTAGAGACACTTTTCTGTGCATCTGTATGCATCTGAGTATGCATTGTTCTTAACAGAGATGGGGTTATAGCCTAATTAGGCTCGTTTTATATCTCTTTTAATGGCTGCAGCATCTTTGTAATGGTGCAGCATCTTTGCAATGGATAATGCTGTTACTTAACCAACGCCTATTTGTGAACATTTTAGTTACCTCTAACTTGTCAAAACCCAGAATTATTTTAAGCAATGTCTACTTTGTTTACAAAGTTTACTTAATCAGTTCAGCACCTAAATTAATCTGGAATAAGGAGACATTTATGGATTCCAAAGATTCTTTGTTTATGTTTGCATGCTAAATAAAGATGGTTCAAATGAGAATTGGAGGTACAGGCATTTAACTTACTGAGGTATATATTCTTTAGCAGACAAAATTTATTTGTAATGCCATGAACAAGAATCACTTGCATTATTACCAGTTTTCTATAACTTAAGCGCATCATTCCAATGGGCAAACACCCAAGATCTTTTTTGCCTATTTTCAAGGATTTTACAGTTTTTCCTTTAGAGTTTCTTTCCTGTGATCATAAATAATTTTCAAAGGTAATGCTTCATTCAAAAACAAACAAAAAACCTGCAGTGAGGGTGTTCATTAACCATATAGGCTTCCTTGAGTTTGCAAATCTAGAACCATGATCTGTTGAGCAACTACTGATCAAGGTGATAAAATTAACTTTTCTTCTGAAATTTTCATAAAAAAGATGGGATTTGACTTTAAAAAGTGCTTTATTGAGGCTAGAAAAACAAAATGAAGAAACTCGCTCCACCTGATTTGTATCTTTAGTACCTATGTATATAATTGAGTGATTATCTGTCTGGTTGAGGCTCCCAAAATTTACTAAGATTCCTGTCTTGCCAGAAAGTGACCTTTCTCATCATCTGTACGTCTGGGACCCTATCAGCTAGGTCTTAGGCCGGTTTTCTTGGGAGGAGTGTGTAGGCATTTATTCCACATACAGTCGCTCCTTATTCCTTAACAGTTGTTTGTTATTCCTGATTAAATGAAAATTATTTTTAAATATGATACTCCAGGGATAGCCTTCGTTACTAAATAGAATTATTCAATGACATTCTGGTAATAAAAGAGGAGACATTCTTATTGAGCCTGTGAAAATAACTATATTTGCCATGAAAATAAGGGCACTCTTTAGGAGTTTCTGAATTCTGGAGTGATCAATGAGAATCATATGCTGTTTTAAAATGTTTTATTTTAGAAAAGCAGTGTCCACAAAATTCAGAATTAAATATGGCTTAAAAAGAAGAACTTCTTCATATATGTGTTAGAAAATGGAATATTAAAGCAGCATCAACAGTTTCTAAACAAATAGCCACAACTGAATGTCCCTCACCAGTTATTTCAGTCTTCTGTAGTTCCTGTTTCATTGAATCTTGGGTCAACAGTCTGCCCTATGCTTCTACATGAGAAATCTACATTTAGCGTTTAGTTTGGGCATAATTTGAAATTGGCATTGGAATCATAAGTGTCTTGTAAAACTGCCACCTTTCCTTTGGTGAAACCATACACACAGGTGTCTTAGGTTTTTGTAACTGAGACTTTTAGTTACATGTTCTTTGGCTTAAGAATGAGTTGCATTTGCTAACTAAATACTTACCAATCAAAATATGTTGCCAAAATATGTCAGATTTAAGCACAGTGCCCTTATAATTCAAATAATTATACATTACACAATCTTGGAAGAACAAAACATTTTCTAAAAGCTTAATGAATAGTGAAAGGCTAACTGATTTTAATAACAACTTAGAAATACCATTCTGGAGTCTATGAAAGTATTATTATTGCCCTGTTTAGTTGCTGTTCTCCCAAAAGGCTGTATCCAAAAAGAAACAAACAAGAAAAACAGTGGATAGGACTAGGACTTTCTAAATCTAGCTTTACATACATAATGTATTTAAACAAAGTCATGAATCAGTGCCTATGAAGAACTAAAATAGCATGTAACCACTAGGACAAAAATGGTTAAATCATAAAGAAAATGATTTTATCTTTGGCAAGCAGAAAAATGTTAAAACCTGTGCACTTGCAGTTTTTCTTGGGTAATGTATAAATGTCTAATTTATTACAATTTTTTTTAGTTCATGACCTAAAATTTATTGGATAAAATTTATGAATATTACTTCAAACTTTAAACAAATCATTAGTGTGTATTCACTACATTAAAATAATCAGGTAAAAATCATAAAATTAACTCAAGGCTATATGTTTACATTCAGTTTTTAATGCAAATGGCTTATAGATGCTTACATTGAAGTATCTCAAGCACTTTAATAGGTCTGCCTAAAGTTAGGATTATTTCAGTTGTAAGAAACAAAAATACTTTGTTTTGGCTTAAGCCAACGAAGTCCAACCATTGGCTTCCCTGGGCCACAGTGGAGGGAGAATTGTCTTGTGCCACACATAAAATACACTCACGCTAAAGATAGCTGACAATCGCAAAAAGATTCATAATGTTTTAAGAAAGTTTACGAATTTGTGTTGGGTCGAATTCAAAGCCTGTGAGCCATGGCTTGGACAAGCTTGGCTTAAGCCGTAAAAGAATAGTTATTTGTTCATGTAATAAAAAATATATTATTGATAATGAGGTTTAGGTTTAGTTTAATCAGGGCTCTGCCTCCGTCTCTGACATTGTCTAAGCGCCACCTTTTTCTGTATCAAGCACATTCCTAGGCTTGTGGGCGTGAGAAGGCTAACCAGCACAGACCAGAGCTGTCTGCTTCCTCATTCACATCCAGAAGGAGGGAGAGGCTTTCCACAGGTATTGAATTAAAGTCCCAAGCTTTACTCTGAGTGGACCACCCTGAACCCACAACCATTAAGGCCAAAGTGCAGGACACAGGCTAGGTAACCCCTCTTTCCTCCCATTGGAGGGGAATCTCTTATCCTGATGGCTTATCCAGTCACTCAGCCTTCCTCTCCACCTGTAACATAATTCTCCTCTTGCAAACCTTAGGGATTCCATATGAAGAGGGAGAGGAAGGAGTTGAATGGATATTGAGGAGGCCTTTGGATGTCCATTACAGGTTTATTCTACTTTTACTCATTCCTTAATTTTTTTTTGGTGGGTTGGGGAGGGAGTTGAGAAGTCATGTTTATGGGTCATCTCCTTTCGCTACATAAGCTGCTTTCTTCCATATATCATCTTCCCTGTAATCCTCTTCACAGCACTAGCGGAGCAGATATTATCTCTTCAAATAAGCAGAAAGGGGTTAGCCAATTCAATTTTCTCCGGTTTACATTGGTAGTAAAGGCAAAAGGTACTTCAAACCTATCATATACTAAAGTGTGTGCTCTTTCTACTGGTTGTAAAATAATTCTTATTTACACAGTAATTTTGTGAGAAAGGTTATTCAGACTTGTAAGATCAATGGGCTTATATATTTTTAACAAGCATTCATTCTACATATATTTATAGCGTTCCCACTATGTGCTAGGTAGATGGTAGGTACTGGAAACGGGAAGAAAACAAGTTTATTCTACTCTATGGATTTAGCAGGGGAAGCATATATTATTAAGTCATACAATCAGGCATATTTACATACTGTATAACTGCTCTGTAGTAAGATCTGACCAAATCTAGGAAAGGTCATCAGAAAGTTTTTTTCTAGGAGGTGACATCTAATGGAGATTGAAGGTTGAGACCAAGTTAACCAGTCAAAAGGAGCAGGAGGAAGGGAGAGAGAGAATTCCAGGCAGAGGGAGCACAACATGCTCAAGAACTGAAAGGAGCCTTTTTGTTGGTGCATAGAGAACACAGAACAGTGAGGCAAGACAAAGATGAGACGCCTAGGTAGGCAAGATCTTGCAGGGGCTTTAGGTGCTGTTGAAATTGTGTTTGATTGTGGTGTGGTGGCTCATGTCTGTAATCCCAGCACTTTAGAAGGTGCTTGAGGCCAAGGGTTTGAGACCAGTTTGGGCAACATCCTGAGGTCTCACGTCTACACTAATTCTTTTTTTTAAAATTAGGCATGGTGACTGGGGTCTGTAGTCCTCACTACTCAGGAGGCTGAGGTGGGAGGATTGCTTGTTTTCAGGAAGTCGAGGCTACAGTGAGCCGTGTTTGCACCACTTCTCTTCAGCCTGGGCAACAGAGTCATAACCTTGTCTCAAAAAAAAAAAAGATTATATTTGATATTCCACAAGAAATTAACTTGGAAAGAACTTATTTTATTTGCCTTAAATATTTGAGAAAGATGCTGAGGGTTGTATCATACTATCAAAGTTCGTTCTAAATATTTATAGTGTTCGTTCCCTTGCCTTGACAAAGCCTTAATTCAGCTATAGAGTTATTCAGTCATATTCAGTCTTGGTATGCTGTACAAATCTTTTATAGCAGTTTTACACTTTTTATGACCACATAACTCGAACTTAGATATACAACAGTGAAGGTAAAGACATCTAAATGTTAGTGAATATTTATCAAAAGTGTTCAGAGAAGAAAAATTCAGATATTAAACTTTTGGGATGAAATATGTATATAATATTTATATAATTTAATGGAGGTGTCGGAAATATACTGTTGGCTCTTGCATGGAACTACAGTAGTGTAAAAAACCCTTTTTCTCACTTGCTTTTACAAATATCATTAATAAAGCATGTATCAATGGTACTAATCAGTGTCAGACTTAGTTCTCTCAAGTTCCTCCCTGTTGAGAAAGTAGCTTATTTGGAAGCCCAGACATTTAACCTAGCATGTAATATTTAAGCACAGACGTTGCTGACTTGGCCGCTTGCTTAAAACACAAACAAACAAACAAAAAACATTACTTTCGATCCTGTTACTTCACTTGCTGAAAGTATAAGTTAAAAAATTATCAAACGGCTAGGTGAGGTGGCTCAAACTTGTAATCCCAGCACTTTGAGAGGCTGAGGCAGGAGGATCACCTGAGGTTAGGAGTTTGAGATCAGCCTGGCCAACATGGTAAAACCTCATCTCTGCTAAATGTACAAAACTTAGCCAGGTGTGGTGGTGCATGCCTGTAATCCCAGTTACTCAGGAGGCTGAGGCAGGATAATTGCTTGAACCCAGGAGGCGGAGGTTGCAATGAGTTGAGGTTGAGCCACTGCACTCCAGCCTGGGCAACAGAGTGAGACTCTGTTTCCAAAAAAAAAAAAAAAAAAAAATCAAAATAACGTTTGAAAATAGGAAAATATATTATTGAGAAACTAACATAATGTTTGTTGGGCAAGAATCTTCATCCTTTTAGCTTTGTGAAGGGTAATACGTAATTTATTACATAGGTGAGAAAGATGCGTTTTTTAGAATGAGAACTTAAGTGTTTTTGTCTTCATGTTGAGTGGTTCCGAAGAAGGTGGGGGCAGATATTGTGTGCAATAGTATATAATCCTGTTCTTGGCAGTTTGGCTTAAAAACAAACACATTTTTAAGTTGTAAATAGTGCTACCATTAATATTTTTGTAGCTAGTTTTTATTTTCCCACTCACATAATTACCCTATGTTTGATAGATTTCAGATTGTGAAATTGTTAGATTAAATTAATAGAACAAAGTCCCAAATGGAGTGTGGGTTTAGGAGTTCGCTGCAGCAAGTAGATGGATTAAATCTACTGTCCTTAGATATAAGAACAGATGTTTCCTTCTTCCTGGGTACAAGGAGAGGAGTACAAGCTTGTAGGTGGTTGGTGGGAGACAGAATAGAGGGAATACCTTGATAGCCATATGATTCTCTCTCTTAAGGTGGAAAGAAAGCATTCTGATGACAGTGAATGGGTAGGCTGTTGCAGGGTGTTGGAAAGCTAAGAAAATTTGAAAAAGCAGCTGAGAAGAAAAAGGAGACCTGTGAAGAACAGGTTTGTGGGATTACTGAGCAAAATTGTTAGTAGATGATACTGAGAACCACATGTCTGTAGGGCACCAGGCTCCTTAGTTTCCTTGCATTTTTCAGCAGCATTCAGAGCCCAGGTTCAGGAGTTGAGCATGCCAGATACGACTTAATCTGCAGTTTGGTGCTGGTAGGATCAGGTAGTCTGCAGCGGCAAGGTAGGAGCTGCACAATGGACTTGAAGATGTTGTGGAGAGAGCAATTAGATATCTACAGTCATGGGAAGGTGACAGTGAAGCCCAGAGGGACTGGTAGAGACAGAAAGAGTGAATGCATTGTTTGAGGATGTTAGAAATAGGAGGAAAGGCGTAAGAGCTGGAAAATTATGAAATTGTGGTTAGAAAATGGGACATGGGGATTTGAGATTTTAGAATGGGAGCCATTCACTTCAAATCAAGCTTGAAGGTAATAGCCATTTGGAGATCTGGCGAGCTAGAGGTAAGGGAAACGAGGCCATGGAACTATGTGCAGCTTAATGTTGTCCAAGTGGATGTGGGTGATGTCAAGATTTTTGGTAAAGAGGAAAAGAAGGTCCTAGAACTCCCTAATCCTGGATAAATGACAAAAATATTGTAGTTCATAGTGATAAGGAATGAGGATGCTGTAGCTGATTAACCTGCAAAATTTGAAAATGTTTTTGGGAGACGAAATGATGATGAGCATGAAAGCGCAGGTTTTGGGGACCGAATGGCATGAAAATAGCAAAGGTGAGCTTCTAGCATGGCCCAAATCACCTTCTAGCTTGAGATACTAGAGTTGGGTCTGGAGGTGGGTAGTGGGACAGTATTTCTTTCACTCTGCAGTACTTGAAGAGTAAGGAAGACAGAATTAAAAGTGCTGGTGTGAATTTTCTTTTAGTAACCTCCAGTGTTTCTGGGGGTGAGATGTGGTCTCAGGTTTCAGCTGCTGACTTGCAAGTAAACAAAGACTGAGACCTAACCAGCCATGGTGACTCACATCTGTACTCCCAGAGCTTTGGGAGGCTGAAGCCATTGCATTCCAGCCTAGGTGACAAAGTGAATGTTTGTCTCTAAACAAATAAATAAAATTAAGAATAAATTAATTAATTAAATAAAATTGAGGTTGGTACTCATAAGCATCTTAGCTAGGGTAGAGAATTGTTTGTCATGTGTAATTTTTTGTTTCTGCCTTTTGCTTTTTCTTATTTAAATTCTAAAAGTATGATCTAACTGGGAGGGATAAGAGCTCTGAGGGTGTAGTTATTGGAGAAATTGTTTTAATTAGCAGGTAAGTAAAAAGGTAATGTGCAATAAAATAAAATAACTGGTTTTTACTTGTTCTGCCAAAAACTCTGGGTGTTGTTGAAAAATCATCAACTGAGGATCCAGGAGGTTTACGTTACAGATGGCAATTATGGGCCTGCTTGTAAAATACAGATGAATTCATACATCAAAAAAAGGTTTTTAAATCTAAAATTATTTCATCTTCAAGATTAAGTTCCAATCTTTATTACATAAAAACTACCATCTTCCACTACTTTTGAAAGACTTTTCTTAGATCCATGAACTTGGGACTTCGGACCAAACTCTATTCTCAGCTCATTGCAGACATTTCAGAAGGAAAAGGATGGTAATGGAGTGATTGGGAAGGGAGGATACAAGAATGATCTTATGAAATGGTTTCAGTTATAGGACTAAACAGCTATATGAACAAAATACAGAATTAGGTAGATAGGGAACAACTGAGGGCTGTTCTGGGACCTCCTTTAGGAGTTGTTGACTATTGAGAGATGTCTTTGGCTGGGCCAGATGCTTTCAGAAGAGAAAGAGATGAAAGTAACCGTTTTGTTAGAAAATTACTGAGGTGTAATAAAATAATTTATAGATTCTGGTTTAAAAGTTGTGACTTTAAGGACCTTGCATCATGCTGTTCGTATAGTAAATACCAAACACGTGTTTGACTGACTTGAGTTTCTCTAGCAGAGCACCTCTATATAATTAATTGTATGTTAGCTTATCCCAAAATTCTGAAGGCTTTTTTCTCTAAATAGGAATTCAGAGCTTGCTCCAGAGATGTGAGGACAAAAGAGAAGTACGGCTTCCAAAAGAAATTCAGAGCTTGCTCCAGATTTTGCTTTCTTCTCATGTCCACCTTCTTTCACTTTCACTTCCGCTTCTTGACAATGTTTTCTGCCTGCCATATGGTATATATTACGTACAACCCATACTAACAGTACTCTGCAATCTACTTGAGCTTTGCTCTTTGCACTTTCTTTGGTACTACCCGTTAGAGCCTTGAGCTAATCATCCATGTCTGCTTGTACTAGATTGTTTCCCTTAGAACTCTGTAAGCCACAAAGTGAAACTGATGAGAATTTTACAGTCCTGATGATTTTCCTTCTGGTATACTACCGAGAAAATGCTGTCGCACAAGGGGCTGATGAATCGTTTTGTAGGATATCTGTTTTCTATTTTCTGTTTGAAAAATTAGGTATGTTCCTCAACATGGGAATGTCTCCTAATATCATGAGGACAATACAACCATAAAATAAAATCATCAGTGTTGGTTTGGGTCTCTAATAAATGTAACATACTGTATTTTTTAGCCACTTGAGTTCCCCAGAGAACATTCATTCATGTAAATTCACTTCTATAAATTTTAATTGCTTGTGCTGGAAGCTGACTAAAATTACTCAGCACCTGCTGCTATGTGTCTGGCATTGTCCTGGGGTCCTTGCACCTGTTAAGCCATTAAATCATCACAGCAGGCTCTTAAGGTAGATATGGATTCTTCCTTTTTGCTAAATAGAGATTGAGCCTGTGAGTGTTTAACTAACTTTTCTTATGCCTACCAGCTACTTAAGCCTCAAAGCTGCATTGGACTCCTATTTGTCTGTCTTGAACTACAACAGGCCCTCTAGCTAGAGGTAGACAAAGAAATGAATTAGACCTCATTTTGGATTCAGACACTGATTTAGATGAAAAATGAAGCCAACTGCGGTTGGTTGCGATGGTAGGCTGTTAGGAATTAATTCAGCTTAGTACTGAGTATAATCTCTGGCATTGCCAGGCTTCTGTCACATAGTACTGCCAGATCAGAAAGGGTACCTTGATCATCTGTTTTATTTCTACATAGTACCATTCGACACTATAAGGGAATGGATCATGGGAAAATAAGTTCATGTGGGGTCATAGTGTACATTTCCCGCAGCTTGTTTGGGGCACCATTGTCATGGATATTTTATCTTCTAATATTTGGCATGTGATTCAGGGCCATGATTTCCAAAACTGGGCTCTTGGCTAGGGTCCAACATCTGCCATTTGTTCCTGCGTCCTTATGCCCAATACATACCTTGTCACTGATATTTGCTCATATTTTACTACTACGATAGCTTCTTAATCCAGTCTTTCTTTTCTTCAGTCTATCCTAAATAATAGCTATCAGAGTACATTGTTCAAAATACTAATTCTGCCTGGAAAGACTATTACACTTCATACTGTATGATTCAATTTGTGTATCATTCTTGAAATGATAAAAAATTTAGACCTAGGGAACTGGTTAGTGGCTGTTGGGCTTAAGGATGCTTGTGTGAAGGGAGATGGATATGTCTCTAAAAAGGATAGCACAAGGGAATTTTTGTGTGATCAAATAGTTCTGTATTTTGTTTACTGTAATGGGTATGTAATGAACATGTGATAAAACAGCATAGAACTGTACTCAAACTTTGCACTAATGTCAGTTTCCTGGATTTGATATTCTTCTGTGGGTACATAATATGTAAGCAGTGGAGGAAACTGGGTAATGTACATGAGACCTTCGTACAGTCTTTTCAACTTTTGTGAGTCTATTTATATAAAAAGTAGAAAGTAAAAAAAAATACTACTATGCTTTAAAATGTTCATGTTCCTTTGTCATGTTTATTATGTTTCATATTCTCTGGCTCTCTTTGAATTAATCATCCAAAGGTGTTGCCTCTGATATTTTTGTTTTCTATTTAAATCTTATTTGTCATTAACACAATGTTTGGCTCATACCAGGTTACCAAAAAGTGCTCCTTGAATTAATACTGGGATTAATGGTTTTAATCCCAGTGCTTTGGAATGCTGAGGCAGGAGGATGGCTTGAGGCCAGATGTTTGAGACCAGCCTGGGCAATATAGTGAGACCCCTGTCTCTACCAAAAATAAAGTAGCTGGATGTGGTGGTGCAAATCCGTAGTCCAAGCTACCCAGGAGGCTGAAAGGGGCAGTTGCTTGAGCCCAGGAGTTTGAGGTTACAGTGAGGTATGGTCATGCCATTACACTGCAGCCTGGGCAACAGAGCAAGACCTCATCTCTAAAAAAAATAAAAAACAATCGAACAATTAAATATGCCTTATGAAAGAAAAATGTATCAAACTTCATCTCATTACTAATCATACTTCTTTTCTATTCATCTGCTTATTCAGTTGTGTTTTTTGTCTCTGCCTAATCTCTTTCCAAGGACTGAGTAGCATGCCCGGGACTTGACTGGTGGAGTTGGGAACTTAAGCTTGCCTGGAAGGGTTGCATTGCCTCCTGGCCAAAGCAGCAAAGCCTTAAGTCCAGACACCATTTCTAAGGGGCAATGACTTTTCAAGGACTTAGGACTCAAATACCATAAGGGCAAGATGAGCCAGGGAACCCAGAATATGAGCTGTGCTGACTCATGTTCACCCATTCATTAAAATTTATTGAGATTTGTCTTACAGCTCAGTGTATGGTCTATCTTGATACTCTGCAATTACAGTGCTCTATAAATCAGTTTCAAATATTCTGTGTCTTTATTTTTTTTTTGGTCTGGTTCTGTTAATTACTCAAATTATGATTGTTGCATTGTTCATTTTTCCTATATTTCTGTCAGGTTTAGCTTCATATATTATGAAGCTTTGTTAGTAGTACATACACATTTATGATTGATACATTCTTCCTGATGAATTGACCCTTTTATCATTATGAATGACCTCTTTACATCTTCATCCTCAGTCTTCCGACACCTATTGTTTGCATGGTGTATCTTTTCCATTCTTTACTTCAAATCTATATGTGTCATATTTAATGTGGTTCTCTTAAAGGTAGCACAGATCTTGCTTTTTTTAATCCATTCTGGTAATCTTTTTCTTTTATGCAGTGTGTCTTATTCCATTAACATTCAATGCAGTTATTGATATGATTAGACTCAGTCTCTGTTTACTTTTTGTTTTCTATTTGTTCCTTTTGCTTTTTATTCCTCTGTTCCTCCTTTTCTGCTTTCTTTAGAATTAAATGATGCAAAATGATTTTTAGAATTGTGTAATTTATCTATTAGCTTTTAAAGCAGTTTGTGTGTGTGTATGTTTATGTGTTTGTGTATACATGTGTTCTTGCTATAGGGATATTTCCTTAACTTTTCTGATAGTTATTATTTAGGGTTAATATATTATTTTACATAATATTAAGGATTTTGCAACTTCATTTTACATAGTATGCAAGGACATTGCAACTGTTTAAGGCCATTCTACCCCTCCCTGTTACAATGCTGTAATCATATGTATGTGAAGTGCTATAGTTTTACCTTTTAACAGTTAAATGTATTTTTAAATGATTAAGAAAAATATCATGTTTTATATTTACAGTTTTTGGTGTTTTTCATTCCTTTAACTTTCTGTCTGGTATTTTTAATCCTGAAGAGCTTTTGTTGAGGACTTCTTATACTGCAGGTCTGCTGGGGACATATTTTTACAATTTTCTTTTATCTGAAAGTTGTTTTGTTTTGCCTTCGTTTTTTGTGGATGCGTATGTGTAATTTATGGGCTGAATACAGAATTCTGGACTGACAGTTGTCTCTTCCCCTTCCCAAAAATCAACATTGATTCTTATCACTGTTTCCTTGTATGTAATATGTCGTTTTATTTTTCTCTGACTTCTTTTAGAATGTTTTCTTATATTTGGTTTTCTGCAGTTTGACTGCATGTATCTGGGTATAATTTGTTTTGTGCTTTCCTGTTTCAGATTTTCTGAGCTTCTTTATTCAGCACATCTTTATCTTTCACTAAAATTGAGAAATTTTCAGCCCTTCTTGATATTTTCTGCATTATTCTTTTTTCCTCAGCCTTCTAAAACTCTAATTATACAAATGTTGTTATTTTGCTAGTGCCCCAGAAGTCTCTGATAGTCTTTTTGTTTCTGTCTTCTTCAGATTGGTTTTTCCTTTACATCCTTAAGTATACTTAAAATAACTTTTTTAACATTATATTGGGCTAATCCCAACACTTGGGTCTTTTCTCTTGAAAATAGGTTACATTTTCCTATTTGTACATGTATTAAGTGATTTTGGATTGTATTGGATTCACCCTGTGAATGATACTTTGAGCAGATCCTGTCTTCTGTATGTTCTTTTAAAGAGAATGAGTTTTTTCTTTTTTTTTTTTTTTTTTTTTTTTTAAAAGGATAATTTTTTTTTTTTTTTTTTTTTTTTTTTTTCTTAACAGGCAGATAATTTGGCTGAACTCAAACTAAATTTTGACCTTTCTGTGGCAGGTGGCAGCTTCACTGATGCAGTCAGATTGCTAATGCTAAACATATGCTGTGTGTCATGCACTAAAATAAATGATGACACTACAAATATAGATCTTAACTTCATGGGGCTTGCTATCTAGTTGACAGAGATGGAAAAATGAACAGATAAATATGTTCAATTTTCATATGTCATGAGATAGGTACATAGAGGCAGTGGGATTACTGAGAAAGAAGTTGTGCAATTGTTAAAATATAATTTAAAAATTATTTTGAAACAACACAATCCTTATGAAAATAGAAGGAAGTTTATTTATATATATGTGTGTGTGTGTGTGTGCACGCATGATGAAAGATTGATATGCTTCCATTATATTTTGTTAATTCTTTTAGGGAAAAAACCAGTATTATCAAAAGTACTTCATATTTTGGGGAAATAATATTAAAAAATGAAATTCTTGGGTCCTATACTAAATAAGAGAAATACTTTTTTGGTAAGAAAAGATGATTTGATGAAATCTGAGCAAAGAAAACAAATGATCATATATTAGGAAGTAATAGACCTTGCTGAAATAAAAGACCTATCTATACTAAAAGAAATATTCCTGTTGGGAGAAAGACATTTCAAAGCTGTTAGACTAAGGCCCATTTAGACTAATGGAAAGCATATCTTAAAAAACTTTCTTATGTCAGATATAAAAGTGGTTTTCTGATCTGTTTTGGAAGTTACCTGTTTGTACTCGTATCTGTGTAATGGAATGGGTAACATGGGGTTGGTTTGTCTTTTGTAAAAGCCTGCCTACCTTAGCAGTAACTTGAGTCTTCTTTTCTTGTTTTAACAGTGTGTCCTACTCAGTACATGTATCTGAAGATTACCCAGGTATGCTTTTCTCCTTTTATTACAAATATTCATATCACGATTCCCTTGAATAGTTTTTTCTTCTGGAGATGTAAATCACATATAAATATATCTAAGGGTAAAGCATTGGCAGAGGAAGTCTTAAAGGTATAGAAGAATTCTCCTGACTGCCTGCAAAATACATGTCTTACTCTGAGACACAGTCCAGAATCAAAATAATTTCCCAGTGAAAAGTTCTTTAAAGAGCCCTGTGATAGTTCCAGCCTGTATGTTTACATCATTACAATTAAAATAAAGATTCCCTTACCTGGTCTAACTGTTAGTCTTGAACATCATTTGGCCTTTCATAATGTAAAAATAATAGGTAACACTTATTTGTTTCAGTCATTTCTCTAAGTGTTTGTGTATCTATTTTTTCTTTTTAGTATTAAAAATAGTAATTAGTTTGTAGTTTGGTGCAGAGATAATGTGAAAGTTACTTGTTTAGCATTTAAGTATTTTCTGTGGCAGTTTGCATTAAGCATTTAATCATTTGATAAATTCTTACATTTGAAAATAATTTCTTAAATCACAAACTTCCTTACAATTATTTTGCTATGCTCTCCATATGTTTTAAGCGTAGTGTTCTATAAAACGATTGCACAGTTATACAGTGAAGTTATTCATTAAGGCTATGCCTATTTTTATTAGTAACATAAAAAGTGGTGTAGAGAAATTTTGCTGAAAGAACCAAGACAAGAAGTATTTATAAGAAAAGTACTTTTTGTAGATGGTTATGCAGTCAGCCCTGTCTTATGATATAGCATGTTTTTGATGCTATGTTTGCCAAGTATGTTAGGAAAATAAAACCCCCACTATTTATTGTAAATATTAAAATTATGTGCTTTTCATTTGAGGCAGATCATAGAGATGTCAGCCATGAGAGGTACAGGACTTTTAAGTCAAGGTGATAGAAATCATAGTACAAATTAAAGCGCAAGTTGAAGACACTAAGTGAATTATTCTGTAGCACAGGATGTGTGGTAGAAGATGTCTTTAGTAAACCAAGTGGACCAAGTGTTTAGCTCCCTCTTGTGGCCAAGAGGTATTACTTGGGCTTTTCCTCACTTTACTGGAGCCTCACTTGGAAATGCCGATATACAAACACTGAAATTCTAAAAGTGTTGATTATCATTTGCGCTCTTTTTACTAATTCTTTAATTGGAGAAAGTTTGTAATGAATTTCCAGTACAACTTTTTTTTTTTCCAAAAGGAAGGAGTGGAAATAAATATATTTGATCTGTTTGATTAAAGTAGGTTGTTATGCTGCAATAAAATTCAATGACAGAACAGGGAGAGTAGTGCATTCTGGTTTAAATACTGGGGTAGAAATTTCAATTGGTTGATATAACCAGTACGTCAAAGTACACTGTACAGCACACAGTATACCAAGTGTTAGCACATACACAATTTCACTTGATTCTCAGTGCTAGTCTGTATGAAAGGCGGAACAGGATAATTTATAATATAAATTTATACTTAGAGAAGCAGGCTGAGAGATGTTCAGTATTAAATAACATTTTCCCAAAACATGTAGTTTGGTAATAAAATCAAGTCTGTAATTCAGTTCTGATTCCTGTTGCCTCTGGGGGATTAGTGTTTGTATTTTTATGGAGCTTTCTTCACAGTGAACATTAATATGATAATGTTTTCTGCATTATTAAATTTTAATCCACATTTATTTGTACAAAGAGTTGTTAGTTAATATGCTTGACTTTTTAGGTAGACATATTGTTTTAGAAGGTATGTGTTTGCTCTTCCTTTCCAACATTTATACCTATTCTAGCTGGCACTGGAATAATTTTTAGTAATAGATATGAAACTTGGCAGCTTTGTTCCTTTTCTCAGAATTAGTGAGCATGCTTCCACTTGTTTTCAGAAAGGAAATGATTCTTTTTCTCATTTATCAAGCTTGATTTTTCTTTTAAAAATGAATATTACATTTTATCAAACTATTGTTTGGCATCTGTTGAGGTATCATATATACCTTTTCCTTTAGACAATAAAGTGAGAAGTTATATTAGCAAATAACTCAGTGTTGATCTATGAGAATTATGTATTTTGTCATATACTTTAGCCTTAAAGACTAATAGAATTAAGTTGCTGAAGGAATAAAACAACTGAGCATTTGCTAGGCCATGCAAACAAATCTGTCTGAGCTCAATATCTTTTAAGGGATGGTTCTGGGGCAGTTGTCCTATTTATCTGCCATGATTACTATCTGTTCCATTTTCCTATTTCTTAGTCATTTAAAAATGTGTGTTCTTTTTGAAAGTTGCTAGGTCGGTGAAATGGCCAAATTTTTAGCGAAAGTATAGTATTTGGTCTGTAGTTGTAAAAATCTTCCATGTCTCTGGTTATTTCTTCTAGCCCATTTTTATTGTTTATATTTGTTCTGTCCTTCCCCTTATTGGTTTGTCTTCTAAATAATTTGCCCATTTTCAAAGATTCTTTCAAACAAATAGCTCTCTTTAATGTCGTGTTCAATTTCTTAATGCAGTAATCTTGATATTACCTTTATTAATTCCTTCTAATAATATACCTTGGGATTCCCCCCCCCAACTTTTCCTGGATTATTTGGATTGCTTATTAGCTAATTATCTAAGTTTGAATGTAGGAAATTTTCTTTGCTCTATGAAAATGTATTAGTATTATCCTCCAAAGTCAAGATTACATCACCCTAGCTTATGTCCCTGGGAACAGATTTGTCTTTTTATATTTGTGATCTATTAATTAACTTGTGCCATCTATTGAAATTTATTTCATAGTTTGTTTTAGTGAAATGAAAATCTAAAGGGCCTTAATTGAGTCAGCGTACATAATAGCATGTATATAAATGAAATACTAAATGATATGTTGACTGTTCACTATTAACTGAAGAAATAGAGCAGTCTTCTTATTTACTTGTACTTCTTTGTGGATTTTTACTGAAGACAGTTTTTTAAAAATGTAAGATAATGGATCACACAGTAGTTGTGTATATTACAAGTCACAGGTTGGCTCTGCTATAATGGCAGAGTTCTTTAATTTTCTCTTTCCACTTTTAATTAGAAAGGCTTACCTGCTGTTGGGAGTGGACTTTCTTATCACTAGAATCTAGAGGAATGAAGGGGTACTTTCTGGAGCCTCTAGTACTTGTGAGTCTAAAGAGTCTTGACTTACATGATACATTTGAGCATTATGTACAGCTTGTGAATAAACCTCCTGAGAATTAGAATGCTGTACAGTCTATATTAAATTATAGCCTCTAAAATATAATTGTTTTTATATCTAATAAGAATTTATATTTTATAAGATATTGCAACTTTTTAGTGACAGTATGTTCCATATTTAAAGAAGCACATGGTACAGTGACAAAGCATTGCTTTTTGGATTCAGGCAGGTTCTAGCTTTACTGCTTACTAGTGTATAGTCAGTTAATTAATAAGTAGTTTGAGCCAAGTATTTAATTTCTCTGAGCCTTAGTTCCCTAATATTTAAAATAGGGATAGTAATTGACTGTCATTGGGGATGATATGAAATTATATAGAAAATTCAGCGAAAATATCCAGAATGTAATATAAAATCAATATAACTACTATTTAGAGTTATAATTATTATTTATCTTAGGTTACATAGCAGTGAGGAATGGAATGACTTGACTTAAATGATGCTGTATTTGAAGTACCTGTAGAATAAAAGCAACGGTTTAATAAACACTTTTCCACAATTCTGTTAATCTCTCCCCAAGTCCCAGGTGTCCATGAAATTTCTGATAATGCTTGCATAGTGTTAGAGAAATGAAGAGAAAATATCCATGCTGTCAGCAGCTTTAACAAAGATTTGTAGGTCCTCTAAAAAACATCCACATTGAAAATCTAACTGTCCCAGAGGTTTTCAGGGAAAAAAAAAAAAAAGGCAGTCTAGAAGTCAAGATGGAGAATTCCAGTGAAAGAATTTGAGTTTAAAAACATTCTTATTCTGTCACTGACTCATTCTGTTACTTAAGTACATTCTTTAACCCTTTTTACACTCCACTTTCTCCTCTAAACAAATGTTATTTTTACAGATGTCAGAATAATTTGAGGAAGATTTAGAAGTAATTAAGTAACAGCACAAAAAGGCAACAGAATGGATTCATACAGATGAGATGATCATCAGAGATCATGAGCAAACCTTTCATCGTTTTATAGCAAAGACTGTGGCTTAGGCTAAAGGAGATCAACAGCTGGTTGGTGGTAGTGCTAGATTTTTCTAAATCTTAAAATATTTACCTGTCAAATAAAGATTGAATATATTCAAGGTATACAACATGATGATGTGATATGTATATACATGTGTAGTGATTACCATGATTAAATTAATTTAACATATCCATCACCACCCATGGTACACATTAGGTCCTGGAATTTGTTGATTTTACAGCTTAAAGTTTGTACCCCTTAACCAACTTCTCCCTGTGTCCCCCAACCCCTGGCCACCATTGTTCTTATTCCCTGCTTGTACTAGTTCAACTTATTTAGATTCCACATGTAAGTGAAATCATGCAGTATTTATTTTCTGTGTCTGGCTTATTTCACTTGGCATACTGTCCTCCGCGTTCATCCATGTTGTTGCAGATGGCAGGATTTCATTCCTTTTCAATTGCTGAATGCATAAAATAGAACAAATAGATAAATTCCTAGAGACATACAGCCTATCAAGATGAATCATAAAATAACAGGCCAATAATCAATAAGGAGATCAAATCAGTAATCAAAAATCTTCCAAAAAAGAAAAGCTCTGGACCAGAGTGCTTTGAATTCAGAGTGAAGCGAATTCTTTCAAAGAATTGAAGCAGCTTCTAGATTTGATGTGCTTTCTTTCCGGTCCTTCGTTTCTCACCATAACTTGGGTCTGTCTCTGTGATTGGATCTGGCCTATTATGTAATAATGGCAATTTAATAAATAATGTCATGAAACCTGAAAACAGTTTTATTTGGGATAAATTAAGCCAAAATAAGAAATTACATGTATTCTAATGCCTAAATACTAATCAAAGTACAAACTGTACAAAACCTCTTAGAAAATGATATGTTTGAAAGCATAATCCTGTCCAGCCTATGCAACATACGCCAACTTACATTCTCTTGAATCAAATCTTACTGTCTTCCAGTGTTGACACTTTATGTAAGGCATTTTGATAGAAAATCCTTTCTATTTAGTTATTCACTCCCCTGTTTTCTTAAACATACTCTCTTAATTTACTTAACTCTTGGTGTTTATGTAAAATCTCTGTCATTCCATGATTCTGTGAAATTATGTGGAACTATCCACCTTATGGATTTTTC
Organism: Sapajus apella; assembly: GCF_009761245.1. NCBI lineage: Eukaryota > Metazoa > Chordata > Mammalia > Primates > Cebidae > Sapajus > Sapajus apella. The sequence goes on along the minus strand of NW_022436941.1, from coordinate 87,305,786 downwards.
TGGATCTTCCCTTCTAATTGTTTGTCAGCTTTTGTTTCCATTGTGCTAAGTCTCCCTTCTAATACTCTTTTCTCCTGAATGCTAGCTCCAGGGAATCCATTGTGCACAGGGAAAACAGATAATTAGGTTTATTAAGTAACAGCCGACTTCAAATCAATGAGACTCTGAGTGAGGGCTTAAGACATAATAAAAAAATTGGCTCTAACAGGCGTTTTTGATACTTACTGAAAGTATGAGGTTACTGACAGAGGAGACTCTAGATAAGTGATCAAAGTCTCAACTAATGAGATATAATTAAAATAAATTTATATTAAACCTGTTTCTTAATCTGTGGTCTCACTCGATAAACATGAAAACCTCACATCCTCCATGAAACTATTGGAAAATTAAATAAAGCTGAATTTGTGATTGCACCAAACAAAATAATGAGGCAAACTTCTTTTGTCTCAAATCTAATTCATATCCACTTCTGCTTAGCTCCCTGAATAATATTAAAGCCTTAGGTCTGTTAGAATCTTTTGCAGCAAACCTGTACATACAGATCACTATCATTCACTCATTACTCCAGGTCTAAGAATAGTACAGATGTTTCCTTGGAAATAATGACTTAGCCATGTATCAATTAAAAATCATGTTCTCACTGTGCTGACACAATATTATGAAAACTGGGCTCAAAAATCTTTTAATGTGTATTCACTGCATCATAAGAACATTAATTTTCCCTAGCAGAAATTGATCTATGCTTCTATTATTTGTGTGTGATATTGTGTACTATTTAATAGGTCAGTGGTGGGTGCATTATAGGACCATTATTAATGAATTGATGAAGTGTGTGTTGAAAAAAGATGCCCTGCAATCCTCAATGAGCAAAGAAAATAAATACCTAGGATTGTATTACCATTACTTAGAGACCTGTATTTGTCAGGGAAAGAGTGCTAAACTCATAAAAACATTATTTTTTTGAGACGAAACAAATAGTGAATAAGAAATTTAAGGACTCTATGGGCTAATTTAGTGTTCTGTGCACTCAACTGGTATAATGCATGCAGTTAATTTAATTTATAGAAGAATGATAATTGTGAGATTTATATCAATTTAAAAATATGCATTAGAGCAATATAAAAGGTGTGAATTACAACCAAGTCTTCAGCTCAAATTTTTGAATTATTTCATGATGAATCTTTTTTAATTTTTGTTTTTAACTTTAGTGATTGGGGTTTCACCATGTGGGCCAGCCTGGTCTCAAACTCCTGACCTCAAGTAAGCTGCCTGCCTAGGCCTCCCAAAGAGCTGGGACTATAGGCATGAGCCACTGCGTCTGGCCCACTAATGAATTTTTTTTTTTAATTGCAGCAAGTGCTCTTCTTTGGTTTTCTCTCTCTACTCACTAACTCTGCTTCCTGTGATAAACACTGATATTGGGAAGGACCCCCTCCAGTGAGTTGAGGCACCCAGTTGCATCCAAATGATTCATTGCCATAAGGGATATTAAAGATGTACCTGGATAGTCTCTGTTCAAAATCTGTATTTCACCAGGAGATGCAAATGTCTTTAAAGAGACTATTTACAGTTACTTCACACATAAATCTGCAATTTACTTTATCATATTTTTTTAGTTTAATCGGAACAGTAGTGTGTGCTTTAGAGAGTTGGAACTCAAGCGATATGCATATAAATTAGCTATTATTTTTATAAAGGATGTAGTTTTTAAACTTATGCTTTTAATGATTTTTTTTTTTTCAGATAATACATATGTGTCAAGTTCAGAGAATGTTGAAGATGTGCTAGTTACTACAGAGCCAATACCAGTAATTTTTCATAGAATAGCAACAGGTAATAGTAATACTATTTTTATTCTAGGTTAATTTTTAAAATTGTATGTGGCCTTTTTGTTTATTTGTTTCGTTTAGCCAGTGTAACAGATATTTATCTTCTGTATCTATAAATCCAGTTTCCGGACAAATTTTCTATATAAAGTACTTTTTTTTTTAAACAATTTTGTAAATGCATAAATTTAAAGTAGCTAAAAAAATCCTGTTTAAATGTTTTATGCTGACATTGCTTTTGTAAAAATATTTTTCTGCACAGTGAAAGACTGAATACTTTAAAACCACACTTACAGCAATGAAGATACCATGAAATATAAAGTGAGAGCTGAAGGAATTTGGGAAGCGGTTGTTTAGTTTAGTTCAATCACATCTTTCTGCACTGTGAATAATCAGAATAGCTTGTATATTGTGTAACTCTTCAACATGACGTAATTTCAAAATATCTCTTAATTCTTTTTCAAAGGAGATGGAATCATCTAAAGAGTGATTTTATACCAGAACTCACGAATGCTTGGTAAATAGCATGCTAAATCACAATCATTTTTTTAATTATTACTTTCTTTCAGAATTAAGAAAAACAAATGACATTAACTGTTGTTTATCCATAAAATCCAAATTACAAAAGGAAAATGGGGAGGTATGTAAGTTATATTTTTTATTTTCATGAAACAGTATAGATATATTTAAAATTTACTGGGTGTTGGTAGTTAATATCATTACTGAAACTAAAATGGCATTGGTGAATGAAGCTCAAGCTAATGGCCCAGGGATGATTTGATTTGTATGCTAGGGAGTGGCCTAAAATTAACTTTCAGAAGAAAGTTCCCTTTCAGATCATAGAAAGAAATGTCTGGTTTAAATCTAAATAAAATGTATATTTTAGAATAAGCTTAACTTATTCTGTATTCTTTCATCAAACAATGTAATTAATTGAGAAACGCTTATGTAACTGATTTATAACTGCACATGGCTATGCGTAATTTTGATGGGATCCTTAAAATTTTGTTTGTAAAAGACTATTTCTTTAGCCAAAGTAATACAGAGGATGTACATAGTCTTATTTTCTGTCAGTACTTAAAAATACAAACTCATCTTTTCTCTGCATTTCAAAAGACTTTACTTGAATCTATAAATAAATATCAGGATATTAAACAAACTAATTGAGTGCAATGGGACCAGCAATTCTTTGCTTTCAAATTACGCATTTGATTGACCCCTCCTCTTTCTATTAGTGTTGCACCATTTATAGTTCCCTTCTTTATCCACATCGAGAATTATTGGTTGAACAAAAGGACTGATGAAACCAATAATTGTTAGGATTTTCTAAAACTCGAATTTCCTTTTGCACTTTTTGTTTGTTTGTTTTGTTTTCCTTAAGAACTTGAAATTCAATGTAGAAGTTTAGGGATGGTTCCAAAACACTGGGTGAATGATTCCTGTGTCCAAATAAGCTACATTTCTCCTATGTTAATAGGGCCACTGATAGGAATACACCCATGAATTTTCACTGTTTGTACTTCAGACACATGGCCGATGTGGCTCAGGTAATTAGAAACTCAGACTTCAAGTTGAAGCATATTAAATTAAATACCCTTTTGAAATCAGAATTCTGAAACAAATAATTTTTATATCAAAGTTCTCCTCATAATGTTTCATGTTTATTTTCATAATTTGATTTTATATTATTGCGTTTAAAGTTTCTGTTTTTTTTATACCATTGTTTAGAGTTGGCAGAGGAAGTAAGAACAGCCTGGGACAAATAATGCTGAGGAGTTTTTTAATAAAATTGAATTAGTATGAACTTGCCAAATGTTTTATCAGAGCAAAACTGAAGGTATAATTGATTATACATAAGTTTTTAATATACATCAAATATTGAATTGTGTATTTCCTATAAAATCAGTGAAAGCGAACTTTTTAAAAAGATGTGCTTTAAAAAGAGCTGAATGCGCTCACAAAGCCATTTGTCTTACTACCTTGGGTTTCGGGATTACACTGCACCAAGAATGTTTTATATACAAAATCCGTAATATATGTTCAAGACCTGCCTATATATAGCCACTTGCTATTTTAAACAGGTCACCTGATTTGACCATTAAAATTGTTTTCTTACTTTATTATTTTAAGGAGTCAAGACAGAATAGTACAGTGGAGGAAGATTCTGAAGGTGACAATGATTCCGAAGAATTTTATTACGGAGGGCAGGTAAGGAAGCCTGGTCTTCCAAATACCTAGTCTTAAAGTTCTGATAGCCATGTTGTCCTGGTGGAAATCTGTGCCTGAGAGTTAAGGGACCTGTGTGTTGTTCAGGGTTCTGTAACTAACAAAATCTATATAATTTATCTTTTTACATTTCTACCTATTTTTAGAAATTAAGGTTCCCTTGTAGTTCTTTTAATTGTAATCATTTGTTTACATTGAAGTCGTCTTAATTCATTAAAGAGATTTTGCAGATAGCATTTTATTGTGCTTTTGCCTCAAATTTCTTAAGCACGTTGTGTTCATTCAATATTTTGAGGTAATGACACTTGTAACAAAGTATATATTGTTAGTGTAGAAGCTGGTTAACCTTTATTAAATTTGATATGCCTTAATTACTGAGCATCTTCATTATTTATTTGCATTCCTTGCCATTGAATTCTTGGTGTTGAAAATTGTTATGAAGGATCATCATAATTTAAATACATGAAAATAGCCTAGCCACATGTATAAAAGAACTCTTCAGAATTTTTTAGGATAATGTTAAAATTAAACTGAGCATTTGATTTTAGGGTGTGGCTATATAATATGTGGTTCTCTTTCTATAAACTCTTTGAGCAAATGTGCTTTATAAGATGGATAGTATAATGGGAGGGTCTAATATGTTAAAGAAGGACATTAAAGCCAAAATTATGTAAAAGAGTGCAAGTAAATTTATTCAGAATAGTAATTTGTCAATCAAGCATGTGCAAGGCCACAGAGAGATGAACGTAATAAAATTGGCTTTCCTCTCTCCAAGAATGACTTTCTAGCAATGAGATAGTTTTCCCAATGAAATGATTCCTTTCCCAATAGAACATTTCAACATTATACAAAATCATTCTTCCTGTTTGAGTTTTATTTACACAACTAATTCTTACAGAGGGGAAGTAAATGCTTTTCTTCAGTCTTGAGATTCAGTCTCGAAGTTTTTTAGATTATCTGCCAGACACTTCACCACTTTTTTGCATTTGCTTTTTCTTTGTATCAATGTAGACTAACTTTAAGTTCCAAATATAATCAATTATTCTAGTCATATGTGAACCTAAGAATATTAGTGAATATATTACTTTAATGAAGCTAAAAATGCCCATGGCAGAACGTACAGGGAGACTTGTCTCCAGAGATTGCTTATGTTTTTGATTCTTTGCACTTCTGAGACACTTTTAAATTATCCCTTTTCATCAGGTGAACTATGATGGGGAACTCCACAAGCACCCACAACTGGAAGCTGATTTATCAGCAGTGAGAGAGATATATGGGCCACATGCAGTTTCTCTCAGGTAAATAAATATCATTGGTGAATAAAATTAAAGTTTTGTGTTAAGACCTTGAAATTTAGTTTTGGAGTAATTTAAAGTACGTGAAAAATTTTGGGTTTTAATTGTATTTTAAAGTGTTTTAGAGAGAGTCTACTGTTTCTCCTTATACAAAATGGCATATTTATTGCTATTTTTTGGGTACATGTGGTTTAAGATTACACTGATTGCATTAAAAATTATTTTGGAAAGTTAGTTTGAAGACATATCAATTTTGAATAGTGTCATAATTAATTCCTAGAATAGATTTGGCCAACTGGACCTATGCTGTTACCGTAAGTCATGGCCACATGCTTGTGAATGGTAAAAGTAAATGATGCTTACCCACTGGTATCCAAATCACATTGTCATCTGGTCCCTAAAAAAAAAGGGGGGGGTGTAACTTTGCACATTTTTTGTTTGAATGATAATGTATTTTATTCTGCAGTTACCTAGTATATTATTTGGTGATAAATTTACAGATCATTTTTTATTGCTTTTAATCATTCAGAAGACCCCACCAATCCTTACTTGCTTTTCTTTTTTCTCTTTAATGTAAGAAAAAGCTATTTCTGCCACCATAACAGTTTCCAGGAGTCAGCTCTGGTTATTTCAGATTTCCATTCTTTACCTACAGTGTAGTCTCAAAGTCTCCATGGAATTCCAGACCCCTTTCATAGTCTGACCTCAGTCCTGGTCCCTTCATCCACCCAGACTACCTAGATATGCCATATTCCCTCTTAACTTTGGGCATTTGCACAAGTAATTCTTTTATCAAGGAATGTGTCTCTTCAAATCCCATTGTTGTCTCTATTTAAGCCCCAGTCCATAGGTCAGCTTCTCTCTGAACCTCCTCGGAATCTCCAGTGCAGATGAGTTACTCTGTTCTCTGGACTCCCATCACATCTGGCTCTTCCCTTGTTTATTATACGTCTCATGTCTTTTAATTATTTGGCTTACGTCTCCCCCTCAGACTGAATTATGTGAATAATTGGGCAGTGCTTTTTCTTGTTTGCTTTGTTTGGTTTGGTTTTTCATTCTTCTATGCTGGTACCTAGCATAGCGTGAAACATACATGAAATACAGACTGCTGAACATCTTGATCGTTTCCAGTGGCAACATCTGAAAAAAGATGTTCACATTATCTGGTTGTAACTTCTTCAGTGGACATGTCCACGTTTTGAGAGGTCAAACAAATAATTTTACTTGGGAAGTACAGCACAGCTGTAATTCATAATTGCCAAACATTTTATTTTAACTGCAGAAACAGAAACTCCCTATCTGTAGCCTGAGATAAACTGGGTTTGTGTACCCAGGCCATCTCTGTTCTACTCATAAAGGTATATTAGGCTACAATTGAGTGCGAGTGTTGGGATTATATTTGGAAAAGTAAGTCTTTGCAACTTCAAAGTTTTAGCAAATTAGCTGCAATAATTTCATATTGATCTCTGTTATGGCTCCAGATTAGGTATTATGCATATTCATAAGTGTTACAGAATGAATATGTGAAGAAGGCAATCAGGGCTATTAATGCGTAGGGTAAAACAATGGCTGATTTTTTTTAAACAGTAATCGAACTTTGCTTGAAAGCTTAAAACTTTAATTTTAAGCACAATAATATACCTCTCCATATACACCAAAATATGTCTATGGGATGTAATTAACAATCATAATACAACATAGACTTCAACTTCTTTTTATTTGAAATATATATTTTGGTTTAATGGACAACTTTAGCACATGTTGATTTCTTTTATAGTTAAATATTTTTCTAAAACATATTTCCATGCTATCTATGCCCCAGTTTTATTGCCATGTATAGATGAAGGTCTTTTTTTTTGTTGTTTGTTTCTTCACCAATTATTTGGTGAAGAAATGATCTGCATTAGTATTTTCTATTATTAAGTCAGTGATAATTGTTAGCTATTGAAATTAGATTAAAGAAATGTTTGGAAATTCATATATATGAAGTACCTAAAGTCGTACAAATGTTTTTCATCTTTTCCCCTTGCTCTTTTCGCTTGTAATAGTTTTGATCTGGTTTAAATCTTTATGAATGTAAGCCATGTTCCTGCTGGCTCTAGATTTTCTCTAGCTATAGAGGATGTTTCCAAAATAAATAACTTGCTAGAGGCCTCATGGTATAAAGGTGATTCACAGCAGTACTAGTTTGATTTACTTAAATGAGAATGAATTTACTGTCTAGTCTCAAATACCTAGACTTGAACTCAAGGGAAAAGAGGTGGGTAGTTAGGCATAAGGTCTTGAAATCATCTTCCTTGCAAAGCTCTTAGTCTATTGAAAACAGACTGTTCTAATTAACTGTTCTTTTACCTAATTGGGGCTTACAAGAACTTAATGGAGTTTGAAGAGCAAAAGTACCTCAATATGCACAATAGGCTATTAGAAGTCTTTTTTTAATGCAACATCTAATGAGAAAGGCAGCTAACCACATCTAAGTTCTCTGTAAGAGATGGAAGTAACTGAGATTGCCTAGGCAAAATCCTCTTAAAGAAGGCTGAAAGAAGGTATAGAAAAAGTGAGTGATGATAGATGTATTACTTAATAGGCAATGACAATTCTACCTGGCCATCCTATCCAAAAGCCTACTACTGGCTGTGTAGAATTATACATGTAAACATTGATGAAAATTCTGATCTATAGTCTCTTGTATAGGAAGTGAGTTAGGTCTTGGGGGAACATGAACTTTGTGATCAGTCTAAATATGTCTCATTTTGAATCATTCAACATAATACATTTTATGTTTTTCGTTGTAAAAGTACCTTTCTATATATTTATGAAAATAAAATTGATCAGTGTCATCTGAAAATTAATTGAAATTAGTATTTTTAGAAAGGGAGTTGCAGATCAGAAAATTGTTACTTGTTTACAAAAGAAATGATTCTGATAGTTTCTTTATGAAATTTAAAACTTCCGTTTAATATAAAATACTCTTTTGCCTTATGATCATGCCATCTTTCACTTAAAAAATTGAAGCCGTATGAGTAATAGTCTAACCTTTTGATTGTGACTCATGCTTAAAGTAGGCTGGGAGCTTCTAAAACTGTGACTGTTTTATTGTGACTGTTCTATTGTGAACAGTCAACTGTTGTGACTATTTCAATCACTTTTGGTGCATGGGCAATTGTAGTAGGGTAATGTTTGGGAAGCGAGCGTTCTAAGGATTTGGGGTGGTTTAAGGAACGTGTATCACGACAGTCATGTCCACCAAACATATATCTCCTTTAAAAAACAAAAACAGTAAGTGAAATGAAAGAAAAAAGTGCGTACCACAGAATGCACTGCTTTAAATTCTCTGGATTTCTGAATTCTCATTGTAGTGGCCAGTAGATCTGCTTACAAATCTTCTGGTTCTTCTGGTTCTAGTCTTCTGGTAGGATTGTGTTTCCTTGCTTTAATCTTTAATATTAGGCCTGGACATGTCACTAATTTTGGCCAGTCCTATGTGAGCTAAGTGCTAGTGTGTTGGTTCCTGTGTTCCCCCAGCTGTGCTTCCTTGGGCTCCTTAGTGATGACAGTGAGCAGCTCCTCCCCAACCCCTCATTCCATATTAACGATAAGGTGGGAGTGAGATATAAATCCTTTTTTGTGTTAATCCACTGAGACTCTGAGAATACTTATTACCACAACATACCTTAGCTTACATAGATGTATGTCATTCATCAAAAGAAGATCTTGAATTGAATGTTTTTTAATCTCCTTTCCAGCATATTGAGTCTTCACTCTCTGCCTCCAAGTCAAGGAATAAAAACAGTTTGACTCTGAAAATCAGGGAAATGACAGGAGGCACAGAGGGGAAAGAAAGGAGGGAAGAGCATTTCCCCAAAACATGGGGACATAATCTAGATGTAAGCTTCAAGTGCTTAGATCTTAAGATGCTAACCACTACTCGCAAAGCAAGGACTTTCTCCAAGCAAAACTGAGGATTTTTAAGCCGACTGCAGAGTTGTAGCAGTTGTTTATACTGTACATCTTATGCACAATTTTACATGAGCTTCCTTTCTTATCTGTATCTAATTTTTAATTTTTTCTCAGCCCTGTTGTTCTTTAGAGAAATTTATAGCTACCTTGGATACAGTCTTGCAAATGCTTTAATCTGCCAGAATTTCTTCTTGACTACTGAGTTTGCATATTTCTTGGCCCATTCACAAACATCTCTCCCACGCTGGGCAAAAACCACACATTGAGTAGGCATGCAGAGATAGACATGCAAGCTGTTGAGTTTCAGATGTCACGGGAAGGTGTGTGTATCTTCACAAAATATCTGTCTTCTCAAAATATAACCATCCAGTTGTTGAAAGAAGAAATAGAGGCTTATTTCCCAGGAACATGTGGCAGAGATTCATACATGCATGTATGTATATTTGGAGAGCAAATTGCTAAGAATTCTAACACAGTGGCCTCAAAAGTCCACATTCATTGAAAAAGAAAAACAAACCCTTTATACATATGTGCTTAAATGAACTAAGCCACATTTAAATATCCAAAATCAAATGACCAGATTTCAAGATATGTAGATTAAAAGAGTAGTTCACCCCAAATCTAATGTGCCACTTACATGTCAGGAAAGATTTGTGGAGCCATTCTTTTCAGATCAGAATGAAATAACTTCATCAGATCATTTCTGTATTGTTTCCCTCATGTTAAAAAAAATTCATCAATTTGATGTGATCTTTTCACAGTGAATAAATATAGGCAGCACATGAAATTATTTTGAGTTGTAATAAACCGAATACTGCATTCAGGACACAATCAGATATCTAGCTTCACAATTCAAGTTGTAGTCATATTTCAAGCATTCAACTTGATTCTGCATTTGCTATTCATGAGATCCTGGGCTACTGAAAGTTATTCAGATATAGAAGCAATCCTGATGACTGGGTCGCTGCATCTGGACAAACTGTAATCACGCTTTGTGATCGCTCAGTGGGAAATATAAAATTACTGGCATTATATAAAAAGGGCATCACAACAGAAATGGGTTTGCATATACACAGCATCATTTGTGAATTCTTTGAAATCTGGCATACAAACAAAGAAGTATATTTATAGATCTACACCTGCAGAATCCAGTTAATTGGAAGCCTTTAGGGCCTGTGCCTCCTTAAAATTCTTTATTCATGCTCTGCTATGGTGAAGAAGAGGAACACTTGCAACCCTTTCATTTCCTTTTTTAAGAGAAACTGATAGTGTTAGAAATTGGGAAAATACTTTTAACTAAAACATCGTTTAATAAATCATATACAAAATACTTAGAGATTCACACATAAGAGGTCTCAAAAGCATGTATGCACATTCTGATTATTCCTTTAAGGTAAATTCTGGTGAGGTAATCTGGAAAACTACTTATAGAGAAAACAGTTGTGGATAAGGGTCTTACTGATTTTTCTTTTTTAATCTCCCTGCCTGTTAAGCATAGCAGAGTTTTGCCAATACAAGTAAGTTTTAAAAAAAGTTTTTTCCTCCATAAAATTGGCAAAGATGGGAGAAAAAAATGCCTGGTGATGATGAGAATGTAGGAAAAGGTCATTGTGATAACGTGGTTGGTGTAATTATCAGTTGTTATAACCATTTAAAACAGTAATTAAACAACATATATCAAAAATCCCAAATATGGTTATAATGTTTATTTAACCCAGTAATTCAAGAAGTGCGATTCTATGAGAAGACAGATGCAAATAGATTTTTTTATTCAGAGGGCTGTTTACCAATATTTATAGTATTAAAAAAAGCAGCCAAATATTTTATTATATAATTATGTATAAAACTGTTTATATATAATTATATAAACATTATATATGTACACATTACATGTACATATAAAAATTATATGTACATATATAACATATAATTTTGTTATAAAATTATGTATTTTATTATACAAAGCCGTTATGATTTTGAAGAATATTTCATAAAATGGGAAAAGCAGCTGATTATTGAAGAAGTGAAAGAACAGAACCAAAATCTTTATATATTATACTGTGTAATTCTTGTATACGTGGAAGAGACTAGCATGAGATAGAAGTAAAAAGAATTGTCTCCGTATGGTGGTATGACAGGTTATTTTTGTGAATTTAAAAATTTCTCACATTTTACATAATGAGCCTATACTACCTTTTTAATCAGAAAAAGTAGGCGTATGTTTTTAGAAAATACATAACATTTTTTCATAAAAAAGTTTTATACACAATTTAGAGTTGATATGTAAGTACTGTTTTTTACTCTCGATTTTCCTATTTTTATTTTTTAAACAACATCATTTTAGCTTCTGTGCTTTCGGTAATCTGCTTCAGAGTATATTTGGAACATTTCCCCAGGATATAAATATTTTTGTATCAACTTCTTCAGTAATGGGTGATTTTTTTTATCCTATCAACATGCTATAGTTTACTTAAGCATTTCCTTATTATTTTATATCCATTTTGATGTCAATTTCTGCTCTTACACACATGGCTGTATGTAAAACTTGGAAATATTTGTTATTATTTTCTTAGGGTTAACTTCTGTAAGTGAAGTGTGGTTGTAAACAGGACCTCTTCACACCCTTGAAACTTTTCTTGAACATCCTTCGTCCTCTTTCCTCGTCATTGAGTTTAGCAGCTCTTTCTTTTTACATGCTTCACAATGGATATTGGATCTGTTTTATTTATTAATTATTTGCCAGTGTTCAGGGTCATTCAAACTATGACCATTGGACTGTGAGGTGTGTTTTGAACAGACCTGTGAGCTATAAGTGGTTTTGCTTTTTAAAAGGGTTACAAAAAAACAAAAGAAAGAAAGAGAAAGAAATATTCAGCAGAGACTGTATATGGCCTGAAAATTCTAAAATATTTGCTGTCTTCACCTTCACAGAAAGTTTGCTGTACCCTGAACTAGAGGCAGAGATGAAAGTGCTCATTTGCTTACCCTTATTCTTGTCATACTTGCTGTATACTTTCATATCGAACTTTGCACATAATCTTATCTTTAAGATTAATGTTTATCATGTAGTACAGACATTATTGATGCTTTGACAGTTTAAAAAAATAATTTCTATATGAATATTTATTCATTTATTTATGTAATCTATAAAAATATTACCATGAATAAAAAGTGCAATTTCATTAAAAATGGAAATGTGCTCTCTCTTTACACACACACACACACACACACACACACACACACACACACAAACATATATATATATATATATATATATTTTTTTTTTAGACAAGAGTTTTGCCCAGGCTGGAATGCAGTGTGTGATCTCGGCTCACTGCAACCTCCACCTCCCAGGTTCAAGCAATTCTCCTTCCTCAGCCTCCCGAATAGCTAGGATTACAGGCATGAGCCACCAGGCCTGGCTAACTTTGTATTTTTAGTAGAGATAGGGTTTCGCCATGTTGGTCAGGCTGGTCTCGACTCCTGACGTCAAGTGATCCACCCACCTTGGCCTCCCAAAGTGCAGGGATTACAAGCGTGAGCCACTGTGCCTGGCCAATGTTTTAATATATTTTTAAGGAGACAATAGAGGAAGCACACAGGCTATCTTATATTTGGATATGCTGCCTTTTTTTGGTCACAGATATCAAAAAGCAAAAATCTCCCACATTCTTTTTTTCATTAAGTTACATAAAACCATTTAATCATTACAAATTTTTTCTCTGAACCCTAAAAAAGTGCCCAAATTATGTATTATATTCTATTAGTTGAATATTCAGTAGATAGAAATTTTTATTTAGTGCCAGATATTGTGCTTTACACAATTTTTAAAATTTTATTTTTAATTGACACGTAATAACCGTACATATTTGTGGTTTACAGCATGATGTTTCAATACATATATACACTGCGTAATGGTCAAATGATAGTGTTTAGCATATCCATCACCACAAACATTGATCGTTTTTTTGTTGTGAGAACATTCAGAATCCTTTCTTCTGGTTAATTTGAACTATATATGATTATAGTGTTTACCATAGTCACTCTTCTGTGCTATAGAACAGAGTGACTTATTTCTCCTATTGAACTGAGATTTTGTACCCGTTGACCAATTTCTCCGCATCATGATATTTCGCTTTATGTTTCCCAACCTCTGGTATTCTACTCTGGACTTCTATGAGATCAGCTTTTTTAAGATTCCACAAATGACTTAGATCATGCAGTGCTTGTCTTTCTTTTCCTGGCTTACTTTAGTTAACATAATGTCCTCCAGGTTTATTGATGTTGCTGCAAATGATAGGATTTCCTTCCTTTTTATGGCTGAGTAGTATTTCATTGTGTGTGTGTACCACATTTTCATTATCCACTATTAGAATTTCATTATCCAATATATAGAATATTATCCATTATTCTATTTTTAATTTTTGAGGAACATTCATACTATTTTTCACAATGGTATACTAATTTACATTCCCACCAGCAGTGCAAAAGGGTTCCCTTTTCTCTACATCCACATCAGATTTGTTATTTTTTATCTTTTTTGCTAACAGCAATTCTAATTGGGATGAAGTGATGTGATATCTCACTGTGGTTTTGATTTGCATTCCACTGACGACGATTAATGATGTTAACATTTTTTTCATGTACCTGTTGGCCATCTGTCTGTCTTTTGAGAAATGTTTAGGCCTTTCACCTTTTTTTTTTTTTTTTAATCGAGACGGAGTCTCGCTCTGTTGCCCAGGCTGGAGTCCAATGGTACCATCTTGGCTCACTGCAATCTCTGCCTACCGGGTTTAAGCGATTCTCATGCTTCAGCCTCCTGAGTAGTTGGGATTACAGCCATGTGCCACCACACTCGGCTAATTGTTTAAAATTTATAGTAGAGACAGGGTTTCTCCATGTTGGTCAGGCTGGTCTTGAACCCCTGACCTCAGGTGATCCGCTTGCCTTGGCCTCCCAAAATGCTGGGATTACAGGGATGAGCCACCAAGCCTGGGCTTTTGCCCCTTTTAAAATCAGATTATTTGTTTGTTTGTTTGTCTTTGTTCTTGAACTGTTTGAGTTCCTTATATATTCTTGGTATAAACCCCTCATGAGATGCACAGCTTGCATATATATTTTCACCCATTCCGTAGGCTGTCTCTTCACTCCATTGATTGTTTCCTTGGTGTGCAGAAGCTTTTTAGTTTGATGTAATCCCATTTGTCTATTTTTGCTTTTGTTATTAGTGCTTTTGAATTATTATTCAAGAAATCCATGTCCAGACAAATGCAATGAAGGATTTCCCCTATGGTTTCTTCCAGTAATTTTATATTTTGGGGTCTTACATTTAAATCTTTAATCCACTTACGTTGATTTTTGTATTTGAAGATAGGGGTCTAGTTTCATTTTTCTGCATGTGCATGGACAGTTTTCCCTGCACCATTTATTGAAGAGACTGTCCTTTCCTCAAGGTGTGTTCTTGGAGCCTTTGTTGAAAATCAGTTGGTTGTAAGTATACGGATGTATTTCTGTGTTCTCTCTTCTGTTTCACTGGTCTACATATCTATTTTTATTTCAGTCCCATGCTGTTTTGGTTACTATAGGTTTGTAGTACCTTTTGAAGTAAGGTAGTGTGATGTCTCCAGCTTTGTTCTTTTTGCTCAGCGCCTTGGCTATTTGGGGTCTTTTGTGGTTTCATGTGAATTTTAGGATGTTTTTTCTATTCCTGTGAAGAACATCATTTATATTTTAACAGGGATTGCATTGGATCTGTAGGTTGCTTTGGCTGGCGTATGGATATTTTAACAATATTCTTCCATCCATGAACAAGCAATTATCTTTTCATGTTTTGTGTCCTGTTCAATTTATTTCATTAATGTTTTATATTAATGTTTTATATTTTTGATTGCAGAAATCTTTCACCTCCTTGGTTAAATTTATTCATATATATTTTATTTTTATAGTTATTGTAAATAAGAATTTTTTCATTTATTTTTCAGCTAGTTCATTATTGGTGTACAGAAACACTACTAATTTTTTTGTGTGTGTTGATTTTGTATCCTGCAATTTTGTTAAATTTGGCTATTAATTTTAACAGTTTTTTTGGTGGAGTCTTTAGAGTTTTCTATATTTATGATCATGTCATCCACAAACAGGAACAAATTGACTTCCTCTTTTTTAATTGGATATCCTTTATTTCTTTGACTAGGACTTCCAGTACTGGCTTGAGTAAGAGTGGTGAAGGTGGACATCCTTGTCTTGTTCCATGTCTTAGAGGAAAGCATTGAGTTTTTCCTTATTCAA
Organism: Sapajus apella; assembly: GCF_009761245.1. Taxonomy (NCBI): domain Eukaryota; kingdom Metazoa; phylum Chordata; class Mammalia; order Primates; family Cebidae; genus Sapajus; species Sapajus apella. Next base: position 87,290,194 of record NW_022436941.1, on the reverse strand, counting down.
TATGATGTCAGCTGTACGTTTGTAAATATATTGTGTTATGTTCTTTCTATAGCTAATTTGTTGAGAGTTTTCATCATGAAGTGATGTTGAATTTTTTCAAACGCTTTTTCTGTCTGTCGAAATGATCATAATGTTTTCTTCATGATTCCATTAATGTGATGTATCATGTTTATTGATTTGCATATGTTGAATCATCTTGCACTCTTTAGGATGAATCCCACTTGGCCATGGTGCATGATTTTTAAAATGTGATATTGAATTCAGTTTGCTCATATTTTGTTGAGGATTTTCACATCTGTGTTCATCAGAAATACCGGCCTGTAGTTTTCTTTGTTGTTATCGTTGTTTCCTTGTCTGATTTTGGTATCAGGGTAGTGCTGACCTCATAAAACAAGTTAGGAAGAATTCCTTCCTCTTCTAATTTTTAGAATAGTTTGAAAATAGTTTGCAAAGCACAGATCTTATGATGCTTTGATGGTTTTTAAGAACTAATACCTATGCAAATCATTTTTATCCTTTCTTTATGTAACATTTAAAGATATTACCATAAAAGAATAAGAATATAATTTCATAAAAGTTGAAAATGTGCTCAATGTTTTAATATATTTTTAGTGGAGAGAAAGGACACAGCACAGAAGCTGCTTTATATTCTAATATGCTTTGGTCTTTGGTCGTATATATTAGGAAGCAGAAAGGTCCCTAGATTCCTTTATTCATTAAATCACATGAAATTATTCAATCATTAAATGTTTCTTCTCTGAACTCCATAAAAGTGCCACAATTATATATATAATTATATTACTTGAATACATAATAGACATAAATACTTAATGAGAACTTAACTATATGCCAGATACTGTACTTTACAGTTTGAGTTGCACATACATTCAATGCCTGACTACCCCACTATCTTATTTTTCATTTGGCAACCTTTTTCACATCTTTAAATCTTAGTGTTCTCATCTGCAAAATGAATGTAGTAATACTATCCACCTCACAAGGCTATGATGAGGACTTAATGAGATCATCCATTAATGCTTGACCTGATTTCTAACACAAAGTGCTAGTTTCTTTAATATTAACTAAAATACATGTATTCAAGTCTCAGCTCTGCTATAGAGTGGTGATGGGTAAGTTACTTTAGTACTGTAGGCCTCAATTTATGCATCTGTAAAGTGGAGATGGCAGTGGTACCTTTAGTGTTTTGTGAGTACTGTATTATCTCATGTATGTAAGATCTTTAGAATAATTTCCGGCACATCAGTGCTGAGTAAATATTGGTCATTAACTTTTAGCATTTCAGTTATTTCTGTGGTTTTTATCTCTCACTATGCATAGTATTTATATCTTCAGAATTTTATAAGAATATCAAAAATATACAGATGTGTATATATGGAGAATATGAAAACTTGTTTTTATATTCTTTCATTCACTTAAAGTTATGCTGGTTCATGGCAGTACCTGGGCTGTACAAAAGTTGGTCTTCATAATTTCTGCCTGTGGAATATACCGCAGTTACTTGTTTTATTTTTTTAATATCAGACTTTTAGAGCTGTCTCTCAAAACACTGACATTTATTTATTTTTATTTTATTTTATTTTTGAGACAGAGCCTCACTCTGTCACACATGCTGGAGTGCAGTGGCATGATCTTGTCTCACTGCAACCTCTACCTCCCAGGTTCAAGTGAATCTCCCGCCTCAGTCTCCCTAGTAGCTGGGACTATAGGCACGTGCCACCACGCCCAGCTAATTTGTGTGTGTGTATTTTTAGTAGAGATGGGGTGTCACTATGTTAGCCAGGATGGTCTTGATTTCCTCACCTCATGATCTACCAGCTTTTGCCTCCCAAAGTGCTGGGATTACAGGCTTGAGCCACTGCGCCCAGCCAAAACACTGACATTTAAGTGGCAGAACACTTGGATTGATTTCTGAACCACTGAAGCCCAACTAGAAGGAAAAATTATGGGCACATTATTGTGTGTCTTTCCCACACTCCATCCTTATGTCATAAACACCTCTCTTGCCTTTAGAAGCAGCTGTTTATCCTCAGAGAGTGTAGTGAAAACAAAGCAGCCATATGGAAAGACTGACTAATTTACCACAGAAAACAGGGAATATTTAAAACAACGAACCAAGCAACTCTTGATTTTATGTATGCATGTGCATGTACAAGACAATAGAAAGATATCTATGTGGTATAAACAGAAAAATGACAGTCCAACCAGATTCTTAGTTATTTCCTATCCACAGTTAGGTGTGAGCTATTTGTCAAAATCAACGATGAGAATTAGTGATTTAAAGTTTTAAATAAAATAACCTAACATGTACCATCTTCTAAGTATCATTAAAATGAAAAAATAATATTAATCTTTCCTTTCAGGGAATATGGAGCCATTGATGATGTAGATATTGATCTGCATATTGATGTTAGCTTTCTTGATGTAAGTATCAATTTTATGTAATATGAATGGTGCATTTAAAACACACTTATTTTATTTTGGGGGAAATTTAATTTTCAGTTGGCTTATACTATTAGTTATATATTGACTGTTAAGGTGCTTTGTGAAGAATTGCTGTGACTTGTCAAAGACGCAGAGATTTTGTAAATATATATATATATTTGCCTTGGTCCTTCTAATATACTCTGAAATTTGTGGGCTTTTATAGTACTTCACTATATTTTAAGTTTCATTTTTAGTTCTCATACATAGAAGGCCAATATTTTCTTTTTGTCTGTGTGTGTTTGTAGAAAGTGATTTATTTAGAGAGAGAGAGAAACAGGAGAAGGAGAGAGAAAGAAACAGCTAACTCTCACACTGAGTGAGAGAATCCAGAAAGATGGAATCCAGGAGAGGAAAGCAGCTTCCACGAGAGTGTTAGGGAATAGAGAGAGATGGAGTTTAGGAGGAGAAGACAGGCTTCCACGAGAGAGTGTGGAAGGGGACACCAGAGGGAAACTCCAGAGAGAAAGACGGCTTCCACGAAGGGAGTGTTCATGGAAGGGGAAGAAGGCCAATATTTTCATACACAGTGGCTTTTCAGATAATTTATAGGCCGTCATGATATATGCATTTCTCAAACGCAGGTTTTAAAAGTTTGTCTTTTTTTCATTTTGAACTCTAAAAGATGATTAATTCATCTTTTAAATATATTTGTGCAGGAGGAGATTGCTGTGGCTTGGGAAGTAATTCGAACAGAACCTATAATTGTTCGACTACACTGTTCACTTACACAATATTTAAATGGCCCAGGTTAGTTTTATTTCCTTCTTTATTATTTTGGATATTAATTAGCTGTGCACTATGCCTTAAGCAAAATGCTTATTCATTTGTAAATTCTGAGCATAAGTGCTAAATATCTTGATAATGGTATTTAAAGAAACTGTGTTCTATGAAAGATGGTTTATTGCCAATATAACTTATGGAAACAGAAACATAACATTTCGTTTTTTACATTTTCAGAAACTGACAAGTTTCTGAGACACAAACATTAAAAAAAAAGAGTACTTTGCATATAGTAGAAACTTGCATATATATATATAGTAAATATATATATATATTTGGTTGTCCTTAGATTTAATTATTCTCTCTTTGGTTCTAGGATTCAATTTTAATTCAATGTATTTCTGTCTTTGAAAATGGAGATCATAATAATAAATTTTTTGCTGAATCTTTAAGGGGCAATGTTGCTATATTTCAATTGATAGCTGTTTACAAAACAGGACCGCTATTATTAGTCATGCCAAAATTTACTTCGTAAAAAGTTTTTTTCCTACCTACTACCACACACACACACACACACACACACACACACACACACACACAATTGTATCTTCTTATGTTGTTCCAGTTATCTACTTCAAATTTTAAAAAATCCTAAAATTTAGTGGCTTAAAAAAACTTACCTCTCACTGTTCTTTGGGCAGTTCTTGCCTGGAATTTCCCATGATTTGCAGTGGCATGTGGGTGAGACTGGGGCCAAATCAAGGCTTCACTGGGTTGGATACCCATGCTGCTGGACTTTCAAATGACTAGCAATTGATGGAGGTGTCATCTCGGCACTCAGTCGAGGCTTTTGGCTAGAGTGCCTGTCCGACACACAGCTTCTTTATGTGGCTTGGGCTTCCTGTACCATGGTACTGGGATGCAAATGCAAGTGTTGCTAGAGACAGGATGTAGAAGCTACTAGAAAAAGGCATAGTGAGACTTTCATTGTATTCTGTTAATCAAAGCAATTGAAGAGCTCACCCAGAATCAAGGGACAGGACCATAGACAGTACCTCGTGAAATCATGGCCATCTTTAATCTGCCCCACATGTTACTGTGATGTCTGCACGGTTTTTTTCTTAGGTATATCAGGGAATATACATGTACTGTTTGTTTTCACATAGGAAACATGCTTGTTCTTTCAAATTTATAAAATACAGGAATGCCTTTCATTTTTAAAGTTAGTCACTTGTTTTCCATCTTTACATAATACATTGTATTTAAATTAATCAACACATAATATAATTACATATTCTAACTGATTCAATGCTAGACAAGAAAAAAATCAATGTTTAAAATATTTTCTGATAATTTCAGATATATAAAAATGTAATGAAAATAATTACTCATAATTCTTGTACTGAGAAAGCTAAATGGCTTGGTGTTGTTTCTGTTTTCTATGTGCATATGATTTATTTTTATAAAGTTGACATTGAATTGTATAAATAGCTATGCACCTTAATGTTAAGTCATGAGACTGTCCTCAAGTCATTTAATAAGCTATAAGGGGATGACTTGTGATATCTGAAGAATATTTCAGCTCATAGTTGCACGTGTTCTTGCTCTTTCCCCACATATTCCGCTATATGGCTAACTTTTTTCTTATTTTAGTGATTTAAAATGTACTCATTTGATTTTATTTTAACGGTGGTTAAAAGAAAGGGGAACCTTTATGTCTGAATTTTATTTAGGGTTAAGAATGACATTGGGTTAGTTAATCTCTACTTACCCAAATCCCATCTGTGTGAGATGATACTGAAGTATGCTTTTATGTAGTCTTACCGCTGATACTTATTTTTTTATATAATTTTGAGTGTACGGCTGAGATTTTCCTTCACAGTATCTCTCTAAAGATTTTTACATTTACATGGTTTAATAAATATTATAACACTCATTTTAACCCCTGGTTAGATTATTTTAATATTCAGTACAACTCCTTTAGTGTCACAACTCATCTGCTCTTTCTTTCATCTGTATGGGTTGATTTATATGTTTAATAATTTGGAAATCAAGGAAACCTGAGGATTATGTTTTGTTTTTTCATACCTGAGAATGATGTTTTTGGGGATGAGAGAACCTGGTCAAGTAAAATTAGTGAAGTCATGATAGTTCTCCCCCTACAAAAAAGCAAAAATGCCTTAGAAACTTCTCATTTGTGTCTGAAGTATTTTAACTTTTTTTCATTTGTAAGAAATCTGTTTTAATTTGTTTGTGTTTTGTTGTGTACTTTGGGGACTGTTTTTTCTTCTCCGTGATACTATTTTTTCTATATTTATTTTTGCTTGGTCTAGTTGAGCCTTAATTCACCTCAAGTAAATTTTATGTAATTATTTATTGTTCTTTTTTACCTGCTAATTACAATATGCAGATTGGATCTAACTCCTTTGTCCTCCATGTTTTTTATTTCTCTAATTCTTTCATCCTTCGTATCTGAAAACTTTATGTTTTTTCCAATCTGTCTTCTGCTCGCCTGAGTGAATTGTTTTAATGATTTCATCTTAAATTGGATGTTCCCATTGTATTTTTAATTTGGCCACATTCTTTACTGATTCCATATTATTCCCTCTTTATCATCAGTTGCTTTCATTTTATTAGTTTAGTATTGTTCTCAATTTTGTTGTTAATATCAATCAGTAATTGTCAAAGAATTATCATTTTATTTCTATAGATATTTTGTTTTCCTCAATATTATATACAAGCAGTAGCTGAAATGTTCTTCTTTCGGAAATTAGTGTGATGTGTGAACAATTTCTTCCATTTAGAAGAGGAAAGAAAGATAATTCCACACTGACCCTGCTTTAGAGTCAGATCTACCAGCTGGTGGGAAGGGCTGTGAGCACTGCTGGTCCCCACCCTGTTCCCCTGGGTCCCCATCCCCACTTCTGCACCCTTGTAATGTCTGACGAATATCTCAGCCCATAGTTGCATGTGTGCTTGCTCTTTCCCCACATATTCCGCTATATGGCTAACCCTTTTCTTATTTTAGTGATTTGAAATGTACTCATTTGATTTTATTTTAATGGTGGTTAAAAGAAAGGGAAACCCTTATGTCTGAACTTTATCTAGGGTTAGGAATGACATTGGGTTGGTTAATCTCTACCCAAATCCCATCTGTGTGAGATGATACTGAAGCATGCTTTTATGTAATCTTACCGCTGATACTTATTTTTTGATATAATTTTGAATGTAAGGCAGCGATTTTCCTTCACAATATCTCTTTAAAGACAGCTCACACTTGAGATCCTCTGTAGCTTGTCCTTAGACAAAGAAGCTTTTTCTTTCCTGGGGAGAGCAGGTAAGCACTTGGCAGTTTTTTACCTTCCCTTCACTCTTCAGGTGTGACTAGTGTGGAAGGTACAGTGGCCTAGCTACTGCATCTCAAGTCTGGACAAATTTTAAGTTGTAATTCATGCTCCAGTTTTACCCACAAGATGGGGTGGAAACCACAACTTTCCCTGGATTTGTAGGCTTGCTTGGCTTTTTCTCTTTTCCTATCCTCCCTCCTCTCATTTGCTCTTACTGCTTCCTACTGAGCACAATTCCGAATACATCATTTGCCCCTTGTCTTCACTCAAGGTCTGCTTCTGAGGGAACCTGAAATAAGGATAGTGGGTCTAGGGTCAAGAAGGTAGCGTCTGCTGAGGGAGGAAGCCCCGATAGACCTGTCCTGGAGTGTACTCTCTGCCTGAGGGTTCATTTGCTCCTGATTTTGAGAGGCATCATTGGTGGTTGGCTTTTCTTATAGCATCTGTCTCCTTCATAGAATGGAGAGTTTTGCATCCATCCTGTAGGGCCCCTTAAGATTAGTTCCACCTGCTCTGTTTATGCAAAACTTGCTGGGCCTTTCTCACATGGGGATGGCATTACTCCAAGCTTCTGGTCTTTTCACCGGTTTTGTCCTTTTTCTATTAGACACTGGTTATGATTGTGTTTGTGCAAAAGTATTCACTCACATCACCATCTTACTAGTAAACTCCCCAAGAGATTTTTTTTTTCTTATTGAAACTTTGAGGAAAATATGATTGAAAATGTGCAATAATGTATAATATGTGAATAGAACTGGAGACAGTGTTACTAAAAAGGAACATTTAACTTATTATTCCAAGAGAATAATTAGGTTTTATCCTAGTTTATGATTAGGATTATTGCTAGCAAATAAAAATGTGAGAAAACATTTATGAAGAGTGTTTGCGCTATGTCCATAATGCCTCTGAATGTCACGGAATACCATGATTTCAGTTTCCATCTCTAAAGAAGTTATCGCCATATTAAAGGTTAAGCAGATGAGCCTCCCAGTCTCAGTATCCCATTTCAGGTGTGTTGCCTGGGACCACTCCCAATATCTGATACTATCTCAGTTAGAATCCAATCGGAAAACAGAAACCACTCTAGTATCTCGGGTTAAAAAAAAAATAGTTAAACCAGTGGTTAAACAGTTGGTAAGAAATCAGGATGGTGAAGCTCATCAGAGAGTAGGAGGCGGAGACCACTAGGGAAGAGGACAGCAAGAGATCACTACAGTCCCTGGGGCTGCAACGACACTGGGAAAGGGATGGTATGCGGCAGAACCCAAACATCAGGGAAGTCTCACAGGTTCTAGAGCCATGTCCAGAGTTGCTCTGTAGGAGTTAGGGCCACAGAAATAGGACATGTCTGGCAAAGAGCCACGACCATGGAAAGGATATGGCAACTGCTAAAAAATGCCCACACAAGACAGAGAGGAGAGGATAAAGAAAGAGGAGGGAATAGGAGGGAGAAGAGAGAAGAGGGAAGGCAGGGGGAAGGGAAATGGGGGAGATGGGAGGAGAAGAGAAGGGAAATAATACCTTGATTCCATTCTCTTCCTCAAGTCCAACCAGAGCTCCATTAGTCAAACCTAATCAGAAGGTAGTTGGCAAGGGACCTGTGGAAATACAGCCTAAAGGTGGAAGAATGAGGGATGGGTTTGAAAGCAAACAAAACGCAATTGCCTATATGTATATCCTCGTCAAATGCATAGTGCTGTCAGACATTTTTAAATTTACATAAATGCTACCGTGCTATAGATTTTATTCTCTTAACCACTTCTGCTGCTCAGATGGAAATTGGCCCTGTTGCTCTAGGTACACTACTATAATATATACTGTAGTGGAGATCCACTACAATTTACCTATTTGTTTCCTTAGCGATGGCCACCTACATTGTCTTCAGATCCCTGATGCCATAATCAATGCTGCAAAGAATGTCCTTAAAGAGCTTATTTTATGGACTTTATGTGAATTCATGAAGAGTGGAATTTGTATGGGTTGGTCTAATCTGAGCTGAGAGCACTTACTCATCATCGTTTCAATTACATAGCTCTACTTATTGGAATTTCTCCAAATATCTGTTAACCATTTAGAATTTTCCTTCTCTATGTTGCTTTGTCAAACCTTTAACTATTTTTCTAATGTGTTTCCTGTCTTTGGATTTTTTTATTGTTTATCTTACAAATACCTTTAGTATGTTAGCCCTTGATAGCTAGTGAGTTCAATTAATGCAAAAGTCTTTCACAGTGATATTTATGAAAAGTTGATATTTGATGATATTTTTTGTGAAAAATATTTTTGAAATAACAAAATTCAGTGATTTAAAAAAAATTTAAAAAGTGTTTGCAATGTGTCTTTGGAAGGTATCAGCATTTATAGTAAAATGAACTTGCAAAAAATGTATGACTAATTCAAGATTTAGACTGACCTATTTAACAGTTCCTTTCGAAAGGAATTTATTCCTAAATTTTGGAAATGTATAAATAACAGTTATTTAAACATCAATATTTGGCTATGGCTAATCTGACAATATATCTGTGAGTGAACAGGAATGATACAAATTGAAGAAATACACCTCCTTATCCACTTTGAAACTAAAGATAAGGATTATTTGTATTTTATATGGGGAAATTTTAAATAAATATGTGATATAGTTTATCATTCTTATGATAATATATTTTTGGAATTACTGATAAAGAGATGCAGTTTTTCATCTCAAGGACAAAGCTGTTTTTAATTGAAAATGATAAACAACTAACATTATTTTAAAATGATTTCCATACATATCATCTCATTATTGGTACCTCTATGCTTGCATGATCAGTGCATTAGAATAATTTCCACTTATCTTGGGCAGCCCTCACTTCCCCACTGGAGTTAAATGAGAGATAAGAAAGCATTGAATAACTTTGACTTTTTTTTAAAACATGGAAATATATCACTAGTACATTCTGTCAAGTTCTTACTTTTCTTATAAAAGAACATTTATTTGTAGTTTCTAGTTTTAGGTATCAGTACAATTCTGGGTTTTTTGTTGTTGGTGGTGGTTGTGTGCTTGTTTTGCATAGGTCACTAATTTTAGCTTTGTTTTTTCCTGAGTACTTATTTGCATAATTAGACTTTTGTAATTCATTTTATTTTCTAACGAATTATTATCAAGAAACTATTACTTTTTAAAAATATTGTTAAAAACAAATTTAAAATGTTTTTAAATTTACAGAAAAATTGCAGTTAGTACAGAGTTCCCATACACTTCAACCCCTGTTTCTCTGGTTATTAACATCTTTCATTAATACATTGAATATGATTAATTACATTTATTTTAATGGTAATATATGTTTTAGAACTTGAATTTTGGGATATTTTGTGAATTCCAAATTATGAATTTTGTAAATTTTGGAATTTTATGGACCCTTAGTATACTCCAAAATTATAGCTCATTTAGATTTTATGCTGTTGAGTCAATGTTTGAAATGTATATTTTTCTAAAAATTTATCATTTTGATAAATGTTAACACTTATTTTCTAGTCATGCATAGTATGATTAAGTTTTGATCTTTGTATTATTAATTTATAAGAATAATTTGTATGTTTTTGATAAACATTTGTGTCTAGTATTATATGACCCTTCTTTCTCTCTTTCTGTGTATATATCATACACAGTTTTCTCCAGTGCATTTTGGAGAGTTCTACGATTTTTTAGCTGGGTCTCTTTTGTTTCTCTGCCCTCATCTTCCCACTTTTTCTGACTGTCTCTGAAGACTGTATCTTCTTAAATCTTCTTAGAGTAAATACAGTGCTTTCTCATTTAATTCCACTGAAGTTTTCCAAATGTTAGAATTTTTTGTATTCACTTTTGAATTTTGATAGCCATGGGTTTGGGATAATTGGGATTGGATTGATGCCTACTCTATACCTTACTCTCTGTACAGGGATTAGGGAGTTTTTCGGAAAGGAACTAACTTTTTGGTGATACAAACAGCAAGTTCCCTTGATTCATGGAGCGTTTGTGTCCCAGAGTAGTAGCCAACAGAGGGAGTGAGGCAATTGGGGGATACCATTTGGCTTACAATATAGAGCACCTGTGATCTGAGACGGTCCTATGAGCAACACCATCTTTGCTCTAATTATCTGCTCCCCCACCTGTTGCTGTGAATGGCACTAAGCTCCTATATGTCGTCTTTTCATCTGCATACTGGTTTCTGTTCCCTTTCACCTCATTAAGACACCATCCCAGCAATTCAGTTCTCCCCTCCTTCCTGTACTATTCATTTCTCTTTTTTTCCTGGAAGATTCACATCAGCAAATATTTCTCTTATCTTAAAAACAAACAAACAAACAAAAACTGAAAACAAAACCTTCTTTACCTAAAATGCCTCTTCAGTTGGGACCCTAATACTCTGCTTCTTTTGACTGTTAAATTTCTTGATTAGAGTTGTCTCTATCAGCTTCCTTCATTTTCTTTTTTCTTTTCTCTCTTTGAATCCACTCAAGTCAGGTTTTTGTCTCATCATTTTTCAAATTGCTCTTGTCAGTGTCATCAGTAACTTCGTTCTTGTCAAATGACTCATAACCTATTTTGATTTCTCATCTTGATTGACTTAGCAGTATTTCATAACAATTGTTTACCTCCTCCTTGAAAATCCTTTTTTTTCTTTTTTTTTTTTTTTTTTTCCAGATAGGGTCTACTCTGTTGTCCAGGCTGGAGTGCAGTGGCATGATCACAGCTCACTGGAGTCTCACCCTCCCAGGCTCAGGTGATCCTCCCACCTCAGCCTCCTAAGTAGCTGGGACTCCAGGCATATTCCACCATGCCTGGCTATTTTTTTTTAAAATAGAGGTAGAGTCTCCCTATGTTTCCTAGACTGGTCTTGAACTCCTGGGCTCAAGCAGTCCACCTGCCTGAACCTTGGGGTTACAGGCATGAGCCACTGTGCCCAGCCTGAAAAACTTCTTTGAATTTGTGTCCAGATAGCAGCACTCTGAAATCTTCCATCCTCTTGGCCATTCCTCCCCAACCTTCTTTGCTGAACTGGGCTCAGGGCCTAATCCTCAGCCTTTCTCTCTCCTCCACCTACACTCATACTGAGTGGTTTCTCATCCAGCCTCATGCCTTTAAATATATATATATATATTCTTACTTTTCCAAATTTGTATCTTTAGTGCATTCCTCATCACCTTAACGCCTAAATGGTGAGCTTCTCCAATTGCCTTCTTAACATTTCCATTTTAGTATCAAATAAGCACCTCAAATTTAAAATATTTGGTCAAATAACTAGTCTTCTCTGCCTCTCCAAACCTGTTCCTCCTGCAGTCTTTCACATTATAGGAACTGGTAAATTTCATTGCTCTAGTTGCTTAGGCCATAATTATTGGATTCATCCTTAACTCCTCTTTTTTTCACACCTCAAATCCAGTCCACCAGCAAAATCTGTCCACTGTCCTGGAAGTGTGAACCCAAAATGTTCATCACCTCCATGGACCCAAGTGCTGTATATCTTGCCTCACTTATTGCAATAAGTTCCTGACTGATTCTCCTGTTTTTCCCTTTGGTCTTTGACCAGTCGATCCTGCACAGCCCCACCTGCTCCTTCCCTGCTCTCATCCCCTGACAGGAGACCTTGTTCAGTCCTCTCCCCACACTCCTCTCCAGCTGTTTCTAGAATATTTCAGCCCATTTTCTCCTCAGGGACTTTGCCTTTGTTCTTTGGTCTGGCTGGAACATTTTCTTCCTGCTTGTTCTTATCTAACGTTTAAACCTAAGCCCACACAGCCTGCAGCCCATATATCTTTCCCCAGCTTTGTTTTTCCCCAGAGCCTTTATTGCCATCTAACACTGTATCTGTTTTTCTACCTGTTTTTCATCTTCCTTCTCCCACTGGATTTCAGACTTCGTGGGTGCAGGAATATTCGTGTATGTGTGTGAAATGACTGGCGTGATAAGTGTGCAAGAAATACTCTTTAAACCAGTGATTAATGAAAAATGAGCATCTTTTTTGAGAGAAGTTATTTATTTATGTATACATATATGTATTTTTATATATTTAGTTGCCGATTTAAATATATATATATATATACACACACACCTGGTAAAAGTATAAACCACGTGAAAAGTAAATCTGCTATGCCTTGCTCTCATCTCTCATTGTTTTATTCTAAAAATGATATATGTAGATGCAAACATGTTGTCTTTCTTCCACTTAAGAAATAGTGCACTAACTATCCTACATGTGGCCAGTTCAGCTGTTTCTTACTTTGGAGGTCATTCTTACTTACATATAAGTATATTATACTTTAATATATAAGGACCAATAATGATCTCCTATGTGCATATAGTATAAATAGCACTGTTTAGGTCTGCATGTACCATTTTTAAGTGTGTATATGTATACATACATATATGATGCAGTTTCAGTCTTCTTCTGGCTGATGGTTGAGTTTCAGTTTCAAGTCAATATGTGACTGTGCTCTTTTTATTCTTTCCAGTGCCCACTGTTGATGTGTTTCAGATTTCCACAAAAGAGCGATTTGGATTGGGACATCAGCTGAAAAAGTAAGTTTGCCAAAGTGTAAAAAAATGAATTTCTGTTAAAGAGAACTGAGTTCTCATTTTGTTCCTTTAAGAAAACAACAACAAAAAACCTTTCTCTTCAATAAGAGCTTTTTGAAGCAAGTCCCTCAAGAGAGGAAGTCATCCTGATGCTAAATTTATCAGCAGGGCTCACTTTTCCACCAGGGCCAGGGTCCTTCTATTGCCATCCCAGACCCACTCTCTTTCTTCAGTACCCTGTACTCTGTCTGAGGAGGCTGACCTGTGTGGACACAGGCTCTGTGTCTGTGAGTCCCTAATGTGATCAGTGGAAGGAGGAAGGAGAGGAAGATGGAAGTACTTACTGCCCTGGTTTCCTGCCTAGGAGGTCGTCCCAAGCTGACTAGTCCTTCCACTGAAGCCTGCTGCTCTTGTGTAGGCTGCAGCATTTACATGACTTTCTCTCTTACTGGGCTCTATTGATGGCTCCCACTGCTCATTCCTTGGGGCCCAGAGGTGGTATCAGTTTAGCAGCCACTGGTTCTGGGCTACTGCACTATATCCCTATTTCCCATAATTATCCCTTTGAAACATTCTTATAAATAAACTATTTCGTGTTTGAAACTTGATTTTGTTTTCTTATCTTTTAAGTCTATTTTATATAAAGACCTGTTTTTTAAAAACAGAAAAAGAAAACGCTGATAGAGCCAGGATACAATGGTACCAGAAAAAAAAAAAAAGCATCTTAGAAGAAGAAGATAGAGAACACTGATAAATTACAGACACAAGAATTGACTCTCAACTTTTTCTAAAATCAAATGATCCCTGATGTAATCTAAGGCACAGACTTTTGGGGCTCATTGGCCTGTGTATCGGTATGGATCAAGAGGGCTGGTTGTGGTTTTCCCTGAAGAAAATAATGCTGCCATCCACGTGGTCTCCTTTGGCAGCTTTCCACACAGAGGAATTAGAGCTTTCTCTTTAGACCTAGAGTCTAGTTGGGACTTGATTTCAGAAGACATAAAGCCACCCTATTTGAACTGACTTTTAAAATGTAGGCACGTACCTCACTTTGCCATGATCAGAATATAAACAATAAATTCTTTACTTAATGTCAGCTTTAAGAATTTGTGTTTATGGAGAATTCCCAGAGGATTATATATTCTTCCAAATCTGTAAATTTAACTTAAACGTACGTTTGCCAAAAAAGACCGTTAGATCACTGTATACTTAAAGCACGGTTTAGGCCTTTCATAATGATGCAGCCTACATGATCACTTTTATTTTAATGAATTTTAATTTGACATCATCATATATTGGCTTTTACTGAGCAATATTTTAAGAGAAAACATATTGAAACTATATTTGATATATGAAATAGAGAACTTACTGAGGTCATTTTGCCTGATGTAGGAAGCCACATATATTATATTTAGGATTGTATGTATCACAGGGCTCTAGAGTTTTCTCAAGTTTTTATGACTCAAATTGAGGCAGCACTACTCAAATGTGAGTTGTGTACTTACCACATTTGAAAATAAAAAACATTCTTATAAATTCCCAGTGTTGAGTTCAAAGATGTGCAAATATAAAATTAGATAATAAACCCCTAATGTTTGGAATTCTGCATTTCTAAAACTAAATTCCACTTAAAATGTGTGTTTAGCATAATATATTATGCAGTGTTCTCATTTATAAGGACTCACAGGATAAATTTTCTCAGCTTTCCATTCTAGGATTAGGCATGCTTTCCCAGAGCACTTGGTTGTGCTTTTTGACTGGATTTTGTTTCCTGCATTGTGCCTGTATTCTACGTGTCTTGGAGATGAGCTGGAGCCTGCCTCCATGATGAGCATGGATGGCATTATCCAAGTTGGGTACCATTTCACCTTGACACATTCTTTTTTATTCTATGATTTTTTTTTCTCACCCAATTTCCTCCCTTGTTTTTATACTCTTCTACTTTGTATACTTCTGCAAGCCACTTATGAACTTTTATTTTTAGTGGGATAGAGCTGATCAAAATAAGATAAGAATTACAAAAGCACACAAGTCTAGGAATAAATAACTTTCTACCCTTCATGGCTTCTGAGTACATTATATGTGCTCAACAAAAGAAATTGTCTATATAATACCAACTCTGAGAAATTAAAGAAAGCTAGGAGGCTTTTTCACTGTTTAAGTACCTAGGAGCATATATAACATATTTTATTAATATCTCCAAGTGATTAATGTTTTTAAACAGTTACTTGCTTTTAAGGATAAATATTAGCTATGTGGAAAGTTTGTTAATGTGGATTAGAATTTTTTTTTATGATCCTTGAGACATTTTGGCCTGAGATGTTTGTTTCCCTAATTATAAATAATTAGATTTGGTTATGATCCTTAAGGTCACTGCCAGTTTAAAATCTCATAATTTTAACAATCTAATTTCATCCTCACAATAATTTTTTTTTTAAACCCACTAAATATAAAGAGGTTATTTTCTTAGAAACATACAGCAAGTTAGGAAGGCAAGTTTAGAATCTAGGCCCGTTGTTTTGTTTTTAGTTAGTAAGAGACACTCTTATTTACTGAATAACTTTTCCACCGAAAAATTTTTTTCTGGTGCGTTTTGAACAGTAGAATAATCAAATTAACAATAGCAAAAGCCAATGCTTATGTAGTAACTATCATATGTCGTACACTATTTTAAATGCTTAACGTATAATAAGACATTTAATCTTTACAACAACTCTATGAAACAGGTCTTGTTACTATCACATTTCCTAGGTGATGAAACTGAAGCCCAGAGAGGTTGAGCAGCTTGCTTACAGTCACACAGTGAGAAAGTGATAGAGCCAGAATTTGACTCCAAACCAGTACTTATGAGCTGTAAACTAATCTGCCTCTCATATAATCCTAGATATTCCTTTGCTTGAGATAAGACATGGAATATATGTTTGACGTTGAATGAATATTGAGAGATTGTGAAGTCAAAATAGCTTAAAAGAAAAAATACATAACGTATTTTCTCATGGCTGACCTGACACAGATATGGTGGTCGGTCTTGCATAGGGAACTGTATCATTCAAAGCTTCAGCATATCACAGACAATGTAAATAATCTTTGACTTTGTATGACTTTATGTTGAATCTGCACTGATCAAACCTTAGTTGTTTCTAAGAAGGGAAAACATTGCAAATCTTCAGTTTTCCCTTAAATATACGTACAACATAAAATTAGGTATAAATTCTTCATATGTATAGTTCCACATTTATAAAACCAAATTCAATTTCCAACTTAAGTGCAAATCAAAATAAAATACTTGAAAATCACATTAATACCATTAATTTGGTTTATGATGTTGTTTTGCTAAAGCTGTTATACCACCACAATTTGAATATAATACTGGCTGCTGTAGTACATAGTTCTTTTGAAATCAACATGTAAAAAATTATGATGTCATCCCTATGTACTTGCTTTTTTCTACTACACTGGAACCTTTGTTAACATAGTTGGTTGTGACATCATCTGCTCTTGACCTGATGCAAATGTATACTTCACCTTGAATTTTTTTTCTTTTTTTCCCCCTACCATCAGCCAGTCACTGGCAATGGTAGTAGTTTCTTTTGGTCCCAGTGCAATAGTAAACACAAACTCAAATGTAAATACTGAAGTCCCTTCATGGTTCTCTATTATAAGGAGGTGGTTGTTATATCAAATGGGCTCATGTGTACACTCCAGGTTACTTCTGAAATGAAATGCAACATTGAATGTCTTTTAGAAAACACTTAACTTCTTTTGCATCCAAGAACAACTAGAAACCTGGGTACCCAAGTTTAAGAATTACCGATTTTAGATGTGAATTCACATCTACGTTAGGATCACCTTAGGATCCTAATGTAACATAAAAGTGGGAAAATTTTTACATTTTGGTCATATTTCATTTTGACCTGTTTCTTTTTCTGTTCCACTTAGCTTATCAAGATTAGGCAAGCATTTGCTGACTGTCTTCGAGAATGGTGCACAGGAGTAGCAATTTTTTTATGGGAAAAAAATCTAACTCTACTTGATACAAAGAGTTGTGTCAATGGAGATTTCCAATTAGGCACAGGGAGAAATGATGATCTTATTATTACATTAAAATCCTGCTGAAATTTTGGGTAAACAAAATTCAAACATGAATAAATAAAACGTTTCTTATGCTGATTGAGAGAATTTACTGTGAATTTGGAATCATGGCATCCCTTACTGCAGTTTGCTCCCTTTTTCTTACCACTTCCACTGCTAAAAGGACTCCAGAATAATTCTGTATGTAACTGTTTCTTCTCCTGAACTTATCAAAACTAGCAGAAGAAAGCCTAAGTAATATACTTTCTGGTGATCAGAGTTAGTTTGTTAAGACCTGAAGGATCTTGAGAACTTAGTAACTGACCTCATGCTAACAGTCACTTTTGTCTTTTTTGAATAACGTGTAATACATATCAAAACCTATATTTGAAAAGATACTTACTGTTGCTCTGTCACTTGTGCCTATGCTAACTTGGGCAGATTTCATTACTTGTGAAATGTGTGGAATAACAGTTACTTGCTGGGGATACACTGAGAATCAAAGGGAAAAATGTATATATAACATTTCTGTTTTACTCCGTGACATATTGTAAGTGGTAAACAAATATTGGCATCATTTTCCTGACCCCAAAGCAACGTATTAGAAATAACTGATAAAAGCATAAAAAACAGGCTATCCTGAAGTTATTTTTGAAGGAAAAAATGTTTAATTTATTGCATGCTTGATGTTTAATTGTAAAATTTTATGTCTACTGAAGTATTAGTGTTGAGGGCCACTGCCATGTGGAAAATGGAGAAACAGAGAAACCATCCAAACCTGGGACCTCTTTCAGAAAAGAACACTGTGTCCAAGTCCGCAGTTGACATTCCAGAATTCTTTACCGTAAAACACTGAGGGAGTGATTTTGACATAGAAAATATTGAGATTAGGAGTTACCAACCTTCTGCCTTATGATATTAACTAAAATTTAAGGATACCCAGTTTTTTAAATATAGTATATTTAAAGGTGAATGGCTGTGTTGAAGATAAAATTTGCTGACCACATATTTCTACATAGAGCCAGTTCTGTGTGTTTTCTTTTTATATATTATTTTATAGTTGTATTTTGCTTTTCTTTTCATGAAGAAGATATAGAAGCAAGTCAAGTAAAAGGAAAATGGCTTTACTTCTATCTTAATAAATAGCATTATAATTAGTAACAATTAATTTCTTAAAAATTGAATTTCTAGCACCAAAAATAATTGAAATTTTTTTTTTTTGGCTACTTCAGCTCAAGTTGTTGATCCTAAAAGCAGTCTTTATAATTCTTTTTATATCTTCATTCTTCTACCATTTGGATTATCATATCCTGGTAATATTATAATTTAATTATTTAAATAAATTGTAATCATTATCACTTACTGTGATATAACTAGTCACAGTAAAGTTCTAGTAATTTCCTATGTGTATGTGATGCTGTCCTACATGTGAAAAATTTAGTATTATTCTAAATTAGTATCTTACTGATTTCTGTGTGTTTATTTTTATTTGATAAATGCATTTTCTACATAATAAATATAGTAACATTAGTTGAAATTGCCTTGGAATGGTGATAACAGAATTACCTTTGGATTGACAGAATCATGCAGACGTTTGTTACACAGCAGTGGAAACAGAGCAAAGAAAAATCCAATTGCCTGCACAATAAAAAGTTGTCAGAGAAGAAAGTGAAGTCTCCCCTGCATTTATTTTCTACTTTGCGCAGGTTGGTAACAGGCAACTTCATCATTATCTTACTAAATGCTGAGTGTGTGATATAGTTCATGCTTACAGCATTCCTTCTATAGTAACTTTCTTTATAACTTTGAAGAAAAGACCGAGTTAGATGCATTCCATCAAAAACATACTCATTTGTATGTCTTGAGTTTTTATTAATATTTATTTAACATTGGTTAAATTTTCTAAAATTAAATTCTTTGCTTTCTAATTACCTAGAGTTTTTCCTACCAAAATTAGTTTTATTACAGGGCTGTGGGATAGATAGGAGGGAAAAACATCTTAGAATCTTTCTTTTGCTTTTCAGGAAAAATGGGATTCAAGTCCTGTAATCATTCTGCACATACCTTTGATTTCACTTTTGACTGGGTAGGCCATATTAGTATGAGGTGGTAGAACATTTATAGCACAGTCAGGTTGACTTGGAGCATGACAAGCATTCTTCATGGTCTGCTATACCTGTGATTTGCCCTGTATTAATTCTTGTTCAATTTTGAAGGTCGCCAAGTTATCCTCCCCCTGGTTGTGGTAAAAGCAAATCCAAACTGAAATCTGAGCAGGATGGAATCTCCAAAACGCATAAGCTGCTGCGGAGGACTTGTTCCAGCACAGTGAAGACGGATGATGTGTGCGCCACAAAGTCACACAGGACCTTTGGCCGCTCCCTGTCCAGCGATCCCAGGGCTGAGCAGGCTATGACAATTAAATCGCACAAACTTTTGAACCGTCCCTGCCCTGCAGCTGTTAAGTCAGAGGAATGCCTCACTCTAAAGTCGCATAAACTATTGACTCGATCTTGTTCTGGAGATCCACGATGTGAGCACAACACAAACTTGAAGCCCCACAAACTGTTAAGCAGGTCTTACTCCAGTAATCTCAGAATGGAGGAATTGTATGGACTGAAAAATCACAAATTGCTCAGCAAGTCCTACTCCAGTGCCCCCAAGTCATCCAAAATGGAGCTTTTCAAGGAACCTAACGCAGAGGGCAGGAGGCTCTCTCTTACCTCAGGGCTTATTGGTATCCTAACACCATCTTCATCTTCATCTTCTCAGCCTGCTGTGCGTAAATATTTTCATCTTGAGTTCTTAAATGTTAGCTAAGGTGCAGTAGAATTTTTTTTTTTTCTTATAAGATCTGGTGGAGAAATGAAGCAAAACTTTGTTTTAATTTACCTTTTTTTTTTCTGTTTGGATATTGTTTTACCTACCACATATTTGCAACTGGCATTGAAATGTCAGTTTTGATTCTGAAAAAAAAATAAATGTAGCTACTGATTTGAGGTCCAGCCCAAATTCTCATCATGGCAGCAAATGCTACTAAAAACAGAAGGAAGTGCATTGGATTCACAAAGCCTTTACTTATTAAACAAACATGTAATTTTAGTGTTCTATTAAGTAGGCGTATCTAATCGCTGGTCTTCTCACATGAGTAGTGGAGAACCACATTTTTTCTTGTGGATAAATTAAGAGCAACTTCCTTTCAATTATATGTAAGAGAACTTTGCTCATGCATGTGGCTACCTGTGGAGAGAGGCAGCATTTACCACTTTATCCCAGAGCCTCACTGAAAGTTGTTCTTGGTGTCCATTCTATACTGAAGTCACTTTATGCTGGAGCTGTTTTTGGGGAACATGGGATCAGGAGATGACTTTAATAATTTTAGTCCTTATGATGGTATTTATCAAGAATAACTTATGCAAAATTTATCACTAGCATGATTGGCATGATAGCCAATTTTCATGCTAGTGGTAAATGCATAGACCTATCTTATGTATATTATTAACATATTCAAAATAATTGATGAAAAGTTTTGTTGCCTTTTGCTAAATATATATGTGTGTTTGTTGGGGTATGTGTTTAGCTCTAACCATTAATGTGTATTCACTCAGCAAGAGATGAAATTGCAAAAAATAAGATACTATTTTAGGAAAGTAATGTTATTCTTATATAGGTTTATTTCTAAATTTAAATTGTAAACTACACTGTCTACTGATTTTATGAAAATTTGAGTATGTTGTCAATTTCACATGAGCATCCTAGAAGCCCATTCCTACTCAAAGATAAGTTTTAAGGACATAGAGAAAATAATGTAGAACAATTACATAGTGGAATGTTTCCCATGTTAATTTCATCCAAGAAAGATCATTTCAGATATTCTGTGAAAGAAAATGCCTTAATGACCTCTTATATGGCTAAGCATAATACGTAGTTTTCTGTTATGACACTTTCAGTAGCTATCTAATATTTCTTTGGAGGAATAATTGTATCTGATTGTAAAATAAGACTGAAGTTCCCTAATGAAGAGAGATGAGCATTTGCTGATTAGTAACAGAGGAAATTAGGTTTTTTTTTTTTTGATCATGTAAAGATGCCAGTCATTTTTGCTAGAAGATCAGCAACTAAGAATGCTATTCATTTACTGTAGGCAAAAATTGCATTGGTAAAGGTAGAAAAGGGTATTTATAATAGAGTGAATAAAAACATTTTTAAATCTTGATGTCATCACCAATGACTCAATTCATATTTCATGTGATCTTAGATCACTTTTGTATTCACTATTGCAAAGAGTAAAAGACTGTGATTTATACATTTTTTTAATTAAAAAATTGCGTTTTTTTTTACTTTGCTTTTTACAGCCAAATGGTGCAAAATGCATTCCAATACGAGACCGCGGCTTCCTGGTGCAGGTATGAGCCAAAACTCTATCCATTGTAGAAATATTTTGGTTCTTACTGGGTTTTTAAATCATGTATGAGCTTGACTTATTTTTCCTTACTGTTTTATTCAGACAATTGAGTTTGCTGAACAGCGGATCCCTGTATTGAATGAATACTGTGTGGTTTGTGATGAGCCACATGTGTTTCAAAATGGCCCTATGCTTAGGGTAAGTTCTTATTGATAGAATGTTAGTGTTGGTTTAGAATATGGAAATATAGAAAAGGTTTGAAATACAAAAATAAGTAAATATATGCAGTTTAAAGCAAATACTCTTTATTGAGCAGATTATTTACATGTAATTTTGACAAAATGAATTAGTATTCTAGTCTGTGAAAGAGCAGTTAGTTTGATATTAGGAAAACGTTTCTTACTATATTTTTTACATATGTTTATCTAACAGCTGTTTATCCATCTATACCCGTATAACATTAAGCATCTTGAATTGTGGAATTTAGAAGAACTAGTGTTTACAAGGATGCTTAGGCGGTGTTCCTTCAAAACTCCACAATTTAAGATGTTTAATACAGAAAGGAGAGTCTAGGCCCTCTGCCAGTTAAGAGAGGTACATAGTAGTAGAGAGAGGATCAGAATCAAGATTTCCAAAAATGCTAACATCCTGACACATTTGGGACATTATCAAGGGAGTGTGAAAATAAGATTCAGTTTATACGTGCATTTTGGGGAGAACTATTCAATTTTAAAATGATTTTTTTGCAATTTTTTATTGTTAAAATTTAACATATAAGTCACTACATAAAATATACAATTCAGTGGTTTTTCATATATTCACAATATTATATAACCATTACCGCTATTTAATTCCAGATAGTGGAATTTTCATTACCACAAAAAGAAATATCCTAACTTTTAGGAGTCACTCCCAATGTCTGCCTCCTATCATTTCCCGGCAATTAAGAATCTGTTTTCTGTGTCTATGGATTTGCCCATACTGGATATTTTACATGAATGAAATTGTACAATATGTGATCTTTTGTTTCTGACTTCTTTCACTTATTATAATGTTTTCAAGGCTCATCCATGTAGCATGTGTCAGTACTTTTATTTCTTTTTATGGCAGAATAATACATATTTTATAGATATACTACATTTGTTTATCCATTCATTAGTTAATGGAATTGCTAGAACAAATGTTAACTCTGTTTAACTTTTTGAGGAGCAGCCAAACCTGTTTCAACAGTGGCTGCAGAATTTTACATTTCCACTGGCAGTGTATGACAGTTCCAGTCCCTATACATCTCCCCCACGTATCATTCTCCATTTATTAATACTGTTTATAGCCATGCTAGTATGTGTGAAGTCGTTTCTCATTGTGGTTTTCTTGTGAACTTCCCTAATGACTAACTAAAAGATGCTAAAATATTTTGATTTTCTGCTAAAAGGATTTTGAGCATCTTTTCATGTGCTTATTGGCCATTTGTGTATCTTTGGAGAAATGTCTATTTAAACCCTTTTTCTATTTTTAAATTGGATTATTTGTATTCTTATGAATTGTAGGAGTTCTTTATGTATTCCGAATACTTTATCCACCTGGTAAGGATAAAGTATTCAGAATACATAATACTTTCTCCTGTTTTATGGTTTGTAATTTCATTTTCTTAATAGTATTCTTTGACATATAACAAGTTTTCAATTTTGGTGAAATCTTATTTATCATTTTTTTCTTTTGTTACTTGTGTTTTTGATGTTGCATCTAAAAAGTAATTGCCTAATTCAAAATCACACAGTACACTTATGTTTCCTTCTAAGAATTTTATAGTTTATGTCTTACATTTAAGTCACATTACTTTTTGAGTTAATTTTTATATATGGTGTTAGGTTGGAGTCCAAAGTCATTCCTTTGCATGTAGAGACCCAGTTGTCTCAGCGCCATTCTTTGAAAAGACTATTTTTTCTCTACTGAATGATCTTGACACCCTTGTTGAAAATTATTTGACTATAGATGTTTTGGTTTATTTCTGGACTCTCAAGTCTTTCTCCACTGATCTGTATGTCTGTCCTTAGGCCAGTACCACATTGTCTTGATTAATGTTGCTTTACAGTAAGTTTGAAATCAAGAGACACAAATCCTCTTTGGTTTTCTTTTACAAGATTGCGTTGACTGTTTGGGGTCTCTTGCATTTCTATATCAGTTCTGTGGTTCACTTGTCCATTTCAGCAAAAAGACAGCTGGAATTTTGATAGGGTTGCATTGGAATTGTAAATCGGTTTGAAGACTATTGCCGTTGACCGTAGACTGAATGTGTCTCCCCAGAATTCATATGTTGAAATCCTAACTCCCACGTGATGATGTTAGGAGATGGGGCCTTTGAAAGGTGATTAGTTCACGGGGTAGTGCCTTCATGAACAGAAATAGTGCTTTTATAATAGAGCACAGAGCGCTCTCTGACTTCTCTACCATGAAAGAACACAGCGAGAAGATTAATTGGTGGCCTTACCGTCATCCTGGTCTATGAATCAGCAATGGGCCCTCACGAGGCTCTGAATCTCCTGACACCTTTATCTTCCCAGCCTTCAAAACTGTAAGAAATAAATATTTGTTATTATAAGCCACCCAGCACCCAGCCTGGTATTTGATTACAGCAGCCTGAATAGACCAAGCCATCATCTTAACAGTATTGACCTTTCCAATTCTTGTATACCAGATCGTTTTATTTATTTAGGCATTTAAAATTTTCTTTCAAAGCTATTTTGTAGTTTTCAGTATTCAAGTCTTACACTTCTTCGGATGAGTTTGTTTTAAGCATTTTATTATTTTCGATGTTACTGTAAATTAAGTTGCTTTATTCCATTTTTAAATTGTTCTTTACTATTATATAGAAATAGAAGTTATTTTTGCATGTTAATCTTTTATCCTGCAACATTGCTGAACTTATTTATTAGCTCTATTATTTTTGGATTCTTTCATGTTTCTCTATATAAAATCACGTCATTTGCAAATAGTTTCACTTTTCCTTTTTAATAAGGATGCTGTTTATTACTTTTCCTTATCTAATGTACTTGACTGGAACCTTCAATATAAGATTGATTACAAGTGGCAAGAAAAGAAATTTTCATCTTGTGATTTAGAGGGAAAATGTTCAGTCTTTCACTATTAGTTGGGGATTTTTCTACTTTTTTCTTTTTTTTTTTTAAGATGGAGTTTTGCTCTTGTTGTCCAGTCTAGAGTGCAAAGACGCTGTCTTGGCTCACTGCAACCTCCGTCTCCCGGGTTCAAGCAATTCTCCTGCCTCAGCCTCCCGAGTAGCTGGGATTACAGGCATGTGCCACCACGCATCACTAATTTTGCATTTTTAGTGGAGACAGGGTTTCTCCATGTTGGTCAGGCTGGTCTCAAACTCCTGACCTCAGGTGAGTCCGCCTTGGCCTCTGAAAGTGCTGGAATTACAGGCATGAGCCACCATGCCTAGCCTGGAGATTTTTCATAGATGCTCCTTATCAGGTTGACAAAAATCCATTTCTAGTGCTAGTTTGTTAGGTGGTTCTATAATCATGAAAACATTTTTGTCTGTTTTTGTTTTTCTGTGTCTCTTGATATTACTATGTTTTTCTTTTCTTCTATTAATATGTTGTACTATGCTGATTTTTAAATATGTGCTAACAGCTATATGGGCCTGGAGATTTCTATTTTAGATTTTTTTTGTTGATGTTGTTGAGACAGGTGTCTTACTCTGTTGCTCAGGCTGGAGTGCAGTGGTGCAAACATGGGTCACATCAACTTCAACCCTCTGGGCTCAAGTGATACTCCTACTTCAGCCTCCTGAATAGCTGGGACTACATATGCATGCCACCATGCCCAGCTAATTTTTAAAATTTTTTGTAGAGATTGGGTCTTGCCATGTTGCCCAAGCTGGTCTTGAGCTCCTGGGCTCAAGGAATTCTCCTGCCTTAGCCTCCCAAAGTGCTAAGATTACAGGTGTGAGCCAACACACCTGGTGAAAAATTTGTAATTTATGAATTCGATTTCTTTATTAGTTATAGGGCTATTCAAATTATCTTTTTTATTTTGGGTGAAATGTGATAGTTTGTGCTTTTAGAGGAATTGGTCCATTTTGTCTCAGATGTCAAATTTATGTGAGTAATTTATTAGTGTATTCTTCTGTTATCCTTTTGATGTCTACAGAGTTTTAGCGCTACCCTTTGTTTCATTACTGATGTTGAACATTGGTATCATCCCTCTTTCTGTCAGCTCTGCTACAGGCTTGTGGATTTTATTTACCTTTTCAAAGAATAGATTCTTTGTTTCATTGAATTTCTCTATTTCTTCTTTCAAATTCATTTGTTCTTTCTTACCATTATGCAAGTGGAGGTATTGAAGGTTTGACTGTTTATTGTTGAATTGTTTGTTTTATCTTCAGTTCTTTCAGTATTTGATTCATGTATTTTGGGAAATCTATTGCTAGATGCATGCATGTTCATAAGTGTTTTATCTTCTTGGTATTTTGACTCTTCTTTCCTGTTTTCTCTGTCTCTAATAGCAATTTTTGTCTTCAAGTCTCATCTGATATTAGTGCAGCCATTGCAGCTCTCTATTGGTTATTATTTACATGGAATATCTTTTTCCATGCTTATGTTTTTAACCTATTAATGTCTTTAAAACTAAAATGAATCCCTTGTTGATGGAAAATTGTTGATACTCTTTTTAAATCCTTGCTAATCGTTGTACTTAAACATAATTACTAATAAGGAAAGTCTTCTGCTTTTTTGCTATTCCTTTCCTATTTGTGTCATATCTGTTTTTGTTCCTCTGCTTCTCCCTTACTGCCTTCTTGTGTGTGTTTAATAGGTATTTTCTCGTGTACCATGTTGAAGTTTTTCAGTTTTTCTTAGTGACCGTTCTAGGGATTTCAATTAACATCCTAATTTCTAAAAATTGAGTTTGGATTAATACCAATTTTTTTTTTTTTAAATAAGTGGATGTTGCCCTGTCTTCTTGACTGGAGTGCAGTGGTACTGATCATAGTTCACTGAAGCCTCCAACTTCTGGGCTTAAGTGATTCTCCTGCCTGCCTCACCCTCTCATGACTCATGTAACCAGGACTGGAGTTACAAGCGTCTATGCCTGACTAATCTTTAAAAAAGTTTTTTGTAGAGATGGGCTTTCATTATGTTGAGCAGGCTAAAGCCCTGGCCTCAAGCGGTTCTCCCTCTCCTTCCAAAGTATTGTGATTATAGGCATAAGCCACTGTACCAAGACTTAATAATATATAAAAACTTTGCTCCTGCATAGCTTCAACTCCACTCCCAGAGTGGAATTACATATAAATACTGTTATGTATAAATATGTAAGTTATATCTTTATATTATGTGCTCATCAACATATATTTATGATTATTGCTTTATGCAGTTGTTTTCCAAACCAGAAACAAACAGGAAAAAGAAATTCAAAGTCAAATATACCAATGTATTATATATATGTTTAAAATGTCAAAAACATATTTGCGTGCAGTTCTTTATGTTTACCTGTATGTATGGTTACCTTTACCCAAGCTCTTTATCACTTTGTGAGGACTATGTAGTGTACTTTCTATTTTAATCTGAAGAACTCCCTTTATTATTTCCTGTGGGAAATCTCTGCTAATGATGAACTCTGTTGGTTTTTACCTGGGAATGTTTTAATTTCTCCTTTATTGTTTGAAGGATAATTATGCTGAATATAGAATTCTTGGTTGAAAATTTTTGTGTGTGGTGGAGGGGGATTTATGCTGTTTTCAGCATTTTTGAATATGTTATCCTGCTGCCTTTAGGTATTCATGTTTTCTGATGAAAAACGACCTATTTTCTTATTGAGGATTTCTTATTATGTGATGAATCACTTCTTTGGCTGCTTTCAAGATTTCTTCTTTGTCTTTGGTTTTTGGTATCTGGATTATGATGTGGCTAAGTACCTCTTTAAATTTATCCTATTTGTAGTTAATTGGGTTTCTTGGAAGTATAGATTAACTTTTTAAATAAAATTGAGATGTTTTAAGCCATGTTTATTCAAATATTCCTCTTGCAATTTTACTCTCCTCTTTCCTTCTGGAATTTAGCTTTATATATATATATATATATGTTTGATGGTGCCCCATCAAACTCTTACACTTTGTTCACTTTTTTTTTGTTTTTTTGTTCTTGTTCTTCCTTAGATTAGATAATCTCAATGGACCTATCTCCAAGTTCACTGTTTTTTTTTTCTGCCTGCTCAAATCTGATTTTTTATTTCAGTTTTTGTACTTTTCAACTCCAAAATTTGTATTATTTTTATAAATTCTACATATTGATACCCTCTGTTTGTTAACATTGTCTTTCCTTCAGTTACTTAGATATGGTTTTCTTTAGCTCTTCAACATTTTAAGTACAGCCAATTTAAAGTTTTTGTCTAGTAAATTTAACATCTGTGCTTTCCTTGGGACCCTTCCTATTAGTTGCTTTTTTTTTTTTTTGAGAAAGAGTCTTGCTCTTTCACCAGACTGGAGTGCAGTGGTGTGATCTTGGGTCACTGCAATCTCTACCTCCCAGGTTCAAGTGATTCTCCTGCCTCAGCCTCCCGAGTAGCTGGGATTACTGGAATGCACCACCACACCCAGATAGTTTTTTTGTATTTTCCTTAGAGACGGGGTTTCACCATGCTGGCCAGGATGGTCTTGGTCTCCTGACCTTGTGATCCACCTGTCTTAGTCTCCCAGAGTTCTGGGATTATGTGCATGAGCCACTGTGCCTGGCCCTTATTAGTTGCTTCTTACCCTGTGTATAGGCCTTACTTTCTGGTTTCTTTACATGCCTCTTATTTATTTATTTATTCATTTATATTGAAAACTGGACATTTTGAGTATGATAATGCTGGAACTCTGGGATTAAAATCTCAGCCAAACTGTTTTGGCAGGCTTTAGACTTCATTCCTGCTTGTACAGAGCCTTGAGATTAGCCAGAGGTGAGATTTATGGCCTTCGAACGTTTTTCTTGAGTGTGCACACAGTCATAGGCAACCATCTGGGCTTTTGGATTTCCAGGAATATATGTTAATTTTTCATAGTCCTTATCGACAGACATTTCTTTTCCTAATCCTTTCTTCTAAGCTTTTTGGTTATTCTGTTGTTTGTCTCAGTTGTTATCTGTTGCTTCATACAACTAAAACATTTACTAAAACATTTTCTGTAAATGTTTTCAATCCCCACTCTAGGTAATGGATTAGTACTGGGTGAGTTCCAAGTCAGACAGAAATAAAGACAAGTGTTTTCAGCTTGTCTTCCAGAGAACTATCAGACAGCTCTTTGTGAATCAGTTCCATTCTGCTCCTTCTAGTATTAGACATACAGACTATTGTTTTTAAGGCTGCCTGAGCTGGTGAATGGAAGATTGGACTAGGGTGAATTTAACCCTTTTCCCATGTGTCTCAAACTTGTCAGCGGCGCATGCGGCTACAGCGTTTACCCCAAGATAACTTTGCCGTGAAATGTCTTGCTTTTATTATAATTTCTGCATGGTTCTAGTATATCTACTTGGGAAAAAAAAGACATTATTTTACTTATAGCATTTTGGTTATAGTGGTGGTATTTCCATTTGCAAAATATGGTAGTAATGCTTGATTGCTGAAAATGTCAAATCCTAAAGGCATACCATTTGTACGCGTTAATGTCAACATTGTTCTGGAACAGTTGTTGGCTGAGATTCATTTGATGAAGCTGATTTTTCGGAAATAGATTATTCTTGTGATTTGGACAATTCTGATGTTAGTTCTGTTTAGAAATAGCTTCAACAACAGTTTTTATATTTTATTTTGACATTGAAAATCAGATTTGCTTCAGCCTCAAAGAGCTTGTTTATGTAGAATTAAATAAGTGCTGACAACGAGCTGCACTTTTTTTTTTTTTCCAAAATGGAAAAAGGGTTAAATGTCACAAGTTTTGCAGTTCTTACCAAGATTCAGCTGTTTGTCCTGAGTAAGTACTCCTTGGGTTGCTGCAAGTTTTTAAATTAATTTCCAGAATACCAGAAGAATTGACTCAGGCCATTTTTGTCAGTTCCTGTTAAAGATTTTATAGAGAAATGAAAGTCTCGGTTCCTCACTCATCCCTTTTTGCTGTTATCATTCCTTATTTCAAAGTTTTAAACAAGCAAGTACATTGTACTATATCTGCATAGTATTCAAGGTCCAGCTTTTGAGTTAAGAAATAATAACTTATTTATGTAGATAAATATGAAGATAATGATTGAGCTAATATCATAGTTGACAGAGGAGAAAAGATAATTGAGAGTTGTGTGCCTGGCACTATGGGTAGATATTTACCATATTTTTTTTTAATTTGATCATGACAAAACTTGTGATTTAGGTACTTTTGCTTCCATGCTGCAAATAAAGAGACTAAGATTTATAGAAGTTAAGCAATTTGTTCAACACCAACCAGAATATATAGGTAGAAGCTTGGCTTTGAACCTAATCCTGTCTGACTTCAAAACTATATCACAAACACTTAATTTAATATTTGATAAGTAGAAGACACCATGCTAGATTCTGTTACACTTTTTAAAAGAAGCCTATCTTTGGAATATGTTTGAAAAGATAAAACACAAAACTTGGAAAGCAATAATTTTATTAGAAATTTTTTGTATGTCAATATTATACTTTTAGAAAACATTCCTTGTAGCCATTTAAGAATGCAATCATCTGTCAAATATTTTATTTTATTTGCTTAAGGGAAACAATCCATGTGCTATATTTTTGCCAGTCAACTTTTCTGTCAGGGATATAATATTATTCTGAAACCTAAATCAACTAAATCAGCATTTAATTATGAAATTTTGTCATTTCCATGGATACAGGGAAATGCGTCCATATGATGAGAACAGGGAGAATTCTGCGGTCATCTCAACCTGCCCCACTTTGGTGCTGTGTTTTCACTTTGTCAGTGCTCACCTTGGTATTGATCTATTGCTTGCTCCATAGCAATGCCATTTCTACCACAAAAGATAATAGTAATGTTATCAAAAGTAAATGCTTTTTGCATGTTTTTAAATGTAATCAGGGTGTTCAAAGTCTTTATGTGGATTCTCAAATGTAATCCTCTTAATAACTCTTTGAGATATGTATTATTACTATCCTGACTTTATAGATGAGGAAAATAGTAATTTGTTCAGTGTTACTGTGCTAGTAAGTAATAGAAATAGGATTCTAATACGGACAGAATGGCACCAGGCAGAGGTTCTTCCTCTTGACTTGTGGACTTAAATTGACTACATTTATGTTTTGGAAATGTGCTACACAAATTGTTGGGAGTTCACTGTTTGTGGTTGAATTGTGGGCAATTCATTCCCATAGTAAGTAGTGGAAATTATAGTTGCTATTAGTATTCTTGGTGTCTCACTCCAAATTTTGTTTGTCTGTATCTATAACTGCAATAATGACTATTGCTGTCTTTCTCAAAGTGGCCGTGCTTTTATATAAGCAAGAGAGAAAGCATTTTCTAAATAAATGCAGATGATTATCAGATGGTTTATTGTTGCTGTGATACAGACTGATACCTAAGGAAATCAGAAAACTTTCTTAAATAAGATAAGTGACATAGGCAATCAGATCAGGAAATGAAAATGAAAGAAACTTCATGTTGAAAGGAAGAAAGTTAAACACAGGAAGAACTACCTCTTGATTCTGTGAAACAGATGTTTTACCTAAGTTGGTCCCCCTTATTTTTTTCTGTATGTTACTTATATTTACATTGCAATATATTGTGCAATAAATTTAAGAGTAGTGTATTAAAAATATATATAATTTCTTATGGGATATTAACCAACTAACTGATTCATTGACCATTACTCATTAGATATGACATATTACAGACTGCAATAAGTCCCAGAGACATAAAGAGGGTAAGTTATAACCCATTGGTGATTAAATAGGTTAGATAAAACTCAGGTTTCTATAGAATTCTATGCCTATTGTTTTAGAGATCCTTTTTAAATGCAGTCTGTGTCTTCAGTTGTTTTTGAAAAACAAAAAAACAAGGATTTATTGTCAGAAATGCCAGTTTGATCAGCCTCTAAATTCCTAATGCTCTTTTCTTTTAGTTAACACTCACCTTAATCACCTAAATTGTGGATCAGTACAATGGTGTGAGCTGCTGAACTCTGCTGCAGAAAACCGTATGGTTGTGTTTCCTCACATGAAAGTTCCTGCAAAGCTGGGCTTCTGTCTTTGACACTTGGCAATCTTTCTGTGTGTCCTTGATTAATAGACTTTCTCATTTCCCACATCAACATGTGATATGAGAATTACAATCTCATTCTCTTCTCCTATCATGTGAAATGTCCTGGATTACTTCCTCTGAGTGGTTTGATGAGGCATGAAATTCTAGTCTGCTGATTCCCAAATATGTTTGCACATGTCTGTCACCCACTTAGAGTAATCCCCATTCTTACTGAAGCAAAGCCAGCTGTGAAACCTGAGAATCTATATTTTTGTGTATCCAGTGGTAGACAGATGTTTGTAACTACGCTTCTTATTTTCCAAGTAAAATTAACAACACTCAGTTATAATTTAGTCTAGTTGTAGGTGTTAACCAAAGAATGGCTGAGGCAGGTCTCAGTCAATAAAGATTTATTCAGCCAGGGTTGAGGATGGGAGATCCAGGGAGCTCACAAAAGTGTCTGTGACCCTTTCCCAAGGGGTTTTGGGAACTTCAATATTTAATGGGGAATTAGCAAGCAGGAGGGAACAAGAGGAGGGGTAAGCAGTGAGGCAAATGGTTACATTCTTATGAGGCTCTGATAAGTTTCAGTAAATCTACATTTTACATGTGAAAAGAGGGAGTAGAGGATAAAGTTATGTATTAATCACAGGGTAGGCACAGGGATGTCTCCGGTCTTGATCCTTGCTCTTGCCCTGTGAAGATAGGCTGATAACTGACATTGTCAGGATGAGTTTCAGCAGAACTTGGTTTTAGGGCTAGTTTATAGTGGGTAAGTCTTCTGAAAGATTCGGGGGGTTCAAGGAATTTCCTTATGAGGGAGGCGAGGCCATCTGAGTAGATGTGTGACCTTCTACTGTTGTGGAAACCGTCTCATCGGTGAGGCTATGACACCGAGCTGTGAAATTACAGCTGTCAGTTTGGGAATAAAAGGAAAGCAGTGTGGCCTGACTCAGTTCCCAAGCTTCACTTTCCCTCTGGCATGGTGAGTTTGGGGTCTCAAGATTTGATTCTGTTTTCTTTCACAAAGACATCTCCCATGAAAATTCATGAGAAACTGAGCATGAGGATAAACCTAGGCGTATCTCATTTTACCTTCTGAAACAGGTAGGTCTGCCTGTATTTAGACCTGACTTTAATATTTGAAGAATGGATGAAAAAGCACACCCTATTAAAACCCTCCCCCAACCCTCAACATGGAAGTTCAGATATCAACTTCTGAAATACTAAAATAAATATGCCAAAAAACTTTTAGCTCAAAAACATGATTTTTAAAAAATATATCCTAACTGACTGGAAGTTAGTTTTCATACTCAAACAACATCTTTAGTTGTATGAGACAAATAGAGACTACTGCGTGTTTAGGCCTAATTAGACCTGATCCTGTCCTACTGTGGATCTGCCTTAATTGCTGGTGGATTCTCTCTCTCTTAATGAACAGTACACCCTTCCTCTCCCTGAGTGTGTGTCTTGACCACAAACAGAACCCAAAGCATTGACTATAAACCTGTAAATACATAGAATTAAAGGCTTGTAGGCTTGTGGTTCTAGAAGATACTCATATAATTTTTCTTACAATTTTTTCAATACCAGTTTTTAAATCAGGAATTTATATTTACTCTGCTTATTTCATTTTTAGTAAGAAAAAACACAGCAATAGTTTTAAACTGTGGATATACAAATAAAAATGCTACTTTATAGTATGTCTTAAAGAAGACTATTTTTTATTAAATACTTACCATTGTATACACATTGAATTAAGGCAGTAGAGATAGCTTCTCCAAGCTCCCTTACATTGTTAACATTTAAACAGCTTTCCATACCTCAGGGATAGTTTTTAAATCTTATCTCACTTCTATTTTTAGCAACTTGAGAACTAGATAATTTTATTTCCATTTTATAGATAGGAAAATTGAACTGTGCACGTGTGCTCCAACAGGAGCAAACTCCACTTTTATCTGTTTCATATGCTGGACTTACGTGAAATGTTTTGTTTAAATAAAAAGATCATGGCAAAAAAATATTTGAAAACCACTCACCTACACCATGCTTTTCTCCACATAAGTACATAGTTAGATTCTTTAGAGTTGTATTACTTCTATTACCAGTAGAGGATAATTTAAATTAATGGAAAACACAAATTTTCTAAAATACAATTAGGTTTAAAATATTCTTTGGGGCTTAAAACATTTTTTTAAACATGTTTTATTGCTTAAATTTAAATTGCTTTGATTCAAATAAAGTTAAAAATGTTTTTTTCTTAGTGGAAAACTTCTAAAATATACCTTATTTTATGCACATATATTAAATATGTTCCTCATACTTTTAAATCATGCCTAATGAGTATTCTAAAGCAAATATATGTGTGTTGATAATAGAGGTTTTACAGTCTAAATTAGAGAGGTTAATTGCTTCAAGGCAATATACTATTAAGAATAGGCAGTATTTTACAAACTGAAGCTAATAGTTTTTTTGTAAACTCCGAATGAATTAATAAGTAATATAACACTTGGTTTTATTTACTACATACTTTGTATTAAGTTATGTACAATAAAACATGGCAATACACTTAACTGATAATAACTCTTAAAATGACTATGTGCTATTTTGAATTGATGCTAGCATTTTCTGTGTAAATAACATAGTCATAGTAGAATTTGTCAGGGTGGAGGATTGGGTGGGAATAGGATAAGGTTAGTCCTACTATATATAACTACTTTTGTGTCTTTAAGGAGGAATGATTCAGTTTCTCTTTCTTGAATAAGATGTTCCTTCTGTGAGCGAAAGAGACATGTAATCACTTAATATAATTTGAGAAGTTTCTTTTAGCGCAGCATCTTGTGTTGACACTTTGAACTTCTCGGAAATAAAGTGTGGGTAAATAAGGAAAAGGGAGGATTACTACTCTACAAAAAAATAAATATACAAATGCCTCAAAACTAAAGTGATTTATGACTTACATCTTAAATACTGCTGCACCTTCTAGTAAAAATGAGCAAGAGATACAGAATTGTTATTTTGTAAATTTACCAGCATTTACTTGGTATGGTGTATGGTATATAAATTAATCACATTATGACCTTCGTAGTTGCTGTGTTAGAAAGGAAAGGTAAAATTATTTTTGTAAAAACATATTGCATACTTTTACTTCTCGTTTTGTAGTATGATGGCAAAATGTTTTGGTTTTTGTTTCTAAAAAGCAGGTTTTCTAAGATGCCTGATTTTTGTCCGATTTCCTTCTTCAAACTATTGGAGAAGCAGAATATACCTAGCAATCTGCTTTACACACTTGAGTATGGAAAGAGGGTTACTTTCAACCAAAAACATCAAAGAAAGAAAAGTGTTTCCATAAAGTAATCAAATCATAGCTTCATCCTGAAGAATGCAGGCATATTATTTAAAATAATGAGTCAGTTGACAAGTCAATGAAGTTGATTTAGAGCTTTCAAGATTTGAATATAAACAATCAGGGTTGGGGACATTGAAACAAATATGCAGAAAAACCCATCATAAAAAGCACCGAAATTTTGCTTATTTGTTATTCATGATAGAAAATAGAGAGGTCTGGGTGAAATTGCCAAAAGTGAGCTGCAACAAAGCCAGAAAAGATTGGTGACAAAGTGTGTTGTAGAGATTTATAAGAATAACTGTGTCTACCGCATTTTTCCTTTGCTTTGCAATTTTTCCTGGATTGAAAACTACTTAAACTTTCAATCTCGAATAGTAAGATATCTTATTTCATTTTATTTCCATTGTTTAAAACAACAATTTGGTACTGAATTGTGTCTATTGTTATATTCCCTGGAATGTGTGTATTTATGTATTTGCGCACACAAAAATATACATATTTAGATGATCACAAAGTGTAGTTCAAGATTCAGACAAAAACTAAATGAGCCTTTGGGATTGATGGATTTTAATCACATAAAAGTGATGGTTATTCTATCAGAGTGTTATTAAAAAACAAACTGCCCGTTGTGTATTGTTTACTTCCTCAATAGCTGGTAAATGAATAAATTCCCAGGGCCTTTTATGATATTCAAGGTTTATCTTCTCCTTTGGTTCTTGTTTGGGTACTGTTTATTATATTCAAGCACCAGAATAGCATTTGACACTAGTAAATATGCAGTAAATGGTTGCCACTCTTATTTCAGATCCTACCATGATCTAAGCCCCAGAAAATGAACAAAAGAAGCCATCTGATATCCATGGGGAAAATTGAGGATAAAGCATATACATATGTAAACACACACAAAAAATTGAAGATTATTTAAAATAAACACTCAACTTAAAGGAAAAGTAGTAGAAATTGAAGTTTGCTCTGTGTATATCTAAATATATATTGTAGAGTGTATAGCTTAAGTCTAGATGAAGAACTTTCTCTACTTCCTCTCATGGTTCTGAAGTTTCTGAAAATGGCATCAAACTGCACTTTCAAGTCTGACAAAGGAAATATATCAATTCATTTTTTTTTTCTTTAAAATTCTCTTTGGAGCAACATCAACCAGAAACCTTTGTAATTGGTCAAGCTTTCTCTCTATAAAACCACGCATATGTACCCATTCTGAACATAAAGGATGTTCAGAATGAGGCCATACGTCCCCACTGGTTAAGCAGTAGACCAGTTGGCCTCTGAAAGAAGTGAGCATAGGAGCAATGGCACTGACAAATGCCTTTTGTCTGCTGTGCAGAGGCACCGTGGATTGCATCGTGTTAGGCTTCATCAGCTACCTAATGCAATGTAACTTGGGAGATAAGATAAATCAGAGGGATGACACCATATTAGATTTGAAAGATGAGAGCTCTTCCAAAGTAATTGCAGAGTGTATAAACGCTATTGACTTCAGGAGGTTATTGAAGTCAAAAGTATTTGTAACAAAACGAGTCTTTCAAGAGCTGGTAGCAAGTAAACAGAATCCTGCTTTTTTTTTTTTTTCCAAAAAAAATTTCCTAAGAAAAGGTGGAATTCTCCTTTGTATGTTTGTTTTATAGAGCTTTCATATTTAAGCTCATTTATTATTATATTACCAGCTTAGGTATTTACATTTTCTATGCATCTCATGTGCAAATGTATATTAAAGCACAGGAGATAAATTTTACTATTTAAGAATATTTTTATCAATTGCTAAATTGTTCTGAGTGTGTCTAAAACTAACTGAAAATGATTTTTTAAATAATATTTATGACTATATTAGCAAATAATATTTGTGACTCTATATTAGCAAATGACTCTTTTTTAATTGTTACCTAAATTTAACAAATTGTTTCTTATTAAAGTGGTATTATTTCCTTTTTAAAAAACACTAAAACTTTGCATTTTCTATTTATTATATGAAATGTCATGAATTTAATTTTGAAATTGAGAGTTTGAAAAAAGTTTTGTGATTGATTCTCTTTTCTTTTGTAGCCTACTGTGTGTGAACGGGAGCTGTGTGTGTTCGCTTTTCAAACCCTGGGAGTAATGAATGAAGCTGCTGATGAAATAGCAACTGGAGCTCAGGTAGTAACATAGGATGCTAATTATTTCTTATTTTGCTTTGAAAAATTGTTCCAGTCCACTAGTTATCTTCATTCTGCTATTCTTCGGAGGAAATTTTTGATAACTTCTTGTTAAGTGGCAAACTGGCATTTGATATTTTTAAAATATAAACTAAATGTTCTCTCATCATCTAATGTGTGTTTTGTCATTTTGCAATTGCCAAGGAGAGAAATTAAACCAAGTTTCTATTGTAAGAAAAATAATTGTAATTTCTTCTTACATGGTGGAGATATTGAAAACCTCATGCATGCTTTACGTAAAATTTATTTGTAAAGATATAGTGCTATAAAATGGAAGCCAATTTATTTTTAAAACTTAGGTGAAAAGATAAGAGGCCCAATATGTAATAAAAAGAGGACATTCAATTTTACAGTAGCAGGGTTTATGAGATAGGAAGAAAAGCAATCCATCAAAATTTCAAGATTTTTTTCCCCCTTAGAGAACGTGACTAAGCTACTAATTCATCTGTAAGAAAAAAAAAAATCAAAGAAAACCTCTAAAAATTAATGAACATTAATTAAGAGAGTCTAGACCAACCACATACCGAAACATATTATATGCTGTACTATAACGTTTTAACAAAATATAGTATTGGCAAAGAGTGGTATGGCAGATCAATGGCCCCCAAAATGGATCAGATTATAAATAATTTAATATATGTTAAAGTAGGTATCACCTCCTCACTTACTAAAGGGTTGTTTAATAAGTGAAGTGGAAACAAATGTCCTGTAACAGGGGATTGAATTGGTTTAGCACTTTACCTTACAGTGCGTGTAAAAACAAATTCCAGATAGCTTAATGAATACCTAGTTTAAAAAAAATTATATACCAATACAAACTATAGGACAGTAAAATGGAGCATATACAACATGAGGCAGTGCATCAGGCTTATGAAGGCACAACAGTTAAGTAATACAGATGATACCCTAGAGCTTAGGAATGTGTATATCCCTGAGCCTCATCATTTCACTGATTAAAACTGTGATGAATCCACCTGATGAAATATTTAGGGCAATATTTTTCATATAATTGAAGTATAAATAAAAACAAATACAAACACCAGAATTTTAGTTTTATATGATGTGAAAAAAATCATGTTTATTCCATGATTAAAATAAACTTCTAAACTATAGCTTTGTATTCCCTGCCCCCAACACCCCCAACATGCACACATTTGCATTTTAAAGGCTCTGACTGTCCCTAAAACTAAGACAATAGCTAACCTATACTTAGAGGGTTACTAAAATGCATCTGACCATGGAGAGTTTTTTTCTTTTTCATCCTTCTTTTTTTAAACCTGAAAGGTTTTCTTGTCCCTTGGAAATAATATTGCTAAAAGGAAAAAAAAGGCACTTTAATATATGTGATATTTATAGCTATGTAAAAATATTAAAACCTTACAAGGATATGTTGTATAAATATACACATGTGTATATTTATATAAATTTATGTATATGCATGTATATCAAAAATTTTTCAATCAGTATACTTAAAAATTAGACATTTTACTGTATGCAAGTTTCCCTTTAAAAAAGAAATAAAAGGCCAGAAATAGTAAATGATCAATTAGAAGGAAAAGTTAATATGCTAACAGTATGGTATGTCGATAGAATAATAGTTGGCTTTTTAAAATCGTTGTTACATCTTAAAATTAATGGTTTTGAATAGAAACAAATTTTAAATTATATAATGATAGATACAAAGCACAAGTATTTGATCAGCTCAAATTAGTGATTTAATTCTAAAGATCAATATCCAACAATCAGAAAGTTTAATAAGTCTACTCCAAAGACAGCATTTTTTCACACTTTATTTCTTAAAACATGTTCCCCAGTATTCTGGTCATAATTCTAAAGATTAAAACAAAAAGAAACCACCTCAGTAGTCTCATTGCCTCAGTTTACCCCCACATTTTGAAGTGGTGCTCTGGGGTCTGCGAAGACATTCCTCAGGACCGCTGCAGAGGACTAACCTGAACAACAGTGTCCTGTGGTCCAAACAGCTGCCATTCCAGCGCCCCAAATACTACTTCAACAGAATAGTTCCATTTTATTTGTTTCGATATTGGGCTCTCAGCTAAGATTTTTTTAAAAATTACTCTTGCAATGTTGGAAAATGATTGGTTTACAATTCTGAGTCCTCGTCTTTTTTAGACTACGTTGTAGACTGTTCCTGTAGGTGCCTTTCATAGTCACATGGACTTTCAGTCAGTAGAAGACTAATGACTAATGACTAAATGTTTCTCATTTGCAAGAGCTTGGTGGCCTTTCCTTCATGTCTGAAAGGGGTGTGGGTGGGGAGGGTTGCTCTGCAACTTGAACTGTAGATAATGTAATGTCCTTTGGAGGCACCCGATTCTGTAAATTTACAGACCTTTTTACCTTCGCTCATCAAATGTCCTAATTTTTTTTTACTTAAACTTAGTATTTCTTTGCATTTCCATACTAAGTATCTTAGTCAACCTCCAAATTGCTTCTTCAATTACATTATTCAGTCAAAGAAGGCAGATATATGAGTGTAACTTGTTGCCTAAGGCATGCATTATATATACTAAGATACTATTTAGAATCTTTAATTTTAAATTTTTTGAGTGAGGAAATATATTATTTGGTCCAAAAAAAAAAAAGAAGTCATAGTTGTATGCTCGCTTTTATATTTTATTTTCTTTTAATTCTTTTTGTTCCCCCTAAAAGAGTCTCATTCTGTCACCCAGGCCAGAGTGTATTGGTGTGATCTCAGCTCATTGTAACCTCTGCCTCCTGAGTACAAGCGATTCTCCTGTCTCAGCCTCTGTAGTAGCTGGTATGATAGGCACATGCCATTGCACCCAGCTAATTTTTATATTTTTTTGTAGAGATGGGTTGGCCATGTTGGCCAGGCTGGTCTTGAACTCCTGACCTCAAGGGATCCTCCCGCCTCATCCTCCCGAAGTGCTTAGATTACAGGCATGAGCCACCATACTCAGCCTCTCTTACATTTTTATTTATTATTTATTTATTTTTGAGATAGGGTCTCACTGTGTTGTCCAAGCTGGTCTTGAACTCCTGGGCTCAAGTGATCCTCCTGCCTCAGCTTCCCAAAGTGCTGGGATTACAGGTGTGAGTCACCACACCCAGCCTTTTATTTTTTAAAGTGGATGTTTTAGTCCATGAAATATTTAGAAAAATTAAGATATGCAAAGGAATATAAATCCAAATTGTATTATAAATGTTTTTCTTCTTAAAAAGTTTAATCCTAGTTTCTTTAACAGATAAACCATAAAATCACAGCAGCTTAACATGGTAGCATTTTGTCATTCACACACTCCAGTTAGAATGTTTGATGCGCCGCTTTCTGTGTGGTGACTGGGGAAACTGGACCCCTTCCATCATGTGGCCCTGCTGTCTTTACTATATGGCATATAGTAGAGAAAGTGAGGAAGGCATTCCTTTTTTCAAATCAGGTCAGCCCCTTTCCACTGATCATCTGGTGAAAGCCAGTCATAAGACTTTATTCAGATCAGATGCAAAAGTGGAAACATCCCTTGCTGAGCAGCTGCTTCCAAGCATTAGCTCTTTGTCCTGGAAGTGGGCAGAGAGTTTGAAACTTTGGTGCATGCCATGTAAGTGTGCCACAGTAGTTACACTTTTTAAATTAAAGTTAGGCTAAGACATACATTAACAGAAATATTCTACCAATTACATTTATTACCCATTATTACATTATAATTTACTTCAATGCACTAGTAAAAATATTGCTCAAAATTACATGGACTTTTATAAAGCTTCAATTGCATAGTAGGACATCATTTTTAAAGGGTTTTAGTGAGAGTGTATCCATCTGTGCCATTCCCCTTCTCCCTACAAGGTCTCAGAAAAGGCTGTGTTATCTTACTGATTCTTCTTTGTCAGAAGTTCTTGTTTGGGTTTTCATTAGAGAACAGTTAATGTTGAAAACAATCTGTATTGGGGTTAATGTGCATCTCTAGGGTAGGAGGAATGTGAGTGTGGGAGAGGAAAACAAAAATGAGGGTGTTATGTCCTTATGTTTATTGCTTGGAATATAACTTCTCACACACACACACAAACACACACACACACACATATATAGTATGCATGTATTTATATACACACACATAAATAATGTGTCAGGAACATTAGCTGTTTACATTCTAATGTTTTCTGAGTGTGCCTTGTGGATATGCATGTCTGTGTATTCAGGGCATGTTATGTCTGGTGCCTTGTGTGTTGATTGCTAATTATTCTAGGTCACTGGAAATTCTGGATGCTGTGATTGGGTGGGTGTGTTTTGTGAGTACCCATGCAACATAGTGAGCCCTATGTTATTAGTCACAATACTCTTCTCTTCAAAGCAGGGTAATAAAAAATTGGCCCACTCTTACTGTGCATTTTTTGAATGCCTGTCTAAAAACTGTCTAGAAATAGCTTTCCTTTCAAAGATATATGTATATATGTTTAAAATCTGCTGCTTCCTCATTAAGTCACTTGTATTCACACTGTAGATAAGTCTGTTCAGGTTAACTCCCATTATTTAGACAGTATCAATTTTCTTTATTAGGTGTCCAGAATGTATTTTTTTGAGGACTGGAAAGGGGAGCTACGCTTTAAGACTGCTATGTAGTACTACCTCTTAGTAGATTGTGCAGACAAATCATAACGTAGGAATCTAGCCATTGTCTTTAGCCAATCAAAGGTCATTGGTGGCATTTGACAGAGGAGAATAGGAAGAGGTCAGATGATGTCAGGCAGTTTGCTTCCTGGAGTATGCCAAAGTCTTTTCCTGCACATGGGGCTTCCTAAACCTGCTACAGTTTCTCCCCAGGTGGTCACATGTTTCCTTCCTGGACCCCACACAGGTCTCTGTTGAGATTCACCACCTTTCCTAGCCACTCGAAAACAGTGCCCCCGTCTGCATTATTCTCTAGGGCCTACTTTAATTTTTTATAACATTTAACAGTACCAGGAATCCTACTGAATCATCTCTTGTTTAACTGATATTTTATTGTGTATCTTCTCCCTTAGAATGTAAAGTTCACCAGAGCAGGGACTTGTCTGTCTTGTGCCTTGTCTTACCATAGGGCCTAGAACAATGCTAGCATATAATGTGTGCCCTTGAAAACGAGATACTAACTTGTGAGTAATGAGAGGCAGCACATGTTTGTTATTTTAAATTGATGGTCAAGTTTGGTCAAACGTAGTCTCAAGTCTTGAATTACTCATTTGAGAGATTGGTAGAGCCCTGGATCCTCCTCACTAACTTCTGCTACCCTGAGAGGAAGAAACAACGACAAAGCACTGGATGAAACCTGAAGAGTAGTAACTGTCTTATGTGTATATTTCAAGGTGGTAGATCTACTAGTATCCATGTGTAGGTCTGCGTTGGAATCTCCTAGAAAAGTTGTGATTTTCGAGCCATATCCTTCTGTGGTAGATCCTAATGATCCTCAGATGTTGGCCTTCAACCCCAGGGTAAGTTGTTATCCTGGCACATCAATCACAAAATTTTCTTTAACAGTAACAACAAAATTGAGATTGTAGCCTCATTAGGTTTCCTCTTTCTATCTAAATCTATCTCATCAAGCATGTTCATGACTATTTTCATTTCATCATATATTTTTGGGGACTCGACTTATGTAAACTCATTTTAATTTTAAAGATCATGGGTAAAGGGACAAGTTTTCCTTTCTTTTCTGCATTCTCACTTCAACCCTCCTTTCCTCTTTCCCTTCTTACCCCCCAGCTATCTGAAGGTTAGTGAAAGTTTAGTTCATATTGTTAATGGACCTGCCTTTCTTAAGGTAGCAATTTTATAAATGTTCCTGAAGATAAGGCAGAATCCTTTTGAAATTGCAAAACTTTCAAATTGCCTAAAAGCTAAAATTGCCTTGGTTTGTATTCCTAGTCAGCTGGAAATAATTTTATAGAAAAAACTGTATAAAATTTTCTTGGAAGAACTTTCTTCTTCATAAATGGCAACAGTACACATATTTAGATCTTGCTTGAAAACAAATTGTCAGCTTCATGACTGTATGCTGTCATTTGCACACTCTCAGCCATACTCTTTTGTTAACAATATTCCGATCAAAAGAAAATAAAAGCAAATGTGTGATTTGGAGTGAGTTTTTGTGTTTTAGAAGGATTCTGTGTTGACTTTATTCATTATGGCTTAGTGTTTTAGTAGTGAAAACCTCAATCGGGAGCCCCGTAACTTTTTTGTGTTTCTAGATTTTTCTTCCATGGCTAAATATGATTCTGTATACTTATAGAAGGATTGGCATTGTTTTCTCTGTTTCTTCCCTCTGACTCAAGTCCTTGAGCCATCTTACTGTAGTCTTCCCTCTTATGTACACAAAACAGTAATTGCTTTCAAATTGACCCCATTGGAAAATTCACATATGAAACTAATATATTTCTCTAGTGATATGTAGACTTGCAACAACTTATAAGCAAATGCTGTTTTTTAACATCACTTTTTCATTAAACAGAAAAAGAACTATGATCGAGTAATGAAAGCACTGGATAGCATAACTTCTATCAGAGAAATGACTCAAGTAAGTATGTCATCTGGTCTTGTACAGTAGTATATTTTTAAAATGTCTGAGAGTTCTAGCTATGTAGTGAAATGTAGACTTTTCTATTGTATTGGGTGTAATTAAAATCATTTCAAAATCTGTGCTGTATTGAGATGTTTTAATTAAATCATACCAGTGTATTATCATGTAAC
This sequence comes from Sapajus apella, assembly GCF_009761245.1. NCBI lineage: Eukaryota > Metazoa > Chordata > Mammalia > Primates > Cebidae > Sapajus > Sapajus apella. Next base: position 87,246,139 of record NW_022436941.1, on the reverse strand, counting down.
ACTGTGACTTCAGGAAAGTAAGTGGATAATTATAAGATAATTATACTTATCAAACGCAGGCAAGAGCCTTGGGTACATGTAGATATGTCGGGATGTTTTAAGGCAAAGCTTAAATATGGTACCATCTTCTTAGACTGTCAGTTTTAATTGACGGTAGCAATTTCAAAACATTATTTGAGTATTAAAATCAGAAATGTTCCTTAAAATGGAAATTTCCCATAAATATTTTATATAACACAGAATCCCAAATCCACTTTGGAAGATGCCAGACTGCCGTAGAGTATGGGTTTATGTTTTTGGTCATTGAGGGAGGCTTTGGTGGAAAAGTTTGATGAGGAAGGATCGGGGTTTGTTATGAAAATCTTATACACCCCTGGGCTATAATCAAGCACTTGGAAAAGCACACACTGTTGAATTATTGAGGCCCTTCCACTGCCAAAGACTTGGAGAAGGTTTAAAACTCCTCATTGTAAGTAGAAATTAATAATCTGAGATTAACAACACATTATGTGTGCAGCTTTTATTGCCCTAGAGACCATTGTAGGCTTATAATGAGTGTTACCCTGGGTCCTTTATTTTCTCTGGGGAGGGAATCCTGGGACCCTCCTGTTCCTGTCCCAGGGCTCACTAAGCTTTCTCTCCCCCCACTGTCATCTCTAATCCTCTATAGGAAGACAATATTCAAAAAGTACATTTTTGTATTTCCATTTTGATTCTTGATTCTTTTGATCATCATTTATTCATGTAGTCAAATATTCATTCATTCACTCAATAAATAGTGTGTGTCTGGCAAATAGTAAACAAGAAATCCTTTAATTCACAGGTGCTATTATTTGCTTAAAAAACCACCTTCCCTTCGGGTTGTTTTTCTATGCCAGTACCTTTCTGTATTATCTGAATTCTTTCTCAGACATGCACTCCTTATTTGTATAGGGAAAGAAAACAATAAAATGCTTTTCCATTTAGGAGAAAAAAAGAACATATTGCAGTATCTTACAGAAAGTTATATAAACATTTTTAGCCATGAAAAAGACTTTGGTAAAAGGTATTTATACTATACCCTAGACCCTGATTATTCTTGGATTTAAAAATAGCTACCAACTCTGACTCTGGAATCAGCTCTCTGCCAAAAACTGCTTTCTTTATTCTGGGTCATGTGTAAGCTATTTTAATAGGAGGGAATGTACACGATTGAGCATCAGCCTAGGAAGTTAGAGGCCAACATTGTATAACTGACTTGTCAATGAATGTGGCCTGTGACCTTGGCGAGGTGCTTAATTGCTTGGTGCTTCACTGTCAAGATGGAAATAGTGCTGCTGCAACCTCTTTCAGTGTGTACTTCATAGGGATGCTCTCAGGGTTTATCCAGTCAAATTCTTTAAACCTTTCTGAATAAATACAACATTATACTGTGCTGTTTTCTAGAATGTACTGTCCTATACATAGCCCTAAATTGTCACAGAGAGATGGCTCTTTGTTTTGTGAAATGGTTGTCTGGGTAAATCCCATTAAACACTTTTTAGAGAAAGATTTGTCTTAGGTAAATTGTGCCCAAGTTTTTAATGTAAAGGTCTATACCTAAGTCTGGACCTTCAGATATGAGCATGAGTGTAGCTCTCACAAACTTTGCTTTAATATTAGTTATCAGTTAAAACGGTCATTGTCAAAGAGAATCTTTACAGGGCACTTGCAAAGATGGCAAGACAGGTTTATTCAGAGCACTGCAGCAGGGGAGAGAGACTGCAGCATAAACTGAACTCATCTCCAGGTTTTTAAAGGTAGAGAAGAGGAAGCAAAAGGGGCTACAAGTAAGTGAAAAGGCAAGGAAAAGAAGATGGGACTAGGAGAGTTATGTAAAAATGGAAAGTTACAGAAGGGGTTAAGTGGAGAATTACCAAAAATGGTTTGGCGAAGTGGGCTGGTACAATATACATTTTGTGGTTTGGCTGCAGAAACTCAACAGGGAAACTCAACAGGGCACTGGAGAGTGGTCATCTTTAGGGACATAGCCTAGTGTAAATGGAAGCCAGGCTAGAATCTGGACAAGTCTTTTAACACAGTGTTTGGGCAAGTCATTTTTGTGGCATGGAAACTCACGGTTCCCATCATCTTGGGAGAAAAGGCTACAGTAATTGTCGTTGTTCCCATGTTAAGTCCATAGATTTTTAAATCTTACTAGCTTAGACATATTGTTCTGTCTGATTTACCTGTTGTAAAAAGGGAAAAAGGAATTTTTATGAAAAATCAAAAGTATAATGACTTTTTTTCAGGCACCTTATCTGGAAATCAAGAAGCAGATGGATAAACAGGATCCCCTTGCTCATCCCTTACTGCAATGGTATAAAATTTTAGTTTTCATCTTAATGAAGACAGCATCATTTTCTACTGCTTGCTTTAAGAGAGAGAGAAAAAAAAAAGCCTGTCTTACAAATCCTGCAGTGCTACAGTTCTACAAGCTTAGGAGACCTGGTGATTTTACAACCTGGGAGTCCTTAATGACTCTCACTTTAATTAAATCTTATACATCACAAGGGGAGGAGAATGCTGTCACACGCACTACCTGGGATAAATAGTGCATTTGACAGCAGTTTGCCTATAGTTTTAAAAGATGTGATTAACTAGATTATGTGGCAAAGACATTTTGGTTCATTTAATTTTCTACTTCAGTGAGGACTAAGTGATGAAACTCAGTGTTTCAACCTTTATTATTGAAATCTAAGCTAAAATAAATGTTTTTTATATGTTGCTCCCTTAACAAGGACAGTATAAATGTGATTAACTCTTTGCTTGCTCACTGCAGAAGATGCATAGTTTCAGAGTGAGCCAAGTGATGGATGTAGTGTTAGCCCAGCATGAATTCTAGAAGGAGGGCTAGACTATGAAGAGGAAAGGTGGTTTGAGAAGTCACCTTGCTGCGATGCCCATTTCAAATAATTTGCTCTCTTCTACTTCAAGTAATTTCTCCTCTTGTTTCTCATTTGCAAAATGAAGACACTGGTTTCTACTCAGCATTCCTTATACGGGTTTTATATACATGTCTCTTTTAACTTTGAAAACTCCAACTCCATGAGATTTACCATACAGAAATACAAATGTAAGGCTTGTAAGAGATTGATATGAATGAGCACTCATTCCATGCTATGACCAGGAAGTTTTAAAAAACATGTAAAGGTGGGCAGAGGCAAAAGAACCTGGCTTCCTCAAGATTCTGATTACTTAACTTTCACTTCATTAAAATTTTGTAATACACATTTAATTTAGCTTAACAAGATTATAACAAAAATTAGATATAGGCTGGGCACAGTAGCTCACGCCTGTAATCCTAGCACTTTGGGAGGCCGAGGTGGGTGGATCACCTGAGGTCAGGAGTTCAAGACCAGCCTGGCCATCATGGTGAAACCCCATCTTTTTTTAAAAAAATATATTTTTAAATAAAAATAAACAAAAAAGTTAAATATTTTAAAATTTATAAATTTATAAAATTTATCTAAAAAATTAGATGTAGAAGCCTTCCCTCTTTGTATATGTTATAATCTGTTACTAAATTCTGATACATTAAGTAAAATAACACTAAATCTCCATTGTAACCTTTAAGTTTTTCTCATTGTTATATTCAGATTGAAGGTAAAACTTGCAAGTATCTAGTTGCTTTCTTTTTTTCCTTAAAGTCAGACGATTAACTTTTAGTTCTGGTGATCATTTCCTTCAGCTTGTTAGTCACTCTTTTTTCAAGATAAAGAGAGTCTACCAAAACTTGATGTACTTCTCCCTACTTATTATTTTATGTGCTGAAAGTATAAAGCAGTTCCTTTCAGATACTTGAATTTAATTTTTTTCAATTGCAGTGCCTACGTATGTTGGATTTTTATATATAAACCACTGTATATATCAGCTCAAAGAGACCCTCAAATATTTAAAGAAAAAAAGTCTTCATGAGAACTTATCCTTAATTTAAGCAGTGCACAAGAGGAATAAAAGAAGCAGATCCATGAATCGCTGTTCATCTTTGTATTTGGATTATCATTATTTAAAAGTACATTCAGAAATATTCAAATGTTCATTTTGCTGACACTTGAGGTTGTGCTTATTAAAAACTATGTCTTAGGTTTTAGGAAACTACTTCCCAGTGTGTTTTCTCAGATTAAAATATTACCTTTTTTGTTATATAAGCTCTTTAAATTGTTTCAAGAAGCAAACCTAAATTATGCAACTAAATGAAATTATTTCTAAGTTTAGTTTATGGAAGAGCAAAAATAAGTTTTAATTACTTGCCAGCTAGGAAAAAGAACTTTAAATATATTTGGCTTATATTTGTGACTAATGGATCATTTTAATTTCAGGGTGATATCAAGTAATAGGTCACATATTGTGAAACTGCCAGTTAACAGGGTAAGTTGTTTCTTTACATGTGCATACAGAAATGGGAGGAGTACTTATCATTTGGGAAAAGTGACCTCGTGAGTTTTAGGCAGCCTCTCCAAGAACTGAGTAAAACCAGGTTAAATCTAATTATTTAGTTTGTAATAGCCGTTTGTTCACTAGCTCCAAGCCTTTCCAAGATAATAAATTCATATTCAGGCTGTTTCAAGTAAATAAAAACATCAATATGAAATCATTTAGTCATTCCACAAGCAATAGAAAAATATTATCTGGAGATTGATCAGAAGGAAGTTAATGTGCTTTGTAATCACTGTCAGTTTCATGTTGGCACATTTCCACTTTTCTATAGCTGAGAAGCTATTGACCTCAGCTTACTTATCAGCCTAGTAAGCTTAAAAAATAATAATTTGTAAAAAGCTATTAGACTCTGTATTTCACTTCTGATCATCACCTAAGAGCTGTATTAAAAATCTCATTTTCACCATCTATGAGTCTCTAAATGTGAGATTCCTATGTGCTATTTTCCTGTATGGCTATATTCCTTAGAAGATGTCATCAAGCTATTAATCTAAAAGATTCTGCTTTTCATTTCTTTCCATGACCAAGGGAGAGACTATATTTGAATGTAGGCAAAAATTCCCAATTTTATAAATATATGTAAATAAAGCATAATGAGAATTTTTGCAGTTTATAAACTTTTCTGCTTAGCAAACTCCAGAATATTTCTCCAGTTGAATAGCTAGTATATACTTATGGACTCAGTAATAAAAGTCTTAAAAGAAATGTAATTAAGAAGGCAGATCTGCTTAAATATGATTGCATACTGTATTCCAGAGCTAAGTATAAATGACTTTGGATTGTCTGTTTCCTATTCCTTTCCCAATAGTCCAAAGAATTATTCTTTGTATTTGTAATTCCATGTGACTTATGATTTATGTCAAGTTTTAAAAAAACTTATACAAATTAGCTTGCTAATGTGGTTTGTGTAAAATTACTATAGTTTGAAAGTGGGTAACTCTTAAACCAATAAAATTTGCAATTGTCTTCAGCCTGAATATATGTTAAGTTTTACATGTTTTTGTTTGTTGTTATTTTAAAATGGCAGCAATTGAAGTTTATGCACACTCCGCATCAGTTCCTTCTTCTCAGCAGTCCACCAGCCAAAGAATCCAATTTTAGAGCTGCTAAAAAACTCTTTGGAAGCACCTTTGCATTTCAGTGAGTAAGGCCTAATGTTAATGGGGGTGTGCTCCACCCAGTTTTCCAGAAATGTATGGGGAAGATATCACTGCCTTTCAGTGAAAAGTCATTCATGTTGAATGGTCATTCATGTTGAATAGTCAACTACATAATACTTGATTTGGCAATCCAGAACCTTCAGAAGGCATCATGACTTATTATGTTGTGACCCACTTTGAAGATAACTAATTTTCTGGTTTTGCTTTTTTCTTTCCATTTTTTTTAGTGGCTCACACATTGAAAACTGGCACTCCATCCTGAGGAATGGTCTGGTTGTTGCTTCTAATACACGATTGCAGGTAAATTTTCTGAATGCTATTTAATAAGACCTCATTCTTCTTCAGAATTGAGATTCAGCACGCAACCCTGTTGTTGGGTTTTTATTGCAAAAGAGGAAGCATGTGAGCTTTAAAACATTATATGGAATTTTTAGTAGGCATACTAGAACTGAAGCAGGAGTCATCTGTACACGATGATCTAAACCCAAAACCCAAAATGGATCATACAATGGAAAGAAAGAGAAAGACTGGTCGCAGTGGCTCACACCTATAATCCCAACACTTTGGGAGGCTGAGGCAAGCGGATCACTTGAGGGCAGGAGTTCGAAACCAGCTTGGCCAACATGGCAAAATCCTGTCTCTACTAAAAATACAAAAAAAAAAAATTTAGCCAGGTGTGGTAGCGCATGCCTATAATCTAAGCTACTTTGGAGGCTGAGGCAAGAGAATAATTTGAACCCAGGAGGCAAAGGCGAAGGTGACAGTGAGCTGAGATCATACCACCGTACCTCAGCCTGGACAACAGAGCGAGACTGTCTCAAAAAAAAAAAAAGAAAAAAGAAAGAAAAGAGAGTTTAATTTCTTATGAGGAAACAGTAAAACAAATCACACTTTTAACTTAAATGGAAAAACATTATCATGCACAAAGTAAAATCATACAGGCATTCTGTCTGTTAATTCAACGTACATACCTTGAGTACTGGGCCTCCATATGAATGCTTTTAGAGAATAAAATGTAGAAATAAGCGAAGCCGAGATTGGGTACTAGAGAGCCATCTGATACCTGCCTTTGTGCCTCCAAGACAGTACTTGGTGTTAATAGCATATCGTGGCTGTCATCTTCATCTTTATTTATGCCTTTCCTCCTGCAGATTTCACTTCACTCTCATGCAGCTGAATTTGTTTGCATCTGACAGCATAGGACGTAAGGAAATGATTAACTCAGTCACTTGAGCCAGATCTCATATTACGAAGACATTTTAGATGATTCAATTAAATGTTAAATGTTAAATGCATTTAGTATTCAGTTCATACTAATAGCATGTGAGGGCTCAGGACGTAGAGATAATAAGAAAGAAGTTTAGTTGTTCTGAGCAGTTTCTTAGACCAGTTGAAGGGTTTCAGTTATTGAAACTTATGTAACTTAAAAAATGTAATAAAGGATAAGAACAGGATGACAGACAGTGTTATTTAATGAAAATCTGAGCAGGTCACTTTGTTTATACACCAATATATAAATCCTAATCAAAATGCCTTACTATGTCTTTCAGACCAAATTTAGTTTCTAAAATTTTAGTTCTATTAAAATAAAGGCCTACTAGTATACTTTACAATAAGTGTAATAAGTGACTGTCTTTATTACTGGTAAGATGGAAAACATTTATTAAGAATCTTTTTCCTCTAGATATCATTTTTCATATATAAACTGAGTTTTAAACACAAGGATATTAGTACTGTTTTCAAATGAGACCTTGGAATAGAAGCTCTATCATTTTTTTCTAAGACTGAATGTTCTGACATGAAAGTGAATGCCTTCTTTTGTCAAATATTAACATTTGAACCATGGACAGACCTCTCTCTCTCTCCCACTCTTCTCATCTTAGCTCCATGGTGCAATGTATGGAAGTGGAATCTATCTTAGTCCAATGTCAAGCATATCATTTGGTTACTCAGGTAATCTTGTATTTCATTTCTTACTTCAAATTTGTTAGGTTTAAATTTTCTTATTGTTTATACTCCATGCACAGCTTTCTATTGTGCCTTATTAGGTATATTTTTATTAAATTTATTTGCTAAATATCAAAAGCAAAAACAAAGCTCAATGCCAAGATGAATTTATAGTACTATCCCTAGTGTATAAAACAGAATATATGTTTTGTCAGTTAAAAAATATTTTATTTAATATTTCTTATATTTATTCCTTCCACAAATGAATATTGAGACTGTATTATATGCAAAGCACTATGCAGGGCACTGAGAAGTACACATACATAATAACTTTAAGTGTAATTCTATATCATGTTAATTTCTTATCTTTGGATTATTATATTATCTATAAAGAAGTTTTGAACATTATGGAAACATTAGAAGTAGAAAAACACCCTCGAAATCACCTTTCTTTTTAACAACTTCTTGTATATTTGGTGAGAATGTAGGAAAAAATACTTTGGAATAAATTGAAAGCTCGTGCTTTGAAGGAGCCTGGTGAGTTCAAAATACAAAAGAATGATCACCAAATTGTTAGCATTAGTTATCCCTGGTGGAATTTGTGATGTTTTCTTCTTTTCACTTTAACATTTTTGGAATATTTTATAATGATCAGTATGATTTATATAACGACTTACCTATTCTAGTTTAAATATAAAATAATTATGCTCATTGTAGAGATTCAAGCTGCCCAGAATTTTTGAAGAGCAAATGAAAATTTCTCTACTACAGCTTCGGTGTTCTGTGTATTTTCCTTCACATTTTTAAGTGGCTTTATATACATATAACTGCATATGTAATCAGTTTTCCTTGTGTGCTTGTATGTGTGTGTGTGAGATTATACAATCACATTACATGTATAGGAGATGTCATTCCCATGGTGCCTGAACGGTAAATCTTAATATCCTCATGTTATAGGAAAGGATACTTAGAGATCTGATAACTAGCTGAACATTAACGAGAACTACCTAATTCATTTACCAAAGTTCATGTTCTTCCAACCATAACAAGTTGTTTCGCAGTGATAGGAAACTTGGAATGCTTAAAACTGGATTTATAATTAGAAATACTAAAAGAAAACAGCAACATTGATAAGTGCTAAAATGCTTATGAAAAGAAAACTTTAAAAAATTAGAAGGTTGCATGTTAACAAAAAAAAGAAAAATTGGGATAAAAACTATATGAAAAATTAAAATATAATCATTTAAGTAATAACCATAGTTGTTCAACAAAGCACCCTAACCTTAGGGCAAAACAACAACTTCATTATGTTCATAGATTCTTTGGGTTAGGAATCTGGGGTGGGACTTGGCTAGGTGATTCTTTAGCCTCTTGAAGTATCCCCTGAGTGGCACTCAATTGATGGATGGACTACACTGGCAGGTCTGAGACAGCCTGACTCATATTCAAGAGTTGGGGAATTATACTCTCTCGGTGGCAAAGAAATACTGTTGCAGTGATCTCTGAAAATATAATATGCCAAAATAACACTAAGAAAATAAAAACCAGGAAGTGTAAAATACTTTAGAGATAGGAAATGGAATAACAAAGAAGAAATTGGTTAAAATCAGACTCTAAATCTTGCTAAAACAGTACAAAATAAAAGCTAAGAAATCAGCTTAAATAAATAAATACCTGCTCAGCATAAAGAAAAAACACAGCAAGTTATCAAAGTATTGTGATTTTCTGCTTTTTATACTGGTCTATAGACACCTTTGATGGGCACATGGAAAGAATCGAGGAAAGGTATAAACTGTGTGAATGGATGTAAAAATTTGTCTGTGTATATGTGCATTTGTCTGGAGAGGGAGTACATAGGGTTTGTCAAATTCTTGAATGGCTCTTGATCTGAAACAAATGTAAGAGTCACTGAAGTAAGATGACGTAGCATCGGTAGTTGATTTTGAAGGCTGAAAAGGTAGGTGTAAGAGAACAGGACAGCTTCTCTGCATATGCACCCTTTGCTTTTTGGTCAGAATTGTGTTTGAAATGCAAGGTCTTCTCAACCTGTCCCCATCCACCCCTGGACTTTTTCGGAAGGCCTGGAAAAGTTAAATACTTTGTAAATTTGTAAACAGGCTTTTCCCCATCTTATTAAGCCATTTACTGAAACAACTACAAACGTCGACATCTATCTTAACTTCTGGTTTAATAATAGATGAACACTTTCTAAAAAAGTATAGATACAAATCTACCTATTATAAAACAAATATATATTTTAGTTCTGCTTTTCTGAATTATCCACCGTAAGAAATTACGGCATTTACATAGTAAGCTAAGATTTGTGACTATCACAGGCAAAAAACCTTAATATAATTTGTCTTAATGAGAAGAAATGTTAAATTCTACATAGAATTTTTAAGTTATATTAATTTTATGCAGAAGAATTTTTATTCTTGCTTTCAATGCAAGAAAAAATAGACTCAGGTGCTGAGGGCACAGACCTTTGTTACTGTCTCTAGCCTGATGTGATCAAACTTTAGCTAGAATGGAACTTTTCATAGTGGGTGGATCGTACTTTGAGCCGCATCAGACAGCTTTGTCCCTAAATTATTATTTTGCTGATGTTTTCAGGGATGAACAAGAAACAGAAGGTGTCAGCCAAGGACGAGCCAGCTTCGAGCAGTAAAAGCAGCAATGCATCACAGGTGTTGTAGTGACTTGAGTGACTACTTATGATTAATGAACTGTGGCCTCATTAGCCAGCGGAACTTGGAAAAATAGGCTTTTTAAGTCTGCAAAATTATTTAGTGTGGTCATTACTTATAAAGGAATAAAACTCGCTCTGAGATGCAATAACTGCATTACCTCCACACGATGATTATTCGACAGATATTTATTATCTACCATTGTAATAGCAGAGATACTCCTAGACAGTAGAATACAGTGATGGCCAAAAGTAGACACGTATTCCAGTTCTCTTACAGCCTACATTCTACTGAGGGGTATAAATAAATAAAATACATATTTATATAGATAGAATGCTAGATATTATGAAGAAAAATAAATCAGTGACAGAAGACATTTAATGCTGTCTAGTGGAAGAGGGATCTGGGATGAATGTTAAATGGGATGGTCAGGAAAGGATATTCTAAGAAGGTGACATTTGAGTCAAGACCTACAGTTGATGAGTGCATGAGTCATGTGCCTCTCTAGGAGAAAGAACATTCTGGGCAGAGAGGAGAATGACCATCAATCCCATGTTGTTTCAGAGAAAGCAGGTATATTCTGGGCAAATTAAAAATTCATCTGATAAATATTGTTACTTTAAATTTTTAAAAAAGAGTATAGCTAATGTAATATCTGAAAACAAAAACATCCCAGTTTTTCTACATGAGATGTTCCCGAAACCTCTGTGACCTAGTAGATGATGCTATTAAAACATGGGTTGGTTTTGGATAGTTAGATGATCTGAAGTAATTGATTTTGATGTTTGAAAAGATCATGCAAATTTAATTTTGTTTACCTTGAAATAAAGAGACCAAGCTTTTAGTAAAAATAATTCTAATTCTATGTTGTGAGGCTATTGAACCCTAATTTACATTTTTCAGTTCACTCATCTTAAGAATAATTTAGTAATGATTATGTACAGAAATTAAATGAGACAACAAAAATAGTTTAATAGTAAGAGAATGCAAGGAAATTGATGGTAGTCTAAATAGGCCTCCCCCCCACCTGGAGCCATCTTAGTGACTATTATTTTTTAATGATGAACAGTTAGTTTTTTTTACTATAGTGTTCCATTCTGACTCTAAGTTTTAATTTTTTTTTTGAATTTAGTCACAGAAAAAAGGACAGCAATCTCAATTCTTGCAAAGCCGTAATTTAAAATGCATCGCCTTATGTGAAGGTAAGTTGAAAATTTTACAAACCTCATAGTGTTAGTTCCTACCTCATGTATAATTAAGAATATAAGTATATTTACAGAGTGCTTATAGTGGATTAGGGAAAGCATTAGTCCTTGTGACCATCTCAGAGGGCACAAATGCAAAAATGGATACAGTGAAGATCATAAAGGTTCAAACCAAATTGCAGAATTGGCAAGAATTCAAACAGTGATATATTTTATTTCTGGCAGATAATTCCAGAATGGTAATTATGTCTTTCTGATCAAGTAATCCTTATCTCTTTAGTTAATGTGCTACCTTCCTCTTAAAGTTGGTATTTGAATATATGATACGATGAAAAATGTGAAAGATGAACCAAGCACTGAGGAGATAACCTAGTAGATCTTCCTGTTCCTACACTGAAATTACAATTTCATTCTGTACTTAGGACAGAAAAATTGATGGGTGATTTGCAAGATCATATACCTTTCTTTGTTCTTGCTTTAAAATATGACTTGGGCTAAAAATTTATTTTTTCTTTTTGTGTTAGGAGTTTTAGTAACTACTGTCAACTGTCTTAAGTTTTCAACACACAGTGGTTATGTAGGACATGAACTTACTCTCTACATAGTTCTTAAATCAAGACCTATCTTCTTTTTGTAATACTTAGATGAGTTCCTTTTTGTTATACCAGTTGTTATTTGAATTATAAAGTTGTTACATGGCCTTTCACTGTTTTTAACCTATATTTCTTGATAGACAGTAAGGTTAAACAATTTTTGTGTTTTCATTAATGCCTGTACTTTTGCTTTAGATTTCAAAGAGGAGGGATATATTAAGTTGGAATGGACTAGGATTCCTTTAGAATAAAGTGGTTCTTCACTTTTTTTTCCCACTTATAGTGATCACCTCACCCGACCTGCACAAACATGGAGAGATATGGGTTGTCCCCAATACTGACCATGTCTGCACACGATTCTTTTTCGTGTAAGTGTAAATGCTCAAATTTGTATGTTACTGTCTTTGCCACAAATGGGTTAGTGGTGACTGAATTATCGTTTGGTCTCTTTAGCTGACAAGATATAACATGTAATTGATTTTAACATCAACTAATATTTTTGTTTTATTTTCAATAAACATTAAAAAAATCTAAACAATGGTTAAATGCTATTAACTTAGAAGAGCTGATGAAAAACAGCTATTAACTTAGAACTAAAGAAAAACATCATCTTGGCTGGGCACAGTGGCTCATGTCTGTAATTCCAGCACTTTGGGAGGCCAAGGCAGGTGGATCACATGAGGTCAGGAGTTTGAGACCAGCCTGGCTAACATGATGGAACCCCGTCTCTACTAAAAATACAAAAATTAGGTGGGCATGGTGGTCCATGCCTGTAGTCCCAGCTACTTGGGAGATGAGGCAGGAGAAGAGTTTGAACCCGAGAGGTGGAGGTTTCAGTAAGCCAGGATAGCACCACTGCACTCCAGCCTGGGTGACAGAGGGAGAATCTGTCTCAAAAAAAAAAGAAGAAAAAACAAGAAAAGAAAAACATCATCTCTGTCTCTCTAACCATCTCTCTGTAGTATGTATATGTATATACATAAATACATATACAAAAGTATATGTATGTATATACATACCATAAGTATACATACAAAAGTATACTTGTATATATATCTACATACATACAAGTATATATATATATACATACAAGTATACATACAAAAGTATACTTGTATGTATATATATACACATACATGCATATACTTTTATTTTTAAAATGTAGAACTGAGATGAAGAACACAATCATGAAAAGGTCTTCCTATAAAAGATTGATCTACATTCCATATAATATGGGCTGGCAGTGTGGTACATTTTGATGTGAGGTTTTTTTGGCACGGCTGTGTCAAAAGAGCTACATTAAAATATAAAAGCATTATTTTTAATTCCTAAATAATGAGTGCAATAGACCAGTCTAGCTTTCACTCTACGCTTGGCTTCCAACCCTTTTCCCATGCTTTTCACACCTTACCCATGATCCTGTCACAGAAAGGATTTCAGGGAAGAATTGAGCGTATCTGTTTTGTACTTTATGCCGTTTTCTTAAAAGAAGCTGAAAAATTGCTTCTTAAGATTGCTTCAGTATACTGCGTATCTCTAAAACCCTGCACATTCAGCATTGGATCTGTTGGCTTGTTGACAGACTATTCACAGTGAAACTTATGAGCTGCCTGGTTTTCTTTTGGATGATTTAAAAACTGTGATGGTTCTTACGATAGATATTTACTGGCTATAGATTTCTTTCTTAACAGTGAGGCAGCACTGAGTATAGTAGAAAGAGCCCTGCTTTTGATTAGATAGTTTGAATCCTAGCTGAATAATAATTAGTAAAGTGATATTGCCTAGATGTATAACCCGTCTAAGCTTCATCAGTAAAATGATAATAATGTTTATCATTTATGTATAATCATTTCTGTAATAATCATTTCTGTAATAATTTCTGTATCAGTCAGAATCCAAACAGGAAACAGATGACCCGTGAAAAATATTTTTGTGTCATCCACAATTAGATTATTTACAAGGTATGGTTATAGGGAAACCACTGGTCCTGTGTAGTACCCTGGATCTATTAGCACCAGAGCTGTTATACATTCCCAGGTACAAAAGGACACAGGCAGGAAGCAGTCCTGCTGGGAAGCTCCATTGGCCAAACCCTGCCAGAAGCTAGAGAACAGTGTAGCTTATTGAGAAAGTCCTTACAGGTCAGGCTCCTGGGGCAGAAGGACTCCAAGAGAATCCTGGGGGCTCCTAGAGAAGGTGTCTGCACACAGTGCCTTTAAAGGTTATTAAGAGGATTAATTTAGCACAATGCAGGTCTTGGCTACTGAAAAGATCATTAAATATTTTTTTCTCTCTTCTTTCTTCACTATCTTGATTGTTATTCACTATTAGATGCTTGGCCTTCCAAAAAGGAACCTTCAGTCATGAATTTATTTCATTGAGAAATCTTGAGATTTTGACAGAAAAGTAACTCCAGAGTCCTTTTCTTAGCCTGTCATTGAATCAGTTCATCTACTCCTGCATCTTGCTAAAATGCAAATTAATCGAGCTAAATAAACAACCTTCGATATTTAAATAGACAGTACCATTCTTCTGAACTTTTAGATAAATTATACATAACGCCTATCTGTAGGGATTTAAGTGTTCTGGGGGTGTTTACTGGAGAAAAGCATTTCTGTATTTCATAAGCAAAAATTGAGGATAAATCATAAGAAAAGAGAAGTACACTCAGATATTTCCTAAATAATCTAAGGGAAAATATCATATTAAAATAATTTTCATTGCTTTATAAACACAAATGAGATTTCATCCTTTTTCTCTGAGACTTATTAAGGAAAATTGATAAATTCAAAACATATCAGAAGGAGAATCTATCCACTCATTAATGTGCATTCTAATTGCAACCATCAGTTTCTTTCTCTATGAAAGACATGATCGCAGAGTTCTGCTAGTGGTGAGCCTCCCTAGCGCGTGGTAACACCTAGAAAAAGAATAAATCAATGAGAATGAAGATAAGACAAAAACTCAATTTCTTTTCTTTTTATTTTAATTTTTGATAAATTATGTGATCCTGGATGTTAGAAGCTTTGCCTAATGACTAGGATATGAGTTAATATGGTTATCTTTTTTTAAAATCGGTTATCAGGTAAAAATATTAAAAATTAAAATAACTCCCATGCTAATCTGATTTCTGCAGTTGAGATGATAAAAGTCACATAATATACTAATAACATGTTTGCCAACAAGTAAACAACACAGAATGAGAGAAAAATTGGAGGGAAATTTTAGTTAACAGTCTGGTGTATCAAAAAAATGAAAGTAAAATTTAAAGAAAGATAATCAATTTAAAAAAAGGGAAGAGGAGATTTAGAAGTTCAAAAAATTTTTGTTGCAAAATTCCAAAATGAAGAAATTTAATTAAATAAAAGTGCTCCAGGCAAAATGTAATAGTTCAGATGTTATAAACAGATCCAAGCCAATTCCCAGTTTCTGGGAACTGTGAGTAAAGCTTGATTACATGACTCACCTTGAAATGTATGTGTACTAGGTCATTAAGACCCATATATAGAAATAAGGAAGCTGTTTTCAAAAGGGTTGGAGATGTGAATGTAAGAATGCATAAAATGCTCACGTTATAACTGTTTGGTGAGTATTTGCCCTTGAAAAGCCTACCAATACCTTACAACCAGTGTACAAATTGGAACCCATTATTTAAATTCCCTGGCCAACATCTCATCTTCTCCAATCTTTGCAGGAATTTTATACATCAAAGAGACTTGAAACCCGAGCTACAGTTTTCCATTTCTTTTTCCTTGCTCACCATAGTCATCAATTCCCAAGTTTATCTTTTCACAATTTTCTCCCAGTGCCTTTATTCCCATGGATATATTTTTCTTTCCCGCAGAGTACATCAAAAGGTTATTAGTTCTCTCTGTTTCTAATTTCTTCATCACTCTCAACCTCTTTTGTGCAATGCAAGATTTATTAAACATTACCATTATTACACTAGTGATATACCTCTTTAGTATTCAGAAATTGAAGATAAGCAAAAAAGGGAGAAAATGTCCCATATTATCCCCACTTAGAGTTAACTCGGATTAATCTTTTGTTGTACAGCCTACATTCCTATGCTAATAAAATTCTAAGATCATACTATTTATACCATATTCATTTTCCTAAAGCAGTGTTGTGATTATTCTTTGCCCATACTGGCTGATAGTTAAATAAAAACATGGCATTCTGCAACATATAGAGCTCATTTTACCTTACTTCAATTACATGCACAAAGCACTGATTAAATGAAATTATTATCCAAGCTCTTTTCTTAAAACAACTTGAAGTTGTATTTTCCACTATTGTGCCTTTGCTCAGTCAATCCAAATGATTTGGCCTTCTTACCAGCTAGACCATTAGCCTATTTTTTAAGGCTCATTGAAACATGATCTTCTCCATGGCACCTTCCCTGACCTCCCAGTCCAAAATGAAATCTATCTTTACTCTGAATTTTGCTCACCCTATGTTTGAACAGCTCAGGCTGCCTTGTCCTACAGTTAATTGTATAACCCTATTTTCTCCCTTAGTAAAGTACAGACTCTCTCTGTGCATGGGAATCCACATAATGACTTGTGCAGAACCACTTAATATACATCGAATGAAGACAATGACAAAAGGCTGGATGGTCTAACTTAATGAAAAGATTATACATGCACTATGAAGCAGACTGTGTCCTTATAGTATCAGATTTTTTTTTGAGCCAGAGTCTCATTCTGTAGCCCAGGCTGGAGTACAGTGGCATGAGCACAGCTTGCTACAGCCTCAACCCTCCAAGCACAAGAGATTCTCCTGTCTCAGCCTCCTGAGTAGGTGGGACTACAGATGTGCATACCACCATGCCCAGCTTTTTTTTTTTTTTTAATTTGTAGCGATGAGATTTTGCTATGTTACTCAGGTGGGTCTCAAACTCCTGGGCTCGAGTGATCCTCCCGCTTCAGCTTCCCAAAGTGCTGGGATGACAAGTGCAAGTCACCATGCCTGGCAACATCAGATTTCTTATAGATACTTTGGATAAGTGATGGCTGTCAATCAGCTCACAACGAATTTCTTTTCTGTATTGCTCATGTAAAACAGTGCTATAGTTTCTGGGTTCCAGATATAGGGAGACTGAAACAGATTTACATGTGCCAATCTTAAACCTCTCACAAAAAAATGCTGTATCCATTTCAGAAGAAAAGTTTTCAATACTTTTAAGTTTTTACTCATGAAATGTTCTGACATACCTAAGAAATTTCCAGGCAGCTAAATTTCATCTAATATCCTAGTTTCTATTATTTTTAAAGCAAATTGGTTAATTTTTCACTAAAATTTTAGTAATCTTTTTACACTTCCTGGGAATATGAGTAGTTCTTATCTCCTTTTAGATGTTTTCATTTTTCATTCTACCAGATCCCAGTCCAATGTATCGTCTTCCCTAGTGATATCATTCATGTTCTATTTCTTTTAAATTTCGTTGCTTTTCACACATAAATGAACTTTACTCTTAAATCATAAATAGCTGTGACATGTTCTGTAAATGCTATTGTAATAAATACCCTAATGCCACTAGCAACTTATATATCTAAGCTTTGCCAGTTGCCCAAATTAAATGGATGTTTGATTTTTCTTGATTATTATGTATGCATCAAATTTAAGAAATCTGAATGCCTTTGACCAATTTCGTCCTTCAACCCACAATTGTTGTACTTTTTTGTGGGTTTCCTAGGCAGTAAAAAAATACCCACTTTATTTAATACTTTTAAGCATGCTTTCTCTCTCTCTTGGTCTTTCTTTTTCTCTCCCCACTGTCTCTCTGGTTCTCACTCTTGCCTTCATTCCCACTTTTGCTCTGTGCTCTCTCTTCTCCCTCTGTGCTCTTTTAGTCTTAAATTATTGTAATTTATTCAAATAATGTGAGTCTCATCTCTTCTCCACTAACTTCTAATGCTACATAACATTTGGGTAGAAAAACCCTTCCATTTGACTGAAAAGAGTGATGGGGGAGCAATCAGGCATGACTGGAGAGGAAGTCTGGATTTGAATGAGAAAGGGACCGGTATTGTTGCCAGCAACTTGGATTTTGTTCTGTAAGTGAGGTGGAGGCCATTTTTCTATCGATTTTGCATAGGTGGGGAATAGGTCTTGTAGGAGAAATGATGGAAATAAGTGTAGAGACAGAGAGATCAGTTATAATGTTGTAATAACATTCTAGGTCAGTTTTTCTCACCACAAAAAGAAATGGTTTTGACACTGTGACGTAGAAAAATAATTTTATCTGTAGTGAAGCCAGTGTTCTTTATCCTATCCTATTCTATCCTAGTCATTTAAAATGCTGGTCTGGACAACCTAAATATTTTACAACCCACTAGTTATACTCAACCTGCAACTTGAAAATCACTCATTTACATGAATGACAGTGGAGGCCTAAACAAAGGTAATGGCATCAGGTAGAGAGAGGATTTAAGAAAATGGAAGCGAGATGGCTTGGGGATTAATTGGGGTTAGGCACAAAGAAAGGCCAGGAGTGACTGAAGGTTTTCTGTTGCTGTATGAGGATATATCACATTGAGATATGAATAGAATAAAAAGTAGCAGTCCTAGGGTCAAAAGGGCTTTGAATATACTTGAATTTGTGTTATCTGTAGGAAAGTTATGTAGAGAGAAAAATCTAAGGATAGGAGGTAGGTTTTAGGAATCAGCATGTGGGTGATAGTTAAAACTTGGAAGGGGCTGAAATAATTGAGTTTGCATATCATGAGAAGAGAGAAAACGGAGGTGTGATTCATGTATAAAACCATCACCGAAATGAAAGGCCAAGGAAGAGGATGCAATAAAAGTGACTGAGAATTAATCTCGGTAACAGAGCACTTACTGTCCTGAGAAAATATTTGTAATTGGGCTGTGTACCACATATCCCATTCTTTTTCTTAGGGTAATATTTTACCATGAGGTGTCATGGCCATGTATATGTAAATTGAACTTTTCTAAGTATATCTGAAACCACAAACTTACAGGGTAAGAATTAGCCAAATAGACAACCTTGAATTTAGTTAAGAATTTATACTTGGTACAAATGCAATTATCACTTGATGTTGAAGCAGTGGATTATGTAAGGAGCTAGGTTCTCTTTGCTGTGTGTCATCTTTTCATTTTCCTGTATTGTGCTATTTCAGGAAAAGATAGTGGCTAGTATTAATCTTTGAGACACTGTGCTTATATCCCTGGTTATCTGTTTTCAAGTCATTTCCACTTTTCTAAAGCTTCTGTCTTGTAGCCATTTTTATGAAGTAAAATTAATTTGTCATTTGTTCCCCTCTGAATATGATCATGAGAGCTTGAAAGTTCATTCTTAGGAAATTCTTACTGCCCAAGTAAGTTTATTTGAGAAAAATGAATTACCATCTAAAATGTAATTATTTCTTTTTAAAGAACTTAGTAATTGCTGTCCTTTAATATTACATTTTCCCTTCTACTGCTGAAGTAAACTTAGCAGGCCTGCATTCTTCTGTGAAGTGCCAGCATAAATAAGAATAGGTTACAGTCAGACTAAATAGTGCAACCAGTGATAAGAAAAAAGGGCAGCACTGGTTATGGGTGAATAATTATTAGAAAGCAGGCATGGCAAAGAAGCAGTGGCAGAAAGTGAAATGTCATCAGTCAGAAAATGAAGAAATGATTGAAGTAGGAGTAGAGTAAAGAAGTCCAGAACCTAAGCAACATAAAGTTAAAGCTGTTATATTTTTTTATAGTAGACTTCGTAGCAGCAGCTGTGGGAAATGCCTACAAGGTCAAAAACACCGAGGAGCTTCATGCAACAACTCAGACAGTGCTTTATGTGGGGATTAAAAAAAGGCAAGAAAGGGGAAAATTTAGGCATGATATAAAATAATGGCCTGTTCTGTGTTTAGCAATGAGAACATATTGTTAAATACAACTGAAAAATAGCCATACAAACTTGCTTTGACTCTCTTGGGCTATATTTTAGGTATCAAATAGCATTTCTAAGCTGTTTTAAATGCTGCCATCTTTCAATATGTTTTTATCTTTTTATGTTTCATATTTCAGCTATGAAGACGGCCAAGTGGGAGATGCAAATATTAATACACAAGAAGGAGGCATTCACAAAGAGATCCTCCGAGTAATTGGTAATCAAACTGCTACAGGTTAAAGGACCACCATTTAATTAACATGATCTGAAAGCCTTCCTCGGGTTCAAAGCTGGATTTTGAACTGAAGAAGATGATAAAATAATTTATTGTTATTATAAACAAAATTAACCCTTTGAATACTGATTTTTTTTTCTTAGTATTTCTAAGTATCTCGTTAAATACCTAAAATGGTATAAAATTTATCAACTGTAGGGGTATGGAATCTAGTAATAAAATTTCAACAGCACTTAAACTGAAGTTTGGGTTGCTCACACAATAAACAGATTGAAAAAACAGTTTTGTGCTGATATTTTTATATTAAGCTCTTTCACTGGATATTTGGTATTATATACCGACATTTTAGGTTTCCAAAATAGAATTGAGAACATTTTATAATGGCGTCTAAATCTATCAGATACTTTGCAATAAGTATAATGTTTGCACATTCTGATGTGCTATATAATTAGTATGGGCATTCTAATGTTTTGGAAGGGATGTTCCCTATTCTTCTATTTTTCTTCATACAAAACAATTAGGTCTTAGTAGCAGTGCTTTGCCAAAAAGTGTGTAATATACACATTTATAGATTCATGCATCAAAATGTGTGGTTGTGAATATATTTGTGTATATTCACACGTATGTTTTGACAAGAAAGATGGCTTAACTTTACAATTTTATCCTCATTTAATGGAAAGATAATATTTAATAAGCAGTAAATTTGGACATAAACCAAGATATGAGCCAAATTTACCACCATTCATTCACTGAAAATATTTGCAGACAATTTTTTTGCTTATCTAAAGAAAGTCAACTCTTTTAAAATGCTATCTAAAAGTCACAATTTGGGGAACATATGTGGCCTGGAAGACCAAACCTATATTCAAATGATTATATATTTAAAAGAAAGGCCTCAGAATTTAAAGAAACCATATATATTTTTTATTTACTACAACAAAACATTTTACAATTTTATTTATGCCACACCAGCATTTTTATATTTGTTCATCTAATACCTCTGCTTATTTTTTTTCATATTGAGAAAGAACACAAACTTTGGAGCTTCTTTTATATTAAAAGACCACAAATACGTTTATAGAGAACAATAACACCAGCTCTCAGCATTTCCTTTTCAAGAGTCATAATTTCATCAAAATCATTTCTTATTCTTTGAGTCCTAGAGTTCTCATTCATCAAGTTTTAATTGACAGTGTTTATTTTCCTACATGTTGTCTTTGGAATAAGGCCATTCGTGAAAGCAGTTTAATTAGTAAGTCTGCCACTCTATTCAAACCCTGAATCAAGGCTCTATCTGATTTTAATTTATGTCGAAAGAAAAAATAAAAATGTATAGTCATTTGCAAGTATAATATGATAACTGCTGTGTTTATTTCGTTTGTCTGGCATAAAAGGTTAGAAAAAGGTCATACATGTTGTTACGGGTTGCAGTTTAGGAAGTATTTGCTAATCATTTGTTTTATTATATTGCAAATAATTGATATGCCACTTATTTCTGCAAAAAAAAAATAGAATTGAAGTGGTTGGGATGTTAATCATTTTGTTAGTATCTACTTAAAACATTGATCTGTTTTGACTTGTGCCTCTGAACTCTGGGCTAGGCTGAGGGATATTAGTAATGGGGTAGGGCAAAGGTATAATATCCTGTCTAGTGTTTTGTGACCACTTATTTGAAGATTAGCGTGGGACATGAGGACCACTTGCTTTTTTCTGCCAAGATGCTGCAAGTCTCCCAGATCACTTTAACTGTGTTTTTAAAACATTTTTAAGCAACAGAATTATTTTTTCAAATTAATTTTGTGGGACAGTCTGTACATGAGAAACATGAAAATGTAATACCAAGATTTGGGAGAGGGGATCTTGGAATGCCACCTGTTTGGCCACGAGGACCACTGAGCACCTCCGATAAGCTCTGTAGAGTGCCTCCAGCATAGTTTAAAAGCCGCTAACCTAATCCATTATGGCTTTACTTAACATTTGAATGATCTGTAAGGAATATAGTATTGAAGTCTGAACTGGAAGGGTAACTTGTAGGACTCAAGAAAGGCTGTTTAAGGAAAATTGGCATAATAAAAACTGCTGCTGCTGACTTAAGAATATGAGTAGGTTCACCAATCAGAGGAGATTAAGTAGTTGATAGTTTAATGCTAGGCATCTTTTATGATAATAAAATAAGATGTCTTGTTAGGACAGTTAATTGTGTTGTGTCATGATGCAGAATGACAGATTTTGTTTCAAAAAATTGTGTCAGAACCTTTGTAAGCAACTAGTCTAAGAAGAATCAGCCTTATTTTTAAATTGAACTTTTTGAAATTAGGGATACTATAATATACTGACAAAGATGCTTTTCTGTATTTCTAAAGAATCTAATTTCAATTACTACCATTGGCATATTAATATGCTTCCAAAATCCAAACAGGTCCGTACACTTTATAGATTTAAACATTGTTATCATGCTTTGATTCAGTCATTCATTAGAATATTATCTATTGACTTATTTGATGATTCCAAACATTTGATATTGTATTGTGTTTTTATAATTATTTGAAATCTGTTCACTGATGCTTTGTAACGATTTTATTAATTGTGTAGCCATTGCTACTTAGATAGCAACCCACTGAGCGAAGGCAGTCATTCATTTTCACCCTTGAAGTAGGGGAAGAAAATTATTAACTTATTAGCTCTACTTTTTCCTGCATTACTGATTTTGTAAACATTTTACTATTAATAATCTGTTCTCTTTTACTGTATTAAATGAGAAGGAAATGAACATTTGAGAACAGAAAACAGTAATAATATACAAATAATCTAGTGCTATAAAATGCATTATAGTAAGGCACTTTTGGTGCCTTTGAGTACACTATGCTGGAATGAATTTTATGCTTGTTGCTCAGTAAATCTCAGTCACATGTTGGGTTTGAAGCTGTTTCTTTAATTTAAAATTTAATTTTAATAGTGCCAAATTTTAAAGTTATTGTCAAATACTATGTAGTATAAAAGAAAACCAACCCAAACTATTGTTAATGCTCTGAATGATTTTCTTTGAAAATTTTAAGTTTAGAGAAGAAATTCTTTCATTTTTCTCCCCTTTGCTAAAAGTAAGAAAATCTGTAATATGTAAGTCTGTGAATCTTTAAATAACTGAAAGAATTTTAGCAGTACTTTGTATAATAAAAATATTTTTAAAACTATAACTTGCCTTAGACCATGGGATTTCAGAAAGTTTTAACGAAAAACTCATCATCCTCATTAAAGAGTCTGGATAACTTCATCAGATAGTAATTTAATATGTCATGAAGGGGCCACTCAACATTGGATCATCTACCATCTCAATAAATATGGATTTCATGGTGGCATTTGAAGCACATTTTGCAAACATTATGATGTTTCTATTGTCTTGCTGAATTTTTATTATAACACTACCTCAAGACAAATGATAGACTGTTGGTAAGGTAAATTGGGTTTTCAATGTAAGGAACAAATACAAATTTACAAATAGAAGTCATCAAATAATTCAACAGTAAGACCATACTGGACACAGATGTCAGCTACTTCTGGACAATGTGGTAACATGGATATTTCAGTCACTGGTAACATATGACAGGGTTAACACCCAATACATTATTTGAAAGAATTGGGATTGCAAAATTTGAAATTAATTAGTTTATTTTGAGATTGGTTTTCTACCTGGGTCAATTTTATGTCCATTACCTAAACCCACAATCGCCCACTCTAAAGAGTTAAAGGAGGAAAACGCCCAACTGCTACACTAGAATTGCAGACTGAATATTCAAGCATTTTGGCGTTTAATGTCTGCTAAATTTTTGTCAGATTATATATATATATGATGTATATTATTACTCAGTAAATTTTTCTTGGGAATTTTGTATACACTATGAAATATTAGGCTAAGTTTTTGTAGGTCAAAAGAATTTCAAGTAGTTTTTAGACAAAACATATCCATGAGTGTGAAAAAAGCAGTGTTGAAGAACAGATTACATTACACATTTACCAGCAAGTCAGTAAAAAATAGTGCTTATTTACATAGTCAATATAATTTAATGTTCTAAAAATAATATCTTCAATCTGCCCAATATATAATGTATCATTTGAGATTTTTAAAAATGCAGCCACTCCTTTATGTAAACATTAAGATATGCCTATGTTTCTTTAATGATACAGCCTCTTTATAATAAATTTCTTGATTTTTGTGCACAGAATAGTATTGCAACCTGCTAGCCTTTGGTGCCTTAGAATTATTATGAATATTTAACAATATGTACATAATGTAAATAACTGCCAAGAGATCAGTGAGGCCAGATATTTTCTCTATTCACTTTTTATTGCTCTTGCTTTCTATTGCTATTAAAGCCTATTTTATCCAGCTTTGTAATAGTTCCAACATTGTAGCCAATGTAAATGTTTACTTTCAATAAATCTGAATTTGTTTAACAAGTACGGTATATGTGGGCAGTATTTTGAAAACTCAGGCTTTAGATTCTCCTCTTGATGAATCTTGCTTCTAGGGACTATGTAGTTGGAGGACTCAAGAAACTAAAACTGACGTTGCCCTTTTTATTGTTAAGATGAAGGAAAAAAAGAAAAAAACCTCTTTTCATTATTCCCCATGTCGTTTCAACAGATTTAAATTGATCCTATGAGTGCCGTTTTAATTTCAAATTCTGTCAAGAAGTATAGCATTGAAACAAAAGATTATTTTATGTTTGTTTGTGTGTCAATTTGTAACACCTGGACATAATATCTAAAGGAGCATTTCAAATGAACTGTCCTGAATTTTCTAAGCGTTTTTGACCTAGAAAATAATCAGAAAATGATTTTTAAAGCATTACTTTTTATAAAATACATCTTATTAATTGAATAAGACCTTAGTCCATAAATAAATGTGGTTCTCTAAACCCATTAATAGTAAATATGTATGAGAAGCTTACTGTACATTCTTACAATAAGTAAATTTTTTTTTTACTCATGATAGAGTCATAACTGAGAAACTTTAGATAGCAAACTTCTCTTGTAAGACTTGATTTCAGTTACTCTAGAAATACTTGTTGGGATTCTAGCATGCATTTTTGACAGTACAAGGACTAGAGAGTATTAGATTTTATCTTGCCCTTAAGGAACCTTCAATTCTTTTGTAAAAAGAAAGCAAATACATTTGGAAATAATTCAAGGATAGTACAAGATGAACAATGCAGAATGGAAAAGACAAATGCAAGCAAAACTTGGGGGAAAGAACAAGCCATTGCGTTAGTTGAAATGAAAACTCCCTTTAATATTTTGAATGCTTAAATTAGTACTAATGAGTAATGTTGTTAATATTATTAATTTCCATTTACTTATTCACCAGACACTTCACAATTCTAAAACAAAATCTAATACTCTGTTGGCCCTTATACTGACCGTCAAGGTGCGCACTGGGCTCTTAACAAGTATTTCTAGAGTGAATGGAATCAAGACATGCCCTTTGTTGTTGATAATACATATATTAGAAAGCACTTAATTTTTGGTTGATTTTTCAAATTTTTAATGATGTTTATTACTCCTGTGACACTTATCTGTCTTCTTCATAGAAGCTGGACAGAGTGTGGCTCTAACTCTTCAATTAGCTTCGTTTACCTTGCCCAGTCCCCTTACTTTTAATGGCCACTGGCTAGTCTGATAAAATCACCCAGTGCTTTTAAGAATCATACAGGAGGCTTTATTGGAAAGCCAATGTTAAGAATTACTTAAAAGGTACTGAATTTATTTCACCTCTATTTCTGTTCCCAACTTCCGGGTCCCTCTTTTTAATTATTTCAAATAACAGTGACTTGTAATGCAAATCTAAGAAGACTGATCTTTTCAAACATAACCTACTTGTTTTTTGTTTTTTAATCATGTATTCTTCGTTTTCAGATAGATAAGAGAAAATTTTGATTAAACAGTTTTTCCTTTATATAGCACTTTATAATGTAGAAAGCACTTTCATATCGATTGTCTTATTTCCTCTCCAAAATAACTCTATGCAATGTGTTAGTAGGTATCCTGGTCTTATGGATGAGAAGCTAATCACTTGCCAATGAGGTCACTATGCTCCAAACCTAGCATCAGGGATTCTGAGTCTCATCTCTGAGCTTTCTAATAAACCAGGCTTATTACTGCTGAGATCCCAGCTTGGCAAAACTCATAGCAAAGGTAAGAATTATAGGAGACTAGTGGGAAGAGTCAATGAAGAGGGAGTGCTGACTGCCTTGAAGAGCTCTATCAGGGAAACCTGAAATACCATTGCATAGGCTGGATGTGATTTTATTCCACAGAGCTCGGAAGGAAAGAAGTCTGCACTTGATGCAATTGGCAATGGAAAAATCATTGTCAGCCCTTGGGTGAGTGACATGAAGTGGAGTTTTGGAAGCATGTTGGCAGCTCTATGCAGAAAGCAAGGAGAAATGTTACATATCTCTTGTGGTAATTCTGACAGGAATGAAGGCTTAGAGAAGAAGAACTGAGAAAAGAATGGATATAAGAAATAGGATATAGGAAAAAGCAGTCAATTAGGAAACAGAGATCTTATTTATAATAATACAAACTGAGAATAATTTCCCCCTTGATTTTTTATTGGAGATCAATTAAGATTCTTCCATACCTTTTAGCATCCTGAGGACTGATGAAGACAATGGCTTGGCTATGCTGGCTCTACACTAAGAAGCCTGTGAGCACATACTCAGCCATGTGAAGGGAAAGAAGAGAGAAGGAATATTCTGATTCACATAGGGACATGTTTGAGAACAAATCTCCCCTATACCTGTAAAACCAGGCTTACTAAATACTGAGAGCTGTAAGAGAATGGCTGCAGTAGTGCAGTAAATCTCATGTTTGTTTTAATGTGATTTATTATTTCCAAGGTGTGTGTGTGTGTGTGTGTGTGTGTGTTTACGAGATGCATTCTAGC
>NW_022436941.1:86868028-87218998 GCF_009761245.1 Sapajus apella | reverse complement strand
GTGTGTGTGTGTGTGTGTGTGTGTGTGTTTACGAGATGCATTCTAGCCTGGGGAACACAGCACTCACCACCCAGGATGGGGCATCCCAATCTTTATACTCCACTTGAAAGACAAAACCCACTGTGCATTCACTCCAACTCTGACCTGCAGTCTGATGACTCTTAAATCTGCAGCTCTTGTTTATATTTTTTCCTTGAGCTTCAAAGTTACATGATCAAACACCTCCAAACAAACATCTCTTCCTGAATGTTCCAGGGATACCTCAAACAAACTCTAACCAATGTCCCCACCCCCAACCATTCCTTTTGTTTTTTTTCTTTTTTTTTTGGAGACAGAGTTTCACTCTTGTTGCCCAGGCTGGAGTGCGATGGTGCAATCTGCTCACCGCAAACTCCTCCCAGGTTTAAGTGATTCTCCTGCCTCAGCCTCCTGAGTAGCTGGGATTACAGGCATGTGCCACCACACCCAGCTCATTTTGTATTTTTAGTAGAGACAGCGTTCTTCCATGTTGGTCAGACTGGTCTCAAACTCCCAACCTCAGGTGATCTGCCCACTTCGGCCTCCCAAAGTGTTAGGATTACAGGCGTGAGCCACCGCGCCCAGCCTCCATCCCCCACCATTGTACTACTATTCTTGCACTGCTATCGTTGTTATCATTGAACCAGTGAATAGCCACATCTTCCACTCATTTGCCCAACCGGGAAGATAAATTATCGCCTATCCCCTTCCCTTTCATCTAGTCCCATCCCCCAATGAATAGCTAAGCCTTGTTAATTTTTCTTGTTGAGTGTCTTGATGGGTTCGACAATCTCGATCCCGCCTGTGACTTCCTTTGCTATCATTCATGTAGGTGACGGCACTATCCTCCAGGCGGCTCTCCTTGACTGAGACCAGTACCCTTTACCAGGAACAAATTCAGCTAGCACATAGTACAGACTTATGATTGGTAAGATACTGAATGCCTCTGTGTATTAGTAAATAGATACTATATCCAGTGTCATATTGCCCAGATGCAGCAACAATGTTAGCTTAGCCACACATAGGACCTTCCTCCTGGTACTTCCATCCCTGCTAAATAGGCTATGAATGGCTCTGCCTCCTTCCTGACCCACCATTCTCATAATGCTGAAATTAAAGTGATCTTACTAAAATGAAAATCCAATTTTGTAATTCCTTTGCTTAAAATCCCTTCAATATCTCCCAATTTCTCACTCAGTAAAAATTTCTCACCAAGGCTTTCACACGTGACCCTTCATGGTCAGGCCCCTGCTTCCCTCTCTTCCCTCTCCAGCCTCGTTTTTCACCACCGCCTTTCACTCAGCATTGCAACCCCACTGAATTCTTGGCAGTTCTGAGAACGGCCCATTGCTTCCCACCTCCTCTCACTTGCTTTTTCTTTTTGCCCCACTCCCATTTCCAATTTATACTTCTTTTGACTCTCAACTTATTCCCAGTCTAGACCAAACTGTCCTAGATCTTTTCCAAGTATCTGGCCGTAGTTCATCTCACTTAACACACAGTGTTGAAAAGGTTTATTGATCTGCCTGTTTTTTCTCCCTGGCTACCTGTCCTCCATGCCACCATGCACAGATTATTTCCAGTACCTACTAAATGTTTGAGACTTAAGTGGATGTACGCATGCACAGTAATACAAATGTCTATCTGAGAAAAACAGTCTTCAAATAAAGTGGCATTAAAGCTGAAAATCTTTATATATGTCTTATATTGGTACATACTAGATTCATAAATCTAAATCTATACCCATGGTGGGGACATGTCAAGCCAAGGTTATCGCTGTCCTAGTCAACATCATCACTATCATCCTGAGCATCATTTCCAGCTCTATCACCTGCAGGAAAATGTAGAAATCCCATAATGCTGGTAACATATACACTCTCTGTCACTCTTGAAGTATGCATTTTCATTTTAACTTTAGATCAAGCAATACCTGGATTGGAAGGTCACTGTGAGGACCCAGAATGAAACATAATACTAGATAGTTAGAAATTTATAATTTAACGTCAGTCATTTGCATAACCAAAGGATCATTGCTTTGCTAAATAATTACCTTAAATAATGAGCTTCCCTAGCATACTTGATTTCATTTACAGGTCATTAACTACTTGACATACAAGAGAGAGAGCTACTTTAAGCTATAGTACTAATATTCATTACCAATAAAAATAAATCATTGATGAAATTAAGCACATCTATAAGTCAATGGAAGTTTCTTCCAAAGGAATTGCATTCTTCTAACATAGTATAAATTGTAACTAACCTGAATTTTATTACACATTTTTCTCTGTCAACATCTAACTTAATTTTTGCAGCTCTGTAATTGGGAACATTTCTATTCTTTATGTGTTTCCTGGTTAACTTCTGGGATACATATTTCTTAATAGTTGTAGGCTTACAGCATAGTCAATTTTCTAATTCTAATATACAGCAGCTCAGGAGTGGGATAGCTTTCTGTAGTGTATTATTTGGATTCTTTCTCTTTGAGTTGTTGCCCGTTGCAAATCTACCCATCATTCAAGGTCAAGTTCATGTACTCTCGAGTACATGAATACTTGTACTTTTTGTCTAGCCATAAAAGATGTCTCTCTGCTCCAAATACCTAAAGCATTTTGTAGTTCTCCTGGAGCACTGATTTATAGTTATCGCTATTTCTAGGGCTCTTTGTGTAAAAAATTGCATTCCTGAACGTGACACTCCACCACCACTAACAATTTCTCTCTGTTAATGTTATTAACTTAAACTTAATTCTGTAAGTTTAAGATTAAACTTTCAATTTATTCTTAATATTTAAGATTAAATATTCAGTGTTTAACTTTTTAAAACCTTGTTATTAAATAGCATTTTACATTTCAATTAGTAGTACTGAAGGAAGTGACAAAGAGTGAGTCCAGGCCAGGTGCAGTGGCTCACGCCTGTATTCCCAGCACTTTGGGAGGCCGAGGCGGGTGGATCTCGAGGTCAGCAGATCGAGACCATCCTGGCCAAAATGGTGAAACTCCATCTCTACTAAAATACAAAAAATTAGCCGGGTGTGGTGGCATACGCCTGTAGTCCCAGCTACTTGGAAGGCTGATGCAGGGGAGTCACTTGAACCTGGAAGGCAAATGTTGCAGTGAGCTGAGATCACGCCACTACACTCCAGCCTGGTGACAGAGCGAGACTCTGTCTCACACACACAGAAAAAAGAGGGAGCTCAGACACTTTGAACTGAAGGCAACCAGTCTCTTCACTTCTTTGATACTTCCTCCACTTTTACACCACCGGGATGATTTGTACGGAGTAACAGGGCAGAGTTACCATTGAGCCCCATACTATAACACTTTAATCACTTTAATGAATAACAGATCCACCACTTTTGTTTCATCCTCTCTATGGGAGTTTCCTTAATTTTTTGCGGGTAAAATAGATTAGTTGTTCCTTGACCCTGAGGCAAGATAAAGTTGCATATTGACTCTCAGAAAACACCTGACAAATGTACAGGTTTCCTTTCAATATATGGAAGTTTAAAAAATACACGTGTGAGCAAACCCTAAATTTCATAAGCATATTGATTTTGTTTTATGATCGTCTGGTGTCATCCACTTATAGAGATCAAGCATGCTGTTTTAGCTTGCATGTTATGGGTTTGGAAGCGTGTGCCAGCACATTTTCCCATCAAAACAGCAGTGACAATTTCTTAATATCTTACAATTTCTTAATTTCTTAATGTCCAAGGCACGACCATCCAAAGTCACCAGGTTGAAAACCATTTCTGTTGCCTGCCCCGTCCACTCAGTCCCCAAGAACTGTCAAGTGTCTGTCCAAGATGCCCCTGACTTCCCCGGACTGGAACAATATTTGTCAGCTCTAATACTTTCAATTATTTATTCAAAACACTTTTTTAGTCTGTGATATGTACTGAGCACTGACTGGTGATTTCTAAAAGCTCAGTTTTCGAAAAGTAGTTCTTGCTTTAAAAAGAATCTTCAGTCTATAAAAGAATATATATGAAAAGCAGTTACAATTCAGTATGATGCATGATATCATAGGGTGGGTACGTGGAAGGAAACCTCTCACTGAACCTTGAAGACCTTGTTAAGGTACTATCCTGTGCAATAAATCTGTGGCTTTCATTACTATAGGGACCACACATCCTTGCATGTAAGCCATCTATGAAGCAACCAAATGGTTCTCTATCTTTTTTTAAATGTGCGACAGAATCACCTCATATACCTTTTATTTTCAGTCAAGCTAGTGTTTCCACTAATTCCAAATCTACAAACTATAGACATAGACTTTCTTTAATTCTATACCTTTCTTCACTCTGTTTCCCTTTGATTTGAATCATTCTGCCCGTTCTCACAATCAGAAGAGTTGATTTTAATCCTCCTTCCTCAAAATATCAAAGGCAGTCCTACTTCCTGTCTGAAGCCCCTCACCGGGCGCCATCTTTCTTCCCTACAATCTCATTGCTATTAAATATCTTGCTTTGAGGGACATCTGTCCCCCAAAGCAAGATATTTAATAGCAGCAGCAGCATGTCTTCCACAAGCCTAGGAGCTCTTTTGGGTAAGAAACTGTGTATTTTTGTTTTCTGGTGTCCTCCACCACCCCAAGTAAGTAGTATGTTATCAGCAAGTATGTCTGAGTGAATAAACTTTTAAAATGTAATTTGAAAACTTTGCAGGCAAAACAGTATTATTGTATGCCATCATCACATTCTTCCGTGATTTCTGCCCTTCCATGCCAATGGTAGCAAACTAAACTGAGGACAGATGATATATCTAAGCTCTGTTTTACAAATTCAGCGTAGCAAAATGGCTGCCTTTTGTGCAGATAACAACTAGAAATCCCCTCTCAGAAGAAAGCGAAAATGTCAAACCTCAACCCGAGATCCTGGTTGTTCTTCATGTTTCCTATTTTGCCTTGGAAATACAGCTGTCTGATGCCTTTCTCACAGCAAAGCCTGGCCAGGCCTGGCTGAGATTAACATGTTTGTTGGCTACAGAAGTGAGAGTGAAAAAGGGAAGCTAAAACCTGAGACTCTCCTTTCTTGGAGAGCTGCGCGGCCTCCAGTCTCCACTGGCTCCTGCCCTCAGCTGCACTGGCACAAACTTCCTGTTTTAGCTTCCTTTATGACAGTCTCAAGAGGCTCACTAAAATGGATATTTTGGTCTCCATGCGGCTACTTTTTCTTCTGCAGGTGAAAAAAGAGGGAGTCTTCAGAAGGCTTCCCCAACCCAAGAGGCTGAAGTTTTCTTGGCAAAGAAAACTTCTAGAATTTTCTGAGGGCATGATTGGAGAAGCCCTCAGAAAACCCTAGAAGAGCAGCCATGTATTTTCCTTTGCTGATGTGAAGTGAGAAGCTGGGCACCAGGAAGGAGGGTAGAAGCCTGAATTGTATTCCTCACACAGGCCACAGAGGAGGGAAGCCCAGGCCAAAAGCAGCAGTGAGAGGGGGAGAGAGGGAGCACACGGAGGCCTCTGGGGTGATCTGGGCCCCCTCTGAAACCAAGAAGAGTGTCAAGAGAAATTTGTTTCTCAGCCCCCTCCTTAGAAGCCCCATATGAACCCTGACTGTATTCCACACTTATTTTTCATGCTAATTTTTATAAATATTCAACCTTTGTTTAAATGCTTAGTAACTTGCACGGTTGTCTTCAAGCAACTTACTTTGTCTTAGTAACTTGCTTGTTTATCTTGCTTGGTTTTATTCCTTTGAAATTGTCTAGCTATTTAAGTCAAAAATATTACATGTTTATTTTTCTGCGATTTTTAATTGTATTTATCCGTATACGTAAGCTTTTTCCTCCGCGTGACTATAACACACATTTACTCACACCCTCACCTCCACAACTGCCCTGCAAGCATCTGTGTTGTTGACATCTTCTCAAAAACATCAGTCTAGAAGGTGACAAGGTGAAAGGTTGGCCCACGTTGGGCTGCAACACTGTTGACAAAGTGTCACCATCTTAGGAGTTGCAGACAAAAGGCAAGCAATGTGAGCACAGCTAAGGAATCCAGCAACCAGCACAATTTTCTACGTGACCACCAGCAGACCCCACAATAAGAGAGAGATCAAAGTGAAAAGGTTTAAAGGCAGTGATGGCAGCTGACGTTTAATAAAGGTGGCAAAGACAAGAAGGTAAATATAAAGGGCAGGCTACAAGATAGCAACTTCTCTTCACTGTGGAACTATCTAGTGTATTCAGCTTGTCAAAGAAAACCTATACTTCACTTATTCGTCTTCTGTTTTCCTGGAAGGTGTGGAATGGGTGTTGGGCACAGAGTATGCATAAGATACTTTAATTAGTTATACAGTTTTTTCTGAGATTTTTTTGGCCCTACCTAATTTGATCTCTCACATCCAACCTTATCTCCTGTCATCTCTCCCTCTCAACTCCCTGAATTGAATCGTTTTCCTTTTTTCTGTACTTCCTCTCAACACAACTTGGGCCTGTTCACTGTCAGGAGCCCCCCGGGTCATATCCCTTGTTTAGAGGGTCCTCTTTCTCTGTCCTCCAGTTACTAGACTCCTGTAAATACCCGCAGGTCAAGCTAAGACCCGCCCCTCCGTGAACTCTTTTCAAACTATAACCACTATTGCTTAGAGGGACTTTGTGAGTTTTTATTTTCTCTCCTAATATTTTTTAAACTCCCAGGTGGAAGGAAACATCATTTGTACTTTAGATTTCTGCAAAGGTCAACAGACAGCAAGGACTCAATAAATAATTATTGAACGAGCAAACAATTGACCAGTTAATTGAATGTTAAGCAAATGAGAAAGTTAGGATTTGAGAAAGACTGCATACATAGCCAAAAAATGTCTGTATTAAAAATATTTAGTCATTCCTACTTCTCTGCCCACATAGCAATCATACAGACTTCTGCTTAAAGTTTTCTCACTAATGTAACTGTTCATACAATGATGTCTCTTTGTGTTTTGTGAGATCAAAGCACTGGAGTTTTCATCTATCTCTTGTCCTTTAGCCCTGGGCTTGAAGCAGACAAGGCACTCAATATACCTTGATAAATGAGCTGGTTACCCAGTGAAAAAATGAATTAAGTGAAAACAAGAACAAATTTGGAGGCCTCTAAGCAATACCTACTCACATCTATAAGGGAACTATGTCCTGTATTGAAAATACTCCTGTGGGCCCCAGGAGAAATACATCCTTGGACTAACAAGGATAGTTAGGATGTGGATGCCTGGAGGAAGGAGGGGGCAGGCGTTCTAAGTAATGGGACCTATGTGAAAGCCTTCATCAGAGTGGAAACCCATAAAGTGTGCAAGCATTAGCAAAGGGCATAATTTCCATTCATTCTATTCATTTTAGTGCCAGGATTTGTCTCATCTTATTCTGGCGCACTCTGTTCATTTAATTTTGCCTTTCTTGTGGCTGGTGGCTTCTCTTATTGTCTCCACTCTCTTCTTGAACTCCAATTATCCCAAAATGCAAACTGAACATGAACAGAAAATGAGAGAGCCAGGAGTTAGCCTAGAGGCCAGGATGCTGGGTGAAGGGCTCATTTCTCCTGACTGAATGAATCAGGGATGGAAATGAGGGCGTGTTCTAATAGGGATACAGTAAGCAATTTGTAGCATTTCACTACATCTGAATACTTTTTAAAAATGGGCATAGCTACCGTGGCCCAGGTACTCTGCTGGGCACTGGGGGGGTGAATGGTGAAGACGCCTCACTCCTTGCCCTTCAGCAGTGTGCAGACTCTGCAGTGCTTTCAAATAAGGATGATGATGATGATGATGACCAGCACTACGTACAAGGCATTGTTCTCAACATTCCACAGGGCCTTAGTTCATTAATACTTAAAATAATCTTTTAGGTTGATACCATTATTATCCCCATTTTATGTATTAGAAGACCAATGCAGAAAGACACAGCAGTTTGCCCTAGGGCACATCTTCGGTGAACAGTGGAGTCAAAGCCATCCAACTCAAGCTCACCTTTTTAACAGCTCTGTGATTTTGTCTCCCTCACTCTCTGCTCAGCACAGTTCTAAGCACAGAATCCACAGGCCAAAATGTTTACTGAACTGAATCACTTCGTATGCAGTGTTCATACAATCTCTCCATCCATGTTTTCTGAACTAATTTTGGCATTTAGAATAGCTCAGAAAAAGACATTGGCCAGGGAGAAAATCCTTATGGGAATAAGAGGAACAGCTGCTAATCTAAATGCTACTCATAACACTTAGAGAGTTTTGCCAACAAGTTCAGCGGAATCTTGGAAATGTCTGCTCCAGAAAAGCTTGCAATCAATTCCAATGCCCGTCCGATGCCCAGACTGCACAAAATAAATCCAATGATCTCATGGAATGGTGCGTGCAACATCTGCAAGAAGGGCTGTTGGGAGAGGCTAGGTCCTGCAAAGCACAACAGAATGAAACCTGGAAATTGTCACAATTTACATCATCTGGAATACAGAGACACTGATAATCCTCAGGACTATGAAGCCTTGGAATGATATCAGATTTATGAGGCCTAAGACAAAACACCACAAAAAATACAATATGTATAAAGAACTCAAATGCCCACAAGAGAAGTGAAAGCTATGTCCTGCTTGTTTGATATCATGTGATAAAACTGCCATTCAAAGGGTCTTCCTGTGAAGCAGTTTGTCAGAGTTGTGGAGGAAACTGTGAGATCAAAATGATTATTTTGTACTTGTTTCATTTATGTATTAAGGTAATCAAGATGTATACTGACCACTTATAATGTGCAGTTGCCACAAAAGCAGTTAGGAACACAGAGATGAAATAGAGTGAAGCGCTCAGATTGTTAATGAAGCCTGAGAAATTTTTTCTGATTTGTTCACCACTGTTCCAATCCTGGGCATTTTTGCCTTAGGATCCATTCTGCACTCTTCCTCTGCTGTACTCTGTATCACTGGGTGAGCCAAACCTACAGATGACATTTCTCAGGCTCTTTTAATCACGGGCTCCCAAATGAACTAATAACAATGGAAAGCACTAATAGATTGAAGTACAGAAGGGAGCAGCCAGGGTTTTTCTACCTTAGTTGGTTCCTGTGGTGGCCTCTCCAACAGAAGCTGTTTCTCCCTCATGGTTTCAGGTAGCTTTCATGGGCAGGTAGCTTTCATAGGCAGGTAGCCATGGTTCCAGTTTATGAAGAGTAACCCCAGCTCCTGGGCTCTTGCAGCATCACCTCTTTCGGTTTCTCCAGTCTTGGGATGCTAGTGGATCCTGTTATTATTAACTTCTGGCTGCTTCCCACGGGCCTTGTTTGGATTCTAGTCTCCTCTGTCACCTGAATTACCAAGACTCCACTTTAAACCCCCTTTGTTGTAAATACTCAAAATACTTTCTATTTAGACCCTGATTAAGATAACTGCTGTATTTCTTGTGCCTAGAACAGAGCCTACCACATGTTTATTTGTGAGTCTACCACACACGCGTGCGCACGCACATACACACACACACACATATTTTTTTTCTTTTTGAGACAGAGTCTTACTTTCTCACACAGGCTGGAGTGCAGTGGTGCAATCTCGGCTCACTGCAGCCTCTGCCTCATGGGTTCAAGCAATTCTCCTGCCTCGGCCTCCCAAGTAGCTGGGATTACAGGGGTAGCCACCATGTCCGGTTAACTTTTGTATTTTTATTAGAGACGGTGTTTCGCCATGTTGGCCAAGCTGGTCTCAAACTCCTGACCTCAAGTGATCCACCTGTCTCTGCCTCCCAAAGTGCTAGGACTACAGGCATGAGCCACCGCACCCTGCCCTACCACATATTTAAATGAACACATAGATAAATGGGATGAAACAGTTGTGCAGATTATTATATATACATTATACATGAGTAAATCGATATGAACTACACGAACACAGAAGAAAAAACTTCTTGGTGTGTTTGAGAGTTTAGGAAAACCTGAATTTTGAAGAAGAAATTTTCAGGTGAACAACCACCAGTGCTTTTCGAGTATCAGAAAACATGAATAGAGGCAAAAAGACAAAAAAGAGAAAGGTATGAGAGCTCAGTACCCTACTTAGTATTTCCCCATAAGTAGGATACAAAATTACTGTCTGAGTATTGTGGGAATTAAATTAAAAGATGACCAATTTACGGCTACAAAAGAATTC
Organism: Sapajus apella; assembly: GCF_009761245.1. NCBI lineage: Eukaryota > Metazoa > Chordata > Mammalia > Primates > Cebidae > Sapajus > Sapajus apella. The sequence goes on along the minus strand of NW_022436941.1, from coordinate 87,208,880 downwards.
ATGTCCAATCTAAGGAGTTTAGATTTATGATGCCGAATTTTTGAAAAATTACTAGCAAGGAAATTACATAAGCACACACAAAAAACCCTGATATCCATGATATGCCCATTCTAAAAGCAAAACAAGCATTTTATAATCAGTGAATGTCTACTTTTTTTGTTTATTTTGTGTCATAAAAAGCAACCTGGGGAAATATTTTATCTAGTTAAAAATGACATTCAATGGCAATGGATGTTTCAGTTTGAAGATGCTTTAATGAATACTAATTAGTTAATATTCTCAGATTTTACAAGGTTCTATTACAATAAACATCAACCACCTTTTGTTTTGTTTTTAAGCACTGATGCATCATCTTATAATGTCAGAGTTGTGCCTTTTAAGCAGGCTGCCAGATGGCCTCATTATGACAGTCGCCTAAAACTCCACAAGAATGTCATCTATAGACTAAAATTATATCGAAATTGGGAAAGAAGATGATAAGTTATTAGGAAGCTGTGTTTTTACAACTGTGTTAATCTGGAAGCTTTGCTAAGTTTACGTTATGGCCCCAGTTGCTGGAAGGAATACCTGACTCATCCTCTATGCATATGGAGGAGGAGGAGCCAATAACGATGACTTGGATTGTGAAGCACAGAGATGGTGGCACCACCTACTTTGAAAGATTTTTTAAATATTTTATTGCCTCCTTACCGTTTGGACTTTAGATATGATTGGCTTAAATGCCTAGGTCAATGCATCGTGGAAATCCAAAGCCTTGCTCAAGATTTCTATAGAGTGTTGATGTAAAGAGGTCTCCTTCACCTCCTGGACGCTGATGTGTATGATTTCTGTCCCCTTAAATCCTTTCAACCACCTGTCACTGGGGTTTCCTCACTGTCTCTTCATCAGCTATCCATGCCACTATATTTCAGCTTCCTCACTAGAATAGTTAATAAGGAATTTAAATAATACAATTTCCAGCTTCTTAAAAGATTATGTCTTTATTCTAGCTTATCCACCATGTCCCATCTTAACTCAAATGTGGACAAAGCTTCTCAAAGAAGTTAATTCAGCATATAGCATCAACATCAGTCACTGTGTCATCAGGGATATTGCCATGGTTTAAATATCTTTAGGTCCTGGATCCCTTGAGAATCTGATGAAAGCATTTGACTATCACCTCAAAGAAATCCATGTGGGGGATAAATTGGGCATACAATATTGGGAGGTTATTTATGGACCTTTCTAAAGTCCAACCATAGACCAACTTTGTGAGGTCCATGGACCCATGTTGGATAGGAAACTTGTACTGCTCCTCCTGAAGGAGTGCCCACCATCACCCTAACCCCACTTGGTTGCTATGCTACCTGGAAATGCTTGCACAAGTGCATTGACACAAAATGAAGGATACGTCTGCTGATGACAAACTCTCTTAGTTTTCCTTTATTGGTGAATGCCCTTCATTCCTGAATGTTTCCAGTGGAGATCCAAGGATTCTGGGTTAAGACTTCCCTTTTTTCAGCACTTGAAAACGTTTGCTACTTCCATATGGCTTCATGACTTCTGATAAGAAGTCTATTGTCATTCAAATTGCTTTTTCCCTATATATCAGGTGTCATTTACCTTGAGCTACTTTCAAGACTTATTGCCTTTGCTTTCCAGAAGTTCAATTGTGATGTATCTTGGTGTGGATTTATTTGGATTGATCCCATTTGAGATTTACTTCACTTTTGGTGTCTGTAGGTTTATGTTATTTGTCAAGATTGAGAGATTTTCATCCATCATTTTTTTGAGTAGTTTTTCAACCCTGCCATCTTCTTCCTCTCTTCAGAAACCCACAATGACATGAATGTGAGATCTTTTTCTTATAGTCTCTGAGTTCCTGAGGCACTGTTCATTTTTTCATTTTATTTTCTCTGTTATTCAGATTGGGTATCCCCTGTTGTTCTCTCTTTCAGTTCACTGATACTTTGCTCTCTGTCCTCCATCCTGCTGTTAAGATTTTTATTTCAGTTTTGTATTGCAGGTCTAAAATTTCCATTTGGTTCTTTTTTAAAATATCTTCTATTTCTCTGCTGAGAATTTCTATTTCTTTGTAACTGTGTCTATTTCTTCATTTGTTTCAAATATGTTCATAAGTACTCACTGAAGCATTTTTGTAATTGCTTGTTTAAAATTCTACTCTCTCTGCCATCTCAATGTTGCCATCTCTCTTTTTCATTCAGTTTGAGATATTCCTGGTTCTTGTATGAGAAATGATTTTTAATTGAAACATGGACATTTTGGGTGTTAAGTTATAAGATTCTGGATTTAGCTAAAGCTACTATTTTACTTTTAGCTCTTTCCCCCCCACATTTTTTTGGCTGAGGAATGAGGGGTGCTACCGCCTTTGTGCCAGGTCAGGTAGAAATTCAGGTTGCCCACTCAGTCTCTATAGAGACTTGAGCAGGTGGACTTCTAGCTACTTTTGGCTGAGCAGGGAGTTCTGGCTCTCACTAGGACTCCATGAGTGCCTTCCTGGCTGAGAGAGGAAAGAGTGCCTTGTTACTGCTTTCCACATAACCTTCACCGAAACCGTGGAGGAGTGTTGTCCTCACCATCACTGGGCTCTAATGGAAACCCAGACCCTGCTGAGTATCCTTGGATGCCACTCCAGTAGGGAGTGGAAAGGGTACTTTAGGCCTGCCAGATGAGAATGAAGTCTAGGCCCCCTGCAAGGTCTGTGGCATGTGCTTGTGAAGAACAGAGTGATAATTATCTAAAAGTTCTCTTTCATGCTAAGCTACCCCTTTTTTGGTTCTATGACTATGGGGAACGGGCTCTTGTTTGGGTTCCATTTGTCTGTGTCTGTTGATGTTTCCAGGTTACCAGCTTTTTCAGCTCCAAATCCAGAATATAGGAGACAAAAATAAATCCTAGAGAACTCACCACTATTTTGTCATTTAAGTTCCGAGGTCTCTAGGCAGTCTGCCATCTTTTTTCCACCTTTCATAGACTTCTTTTGTTTGTTTTATGGATAATAGTTTTTAGCTGTACTTAGTAGAGAAATAGGGAAAATAGGTCTACTCCATCTTCCAAGAAGTGGAAGTCCACTGATTTCTCATTTTTGTGAGATTTTTGTTTTTATTCTTTCATGAATTTGTGCTTAAGATCTTTATGTTTCTAACTCTTGAATTATCATTGTTATTTTTATTGTTTAAGATTATTAACAATGCCATACTGGTGCAAATATTTTACCGGCTTTTTAATGGACCTGAATTCCAATTACAATGTTGATATATAAAAGTTTTAATATTTATGTAGTCAAATCTTTTGTGATTTTTCTCATACGTAAAGCTTCAAAAGTCTTTCCTTTTCCAAATATCAGATAAACATTTGTCCATATTTTCTTTTAGATTTTAGAAATGACTTTATCATTTTCTTTTATTTTTCATCCTTTTGTCTATCTAAAATTGATTTTGTCATATCATCTCAGGAGTGAGTATTTTTTAACTATGATTTTAGGAGAGGAATTCCTGACTGCATTAGAGACTTGATAATGTTTCCAAGTATCCTAAATCCAGTAAAAGATCTTGATGCAATAACAAGAGAGTGTGACGTTTACTTCCCACATGGATTAACATCAGTACTTCCTAACCATGCATCTGCATTCACCTCAGTTCATGATGAGGATGATAGGAAAGTAGACTTGCCTGAGCTTTCAGTAATGTGCTGTAGCACCATAGGAAAGGGGCCAAGTTGAAAAGCCTGCATGGATGATGAATAATGAGTGATGCTGTGAGCTGGACTATTTGATGATATTGGTTGAAGCATCATGCCACATCACCTGTTATTCAACATACCATTCCAAGCTCAGCAACAGAACGTAGCTCTGTTGAACGATTAATGAAGTGGTTTGTTTCAAGCACCTTGATTCAATTTCAAGCAAGATTTGGAAGACAAGTATATGTTATGGCTCCTTTGGTTTCCCCGACAAACGTTAGTTTTTATTAGGAACCAAGGTCATTGGCACTTATTTGGAAGCCAGGGTATTCTGGCCATTTCCCAGATGCAAATGGGCCAGTGTGGTGCTGCCATGTTGAGACACCAGGAAGAGATTCCTGGTCACAGGTATGCCACTAAAATAAACCTTTTAGAGCTCCCTGTCGTTCCCTGGCTCCTCACCCCACCTTTTGTTGTTCTAAGCCTTCACTAAAGCCTTAGACTGAGTAAAATAACAATTCTTCTGTGCTTAATGCATCAGGTAAGGAAGAGAGAACTCATAACTCTATATCAACTAGAGTAACTCAGAAAGGAAGTCACAGAAAGAAATCTCATTGCTGAAGAATAACAGCTATATTAATATTAATCATGACAGTTATAAAGACGTCATAGAACTATGGAAGAGATTTCTGGGATACACTAAGTAAAAAAAAACCAACATGCAAAATAATGTGCTCACCTTAAAAATAAACTCAAAGGATGGTAGTAATAGCTTGCAAGTGATTTTTTTTTCCTTTCTTTTTTTTAAACCTTATGTAATATTGAGTATTTAGAAGATATCCTAAAATTGCATTTTTACAGTTTGTATTAATTAAGGAAGGGGAATTATACAAAAGAGGGAGTTACCTTGGTGTCTAGTCTTTGTTGCTGCTCCCTGGATTTACAGACCAAGTGATTTTAGAGTAGGGCCTACATGAGCTAGTTTTCTGGCAATAAAATATTGTTTTATTGAAGGTTGCCTCATCATTACCTGTATTTTTATTGCTACACAACCCAAGAGTGGATTAAAAATAAATCAAATGGTATAGGGCTTTATAAATTTCAGCATTATTTTATAACCAATGCCCAGATTGAGGAGACTACAAGATAAAAGAGCTTCCACTACTTCCCAAAGCAGCCCCTCTGCTACTGTCTCTGAGCTGTGTGAAGATGTTTAAAACCAATGAAATAAGAAAGTATCAACAGAGGAGATTTATTTTTTGGGGGGTGTGCTTTTCACAGAGGCACTGGCCAGGAAACTTAGGAGACAGAATTTCTTTGGAACCAGTTTCTTGGCTTTCAACCACGCCAAGAATTAGTTGGGAAGAAAACCCCAGAAGCATTCCATTCTCTAGAAGGCAAATTTTTGTGCAGACCAAAGGCAGATCTATGGCTGTTGTGTATCTCCAGGGCAAGTAAGTTTCATGCTTCACAGTGGAAACAGTTAGCAAAGCCCAAGTATTATTTGCAAGTTGGGAACAGAAACTATATAAATAGTTGCAAAAGAAAAAGAAAAACTTCATAAGTAGTACATAAAAATAAAGATGAACACAGGTGCTACCCCAACACACACAACACACAAACACCCCCAAGGCAGGGGTGGGTGGAGGTTGTAAAAGTATTTGGCAAACAGATGGGAAAAGCCTCCTGGAACCAAAGGAGGGTTAAACAATGTATAAAAAAGAACAGAAGCTAGAATGGTGGGGGAGAAGGAGTGGGAGAAAAAACGTTTGACACCAAGTCCCAGTCATGTCCTCAGTTCTCTGGACAAACATTGATCCATTCTCTCTGAAAATCAACCAATGCAGACTTTTCTAATACCTCATGAAGAGTCTGTATGTATATGTGGACAGAATCTTAAATATGATGACTATATGTTTATTTTATATTTATCAAGCAAATAGCCTATTTGTTACAAGTTTTTGTTAGGCAAAAGTCCTTCAGTTCTATAAAAACTTGTGAACATTGCCACAAACTCTCATGGCATTGAGCTGATGTCTACAGAACCCCACTTGACTCTTCCAGAAGAAAGGGAAGACAGAAGATTGGTGGCATCTCAAAAAGAAACACATCACGTTTCTACTTCTTACTTGGTTCTCCTAAGTGCTTTATTATTGTCATCACATGTCACAGTTGCGATAAGGAGGCTCAAGGCCTTGCCCAAGGCCACGAGCTAAAGCAACTGAGCTAGGAATTAGAGCACAAGTTCTCTGCTTCCTTGATCTCAAATCAGGTTTAATGTATTTATACTGAGTTGCATAAATACCATGCAGAAAAACCACTCTGGTTTCATTGCTCCAGTCACTACCCCAAAAGGGGACAGTCCTCTGGTACTGATCATTGGACACCCATGACAGAACACAGCAAATTCTCACTTCTGTGTTGTCAGCTTCCACTGAGGTCATTTTAATTCTACAGCCGGTCCTTTCTTCTTATGTTCCCTGATGGGTAATTTACATGGCAAACCAGAGCCTCCTATTAAAAGTATGCACACAAATTTTTCCAGTAAGACTACACTATGTACTTTTAGTTTAGAAAAATGAAAAGGCTAACGTAAATTTTCCAGACCAGTATTTCTTTAGGAAACATTCACCTACCTATTTTTTTTTCCTGCTTGCCTCATTATTTTTCCATATTAAAGTAATCCCTAAATGCCAGCAGGATTCTGGTATGTGTCATTATTCACCTGACACTTTCTTCTTGTTGGGAGGTTCTATTTGCATGCAATTGCATTATTCCACTGTTGGTGTCTCTATCAAATTCTGCAAGTGTTAATGTTGTATCTGCCACAATAACATTCAAATAATAAAAACAAATAGTGGAGGCTTGAAGCTTCAAATTAATCAAAGAGATACTTCTCATCTAAGCTGTTTTCGCCTTCAAATGCATTCATATTTCTTTTAGCCTGAAGTGAGTTTCACAGAGAAAGGATAGAAGCAAACGAAATGATTGCATTTAAGGAAGGTTTTGTCTACGCAGTTTCTTCAATTTCTACTTTTATTTGTTCTTCTTTGCTTTTTATTTCTTTTATCAGTTTTCCCTCAACAAAGTATTATTTGAAATACTTTGAATGTACGATTTGCAGTATATTGAAAAGGCGAAGTTGACAAATATGTTTGCTTTCACAGGATTGATTTTTTTTACCTAGGGTTCCATGAGTTGAATTCCTAATGCAGCGTCATTCCTCTTATCGTTCTCCTGGCCATTCACTCAGAAAAAAAGAAAAATAAAGGCTACATTTTCAGATTTAAAAATGCATCATGGTTGTTCTCCTAAATTGAGAGCCTGAGGCCGAAGTTGGAGGGGCTTAAGAATGGAGCCAAAAGTCTCAGGCTGAGTCATTCACAACATGTGCCCCCTGGGACCTCCTGAAATTGTCTTGTGGGCACATGGCTTTGTACAGTTTTGAGAATTTGGATGTGGGGAGCATACAAAAGAAACTTGAGATAATGCTGACAAGTGGATTGGCTCAGCATGCAGCCAATTTTTGAAAGGAAAGAGAACAGTGGTAGAAGGTTTAACGTTCGGTCCAGAGTGTCCCTATAGAAACACTCACAAGTCACTCTAAAGATGATTCTTAAACTCTACAGGCCTGGCACGGAGAACATAAAAATGACCATACATTATAACAAATTGCAAAGGTTCTTAACGAGTTCAGTTTCTCTCTGAGTAAAATAGATTTCTTACAATATTGTACTCAGAGACTCCATGTTCAAATTCTAGACATTTTGCCTGTCCTAGAACTGCAGCTTCTTTCTGCATGTGATAACAATCTTCTCCTATAGTTTGCAGATAGACTGATGGCAATACACTCTGCCTTTTGCCTGGTTTCTGTTTATCTAATTGAAATGATGTTTATATTTACTCTTCACTCTCCTTACACTGTCTAAATGTAAATGGCCAATTTATATATTTTTGGTTCCCAGAACAAATCAATTGGGCTACCTTGGGTTTCAAATACCCCTTTGGTGTTTGTTGTTGTCAGCTTTGATTCATACTTCTTATCAGTTTCCAAGTAGAAACATCACTGCTGAAAGATCGACTGAAAAGCGCTATCTTTGTCATCCTGCTTATCTGGTTTGGCTTGATCCCATGATATATCTGGTCTCCGTAAACTGACAGCTCTCCAAGTGTGATCCAAGGACCTGTCTGGGTCCCGGAAAACCTTTCAGGAGTCTGTGGGGTCAAAATTATTTACACAATACTACTAAGATATCATTTGCCTTTTGTATTCGCATGCTCTTCTGAACCTACTGTGGCACTTCCCAGAGGCTGCATGGTATGTGATAACTCAAATCAATTGATTTCATTCATATCGGCTCAAATGCAGAACGGATATGAAAATCCAGCTGTGTTCTCAGGTAGGCATTAAAGAAATTTGCAAATAGGTAAAACAACGCCACTCTTCTCACTATCTTTTATTTGGAAAATAGTTATTTTTCTTTAAAATATGTTATTTATGTTAATATATAACAGTTTATTTACGTGATTTTTAAATGAATGAATTAATAAATATTTTACAATTTTTCAGTCATAGTCGTTCTCAGGTAAATATAAAAATAAATAAATAAAACCTATAAAAGCCAAAGCTTTTTTGAATCCTCAATAATTTGAAACCTGTTAAAGTGCAACCAAAAGTTGGTGAACTGCGGCTCTGCTTCCTCTGCCCTCATTTAATCTCTTATTTCCCTATTTTGCCTTTGAGTGACTGAATCTTATTTATGAGGCACACATTACATCTTTTTCTTTCATTTTGTTCACAGACCCAGATTCTTCCCCTACCCCCAGGCTCCCTCATGGAACATAGCCAGAGGTTTCACCAACTCATTTACGCTCAGTGGAATATGACACTGGAAGAAAACGAAGGAAAAGGACTAGTGTAATAGAAAGAGCACTGGATGTAGTTAGCAGGTGTGGGCTCTGGTCCTTCCACCAAGGGCACAAATTAATGTTCCTTCTCTGTAAAATGACAGAAAAGATGAATTATTTTAAAACTACGTACCACAGATCTTTAGCGCTCTGAAAATGTGACAATTCCAGTGGGTAAGTGAGGCGACTGGGTGGGTAACTTCACCTTTCCCACTTCAACTAAGCAGAGCCACTTCTATACCGTCTTATGTATCTGTGTTCAGAGTAAGACCTCATCTGATACAAGAAAGTTTGCATTTAAAAAAAGTTTAGAAACCACCTGTCTAGGTGATTCCTGAGGGCCCTTTCAGCCATAACTTGACAGAAGAGCGTCAGCTCCTCATATGAAAATGTGTTATTCTGATTAAGACAATGTGATTTTTATTTTTTGCTCTGTACTTTGTGAGTTAAGGAAGGTCCTCAAATGAATTCGAGATGGAAGCCATGCACAGATCTTACGTGAAAAGGGCTTGGAGAGAATTTCCCTGCACTCTCTCTGTGATCGGTGCTTTTTCAACATTGGAACACAGCCCTCTGAGATGAATTTCAGTCCAGCTCTTGGCTATACTCTCTTTAATGGGGCCACTAACTTCCAAAAGCAATTTTACTTTGATGTGATAGAGCATGATTGAGTAGCAAATTCAGGAGCTTGTCAGAGGAAGTTTCTTTTCTCCACTGGAGTTTATGGAACATTTGCTTTGCTGTTGAGATGGGGATTGAAAAAAAACCTGCAAGATCTAAAAAAAAAAACTATTGAAGTAGGGGAATCAAAGCAATAAAACATTGCAATCAAGTAGTTTTTTTTTTTTTTTTTTTTTTTTTTTTTAGCTTTAAGGAGTCTTTCATGTATAGCATCTCCATTTTCTTTTCTTCAACTCAATAAAATATTTAGACAAGATGTTCTCTCCATCTGACAACTTGAAAAACTGAGGCAGGGAGATGTGGAACAGCCTGTGAGGGTTTACTAGCAGTAAAGAGGCAGCCATAATGCAAGGATTTTGACTCATCACCCAGGTTCCTTGTTTAACATTCAGGAGAATGGGTTTCTTTTCAGCTCTAGGAAGTAAACTAGGAATACATTTATACCAAAGGAAATATTTCCTGGAGAAACAGTTCTCTTAGGTAGAACATGTCAGTTTTCATCTGGGGCCCACTTTTCATCTTCTACCCCAAGAATCTACCTCCCTCCCCCCATCTCTTTTCTTGTCATAAGTATCTTATATATTCCATGTAAATTAAGTTTCAAGAAAGCTAAATTACCATTTTCATGAGAGAGAGGCTGTACATTTTCACTTCCATTATATAGTTTTAATTATACTTTGAAAAGCTCTAGCATTTTCAAATATATATAGTTTTAAAATATACAGAAAAACACATGGTCCTACTGTCATAGGTTTACCATGAAAAGAGGCAAAACAGGGACATTCTATTCTGATTTCAATTCCAGGTAAATTATTGTTTGAATTAAATTTCTCTGGAATTAGGAAAGTTACCATTTAAACGCCTGTCTTTTGAGACCCTTTTAAAAACAGTCACAATTTAGTTAAAAACAAAATCAGAAGATTTAAAAATCTTCAACGTAAAATGGTTCACAAAAATTTTAAGAGGTTTTTCTCATCAATCACAATGATGCCTCTTTCAAGATGTGCTTTTCAATACAGCTCTGTGCAAATCTATGACTTACTCTACAGTTGATTTTCCTCTTGTGTAATGAATGCTGTTTTTCACTTGGATTGTGAAGACATGAAAACTTGAAAGATAAACAGCAGTATGCAATTCAGAATGCACACTGTTTGCTGTTCCACAGAAACTAGAACAAGTTCATCATGTCCTGCATTTATTGGTGACCTTAATGAAATCACTTGATGAAAGTCATGCTATCCCAGTCAGTGATTTGGAGGGGTCTTTTGGGAGTTTTTTGTTTGTTTCTTTGGACCAGTTCTATAGTGAACTAAATTAGTTAATTAATGTCAGCTCTTTCAGCTCTAAGTTACATATAACCCATTTCTGTATGCTTATCTGGGAATGATCCATTATTGACTTAGCTTGGAATAGATATAATGTGTTCATCTTAGTCATCAGAAATATGCCCTACTTGGAGACATTTTCCCTTTATTTTATTTCTCAAATCCACAGACCACTTTGAAAAGTCCTTATCTACAAACAACAGAGGGGAGCAGCTTCACACTCTAAGAATTCATCATCAGCCTCTGGAGAATTTGACATATCCTTATGCATCTAACTTATCTGCCTGAAGGAAATTTCAGCAGAAACCCTTACGTGGTGGAATGAAATTCATCCAACGATTTATTTGCATAGTTTGAAGATTATAACAACACTGATGGTTCTAGTTTGAAAAAAAAAATGGCCTCAATTACTGATTTGACACGAAACAAAACAAAACTACTTCAAGTTTTGCAAATGCTTAGAAGTATCTAGATTTGGAATGGAAATGAATTACTGCTTTCCTTTTACAGCTTTATCTTGATTTCCCATTTTTATTTCCTCTTTTCACTCCTCCTTTCCTTCACAGAAGTCCCACCTTCCTTTGGCCAATCTGCTGCTACATGTCAGGCATCACCCTTTCTTTCCACATTGCTCCTCTTCCTGACAGTTGTAAGGAAATGCAATCTAGAGAATGAAAAGATGAGGTGTAGCCAACTGAATATTCCATCAGTTGAAAAGGTCACAAGAAAAATATTTCTTGCTTTATAGAAGTAGAGTTTTAAATAAGATTTTTCCTTTCCTGTGTTTTTGGTAAAATCATCATTAGGTAGCAACAATGGATGTTGTCCAGTGGGGTCTCATTTCACTCTCCATATAAACTCTAGAATGTTAAATCTGGGATGTGGCAGGAGTGGTGTTGTCACAGGAACCTGGGAGAGCTTTTCCCTTTGTCCTGGTATGAAGTAACACTCTTCTGTATCTTGGAGGGCACCGTGCATTCAGTGTTACTGTTCTGATTTGTCTCAATTTATGTAATAATAATATTTTGAGATGGAGCCAACACAGGTGGAAGCCATTGGCAACATATCGGCTTGTCAGCTTCTATATTTGAAAAGAAAAAGTCACTCTTAATCAGAGGAAGAAGCTAGATTAAAAGGAGCTATCAGCTAGGTTTGGTGTTATGTAAATCATGGCTTTACAGAGAAACAGAATCAATAAGGTGTGTGTGTGGGTGTGTGTGTGTAGACAGAGACAGAGAGAGAGAGAGAGCGGGATTTCTTTTAAGAAATAGGCTCGCATGAATGTGGGGGCTGACTGACAAGTCCAAGATGTACAAGGCAGACTGGCACGCTGGAGACTCCAGAAGAACTGATATTGTAGCTTTGAATCCGAAGATGGACTAAGGCAGAAATCCTTCTCTCTTCACAGGACCTCTTAGGGCCTTCAGTTGATTGGAGGGCAATCTGCACTATTCAAAGTCTACTGATATAAATTTTAATCACATTTGAAATACCTTCACAGCAACATCTAGACTGGCATTTGACCAAACAACTGGGCATCTTAGCCTAGCCAAGTTGACACATAAAATTAGCCATCACAAGTGGATTTTACAGTACAGTGGTAGCAAATCATTGTGACACTATGTCCAAGGGCACAGCTCATGTTCTTGCTGTGATTTAACCACTGCTAAGCATCTAATAAAGGTGGCGATGTCAGTCAATCTATTGCACAGGCATGTTAATGTGGAGATAATCAGTACCATAACGATCTCTTCTACATGCATTAGCTACATAATGCATCCAGGAAGCATACACAAAGAATGGATATGCATGCTAAATGCTGGCTTCCTGCAGGTAAAGAACCATACAGCACAGCCTCCTGCGTTAGTCAGGTTTTTTGAATCCATTACGTATCACCGAAGATGCGATTCTGACTCATCATCATTTTAAAGTAGTGGATTCACATTTTGAAAATAAGGGGCTTCTGAACGCTTCCTTCAAATGAAATGTTTGGAACCATAGCAATGAAATGAAGCACCAACCATGCCCTGGTGCAAGTGGATTCTTCACAGCTGGGCCTCACCCCCACCCCACCATTTTAAAACACCATACTGTAAAAACAGGGAAAGACCTTGTTTTTCTGTACTTCACATACTGGCAATATCAAATCTTCAGAACCAAACCACACAAAAAAAGCAAACTTTTCTCTGACAATTTGAAACCATTATTGTAAAATTCTGCTTTATAAGCCCACATGTTGTTGTTTCAGTCATCACGTGTGGCCTCATTGGTCCCAGTTTATTCTTCTAGCCTTCACCAAGCCCAGTTAGGTGCCTTCTCAGGCTATCACATGTTGTGGTGATAAACAAACCTCTCACTTGAAAAGTAAGGCTACAAATGAAATAACCTCTTATGTCTTCCACTCACTGACTAAAAGGAAGGGACAGTTTGAGGGAAACATGATGAGAAGAGAAATGGCGAAGGAGACACGGGTGGGAGGCCACTAGACAGAGCCACTGCGTGGTGATGGATGTTTGTGTTGAAAATAATGAGTCAAGCCTAATTTAATTTATAGTCAGCAGGCTCTCTTTAAGAGAGCAGAGGAGTATATCAGATCTTTAAAAGAGCAGAGGAGTATATCAGAAATCTACCAAGTAGACATGTTTACACTTTAAAAAAAAAGTTTTTAGTGTGCAATACAGGTAACAGTCAAATTGAGAAAACGTTATTTACATAAAACTCAGATTGCTAATGAAATGATGCACTTACCTACATGATTATTTTACAATCATCTTGAAAAATGATTTATTTTTCCAGTTCAAGCTCAATTTCAGAACTTGAAACACTGTGATGTTAATTTTTGAGGGAACCTTTTACTGTAGTTACAGAGAAACAAGTACATATAAATAGTGTACTTACTTACATGATCGTTTTACAATCATCTCAAAAAATGATTTGTTTTTCCAGTCCAGTTCAATTTCAGAAATTAAGGAGTGTGGTGATTTCAGACTGTATTGCTGATACATGCAGAGACAGGATGAACTTGCAGGCAGTCTGGCAAGAAACTCCATGCTGAGGCACTTGATGGCGTGGAGTTTTCTCAGAAAAGCCTTGTGGATGAAACAGTTCTTAGTCACTGAAGGAGCATGGAAAGGTAGTAGAAAGGTAAGAAGCATTACACAATGAGAAACAGCAAAAGCCATTGAGGAGAAGGGAGCTGGGGAAAGACTTCCGGTGCTGAAGCGAGGTGTTCATGGGGTGTTAGAACAAGGAGTTGGGAGAACAATGTCAGTTGACGCAGGATCTCCAGTCAAGAGTCCAAATTTGGCACTGAAATCTAGTAGGACAAATGGAATCCACTGGAGGCTCACGAGTGTGGGAAGTTTATGATGGAAATGACTTGGGAGAAATAAATATCTTGGGAACTTGGTGCCATAGAGTGAGGAGAAGTTGATTTGAGGAAAGATCTGGACTATGCTAATGTTGTGTCTGAATGCTGTTTGCTGAAGAACATAGGTCAAGGTTGACATGCTTTTCTAGCTGCTCGCTGAGGTGCACTTCCCACACTATGACTAAGGGGCCACCAGGGAATCTCAGGAAGCTCACAGGGGCACAGCTGAATATTTTAAATTTTCAAGGGAAGCAAGACCATATCTGTCAGAGACAAGCAAATTATTAGCTTAAAAACATTCACAGTTTCACCACTGGATTGTACTACGTTCCTCTTAATGATGTCATGTCTTTGAAGAGTTGAGTTTTTTTAAGGACGCCGTGATAAAAAGCAAGTAGCATGCAGAATTCAATGTAAAAGAGGAAATAAAGGTGGCAGTGTCCAATCTGCTTACAAGGTTTGAGAAGCTGTGCAGTGCCAAGAGGTGTACACATGCAACCCATTAGTAAATGATTGTGGTTATTTAAGGATGACATAAAATAAAATTGCTTCCAGCACATGTATGTATGCACACTTATGAAATATGTTTTGAGATACAAAGAGTTACCATCTTAGTCTGTTTGGGCTGCTATAATAAAATACCACAGACTGGGTGGCTTATAAACAACAGGACTTTATTTCTCACAGCTCTGAAAACTGACAAGTGCAAGATCAATGTGCCATCAGATCAAGTGTCTGGTGAGGGTCTGCTTTCTGGTTCTTAGATGGCACCTTCTCACTGTGTGCTCGCACGGTAGAAAGGGAACGAACTCTCTGGGGTTTGCTTTGTCAGGGCACTAATCCCATTCATGACTGCTCTTCCCTCACAACATAATCACCTCTCTCCCAAAACCATCACGTTAATAAGCGTTTCAATATACACATTTTAGGGAGACTCAAACATTCAGAACATAGCAGGAACCATGAACTGAGAAAGTGTGCAAATTTCTATCCAAGAGATTATGGCTGCATTTACTATCTGCTACCCGTTGGAGAATGAGTTTCCAAATGTGCTAAATCTGCAGTTTTTTCAACTGTCTGTGTATGAAAGAGAGAAAGTGCATGCATGGGGAGAGAAATAGAAGTTTTGCATGCATTTTGACTGTATAAGACTCCTATTTTTAAAAAAGAACATTTAAGGCTGGGCGCGGCGACTCACACCTGTAATCCCAGCACTTTGGGAGGCCGAGGTGGGCGGATCATGAGATCAGGAGTTTGAGACCAGCCTGACCAACATGTTGAAACCTCTGTCTCTACTTAAAATGCAAAAATTAGCTGGATGTGGTGGTGCACACCTGTAATTCCAGCTACAGGAGGCTGAGGTAGGAGAATTGCTAGAACCCGGGAGGTGGAGGTTGTGGTGAGCCGAGATTGTGCCATTCCACTCCAGGCTGGGAGACAGAGTGAGACACTGTCTCAAAAAGAAAAAAAAAAACTTAAAAAAAGAAAAATTTAAGTTTAAAAAGCATAGTGACATTTAATCTCACTTCAAATTCTCCTTCACTTCAAAATGTCCTTCTCATTCCTTATCTAGTTAACCCCACCTTGGTAAAAATGATATTGCTATCAAATCAGAAACCTAAGCATAATCTCTCATTCTTATCTCTTTAGTATCCTCCACAGTGAAGGTATCACTGAGCCTTGTTGCTTCTGCCTTCATGCATATCTCAAGTCCATCCATTTCTCTCTGGCCCCATGGCTGTCTCTTTGCCCAAACCGCCCTCCTTTCTCTCCTAGACCTTGATGACTGTAACAGCCTCCCACATGTCTTTTTGTATCCATCCATCCTTCCCCTCTTTCTGTTCTCAGCAAAGGAGCCTCAATAACCTCTTGAAAATATAAACAGAATCAGGTTATTCCATTACTTGAAATATTTGATAACTTCTCATCTCATCTTGACCTAAAAAAGGAAATCTAAGCTACTTACCATGGTTTCGACAAATCTTACATAATTTCTTCTTTGCTGTCTCTGTGACCTCAGATAGATCTGCGTCACATCCTCAGACTCCGTGCACCAGCACACTGGCTTCTTCCAGTTTCCCAAAGACACTGAGCTCTTCTCCAAGTTTTCATACCTCTTCCTGGAACACATCCAATCATCATCACGCATGTGTCTGACTCCTTTAACTCTTCAGGCAACAAACTTAACTATGCCTTCCTCAACAAAACATCCTCTAACCACACTGCCTTAGGTAGAACCCCTCCACATATCCTGAAGCAGAATTGCTCTCACGGCCTGAAGTAGCCACAGTTTTAGTTTATAGTTGTCCATTTGCTTCTTTATTGCTTGCCCGGCTCCACTAAAACTGGAATGCTCTGCTATGGTAGGTGGTGGGTCTTTGCATTCAGCGGTGTACACCAAGTTATCGAGCAGTGTCGCTGGCATTTAGTTCAATAATAATCATGGTATAAATGAATCAACCAATGAGGAAGTGGGAGATGCACCCCATCCATCAGATGTGTGGGTTGTGGTGTAGGAGTTGTCACTTGATTTATACTTCTCTGCTGGGTATTTTATCTAGCCTGGCTTTCCATTCTTTGCCCCCAGTGTCATCTGCAGAATGGAATTTTAAAGTAACTCAATAAGGCTGTAAGATTAAGTTGAATTTAAGGACACAGATAAGGAAGCACAGTACTTCCTTTCTCTCTGAATAACTCTCCAAATCCCCTAGCTTTGTGAGTACATATTAAATTAAGGTTTCAGATTGTTTTCCTTGGATTACCTTTTCTTTTTCTTGTCCTAAGAACATGGCTATTTTAATACTTCCTAAATGATTTGAATATTTACCATTTATACAAGATTTCCTGAGCAACTATTTTTCCTGTGTTAAAAATTCTATCCTGGCTTTTCTATTTATAGAAGGTGCAGCAATAATGTTCATATGAATGAAATAGGAGCAAGATTTCTTGTGCTATCTTCTACATACAGCATGGAAGATGTTGCAAAGCAATATTTCAGTTTTCTGGAAGTAAATCTTATCTCCAACCATCTACTCTATTAAAAATGTTATTATGGTTCAAAATCCCAGGGAAAAGAACATTATTTGGTTCCTGAAAATAAGAAATTTGTGCATAAATGCATTATAACACTCAGGAAGGGATTTTAAAAGAACATTCATTTGTCCTGCATGCTTTTAATTCATTTTAATTTTAAAAAATCTTAGTGAAATTTGAGTGCATTACCATCAATTTAACATGTTGCAAGTATGTAAATATTTATTTCTCAAATACAAGGGGGTCAGACTCTGTAATAAACACTAAAGAGAAAAACAAAACCACCTAAGACCTGGTTCCCACCTGCCAAGAGTTTACACTCTAACTGGGAAGGTTAGACATGTATATACACAGCTATATTATGATGTCCTTTGGAATATAAGCTATTCTCACAGAAAACATAAGCAATGTTGAGACATGAAGGGTTTCTTTTAATTCTTTTAACTAATGAAAATGCCATGGAAAATATAGGATGCTTACTGGTCATTGAAGAGTAGATTTCTTTATAAGTAGAATTTCAAAAAAAGTATTCTGTAGAGAAGGAATGTACCAAGAATCAGAGCTACCCTTGGAAAATATTACAAATGGACGAAGACAAGAAGCAAATTTTAAAGGTCTCTGTTAGTGGTCTAAGCTGGAGGATGGTACAAATAATGACTTGTCTCTGCAGCTGACATCCACCTCAAACATCAGGAATACATTTGGCATAAATGATGCCCCATGGTCATGGCCCCTTCATTTTTCCCACTCCTGCTCAGCAGAGCAACACTGAGTCCTTATCTGACACTTCTACTCAGAAAAAAATGAAAAAAAATGAGAGTGGATGCATCTTAATAACTTCTTCAACATAAAAGATTCAGTAGGGAAGACAGTAGCTTCTCCTTCTAATTCTTGCTGATAAACTATTGGCCTGGTCCAGGTTGCTCTGTGATGAGTAAATTTCCAAGAAAGAAATGTTCCTGACCAGATAAGCAGAGTTTCAGTGACACAGTATCTACCAAGTGTTTACCTTAATAGCTTTACTTGGAAGAATCTTGGATCAGCATCTCTCAGTGGGTGCTTCCACTTATCCTCTGAGAAGATTGTTCTGATTAGGGATATCTAGTTTCAGAGAAAGGGATACATTCAACTGAATCTGGCAACAGAACCTAGGACTGCTGATTGCAACTTTTACTTTAGGTCTGATATAATTTTGTCTTCTATTTTATTTAAAATACTTTAGACTTAATAGAAAGCTGAAGGTTTAGTATTTTATAAAGATCATTCAAAATTCAAAATAGACTCCCCACAAAATAAAGAGTGGTAAATAGCATTGTGTTTATGCCCTTCAGTGTTCACTTGGAGGATTCAATTTAATCTAAAAAATGCAATTAAAATGTAAGTGCTTTACGCCCAGTTTAAGTCAATAGGCAATTGATGTTACTATGCAGAAGGTAACATAAAAATAGCTGTGGCAGATGTAAAGAGTTTAATGCATGGTCTCTGCCATCACTTGGAAAAAGAGATATAATCTCAGGAAATACAAAATATATAAGGCAATATATAAGCAGCAAGTTAAGAGATTCAGCAATTTAAATTTAAAGATTGAAAGTCTCATTTTCATTGCAAATTACATAATTGCATTTTCATGTTTTACAACAAATGAGTTGAATTTCTCTCCAAATTGTTCTTCTCTTGGAGAAGCTACTTGGCTTGAGAAAGCCTATGCTGAAAGCCAGAGCCGGGCACCTTTGATGAGAGCTTTGCTGTTCTGGAGCAACACAGCCCTACATATGCCTCCTAGGTTGGGGGTGCTGAAAAAGGTCTGTCAGTTAAGAAATGGAATATGCCATTTTTATGGATGACTAACTTGGTGATCAACGGAAGATTTTCTCTTGTCTAGAACTATGAAAATGAGTTACTGTGTTTTGCCAGTAAATAAATGAGAGAATTAATTTACAGGAGATTACATATTGATATTTAAAATTACACTTGGATATTTCAAGTATTTAGACAGGAAGAAGAGCTATGACTTAAATGTGTGGCTCAAAGGCAAGAATTTTAAGGTAGGTTTTGCAGAGCGGAGAAGGTGTGGCAGAAGGCTACTTTTCATAACTTAATATTCAGTCAGTGTGGGCTTGGGGTATTTTCTCTGTTATGCTGGAGATTTAAACCATGCAAACTATTACATTATTGTAAGTTCAAATTATTAAATGGATGAGATTTTCTGGGTGAACTGTACAATTATTACTTTAAATATTAAGAGGCTAATTTATGCAGTTAGGTGTCAGCTTGAACCCACGTTTGGCTCACTGTTGGATGTACAGGATTATCTGACAAGTTGGTAAAATAGGTGGCATCATCTATGTTTTTTGATTATCACAGGGGCAAGTTTTTGTGCAGAAAAGAAGAAAGGGAGGGAACTGGGATGGGCATTGTAATATCTGACCCAGATATGTGTCTCAGAATGAGTCTGTTACAGGAAGTAGCTAGTCAGACATGAGCAGGGTAGGAGAGGGCTGGCTGCCCCTGCCCCACACGCACACATCAGGAATGTCAGGTGACTATCAGGTGACGGTCAGGCTATTGTTAACTGTCTCTCTAAAATAATAAATGGTCACAGCTGGTTCCAGGGAAAGGCAGTCCCCTAACAGACAGAAAACACCTGAAACTGGTGATCAGCAGCTTCCTGATAAGATCGCAGGAGTTGGGAAAGTGGGCCCAAGTGTGTGCATGCAGACAGCCCACCCCAAAGACAGAAGCGGGGGAGAAGTAACTCAAGACTCCCGAAGCGTGCCGAGGTGTAAAACGCCAAGCTAAAAGGTCCAACTGCACACTTGTCTTTCAAGTTGCCCACTTGGCCCTCTTCCAAGTGTACTTTCTTTCCTGCTCTAAAGTTTTTTTTTAAATAAATATTCATTCCTGCTCTAAAACTTTCCTTGATCTCTCCTTCTGCCTTATGCCTTTCAGTCAAATTCTTTTCTTCTGAGGAGGCAGGAATTGAGGTTGCCACTGATAACAAGTCCATCTGATAGCTGCTCAGCCTACTGGCCATTTCCCCTCCTTTGAAATGTGCTCTCTTTCCCTAGAGGTAGATGTCCTATAGATATTGTGTATGACATAATCCCTTTGTACCTGGAGTAGACATACTACTTAAGATGGGTCATTTTGATTTTCTTTCCTGTGAATCTGGAATTGAAGAAATTCCAGAACACTCAGGAAGTCTCTCCCTGAAACTGAATCATATAAACAGTTACATTGTAGTTACAGCAATGGAGTCTGCCAGGTAAAAGGAAAGCAGGGAAAGCTGGGTCAGCAAAGGGAGAAAGGAGAGTGATATTGACACTCTGGAAACCGAGGTCACAAGAGGTACACCTATGGTTGCCGGTGACAAAGGGTAACCTCGAGAGGAGGAAGGTGGTTTCGTGTTTAATGTGGAACCATCCTGAGCAGACACCACTCCTCTAACAGAGGGCACAGTGACTGGTGGCAGTGTCCAGGAACATGTGCAAGTGACTTTGAGGATCAGGTCAGCAGATACCAAAAGGAAAATGGTGCTGATAGGCTGATGGATGAATATCATCTAGAGACCTCAAGATATAACTGGATAATCTCATCTACGAGATGAGGATGGTAGTGAGCCCCTGCATATTAGCTAACTCTAATAGTATTATAGTGACCCCTTTAGTACTAATAATCAGTTAGGCTTAAGGAATCTTGCAATCGTATAAGAGGAAGAGACTGTATTTCCAGGGCAATTGCTTTCAAATAGTAACCAAAGAATACAGCACAGTGGTAGCTTTTCATTCAGAGGCCCTATTCTGGACTAAGTGTCACTCAATGGCCAGGTGGCCTTGGCTAAGTCAGTCACCTTCTCAGGACTTCATTTGCTCATTTATAAAATGAAGCGTCTGAAAAAGATGATTCATGTGATTTTTTTTTCTCCATCTGACACCAGTATTTTTGTGAAGCTATGACTATCTGTCTTACATTTGTTCTCCTCCTTCTTCAAAAACATTCACAAACAATATTTTGGGATAGCTAAGTCATTAATTATGTTTTTCCCTATGCTTAGAGTTTTTGTCTGTATTTTATTATAAATCAACATTTGTTTCAATCTTTCTTATAAGCTGTAGTACAAATAGGCCGGTTTCTTAAGACAAAATTTCAAAAGAGCAGCCTTTTTTTTTTTTTAACTGTGAATTTAAAAAGAAGTATGCTGAAATGAATCTTTCCCCTATAAAGTATGGGACTCCAAAGCCATTATAAACATGCTTCTGGTACATGTCAGTGGCTCAGCTTTGGAAAGAAGTAATTTGGCTGTTGTTGAAAATCTGATTTGTGTTCGTTGAAGTATTCCAGGCACCCTGTGCATGGAAACCTTCCTGAAGCTTTGACCAGCACCAGAATTGCACCAATAGAGGCCTGGAAAGTGAAAAGCTAGTGAGAGCAGTGGAAGAAGGAGGAAAATGAATGCACCTAAATCTTTGATAGGTAATGGAACGTTATGCCCTTCATAAATCTGGGTTTGGCAGGAGTCAAAAGTAAAAGAAAAATGGAGGCACAAAAATACAGACATAAGATTTCCACTGGAGACGCAAAATTCCTTCTAGGACATCGTATAAGGAATTAGTAGGAAAATGTAGGACTCACCCTAGGAGAACCTTGAAGGAGACAAAGTGTGTTTGAGATGATCTCCACTGTGCTCTAAAACCTAGAGGACTTATTTTCTGAGATATAATTTGTGTGTGTATTAAAGTGCCACCTGAAGGCACAAATGCGGTTTGAAAACGAATTGCAAAATTACAGCTTCTACTGTAGAATCAGTTGTTGAATATTTTTGAACTACTCTCTTTGCTGGCATCACGATGTCTATACATTCTGTAGAAATTTAGATATGTAATGACAGCTTAAGGACTACGTGTGTTGGGTTAGTAGGTGATGGAAGAGAGGGAGGCAGAAACAAAAGGGAAGGGGAAAGAAGTAAAATTTCAGAATACTGAACATGTGTCAGGAATGCTGCTAGAAACATTTATAAATGTGATTTATTTTTTTCCCATTGAAAAAGACTACATTGAATGCTGAGAATCAAATGGAAGAAATGTTATCCCTTTGACAGAATAGTGGAGGTTTTTTTTTGTTTTTTTTTTTTTTAAAGACGGGGTTTCACCAAGTTGTTCAGGCTGGTCTTGAACTCCCGACCTCAAGTGATCCACCCGCGTTGGCCTCCAAAGTGCATGGATTACAGGTGTGAGAAAAGTGGAGGTTTTAAAACAATGTTATTGAATGTCAGGGGAGGCGATACAGCATATCGGTGAAGGCCATGGATGTAGGAGTCTGGGAGGTGTGGGTTTGAATTCAAGGTGATGCACTTGCTAGTTGCTGAAAGCATCAGTTTCCTTCTCATCAAAGTGACCCTAGTGCCATCTAGTTTTTATAGGCTACTGGCCCCAGAGCAAGCATTCTTTACCCATTATCCTATTTAATCCTCACAATTGATATCTGAGGTAGATATTATTAAGTCCATTTTGCAGAAGGATCACCTCTTGCCAAAAGTAACAGTTGGCCAGTGGGAGAAAATCCAGGTTTTATGACTCCAAGTCTAGAGCACTTTGACTTACCTGAGATTTTGACCAGAGAAGTTAGAACAAAAACTGGCATAATGAAAATGGCATGCCATTGCCATTTTCTTCAGGGCCCAGGTGTCCTCTTGGAGCTGGTAGTACTATGCCAGGGAATAATGGCCCTTGAGTGAGGCCTCCCTCTTTTTGCCACTCCATTCCATTTACCTGTGAGCTAGTCCCTGAGTGGATGCTGTCTATTGTTGCCAATTGGAGGTGGGACTTCATGTCAGGACACTATCCTATAACAATAACCTCATCTCAAATCCAGTTGGAGGAAGTAGACTGAATTCTGTTTGGTTGTGATGTGCTGGGTTTGATGTGTCGACAGTTTTCTACTGGAATAGATGTCAGCACTTTATTTAAAACCATGTATTGGAATATTCTTTCATAGCTTACCACACAAACTGGTGGAGTGCTGTGTGTGTGTGCGTGTGTGTGTTTGTGTGTGGGACTGTGTGTATAGTTTGGGGTGGGAGGAAGTGTTCAAATCAGTGAAACAGTATTATGCTAATTAAAAAATAAACTAATTTATCGTTTAAAAACTGATGCTATGTTTATTGTTTGGGGCAAAAGATTAGGTTCCTTTTTCCCGCTCTGTTCAAATTAAATGACTGTTATTAGTCACCTTACTTGTTACATAATGTTTTTATTTCCTTTTTCAGGAACTCCTCCCCATGACAATTAAAAAACCTACAGGATGCAAAAATAAATAAATAAATAAATAAAAAATAACCTCATCTCAGGCCATGACAGTGATTCAAAATAAATTCAGAAGCTCTTGAAAACTCCCAAGTTTTGCATCCTGTTCTCCACACACAGGTTATTCTTCAACCCACACGGTCACCGAGAGGAATGGCTACGGACACCATATTTGCTGCTGTTGTCTGCTTGAGGCACATGGCCCTGGGAAGCCGGCCTTTGAATCAGGCTGGACCCCTATTTATAAATGTTTTCTAGCACTGGGTTTTCAGAGTGGTTTTCTCCTTCTCAGTCAGTTAGTATTTATTATCCCCTATAAACTCATCATTAAGGTAACAGAAAAACATTAAGAAACCATTATCTTGTTATCAAGGACTTTATGGAGTTCCCAAAGGAAGGTTGGGGTGAGAGGTAGGGAGTGAACTGATTATTTCCAACCATCTATAACTGCTTGTTGCTCTCCTTCAACTAGTTCTTAACCTATAGAACTGATTCAAGCAAATCATAGGTACTGCAGCAACATAGAATGCTATTAGAGGAAAATATAAGGCATCAAGAAAGAATGATTTTGAATTCCCTTTCTGGCCTTCCAAACCTGCAAACAGACAAAATAAGCAGAATTTTAAAAGGCTGATCAATGAAATCATAACTTAAAACATAACATGTATATTCTAGTTTTGGATGAACTCGTAAGTAGTTGTACAGTCTTAGACTAGTCAATTGACCTCTCTGGATCCTAGTATTCTTTTCTCTAAAATGAATGAAGTATAATGTGTGAGAAATTATACAACTGTTTTTCTTCCAGCTAGAGCCCTGAGCTTCTGGGCCCACTCTCCTAGAAATATATTCATTTTAATTATTACAGCAGGTGGGTAGATGAGGCTGTTGGTACCATCTCTGGTTTTCAAAGGAGCTTCAGGTCTCTGCAAATGGAGGGCGGCAACTTTGGACTGCACAGCAGGGAAGGACCAAGGGCCAAAGGCCCCACCAGTGGCCTGTGAAATATCCCCTGAACTGACGGGCACCAGACTACACAAGAGTCTAGACCCATTTAACAATAATCACAGCTTAATAAAAATGGATTCAGAACTAGAGAGCTTTACTCTCTGCTCTGATACTAATTTGAATTATTACTTTAGACAAGTTACTTACACTGCCAATTTTACATTTTCCCCCTTGGTCAAAAGGGAAGATTCATATTGATTCTAATTATTTTATCAGACTGCTGTGAGAATCACCCCCACCCCTACCCTTGCATTGTACTCAGATGTAAAAGTACCTTCAACATCTGTAGGGTTTGTTGTGGCAGATCTCATTTGTCCAGAATAGATATGTCACTCACTAGCCTTTCTGTGTGCTTCTTCTTCTTCTTCTTTTTTTTTTTTTTGAGACAGAGTTTGACTCTTGTTTCCCAGGCTGGAGTGCAATGGCGCGATCTTGGCTCACTGCAACCTCTGCCTCCTGGGCTCAAGAGATTATCCTGCCTCCGCCTCCTGAGTAGCTGGGATAAAGGCATGTGCCACCACACGTGGCTAATTTTGTATTTTTAGTAGAGACAGGGTTTCTCCATGTTGGCCTGGCTGGTCTCAAACTCCTGACCTCAGGTGATCTGCCCACCTTGGCATCCCAAAGTGCTGGGATTACAAGCATGTGTGGGTCAACATGATTATTCTTAAAGGATAATTTTTAGCTTGCCACTTCTCTACTCCAAAACCTTCTATGGTTCCCATACTTGATGACGGTAATCTGAAAAACCCAAAGTGTCATAAGCCTGGTGGTATGGGTTGGCTGTGTCCCCACCCAAATCTCATTTTTGTAGCTCCCATAATCCCCATGTGTTGTGAGAGGGACCTGATGGGAGACAATTGAATAATGTGGGCGGTTTCACCCATACTATTCTTGTGGTAGTGAATGAGTCTCATGAGATCTGATGGATTTATACAAGGAAATCCCTTTCATTTGGTTCTCACTCTCTCTCCTGTCTGCCACTATGTAAGATAGTGCCTTTCATCTTCTCTCATAATTGTGAGGCCTCCCCAGCCACGTGGAACTGTGAGTCCATTAAACCTCCTTTGCTTTATAAATTACCCACTCTCAGGGTCTTGGGTATGTCTTTATCACCAGTGTGAAAATAGAGTAACATGCCTGGTTACTTACAAGGTCGCAGAGACCAGTTAGACTCAACATTAGCCAGCTTGGTCATTCTCAACTGTGTGCAAACACGTCCTCCCTTTTCTTTACGCCTATTTCTTCAGACATTTCCGTGAAAGGCTGCCAATGATTTATCAGATCAGCTTGGGCTTCTAATCCCTTCCCATTGTCTTCCCACCTCTGTTCTCCAATGAAGAGTTGATCACCTGACCCCATTCAGCCGCTGCCTCCAACTGTCAATCAATCCCTTCCTGGCTGTCAATTTCCATTGCATCAACTTTGCTGCTCAGCCCATATGACCACCAGCACCCCGATTCCTCTTCCTGTGGTGGCTGCAGTCACAATGCTGAAGTCCTGGGATACTATCTAAAGTCATCAGCAGTCTCACCCCAAATCTGCTCCAGCTGTGTTGCCTAGTTCTCCCCATGGGAACTTTGTGCTCACACCAAAATTTCTTTCTTAACTTCAGACCTCCTTCCTGCTTAAAGTAACTTCTACTCTATCATCCCTTTTATACCTCTTGAATCTTTGTCATCTTTCAAGGCTTAATCAAAACCTCACCCGCTCCAAGAAGCCTTTCCTGACCACCTCACTGAAACTCAGTAGCCTTTTCTCTCAACAGCAGTAATTTTATTCTTTGCATTCTATGTGTAACACTGAAATGCTGTCAGAACTGTTTGCTGTTGTTTTTTGGAGACAGTGTCTTACCCTGTCACCCAGGGGTGCAGTGGTGTGATCACGGCTCACCGTAGCTTCAAACTCCTGGGCTCAAGCAATCCTGCTGCCTCAGCCTGCCAAGTAGCAGGGACTACAGACACATGCCATTGTGCCTGGCTAATTTTTAAAATAAAACTGTTTGTAGAGACAGGATCTCACTACATAGCCCAGGATGGTCTTGAACTCCTGGCTGTAAGGATTCTCTCTCCTTGGCCTCCCAAATTGTTGGGATTATAGGCATAAGCACACTGTACCCAACCAGAGCTGACTTTTGAAGTCAGGACTCAGTCCTAGTACAGCCTTTGCAAATCTTACTGTTTAGATGATTTTTTAAACTCATTTTTTCTAGAAGTCCTACTAAAATACATATTACTTGTGGCAAAATGTTGGATATTAACATTATTACTATTACTTCAGGTCCTAGTAGGGGATGTAAGATTTTGGGGAAATCCTACATTCACCAAATACCTAGTGAACATTAATTATGTGTCAAGCACCATGCTGAGGTTTGGTGGAAACAGAGAAGATTCTGTACCTGACCCATGGAGCTTACGTCTGTGTAGGAGGGAGGGATGTTAAAAACAAACAAAAAACCCCACCTACCAAATAACTACTATGTCACAACAATTTTGCTAAGTGTCATGGTGGAAAACTACAGTGTATCAGAGGGTATAACAAGTAGAATCTAATCTGAATTTGGCAGTAAAACGTGTCCTCTGTGGGAAGTGGCATGGCCTCAGATTTAAAAGGGGAGGAAGAATTAGCCAGGTAGACATGAGATGAGGCCATTGTCCAGTGAGAAAACAGACCCTGTAGGGTACTGGGGCAGGAAGGAGCATGGGGCCTGGGGTAACAGAAAGAAGCTGTCTGTACAGAAGAGGGTGATCTAAAAAGGCAGTGATGGGGGATGAGGCTGCACAGAGTATCAGTCAGCGGTTGGATCATGGAGGTCTTTTAGGCCATGACAATAATTTTGATTTTAATCCTAGAAGTGAGGTGACACACATGCCTAATTTTAAGGAATGCTATGATCATATTGAGGTTTTCTAAAAAGATAAATCCCAAGAAGAAAGGTTTTGGGGTGATGTAAAAAGTGAACTAGATGCATTTAACAAAAGAGAGGTTCATAGGAGAGAAGTTTGGGGCAGTGTGAATACCTGACTTCACCCATTAAACATGTCTACCAGAGGCGGCCTTCACAGTGGATCAGCCTAAGTTCATTCCTGCTCTAAAGTTCCCAAACCACTGCACCCAAGATAAGGAAGACTCCTCCTGAGGCACCAGACTGCTGCAGCTTCCCGACTCTGGTTCTCATGGAGAGGAGAAGAGTGTGACAAGGGGCAGGTAGGAAGAAAGATTGTGACTTGGCCCTCTCCCCTTCATGAAGCTGGACAAGTTGCAGTTACCCTCTTGCCCACCAGTAAAGAAATAGAACTGATTACTCTGTAGGTGGCATATTTTCTTCTTTCTCAGTATCACACTAATCAACACCCTGCTGCTGTGATGACGAGAGATGCTAAATTGCTGAAACGGCAGCCTTTCAGAGGAGATAAAACTGAGCATCTCCTCTTAGGTCCATAAATTACTGAGGGTCATTTTCCCTGGGACTCAGGTGCTGGTCCTAATGTTCGCAGCAAATGTTGACGTAGCCACTACACTGTGTCTGATTGAATTACTGTTGTAATTTCATGAGAAAAGCTTTGGTTTGGCCAGAGCAAAAAGCATACTTTAAGAGGCACAAGTTTATACCTGAATTAGGTTTTTTGGCTGAACATCTATGAATGCACAAAATCCAGAAAAAAAATCTTGATTCAATTGTTTACCTTTTTTTGTACTCGAATATGCCTGACTTCAAATCTGCTTTGTTATTGTAAAACCAGCATGGGTCCATAGTTATCATTGATTTTAACTTCTTCATAATAAAATAAGCATTATTGAAAAATAACCATGTCTAAAACTATTCTAGCCATCAATCCTCTTCCACCCGATAGCTTTTTAAGAATTGACCTTGCTCATCTACTTTTCAGTGAAATAATTGTAGCCTCACTTCTTTGCCTAGGTAACATAGGACATATTTGGGGATTCTGTCTGCACGTAGAAAGGTTTTATCTTCTGTAGCTATGAAGTATTCTCTCTTCTAGTGGCCTTTGACATAAGTATTATAAACCTACCAATTATCAGAAGTGTGTAATGTTGTCCAACTTCCAAATCTTCCTCAAATGCTAGTCCACAGAAATATTTGAACAACTGAATAACACTCTACTTTTCATGCGGACATTCCAGAATCATAAAGACGAACGCTAGGCTCTTTGATATTACTCTTTACTTGAAAGTGGCCTTACTGTAATAGGCTGATGCCTAGTTTCTAGCAATTATCATCTAGAGTTCCTAAGAGCTTTTCTCAATATCTTTCTTTCGTCCTTCATATCCAGTTCATTTGAGAATTCCCAGCCTCACTATCGCTCTCACCACCTCTCATCTGCCATGTGGAAAAGATACTTCACTGGTGTTCCTACTTCTCTGCTCAATCACGTGCAACGTTCATCACGAGTCATAGTTGTTAATAGTCCCTCCCCCCGCCTTTTGTACTTGTTTCAAATTCTGCAACTCAGCCTTCAAAGGCCCCCACCCCCGCCCCAGTTAACTGGCTCCCATTGAACCATCTTCCATAGTTCCTCAAAGGAACTCTTATTCTTTCATCACCTGGTTTTCCCATTGCATCTGCCCCTCACACTCCTAACACATACATAAAACTCATATTCATTTCAGCTGCATGAATTTATGGATAATATGTCCCTCCATGCAATGCTCTTTCCCTTCATTTTACTACTTCAAATAAAAACCCACATATTTAATGTATATTTGGACATATGTATACACCTGGGTACCATCACTACAATCAGAGCAATAAGCACATCTATCGCTTCTAAAGCTTCTTTATGTCCCTCTGCTTTTTAATGTAATTTTATTTATTTTGTGGTAAGAGCACTTAACATGATGTCTACTCTCTTAACAACTTTTAAGTGCATAACACTATATTTTTAACTATAGACACTACAGCAGATACCTAGAAGTTATCCTGTAAGACCATTAATATCTTAAATTTTATTTCTTTAATTTCATACCCAGTTGATAACTCAGTTACATACAGAATTCTAAGTTTGATCAATTTTCTTTCAAAATTTTTAAGGCTTTAGTCTACCATGTTCTAACTTCTAGTGTTACTCCTGGGAAGTCTAATGTCATTTTGATTCTTGATCATTTATACAAGACATGTTTTTATTCTCTTTGAAAGCTTTAAGATCTTTTTTCCTATTAACTGAAATGTCATCGTATCATGACTTGGTATGAGTAATTTCTCGCTTATGAGCTAGGCTCTGAGAGAGCTCATTCAAGATGGAAACTTGTGCCTTTTACTTCAGAAATATTTATTATTTTCATTATTACTATAATCATTATTAAATTTCCTATATTCTCTTTTATTCTGAAAGTCCTGTTATTTGGGTGCTGGACATCTTATATTGATCCTTTAATATCATGTATTTGACTCCTATTTTCAACCTACCTGTTTTTGATTTTACTTTTTGAAATATATCTTCAATATTGTCTTCAAAAATTATATAAAATTTTTTTTGTATCAAGTATCACATTTTTTGTTTTTCAAAAGTTATCTTGGGATTTGCTCATTTCTTTTGTATAGAATTATGTTATTCAATAGATGTCATACTTTATATGTGCAGTGGGACTTTTTTGTTTATCAATTATACCTCAATTAAGTTTTTTAAAAAAGAAACTAGAAAAAATATAGTTGACCCTTGAACAATGTGGAGGATTGGGAGGCTGACCCTCTGTGCAGTTGAAAATCTATATATAACTTTGTACTATCCCAAAACTTAACTACTAATAACTTACTGTTGACTGGAAGGCTTATCCATAACATAAACAGTCTTTTAACACATTTATATGTTGTATATATTATATGCCATATTCATAAAGTAGGCTAATAAAGAAAATGTTATTAAGAAAGTCATAGGGAAGATAAAATCCATTTATATTACTGTATTGTATTTATCCATACTGTAAATTTATGTTACCTGTTTACAAGATAAATTGTCTATTTGAAATGGCAGGCAACCACAGCTGCAAATCTTACTGTGGCACATATGAAGCAATTCAACTTTTTCTAGTAATGTCATGACTTTTCTCTGCTTCTTGGGAGCACTTCCAACATCACTAGAGGTACTTTGTTTGGGTCCTACAGTGTTATTCAAGGTTTATGATATTGCACTAAACATGAAAAATACACCAGAGCCACAAGAAATCATGTTTTACTGTGATTTGCATTTTATTGGAGAGATGAACTTCTCATAGGGAGATGATGAGCATCACATGGCATTTTCAGAGGATACTTGACAACACTTGAGCTCACGGTAAAAGCAACAGGAGGCGGCCACAAAATTATTCCAGTAGTACAGTATGTACTACATTTAGTTTTATACAGTTATGATTTAATAACACTCCATCTTTACCTTTCTTTACATTTCGTTTGACTGTGAATGGCATCATGTACAGTCTGTGTGTATAAGTTTTAATACATTTTAACTTTTTGTAATGGATCTGTGCATATTTTATGATAGCAAATGATAAAATAGACCAATATCTATGTATAATTTACACATTGATGACATACATAATGTTTTCTTGTTTTTTTTTTTTTTCTGTGTTTTTAGGCAATGCAGTTTGTTTGCAAGTTTTTTGAAATTGTCACCAATCTCCAAACAAATTTCCAACATATTTATTTTTAAAAACGTGTATAAGGGGAATCATGCCATTCAAACCTATGTTGTTTAAGGGTTAGCTGTAGAGACCATAATGGTCTAAAAAACACCCAACTTTCCACTTACTGTTTCTCATGAGTAGGTATTTGAAGATTTACTGCTTTTAAAAATTGAGTTATTGATTTTTTAAATAATTCAATTGTAGGAGTTTCTTATACATTTTGAAAACTAACTCCTTGTCATATGTATGGTTTACAAATATTTTCTCCCATTCCATATGTCAATTGGTTCCTCTGCTATGCAGGATTTTACCAGTTTTATATCATCTCTCTTAGTTATTTTTGTTTTTGTCTTCTGTGCTTTTAGTGTCCTATCTATGAAATCATTGTCAAAACCCATGTTGTGAAGCTTTTAGGTTTTATGTTTAAGTCTTTCATCTATTTCGAGTTGATTTTTGTATAAGGGTGTAATATAAAGATTCAATTTTATTCTTTTGCCTGTGCATTATTTTATATGTGTAATTCTTCTGCAGTTTTCTCAGCACCATTTGTTGGCGGAACTATGTTTTTCTCATTGCTCATTCTTGCTACCCTTGTCAAAGACCAGTTGACCATATATACAACAGTTTATTTTTGGACTTTCTACTCATTTCTTTTGGTCTATATGCATGTTTTAATGCAGTACCATAAGATTTTGATTACCTTAGTTTTGTAATATATTGTGAAATCATTATGTGTAATGTCTCTACTGAGCTAAGGTCATGAATAGACCATATCCAAGGAAGATGCATTCATCCATTTTCACAATGATTTAAAAAACGTACTGATGCTGGGTAATTTATAAAGGAAATAGGTTTAATTGACTCACAGTGAAAGCAGGAATGTCTTACATGGTGGCAGGTGAGAGAAAGCTGTGAAGGAGGAACTGTTGAACACTTATAAAACCATCAGATCTCATAAGAATCCACTCACTATCACAAGAACAGCATGGGAGAAACCACTCCCATGATCCAATCACCCCTCACTAGGTCCCTCCCTTGAACCATGGGGATTGTGGGGATTACAATTTGAGATGAGATTTGGGTGAGGACACAGAGCCAAATCATATCATAAGATGTACAAATAGCCAAGAGGTATATGAAAAAACATTAACATCACTGATAATCAGGGAAAGGCAAATCAAAACCATGATGAGAGATACCTCCTAACACCTCTCAGTATGGCTACTATCAAATAACCAAAAAAAAAAAAAAAGCATTGGTGATGATATGAAGAAATTTGAGCTTTTGCAGGTTGTTGGTTGGAATGCAAAATGGTATAGCTGCTGTGGAAAACAGTATGCGATTTCTCAAAAAATTAAAAATAGAACTACCAAATGATCCAGCAATCCTGCTTCTGCATTATATACCCAGAAGAATAAAAATAATGGCCTCAAAGAATAATAGCCTTTTGTTCATTGCCTTACTATTTACAACAGTCAAGATGTGAAAACAACCTGAATGTCTATTGACAGATGACTGGATAAAGAAAATGTAGCATATACATACAATAGAATAGTATTAGCCTCAAAAACAAGAAAGTTCTGTTATATTCAACAATATGCATAAATCTTCTTCCTCTTCTTCCCCCTCTTCTCCTTCTTCTTCCTCCCTTCTCCTCCCCCCTGCCCCTCCCACCACCCTTTCCCATTCCTCTCCCTCAACCTCTTCTTCTCCTTCTTTCTCTTTTTCTTTCTCCTTCTTCTTCTGACAGAATCTCACTCTGCTGCCCAGGCTGGAGTGCAGTGGCACAATCACAGTTCACCGCAGCCCCTACCTCCTGGGCTCAAGCAATCCTCCCACTTCAAATTCCCAAGTAGCTAAGACCACAGGCATGTGCTACCATGCTCAACCAATTTTAAAAACGTTTTGTAGAGATGAAGTCTCACTATGTTTCCCAGGCTGGTCACAATCTCCTGGGCTCGAGCAGTCCTCCTGCCCCAGACTCCTAAATTATTGAGATTACTGGTATCAAGCCACTGCTCCTGGCTAGTATATTGATAATCTTGAGAACATTGTGCTAAGTGAAATGCACCAGTTACAGAAAAACAAATACTGTGCTGTGTTATTCTACATATATGCGATATCTAAAACAGTCAAATTCATTCAACGGGTTGCCAAGGGCTAGGGAAATGGGGAAATGGAAAGTTACTGATCAATGGACATAAAGTTTTAGTCAGACATGATGAATTAGTGCTAGAGATGTGCTGCATGACATGGCACCTATAGTCAACAATAATGTATAGTACATGAAAAAATTTGTTAAGAAGGCAAATCGAATGTTAAGTGTCCACAATAAAATTAAATTTAAAAAGGTTTACTCAACAAAATAAGGAAATAAACCAAAATGAGAAAAAATCAGATGCAAAACATGGAATAGTGTCACCAAACAAGGGCTCCAGCAGGCCTGCGGGATGATTGGACTGAATTAATGAGGAAATCATCTAAAAACATCTTAAATTCAAAGGCCAATATGCATTTGACTTCATTTTTTAAAGCAAAATACAACTAGAACCAGCTTATTTTTATTGCTCTGTAAACTGGCATGGGACTTCCCATTTCCTATGAATTTATGTATAGATTAAATGTGACAAATGGCAAACTCTAAACATAAAAACAAACAAAAATTGGTAAAACTAAACACCAGTTCAACCTTTTTTTGCAAATGCAAGTTATGTCTCTTCATTCAACACAGAATTTTTGTTTGTTTGTTTTCCCCAACAGGTTTGCCTGTGTAAGCTCATTCCACACTGTAGGCCCACAGTTAATGCTATGACATGACCCAGTGAGCCTTTGTCACTTGCTCACTCTGTCTCTCTACTGTGGTCCTGCCTCTGACCCTCTTCCTTCTATTAATGTCTATGGATTTCTCCCTCTGCTAATACCTGCTATCTGCAATTCCTCTAAGACCAGGCAAAGTGTCTGGAATGTCAACAATTTACCCATCCTAGCAGCACATCTTTGACAAGAACCAGACTATCCCCTCCTACCTTCTTCTTCCCTTAAGAGAAAACAAAGATATCCTTCCCAAAATTGATGCTAATACTTAAATTTTCATCATTTCAAGAGTTCCTCTGTCTGTTATTCTCAAAACTCTTGGGAAAGTAGAGTGGTGAGAATGATCAGAAACCTTGTCAATAGAAATTACATCAGTTTCTTTTTAATCTCTTCATCAGTGAGAAAACAAACAAATAATGCAAGGCATTGTGGGTTTGGCTGTCTTCAAGAGGACTTAATGTAGACAGATCTGATTACCTTAAAAACCATCCTGTCTGCCTCTTACTTTATCTTTTAGTGAGTTTGTCATGTTGATCGATTAGGTGAATTTAGCCAAGGGCTGAAGCATTAACATAATTTCATTTTGGTATACTGTCAGTTTAGAGGTGTCTTTCCTTTTTAAATGAGTATAGTATGGTTTAGTTTTAAATTTCAATTTAGGATAATTTATACCTGTTTAGGATAATTTATATCTGTTTATGTGTCAATGAGTTAGGTACTTTTTAGCTCTTGCTATATGGGGAGATTTTTAATATCAGGTGTTGGTGCTGCAATTAATTTTCTATAAGTAAATCCAATGGAATCTTTTTCCTTGGCAGAAAAGTAAGTAAAAAAACTGTTGGAAGTTCAATGCTATGTGGCTAATATATGTTAGTATTATTCTGAAGAGTTACCACCCTTCAGTAATTGTTGAACTGAGAGTCAAAAAACCTTCTTTGGTTAGAAACTAAACATATAACATTAAGAAAATCACTTAAATTTTCTAGGTGTCAACTTCTTACTAGTAAAATGAAAGGGTTTGACAAAATTATCTCTGAAACCAGTTTCTAGGAATATCTGATTTTATATGCTTATGATTGAAAAAAAGTGATAAAAATAAGACCGTTAAAAAGTCTTACTAGAAAAGTAAATACAAGTAACTGGCCTCAAATTCATTATCGAGGTAAAAATGATTTAAGTGTTGCCTGCAGAAATTATTGTAATTATGAAAAAAATGTGAAATGAAAGGGACCTACTTCCAAATCGTTGTTTTCCTTTTGGGTATCATTACAAGTTTTGAATTCCACAGTTCTTATTAGTATAATATTGGGCTCCCAATTATGTAGTAATTTAGTTTCCTAACCCTCATCCATTGTTTATTAACAAGAGCTATCACATGTAGATTCTTATTATGACCTCTTTTAGGAACATTTTCCAATTTAATTCTCATATCCATATGAGGATAGTATTATCACAAATATATTGAGGAGTAAACTGAGGCCTAGTGAGCTTGGATAATTGTTCAAGATCATAAAATTAGCTGATGACAGATTTTTTTAACCTGGAACCATCAGACTTCACATCCATCCTGTTAACCAAGGTATTAACTTGCTTTTATTTCTCCAACAATGTTCTAGTAAATGTGCTACAACTTTCTTCTTTTTTTAGTCACTGTGTTACGGACTGAATGTTCACATTCTCCGCAAATGTACACGTTGAAACTCCTCCCATTGTGATAGTGTTAGGAGGTAGGGCCTTTGGGAGGTGATTAGACCCAGGTGAGGTCATGAGGGAAGAGACCTCATGAATGCGTTTAGTATCCTTATGAGAGTCCCTAGAGCTTCTGCTCTCCATGTCATGAGGACACAACAGGAAGTCCATAGTCTGCAGCCAGGAAGAGAGCCCTCACCAGAACCTGACCCTGCTGGCGCCTTGTTCTCAGACTTTTAGCCTCCAGAACTGTAAAAATTACATTTCTGCTTTTTGTAAGTCACCCAGTCTCTGGTACTTTGTTATAGCAGCCTGACCTGACTAGGAAATTCTGTAAAATGTTGTCAGACTATTTTTTCTTCTGTGCAACATTCTCACCATTGCAAAAAAAGAATAAAATAAAATAAGTGATCTGTCATTTAAACACGAAAATGTTAACCATAGAATATATATGTTTCTTTGCCATTTATATGAATCCAAGATCTTGTGAAACAACCAGAAAATTAAAACAAAAGATTCACTTGACACTGTTTATTTAAATGTTGTTTTTTCATGAACTACATGAAGCAACTTTATTAGGTACAGAGTCAATGGATTGGTAAGTTTGAAGGAGACACAGGTCACTTCCCCACTCAAATCATTAAAACAATGCAATATCTAGTTCCAAAAGAAAACATGTTTTCTCATAGCCAGTTGACAAATTTTACTTGTAACATTCAAGTAAAAAACGAACAACAAATAAATTTAGTTTTTATGTTATCCATGTGTTATGGGTTAAATCATGTCCTTCCGAAATGATAGGTTAGAGTCCTAACTCCCAGTACCTCAAATGTGATTTTATTTGGAGATGAGTCGTAATTTGGAGATGGAGTCTTTAAAAACTTTTAAATTGATTGTACTGCAAAGTTTTCTAGGTCATGGACTAAATTTGGAAAATGACAGGATTTTAAGTAGCTACTGCTTTAAGATTTAGTACCATACTTTCTATTATCCCAAAATAGTTTTTTTCTTAACCTTTACCTTCTACTTCTGAATATGTTATAAACAGTCCACTTTCATTTTCAAAATTAACAGCTATCATGAGTACATTAAAAGGGCACCATTGTGAAGTTTGTTTTATGTTTCTTTCCATTAAAATGTATTATTTTCAACATCTTGCTGTTTTACTTCTTTTCCCTGGTGTGGAACACAATTACCACCATATTCTTATGACTCTACTTTAAAACCTTCTTTCCAGCTGAAAGCCACACTATATTGTTAACTCCATGAGGTCCAATAACATTTTCCCAAACATGTTGTGACTGTCACCACTGGAGAGCAAGGCTTTCAGGGAAAAATGTAGAGTTGTTATATAGCACATTTCTTTCTTTCTTTTATGCTTTCCTAATTTCAGGTAATTATTGAGTTGAAGTTTATTAGCTAATTGTATACATGCTGTGGTTTTCAAGTACTTTCATTTATGTGGTTGACAGTAACTAGGCTTTTCTTCCATATAGGAATTTTTTTTCAGATTTGGGAGGTGAAACTTACTCTAATTGTGGTACTTGGAAGCCTAATGTGGCTCTAACTAGAATTTAATCAGTTGCATTTATTACAGAATTATTCCATGCAACTTGGGGAATTACAATAATTTTTCTATACTAGGATATCATCCGGTGAGAGATACACCGAGATGCCCACAAACCACAGACATTGTTTTGCCTGTAACATTGGGGACAAAGGCAGGAACAAAAACTTGAACCACTTGAATCAAATAAATGGGTTCAGGTTCAGTATTGTGGTGACATTTGAACATTTCTAGTTCTGCTCCTCTCAATTGTTTCAGAAAACATATAACTGATTTCAGTTAAAATTAATTTCTTGGCCACATACTTGAAAAACCCTTAGCTTAGTTTGAATTGACTTACTGGTCACGAAAAAATAGATTTTATACATTGAATTTAAAATTTCACTGCTACCTTCAGCAAAACTTCGTGACATCCTTTGTTTTTAGTTCAAGGTACCATTTGGTGTAAAGCCCTATATGAATAAATCTCTTTGGTAGGGAAGAA
Source organism: Sapajus apella (assembly GCF_009761245.1). Classification (NCBI taxonomy): domain Eukaryota; kingdom Metazoa; phylum Chordata; class Mammalia; order Primates; family Cebidae; genus Sapajus; species Sapajus apella. Next base: position 87,171,379 of record NW_022436941.1, on the reverse strand, counting down.
CGTTTACCAGACAAGATTGAAATTTGTTCATCAATTCTCAAAATTGGCCTTGGGCTAAATAATTGCTAGTGCTTTTCCTAGGATTGCATATAAAGGTTGGTCATCTGACAAAGTGTACCACATCCTGGGAACTGAGAGAAACCCAAAAGAAGCCCAGGGATTCTGACCAAGTTCAGGTGAGAGAAAACAGTGATTTCAGACATACTAGACACCCCATTCTTCATCTTCTTCTTTTTTTACAGCTTTATATTGGAATATGTAATAAGCTGCGTGAAGTAATTTGTTTTCAGTTAAGACTTTGTTTGAGTTGAGGTCTTGCTCTGTTGCCCAGGCTGGAGTGAAGTGGTATGATCATCATTGACTGAAGTCTTGAACTCAAGAGATCTTCTTACCTTAGCCTCCCGAGAGCTGGGATAACAGGTGCATGCCACTGAGCCTGGCTAATTTTGTATATTTTTTGTAGAGATGGGGTCTCACTATGTTGCCCAGGCTGGTATTGAACTCCTGGCCTCAAGCAATTATCTCACCTGGACTTCCAGAAACACTGATATCACAGGTATGAGTCATTGCACATGGCTGCACATATTTAAAACTTACAATTTGATCAGAAGCCCACCTGTTATTCCCCAAAGATTCCTCATGCCTGTCTGTCACTCTACCTCCCAATTCTCTACCTGCCCCATTCCCAGGAAACCAACAATCTGCTTTCTGCCATGATAGATCAAATTTTCTAGATGTTTACATTGATGGGGCTCAGGACATGCCATCCCCAAATATGGCATGTTGGCATTTGAGAAAACAGCAAAAGCAAGAAAGTCACTCTCAAATTCCCCTCACCCTTTCTTCCCTGAGATAGGCTATAAAACCAAGCTGATCTTTTCTTGAAGGAAGTCATAAAACTCTCATTCCAGAGATGCCATTCGTATATTTCATATCCAGAGGAAAGAGACATCCTTATCCTTGAAGACACAGAGATGCCAAAAAGAATCTGAATAAACAGGACTAAGATCCCCCTAGTAAATTTATTACCATTAAATAATCATACCCTTTGCCCAATCACACTTCGGCACAATTGTCCACTATTCACTAAACCTAAGCCTAGAAAATACACACATTTCCCTATTTCTTAGAATCTTCATTTCTCAAGGCTCCCATGCTAGATACAATTTATATAAAATATATTTGTATGATTTTTCGCTTGCTAACCTGCATTTTTGCTATAGGAGCCTCAGCCGTGAACTTCATGATAGGTGAGGAAAAGATGTTGCTTTTTCTCCCTGATGATATAAACGGTTTCTTACAGTATATAATCCTTTTTGTTTGGCTTTTGTCACTCAGAATAATTAGCTTGAATTTCACTCACATTATTGTGTGCATTAAGAGTGCACTGCTTTTGTTGCTGAATTATGTTCAATTGTATGGATATACCATGATTTGTTAATTCATTTACCTATTGATGGAAGCCAGAAGAAAAATAAGTACCTCAGCCTTACAAGCACAAGAAATTAAATTCCACTAACAACCTGAATGAGCTTGAAATAGAATCTTGAGCCTTAGATAAGTTTGCACATATAAACACCTTTTTTTTTTTTTTTTTCAGCCTGGGTCTGGTGAGACTCTGAGCAGAGGACTCTGGTTAACTTGAGCTAACAAGAGTCCTGATTTAAAGGAAGCGTGCGATAATAAATTTGTCTTGTTGCAAGCCTCTATATCTTTTGTGATTTGTTACACATCAGATGTCAAGAAATGCTGCCATAGGGAAGGAACACATGAAGGAGTAGACTTCTCCAAGGTGATATTAGGACAGAGGCAGTAGCCTGCTCAGATGCCCAGTGGTGGTAGAAGGGAACACAGAGCATTCAAGGAACAGAAAGAATGCTCTGGCTGGAGTGCAGCCACTCAAAAGAAGGAACCGAGTTGAGGCTGGAGATGTAGTCAGACCCTATAATTTTTTTTAAGAGGAAGAGTTTTTAATGGGTGTTTTGAGGGTGGAAGAGAGGATAGAGTGACTTAATATGATGAGACTTGCTGTGTTGGAAAGATTATTCTCACTGCAATTTGGAGGATGGGCTTGGAGAGCACAAGAGTGAATGTGGAAACCGGTAAGAAATGCAGTGTTGTGGTCCTGGAGAAATAAGTGGGCAGCGTGAATTTGGGCAGTAGCAGTGGAAACTAGAAGTAAAGAAATTTGAGAAATATTTAGGAAGAACCTTGGCGACAACCAGCTACACACAAGTATTGGGTAGAGAGTTGCATGTACTGATTCAAAGCTGAAAAGGTAAATCCACACTGGAGAAAGACTCATTGGCCCGTAGAAGGTAACCAAAGCTGTGGGCATGTACGAAATAATCTAACATACTGGATGTTTCAACACTTGGCGTCTGCAACTTGCAAAAGAGACTTTGCAAAGGAGTTACCAAAGATATATAAGGTAAGGAAGTGTCAAGAAAGCCAACAGAAGAATATTTTGAAAGAGAATTTTGAAAATGAGGAAATAATCCACAGCAAAAATAAATGCTAAAAAGTCAGATAATATGATATTTGAAGATGTCAGTTGTATTCTGAAGCTCTTAGGAAGAACTGCTTTGGCGTGATAATGAGGGCGGTGAGAAAAATGGGAACATTGTAATTTGGGCAGCATTTGGGGAAGTTTGTGGAAAAGTGGATGGACAGACTATAGCTTAGAGAGAAGAGAGGCCAATGAGACTTTTTGTTTGTTTGTTTTTCGCTTGTTTTTTTAAAAATAGAAAATATTTAAATACCAAGGAAGAGATCCAGTTAAAGGGTGAACCATGAAGTAATTCATTGTTGCTGTGTTTTTATCCCTAGGGTGACTACTTATCCCCTGGAAAATGAACACGTTTTTATTTAACAGCATAGTCTTCAAAGGCATTTGACCTATTCTTCTTCTTTTACCTCATTTTTTAATAGTCTGTCTTAAGCTTGAATCACAAATAACTCTGAAGAAAATTTTTTGTTTGTTTTGTAATAAATAAGCAAATACAGAAACTCATTTGGAGCTCACAGTATTTGTTTTCATAGGTGTTTCATGGCATGAGTTCATCAGTTAACACGGCAGTAACCTTTAATAGGAGTCCCTTTCTTCTGAATACTGTCTAAGCATTTGTGATAATTGTTCAGGCTCTAAAAGGCAGGGTTGCTGCTCCCCAGGAGTTCAAAATTGAATGGATGAAGAGATGAATAAAAGCACTGGAAGGTTTGTGGAATACTAATGGGAAGAAAAACTGAAGGAGAATTTCTCGTTTCTGCAGTATCATTAAATTTCACTTTAAAAACTAAATCCAGCCAGGCATGGTGGCTCATGCCTGTAATCTCAGCACTTTGGGAGGCCGAGACGGGTGGATCAGTTGAGGTCGGGAGTTCGAGACAAGCCTGACCAACATGGAGAAACACCGTCTCTACTAAAAATACAAAAAAAGAAAAAAAAAAAAATTAGCCGAGTGTGGTGACACATGCCTGTAATCCTAGCTATTCAAGAGGCTGAGGTTGGCCGGGCGCGGTGGCTCACGCCTGTAATCAAAGCACTTTGGAAGCCAAGGCGGGCAGATCACCTGAGGTTGGAAGTTCAAGGGGCTAAGGTTGCGGTGAGTCACGATCGTGCCATTGCACTCCGGCCTGGGCAACAACAGCGAAAGTCTGTCTCAAAAAACAAACAAACAAAAACTAAGTCCTTATCCTAAGAAGTTTATATGATTTTTTTTCATGACATATATGAGAACTAGAGCCAAGAAATTCTATTATTACCACCTTTAAAATCGGGCTGTATCCATGCCACACACACAAAAAAGATTTTTCAGAAAGCCTGACAGTCATTTGTTCATTGATTAGTAAACTTTATGTATGAAGTCAGTCTAGCAGACAAACTTTTTGTTCCAACAGCATAACCTCAGTCTTCACCCTCTCAAGCTTCTATTTTTCCTCCTGAAATCCTGTTACTCAGGCAGCAGCCAGGACTTTTCTGTGTGTCCTACCCTTAGGGTCTGCTTGATATTTTAATATCGCTGAGTCATCGCTTACTTTGTGTTTCAAAATAAACTTGACAAGTACAGCAGAATAAAATACAGCTTTGAAATAAATAAACCTGGACATTTTGAGTACCAAATCCAAAGTCTGCATCGTAGGAGAAGAATAATAGATGAAGAGACCTGAAGGTCTGCAGTCAGATCTGGTAGGCTGTTTAACTGACACTGTATAAAATACCACCCTTGCCAATACTAGAAGCCAAGTGAGAGTCAAATTGGCTTCTAGATCACTCAGTGACCAGTCATGAATATGTTTACCGAGCATCGGCTGTGCTGGGAAATCCTTTCTGTGAATACCCTGAAAAGTTGTTTCACAATTAGCATCTAGCACACAGTCTATTGATCGTCTAGCAGGGGTGATAGACAAGTATACAAGTCAGTCATTTTTAGTATATTTGCAAAGCTGTGCCACCATCTCCATAATCTAATTTTAGAATATTTTCATCACCCCCAAAGAAACCTTGTACCCATTAGCGGTCACTCCCCTTAGCCCTTGGCAACCACTAATCTATTTTCTGTCTCTGTAGATTTTTCTTTCCTGGACATTTCATGTAAATGGTGTCGTAGGATACATGATGATATGGTTTGGCTGTGTCCCCACCCAAATCTCATCTTGAATTCATTGTGGAAGGGACCCAGTGGGAAATAATTGAATCATGGGGGCAGGTCTTTTCTGTGCTGTTCTCGTGATAATGCATGAGTCTCACGGAATCTGATGGTAATTATAAGGGGGAGTTTTCCTGCACAAGCTGTCTTCTCTTGTCTGCCACAATGTAAGACATGCCTTTCACCTTCTGCCATGACTGTGAGGCCTCCCCGGCCATGTGGAACTGTAAGTCCAATAAACCCCTCTCTTTTGTAAATTGCCCTGTCTCGGGTATGGGTATGTCTTTATCAGCATCGTGAAAATGGACTAATGCACATGGTCATTTGTGACTGGCTTTTTTCACAGAGTTCACCCATGCTTTAGCATTTATAAGTATTCATTTCTTTTATTATGTTTCATGTACAACATAATGTTCCATTGTACACATAACCACTGTATCAGTTGCTGCACGTATGGGTTGTTTCTACTTACAAATATTGCTGCTATTGACACTTTTGTACAGTTTTTGTGTAAACACATGTTATCATTTCTTTTGGCTTGATAGCTATATAACACATGACAATTTTTAGCAACTACCACTGAGAGCTTTAGATCTCTATAGACCTGATATTTTGGAGAGGTCTCATTCTCCCAACCCTTGCCCTCATATACAATCTATAATTGGTGTATTAGTCAAGGTTCTCCAGAGAAACAGAACTAATAGGATGCATGTACAGGAAGATACTTATTAGAGAAATTGGCTTATGTGAATATGGAGGCTGAGAAGTGCCATGATCTGCTTTCTGCAAGCTGGTGACCCAGGGAAGTTGGTAGTGTAATTCTAGTTCAAGTACAAAAGCCTTGGAAAAAACCAAAGGAGCCAAGGGTGTACGTTTTAATCCAGCTCAAGTAGTAGTCAGGAAGCACAAAAGGGCAAATTCCTCCTTCTTCTACCTTTTGTTCTATTCGGGTCCTCGATGTCCATCACACTGGGGAGGGCAATCTGCTGAGTCCACTGACTCAAATATGAATGTCATCTGAAAACACTTCCAAAGATATATGCAGAAATGATGTTTAATCTGGGCATTCTATAGCGTAGTCAAGTTGACGCAAAAAATTAACCATTATACTTTTCTAAGATTAATCAGCATTAGAGTGAGCTCTATGCCAAGCACACAGTGTGGTGAACTTTTTTTCTGTCTTTGCACACATCATTTATATATATTTTACCTAGTTCTACATTGGTTTATGTAGTCAGTACACAGGAAGTTACAATAAACTAACTGGAATTAATATAATTCTTAGAAGAAATTGAGGAAACTCGGTGTTAATGAATGGTTTCATTCAAAATAAATGAGTCGTCTAAAAATAATTTAATTGAAATAAATATCTATAAATAATTGAGAAGTTTTGGGAGCAGATTATAGTCTAGTACTGTAAAATAATAGACACTAGAAATAGACCTAGTTTTGAGTTTCAACTTTTTCACTTACTTTTTATTTCTCTTTGAGGAAGTTGTTTAACCTCTCTGTAAGCCTATCTCATCATTTCCAGAGCAGGATTATAAACAGTACTTACTTTTTAGGATTGTTGTTAAAATTAAGTGAGATAATATTTGTAAAGATTGAGTGTAGAGCCTGGTTTAAAACAAGAGCTCAAGAAATAGGCTTTTCTTAGCTGCCACCAATGTGCTTTGTCCGTCTGAGGAAGCTAAGGCTGCCTTGGGGTGAGACCCACTTCAGCAGATAACTAACACCACATCTGCCTGGCAGCACCAACCCCAGACTTTCCTGCACCATGGCCTCCATCTCTGAGCTTACCTGCATCTACTAAACCCTCATTTTGCACAATGATGAGGTGACCATCACAGAGGATAAGATCAACGCCATCTCTAAAGCAGTTGATATAAACGTGGAACCTCCGGGCCTTCCATGGTTATTAAAGTAATGAGCATTTTATAGGCATTCCTGTGGATTACTCTATGCAGTTCTTCAGCATGAATATTTCTGTTTATGTTAAAAAAATCATTTTTGGCAATTTGATTCTATCAGGTAAAACTGCCCTGTGTCACACTGCTGCTTTCTTTTGAAAAGTGATGTTTATGATATGGAAGTTGCTTAATTATATGGCTGACTTGGTTTTTGAAGTCTACCAAAGAATTTGTTTTTTTTTGACTTAGGGATTGTTTGAGAATACCTTTCATGTGAAATAGTGTAAAATCATGTACTAAGAAATATATAAAATATATACATAGAAAACGTTCTAGAAAAGTATAGAATAAAATGTTTACAATAGCTTTTGAGGAGAAAGTTGAATAGCAGAGATAGGAATGGTGGCAAAGGCTGGGAAGAGAGAATTTAACTGTTACTGTGTATATTTCTACATGGCTCTTTTTGAAGGTTGAACAATAATCTGCTATTAGCTTTGTAACTGAAAACGTGCGTGCTTCTAGAAACTCATCTGGCGTTTTTTGCACATCCTTCACTTCGCATTTTACGATCCGTTTTCCCCTTTTTCTAGGTATCACTGTTTCCAGTTTCACATATAAAATACACCAAAAGAGGTACCTCCCTTACTAGGGCATGCTTTTATTATTTTCTTCTTTTTCCTACGAAAAAGACTGATAAAATGAGAACCCTAGAACATTGGGATTAAATAAAAATCAATAATGGCACTAAATTCTCAAGATAGAAATTCAGTAGCATCCATTAATCACAGAGTATGTGTATCTTGCTTATAAATTATCTCCAAATAAACTTACTTTGGTAGAATAAGTGGATTTTGGTTTAGTAAATGTTTAGAGTGACATGTTTCCAGAATAAGAATTTCAGCAATGGAATATATTGTGCATTCATGTTTTGTATAGGGAGTGACAAATCCAATCAATGCTTATTGTACTTTTTATTATTCTTATAATAAGAAATACATTAAAGTAGAATATAAATGGCCTGAGGCACTCACTGCTTTATATAAATACGATTTTTAATTAAGGAAGAAAAGACATAATTATCTATTTTAATTTAGTAATATTTTTTGTCATTTTATATCTTTTCAACTGTTATAAATTCATGTCTAAAATACCATTGCACCAAATGTAAAGCTGGAAATGGTGAAGTGAATGTTGCTGAAGAAACTGAGATGTTATTTCAGGTACATTTTTCAGGAGGAAATCTCTTTCATCTTGTTTTAAATGATGATATTGAAACATCTGATTTTTTTAAGCTACAATGATGACTTTTTATTCTCTTAATGTCACAAAGTAATATTGCAATCTCCAAGTGATTTTGAATATGGCAATTTTAGCTTTTATGATAATTTATTGATAGTTAAATTCTAACAGTATCAATTAATCAGAAAAAAGTCATCATTCTGATTTTGGAAACAAATCAAAATAAAAGGAAGGAAACCTACCTAAAATCATTTTTAAAGCTATTAAGACAACTTTTAAGGAAAATATTACTATTACTAGAAACAATTGAAAAAAATTTTAAAGACCTTAAAAATATTTATTTTATAATCTAATGAATATTTACCAAGTGATTCCAAGAATGAGACAATCATACAGGTATTTTAGGATATTCATTCATTCATTCATTCAAAAATATTTACTAGGTAGCTACTGTGCATCAAGTTCTATTCTAAATTCTGGTAACACTGTGGCAAATAAACCATCAAAAAAAGTCTGACCACTATTATATTCCAGACACTATGCTTGATACCGGGGTGTAGTAACGAATTTAAAAGAAAACATTCTCTGTTCTCATGGAACTTACATTCTAATTGATACAGACAAAAAATATGAAAGGTAAATGGGTAAAACAGATAGTATGTTTGACAGTGGTAAGTACTCAGAGGTAACATAAACAAAGCAAAGGTGGGTGGGTGTGTGACATTTTCGATAGGGTACCAGGGTAAAACTAACTGAGAGCATGATTTCTTTAACAAGCACTTGAAAGAAGCAGGCAGCACTCTATCTGGGAGATTATCTGATATCTAGGTGAAGAGAATCCTAGGCAAAGGCAGTAGAGGATGCAGAAGCCCTGAGGAAAGGTTGATCAAAATGTTCCGGGAAGAGCCAGGAGATAACATGGCCACTGTGAGGAGAGCAAGATGGAATGGATAGGAGATAAGGTTAGGGGTGCAATGGAAATCGGCTACCTTTGTAACATTATGTATGATCTTACCGGTCATTGTAAGGATTTGAGCTTTTACACTAAGAGAATGAATCAAAGAAATTTTTCAAGCAAGGAGTTGACATGACTTATGTTTCAACAGGATTATTTTGACTTCCGTTTCAACAGTATCAATTTGTCTGTTGCCTTCAAAATATAGGGCAGTGTGGCAAGGAAAAAGCAGGAAGACTAATTGGGAGGCCACCTTAATTAGAGTTCAGAGATGGTTTTGGCTTTGATTGTGGTGGTAAGGTGGTAGACAGCTAAAATATTGTGAAGGTGGATCCAACTTCAGCATTTATATAGGGACACATCTATATAAACATTGTGACAATATTTGTACAGAGGATGACAGAAAGGAACAAAAAAATGACTCTGAGATGTTAGGCTGATGGTCTTCAAATAAGTGTCTGCCATTTAACTGAAATGGGAAAAAGTTATAGCAGTGGAAGAGTCCCCTCTGCAGCCCCACCCCCGGGAGTGATGTTTAGTAATTCAGCTTTGCATGTGTTAAATTTGAATGCCTTTTGACATTCAAGTGCAGATCTCAGCATATACAGTGAAGATCCAGGCTGCTAAAATCATTGAACATCATATCCACATACATAATAATTAATGTCACGAAATGAAATAAGTTCATTTAAGGAGTTAGTATATACGGAAAAGAGAAGACTTCCAAGGACTAAGCCTTGGATACTCCAATATTTAGACTTTGGGGAGAGAAGGAAAAAACCAGCAAATGAGACAGAGAAAGAGTCACCAGAAGCGTAGGAGGTAATCCAGGTACATATTGTGCCTTGCAAGCCAAGAATAAAAGTACTTCAAGGAAGCAATAGTAGTCAACCATGCCAAATAACACTAGATAAAGTACTGTGAGGACTGAGACATAAAAAAAAAAATGAGATTTAGCAAAATGCAGAGGTTTTAAAAAATGACCCTGATGAGATCAGTTTTACTGGAGTGTTGGGGATAAAACCTTGAGTGTGTTCAAAAGAGACTGGGTTGGAAGGGAATAGAAATTGCAAGAAATTGCAGGTGTTGAGTAGAGCATGGACACCTCTGCCAAGGAGTTATGTCGTAAAGAAAAGAAAAGAAGGAATGGAAGCTGGAGGTGGAAATGAAGGCAAGATATAAAATACATGGATTTACATAATGTTTAAATGTATGTTTTTGAATCTTTTATTACTGCATTTTGATTATAGCATCTCATACAAGTCACATTACCACCAATAATTAAGAAAAAATAAGAGATCATAACCTGATTCTAATGTAGAAAATGAGCAAGCAGTGACTGAAGAGACATTATGTCTAAGAGGCTTACCTGCCAATCAGCATGATTTTTACAGTTGTGTTATGATTGTGGTGAACTGATAACTCTCAGAAATGTCAAGTGATTGGCAACACACTTTATAGGAAAGTTAACTAGCAAGAAGCCATTGCATTAGAAAAGGCCTTGACCTTGGTGAAGTGGCAACAGATTGCAAAGTCATAATGTCATTTTTCACTGAAATTGGAATTAAGACCTTAGGAGGAAAATGCCCCAATGGGAGGAGAGATTTTGCAGAAGGAATTACAAAAAGTCATATATATGTTATGAATCCTTGCTCTTTGTGAAATAAGAGATGGAAATCATAAAACTTGAATATTTTATATGCTGGGTTTATTATTATATATTATGAGTTAAATTGTGTGTCCCTAAAAGACATGTTGAACTCTTAAGCTTCAGTACCTCAGGATGTGGCCTTATTTGGAAAGGTGACAGCAAATATAATGAGTTAAAATGAGATCACACTGGAGTAGGATGTGCCCTTAACCCAATATGATTGGTGTCCTGAGAAAAGGAAAAGAAACTCAGAGAAATAGATATATAAGAGGAGAACACTGTGTGATGACGGAAGCAGAGATTGCATACTGCAGCCGTCAGCCACAGAACAGCAAGGAGTGCCAGCAACCACCAAGGCTAAGGAGAGGCAAGGAAGGACTCTCCCCGCCAAGTTTCAAAGGATGCATGGCTCTGCTGATAGTTTGATTTTGGATTTCTGCAGAACTATGAGATAATAAGGTTTTCTTTTTATTTCCAGATTTTATAAGGCTATTAAAATCATGTTTGTAAAACCCACCCAGTTTATAAAAGCCACCCAGTTTGGGGTACTTCATTACAGCAGCCTTAGGAAACAAATACACCAAAAGAAGGAAAATACAGTGAAAAAAATCTTGCCTAGAATTTGAGTTCCAGTCTGAAAAACAAAAGCAATGTAGCAATGGGCAGCCATGGATGATTAGCAATATAAACTGAAGAATCCAGCAGTATTATTTTATTATTAAATACAGTTATTAAGAACCGACTATGTGATACTTTCCCTGCATTATCCCAAATCGCCAGAATAGCCTATCTGCAGTGTATGTATTACAGCTCATATTTCATAGATGAGGAAACCAAAGCTTAAGGGAGTTAAAACAGTGAGTGAGACAGAATTCTGGCAGATCCAAACAATTTCTATGAAACATCTCTCTTCCTTAAGGTACAGAAGAAAATTACGCACGAGAAAGTTATCAAAGATAAAAAAGTATGTGTGTGAAGATATGTTCCTAAAACTCATTTAATAAATTTTCTGTTATTAATAAAAGGCATATTTATGACTTTCTCATACTTCATTTTTTAAAATACAAGAATTTTGCTTCATGTTTTATATGAGGGTAAAGAGATTTAATCTATAGAGCAATCAAACAAGTGTTGAATTGGTACATGACCTGTATAAAATCATCATGTGGCTCTAAAAATAAGACTTTTAAAAAACAAATACCATAATTTCTAGAAAGATTGCTCAAAGAAATGAATTGCCCCCAACCCAAACAACCAAAGAAACAGAAAAATCTGACAGAGATCTTTATTAAAATGTATCACCTCAGGTAAGAAAATATAAAATCTGTCAAAATCAGAGTAAATGAACATAAATAACAAAAAGTTAGTAAGACAAACATTATTTTAATAACCTTATTAAGTAGAAAATATGGAAATAATTGAACCCTAAAACGTGAAAGAGAGATAAAATGTATTGTGACTTTTGATTAGTAAGTCAGATGTCTGTGTTTTGAATAAAATGAAAAAAAAATTATAAGGGAAAATATTCTGCTAAAAAGAAATTAGTGTAATCCTAGCACTTTGGAAGGCTAAGGCAGGTGGATCACCTGAGGTCAGGAGTTCAAGACCAGCCTGGCCATCATGGTGAAACCCCATCTTTTAAAAAAAAAAATTAGTGGGAAAGTCATACAGAGTATTTTTGGTCCTATGTAGCAGGGGTCCCCAAACCTAGGGCAGTGACCTGTTAGGAACCAGGCGGCACAGCAGGAGGTGAGCGGTGGGCAACTGAGCTAGTGATAGATTTGGGCTGTGTCCCTACCCAAATCTTACATTGTACTGTAATAATCTTGATGTGCCATGGTGGTGCCAGGTTTAGGTAAGTGATTCAGGGGAGCAGTTTCTCCCATGCTGCTCTCGTGGTAGTGATAAAGTCTTATGAGATCTGATGGTTTTATAAATGGAGTTCCCCTGTACACACTCCCACTTGCCTGCTGCCATGTAAGACAAGACGTGCCTTTGCTTCTCCTTTGCTGTGTGCCATGATTGTGAGGCCTCCCCAGCCATGTGGAACTGTGAGTCCATTAAACCTCTTTCCTGTATAAATTACCCAATCTCAACTATATCTTTATTAGCACCATGAGAACGGCTAGCATTCCTGCTTGAGCTCCACCTCCTGTCAGATCAGCTGCGGCATTAGATTCTCATAGGAGCACGAACTCTGTTGTGAACTGCGCATGGAAAAGATCTAGACTGTTCGCCCCTTGTGAGAATCTAATGCCTGATTACGCCTGAGGTGGAACTGTTTCATCCTGAAACCACCCCTCAATCCCCATCCCTGGAAAAATTGTCTTCCACAAAATCCATCCCTGGTGCCAAAAAGGTTGGGGACTGCTGCTATATGGTATCTGCCTATGTGTTTTAATGCTTAGGTTATTGACCTTTTGCATTATCTTATGCATCTCCCACATATCAATGTTTAGTGAAGAAAAAAATTTTGAAAAATAACACTTGATCAGATAACAGGCTTCATTCAGCCTTGATGGAAAAATTTCCTTACGTTCAATTCTTCAAAATGATCTATTTATAGGAGTGTCATATGGCTAAGTTCCTGGCCATAACCTCAGTTAAATTTCATTCTTTCTTGTCCTAGAAGGGCAGACATCTTTATCTTTTTGTCAGATGGGAGAAAGATAAAAGATCAAGCAGCTGGAGAGAACCGTGGCTGTGGAGAAGGGATAGTTACTGTTCTCTGACTCCAGTCCTCTCCATCTGTGGCCACTTCCTCCCCTTAACCTCTGCTGTCTTATCTCAAAGAAAACTGCTCATTGAGGCAGTGGCATTTTCAAAAAGGTATTGCAATGGCATCCAGAAAGCCTATTCATGTTGAGAAATGAGAGAGAATGTGCTTCATACAGTGGTCTCATAATATAGGCTTTTATGAGCCAAGATTTCCTCTTCTTTAATAGCAAAAATTATTTGTAATAATTTCATGCATTATTGTGAAACAAACAGCATAGTAATTAAGAGAATAAATTTACATACTAGACAGAACTGGTTTCTAGTTTCAGGTTTTTCAACTTCTAAGGTGATGCTTGGCAAATGGTTTAATCTCTCTCCAAGCCCAAGTTTCCTCTGGTGGTTGGGTTTATGAGAGCAAAAGACATCATACTTAGAAAGCACCAATTTCAGTGCCTGTAGAAAGTGCACGACAACAGTAGAGTGTTGTTACTGTTTATCCATGTGACCTTAGATAAGTTACTCAACGACTCTGTGCCTCAGTTTTCTTACCTGTAAAATGGGATAATTATATTATCTGCTCCATAGAGCTATTGTGACAAAAAAAGACTGTCTGTAAAGCACTCAGAGCAGTGTTTGATATGTGCTAAGTGTTCACAGTAAATGTAAGTCATCATTATTATTGTTACTACCATTATTGTCAGCAATGTCATTTATTAATGTAATAGTAATAAAATTAGACTCGAGTTGCATTCATTTATACTTGGTATACATTAAGGGTGACTAGCTAGCACTATACAGCTATGATTTGGGGGTTGCTAGAAAAAATCTCCCTCTCACTCCACCTCAATCCACATGCATCTCGCTTAGAGAGCTCCCAGTGACTCAAAGTTCACCATGAGACTCTGAATATAGAAGTCTTTTCTCTGAAGTATCTCCCTTAAAATGAGAGAGATTAAAAAATGTAAACAGTCTAGTTTTAGAAATAATAATACCCAAATTAAATTATAATATGAATCAATTTATCAGGTCATTTTTCTTCTTAGAAGTAAGAACAGGGTAAAATTCAAGAGCAGAGAGAATCCTAGAGTGTTGAAGCAAGATCTATAGCCAGAATAAAATCAGAGCAAAAATAAAGAAAAAATGTGTGGAGATTGACAAAGATAAGCACTGTCACTTTAAAATTTGAGTGGATTTTACTCAAATGACTGACAATATTGAAGGTACCATTCTTGTTATTCCGTTGATGCAAAGGTAACTCCAAAAAGGCTTGGGCAGGGAATCAGTGGCAAACATGATTTATGAAAAATTTCCTTAGAATGTTGCAGGAGGCAAGCCCAATGTAGAGTGTCTTTTCTCAGAAACCATGAAACAAATGGATGCATTCATTCGAATCTTTCATAATGGGAAAAAGAGGCTGGTGATAAGAAATGGCTGCCTGATTATTCTTTTGGGGAATAAAATGTAATAGAAAATGTGCATAAAGAGAACGAATTTGAAAAGTTTTGGCTTATGAAGAGGAAAATGTTATCAGTAAAAAGTCACTAAGTTATAAAATCATTTGCTAACTAAAAAATGAAAGATGGAACTGGAAATTCAGTATGGTTGTATACTTTGGATGTTTGTCCCCTCCAAATTTCATGCTGAAATGTCACCTCCAGTATTGGAGGTGGGTCTAGTGGGAGATGATTGGATCGTGGGTGGATCTTTTTTTAGTGGCTTGGCGCCATCCTTACGGTTATGAGTGAGTGCTCACTCTATGAGTTCACGCGAAAGCTGGTTGTTTAAAAGAGCCTGACACCTCATCCCCTCTCTCTTGCTTCCTTTCTTGTTATGTGATGTGCCCAGTCCTCCTTTGCCTTCTGCCATGAGTAAAAGCTTCCTGAGGCCTCGCCAGAAGTTTAGCAGATGCTGGTGCCATGTTTGTACACCCTGCAAAACTATGAACCAAATAAATTTACTTATAAATTTTCTCAAGTGTTCTTTTATAGCAATGCAGAATGGATTAATGCATCAGAGATATATTAAGCATTAAAACTTGCATGACATTGTTGATTTTAGTGACTTTTACCCAGCAGCAAATTAATGTAGGGTTATAAGCAATATCATGACTCTACATTACACAGACAACAAATGTGAACATTTTAGAGAAAGTAGTCCCATCACACAGAATTTTTAGTTGACTAACCTTAGAAATTCTTTCTATGGCACAGGTACAAAATAATCCAGATTGACTTTCCATGTGTTCACATTAACCACATAATAATCAATCAAGAGATAACAGTTTTTGAATTCAGTTTAACTTTATAGGCTCAGCCACTGTAACAGGACCTTTCATTTGCAGGGTTATAGCCTATAGAAAAGTGACTATAGGTGATGAAATATGTAATCAAACTAGTATCATTCTGATAACTCAAGAGTAAGTACCTGTTATGGTGAATGTACAGACAAAAATAGACATAATTTTATGCTTGAATACCAGGATGAGTCTGAGGCAAAGCCAAACAATGGGCTATCAAAAGAAGAAAGGAAGAAAGAAAGAAAGGAAGAAAAGAAAAGAAAGAAACAAAGAAACAAAGAAAGAAAGAAAGAAAGAAAGAGAAAGAAAGAGAGAGAGAAAGCAAGAGAAAGGGTTTTTGAGGGCCATCAAAGAGCAGGTTGACACCCCAAATTATCTTCCCATCAATTTACACAGTGTCTAAAATTCCTATAATTAATTTATCTTGTTTGAATTGGCATGCCCAGAAGATATGATTTATTTATCTAAAGACAAGTTAGCTAAATGGGTGATGAACATGAACACATTTGCTTCTGTTAGTTATCAGATAAGTTTGATATCACCTAGCACAGAGGAGAAGCAGAAGAGAAAGGGACATAATGTATGATATATCTAGGATAAGGACTTGCCAGTGGAGAATTGATTTAGATTATCATGCAGGACAAGAGTGCCCAGTGCTTGTCTGAGACCTTGGGGTGGGTGAAGTTTGGGGTGGCTGTGGCAATTTATTAAAATAAGACAGCAATGAAGTTTGCCACATTGATTGACTCTTCCTTTCACAACGGATTTCTCTGTAGCATGTGATGATGTTTGGTCACATTTTATCTGCAGTAGAATTTCTTTCAAAATTGGTATCAACCTTCTCTAAGACTCTGAAGGTTGGGAATGAAAAACCAAACTGGGATTGGGTGGGGGTGAATGCAAGTTCCATGGAAATTGTCACTGACTTATCAATTTTACTTAAACATAGTTCTTTACAAAATTTTCAACAAAGAATTTTACTAAAACAAGCACCAGTTCAAAAATCGTTGAAATTCTTTAACATGACCTTAGAAACTCAACACATACATGTAATATGTCTTGTTATCTCTAGTACTGAAACACGAAAGTGAAAGCCAAACCTGTAAGTCAAGTCAGATCATTATCATCCTTATCTCTGTAATAAAAAAAAAAAAAAGGAAAACTTGATTTCTATCTCACTCCATACTCCAAAGATTTTGTTTTTTTGTTTGTTGTTTTTGTTTTTTGAGATCACTCTATTGCCTAGGCTGGAGGGTAGTAGTGTGATCTTGGCTCACTGCAACCTCTGCTTTCTGGATGTAAGCTCATGCCACCATGCCTGGCTAATGTTTTGTCTTTTTGATAGAAACAGGGTTTCACCATGTTGCTCAGGCTGGCCTTGAACTGCTGAGCTCGAGCTATCTGCCTGCCTTAGTTTCCCAAAGTGCTGAACTTACAGGTGTGACCCACCAAACCTGGACCTACAACCCAGAGTTAATTCATGATGGATTATGGACCTAAACATAAAACAGTACTGCAACGCATTTAGAAGAAATTTGGTAGAAATTTCTTGGACAGAACACTAAGAGCAATACTATAAAAGCAAAAAAAAAAAAAAAAAAAAAGATTGGATTTAATCAAAAATGAATAGGTTTATCAAAAGTCGCCACAAAGAAAATAGACAAGGTATAGATTGGGAAAATTATTTGCAGCATATATATGGCAGAAGACTTGTGTCTAAAACATGTAAAACCAACATACAAGTCAACAATAAAAATATAAATAATTCGATAGAAGGTTAGAAATAGAGATACTACACAAAAGAACATGTACAAAATACCAATAAGCATATGAGAAGATTATTAATTGACAAGAAAATTAAAATACCAATAAGCATACGATAATATTATTAATTGTCAAGAAAATTAAAAATAAAATGACAATCAGATGCCATTTCACACCCACTAGAATGGCTAAACTAAAAAAAAAAAAGATAATCCTTAATACAAGCATACCTCAGAGATATTTCAGGCTCAGTTCCAGGCCACTGCAATAAAACAAATATCCCAATAAAGCAAGTCACACAATTTTTTGGTTTCATAGTGGACATAAAAGCTATACTTACACTGTACTATAGTCTGTTAAATGTGAAATAGAATTATGTCTAAAAAGCAATGTATGTATCTTAACTAAAAATACTTAATTGCTAAAAAATGCTAACAATCATTTGAGCATTTAAAGAGTTGTGATCTTTTTGCTGGTGGAAGATCTTGCCTTGATGTTTATGGATGCTGACTGATCAGAATGATGATCCCTGAAGGTTGGGGCAATTTTTAAAAATAAGAGAACGATGGAGTTTTCTCACTTTGGTTAACTCTTCCTTCCATGAAAGATTTCTCTGCAGCATGTGATGCTCTTTCGTTGAATTTTACCCATGGTAGAATTTCTTTCAAAATTAGGGTCAGTCCTCTTAAACCCTGCCACTGCTTTATCAACTAAGTTTATGCAATATTCTCAACCTTATTTTTGTTTATCATTTCAACAATGTTCACAGCATCTTCACCAAGAATAAATCCCAACTTAATAAACCACTTTCTTAGCTTTTCTGTAAGAAGCAACTCCTCATTCATTCAGGATTTACTGTGAGTTTGCAGTTATTCAGCCACGTCCTCAGAATCCACTTCTAATTCTAGTTATCCTGCTATTTCTGCCACATCTGCAGTTACTTCCTCCACTGAAGTCTTGAAACACTCAACGTCACCCATGAGGTTTGAAATCAACTTCTTCCGAACTCCTATTAATGTTGGTATTTTAACCTCCTCCCATAAGTCACAAATGTTCTTAATGGCATTAGAATAGTGAATGTTTTCCAGAAGGTTTTCAATGTAATTTTCTTAGATTCATCAGCAGAATCACAAACTCTGGAAGCTATCACCTTACAAAATGTATTTCTCAAATAATAAGACTTGAAGTTAAAAATTATTCATTTATCCATGAGCTGCAGAAAAAATGTTGTGTTAGCAGGCATAAAACCAACATCAATCTCATTGTACATCTCTATCAGAGTTATTGGGTGATCAGGAGCATTGCCAATGGGCAGTAATATTTTGAAAGAAATGTTTTTTGTTTTTTTCTTTTTTTCCCGAGCAACAAGCCTCAAGAGCCAGCTTAACATATTCACCAAACTGTGCTATAAACACATGTGCTGTAAATTGGGTTTTGTTTTTTCATTAACAGAGAAGGGTAGATTTAAAATAATTCTTAAAGGTCCTTGGATTTTCAAAATGCTAAATGAGCATTGGCTTATTAGTGATTTAAAGTCACCAGCTGCACTGGCCCCTAACAAGAGATTCAGCCTGTCTTTGTAGGTTTGGAGCCAGACATTGACTTCTCTTCTCTAGCTATGAAAGCCTTAAATGACATCTTCTTCCACTATAAGCCTGTTTTATCTAAATTGAAAAGCTGTTGTTCAGTGTAGCCACTTTCATCAATTACCTTAGCTAAATCTTCTGGATAATTTGCTGCGGGTTGTATATTAACACTTGCTGATTCATCCTGCACTTTTATGTTATGAAGATGGCTTCTTTCCTTACATCTCATGAACCCACCTCAACTAGCTTCAAAATTTTCTTCTGCAGCTTCTCCAGGTCTCTTAGCCTTCATAGAATTGAAGAGAGTCAGGGCCTTGCTCTGGATGAAGCTTTGGCTCAAGGGAATGTTGTAGCTAGTTTGATCTTTTATGCAGACCATTCAAAGTTTCTCCGTATAAGCAATAGGCTGTTTTGTTTTCTCATCCTTTGTGTTTTTACTGAAGTGCCACTTTTAATTTCCTTCAAGAACTTTTTATTTGCATTCACAGCTTGGCTGTTTCGTGCAAGAAGTCTACCTTTCAGCCTATCTTGGCTTTCGACATGCCTTCCTTGCTAAGCTTAATTATGTCTATCTTTTGATTTAAAGTAAGAAAAATGTGGCTCTGCTTTCACTTGAACACTTAGAGGTCTTTCTAGGGTTGCTAATTGGCTTAATTTCAGTATTACTGTGTCTCAGGGAATAGGGAGGCTCAAGAGGAGGAACAGAGATGGGAAAATGGCTGATCAGTGGAGCAGTCAGAACGCACATTTATCAATTAGGTTCGCCATCTTTTATGAGCACTATTTTCGGCACCCCAAAATAATTTCAATAGTAACAATAAGGAACATTGATCACAGACAACCATAACAGATATAATAATAATGAAAAATTTGAAATATTACAAGAAGCATTAAAATGCGACAGAGACATGAGGTGAACACATGCTACTGGAAAACGGCGCCAATAGACTTGCTCAGCACAGCGTTAACACGTATCTTCTTCAATTTGTAAAAAACCACACAACCTGCAAAGTGCAAGAAAACATGGTGTAATAAAAGGAAGAATGCCTATATGGGCTAGGCTGTAGGGCAACTGAAATTCTTATACATTGCTTGTAGGAGTTTAAAATGATCCAGTCATTTTAGAAAACTGTTTGGTAGTTTATCACAAAGTTACCCGTGATCCAGTAATTCTACGTCTAGGTATTCATTAAAGAGAATTGAAAACATAATATCACAAAAAATCTTGTACAAGAATATTGCTTGCAGTTTTATTCATAATAACAAAAAACGGATCACTGAAATGTCCATTAAAATGTTAAAGGATAAAGAAATTGTGGTATAGTCATATGACAAAATATACAGTCATATGACAAAATAAAAAAAGCAGTACCTACTACATGCAACAACATAAATTAAATCTCATAAAAATACATTATGTTCAGCAAAAAATGCCAGCCACACTCTATGACTTAATTTACTAACGTCGGGCAGGTATATAATAACACAAATTTTAAAGGTTTGCCTAAGTGGTGGAAAGGTGGGGTAGGGGAAGGGGGATGGTAAAATGGACTGGAAAGGAGTTTGAAGGAACTTCCTGAAGTGATGGCAATGTTCTACATCTTGTTTTCGGTGGTGTTTTCATGGATGGATAGAATATCCAAAATCTTAAAATCCATGCATTTCTTTTACACATTGATTATATATCAATATAAAATGATTCTCAAGTGGATTCTCGTACGTTGGATTCCTGTTGCATACCAGGCATTCTGCTTGTGCCTTTAGAAGTAGTATCTATAAATAAACCTATCAGTCCTTATGGAAATTGGCATATATTTTTTTTCTTATTTTAACATAGGAGGAAATTGGAACTCTTTAGATCAACTCCATGAAACTTATATGGCTAGTAAATATCAAAAATGGTATTTAAATCGAGATCTAATGTCAAAACCCAAGCTCTTCCTAAAATGTCACACTTGGGTAGTCAATACCACTTATAGTCTCTAACAACAAAATAAACAGACTTGGAAATTTGTGGGTGCAGTTGAAATAGATGGAGCTATGGAGAATGCAACTCAAAAGACTGTGACTTGATGTGAGAAATTTTCTTTGTAAGAACTCATGTGTCATACAGAGAAGAGGATGGTAAAATAATTGTTAGCATAATGCCAAAAGGATTGTTAGCATAATGCCAAACTTACAATGCCCATTATCTAGATAATTTGGATGTGAACTATTTTAAGAAGCTAAGTTATTTGGTGCACGTGCCTGTTAGAATAAATCACTTTATAATTATTTCATTTGATAGAATTATGACTGTCAAAAATATTCAGACAGAAAAGGTTTTCTTTTTCCTTCGATTGTTCCCTGCTAAAATAGCATTTTACTAAGAGAAAGCAACAATAGAAACATGGAGAACAAATGTGACTTTTAAAAGCACAGCCAACTAAATGATATAGCTAGAGAAGCTCTCAGAAAGTATCTTCCTATACATGAGTTTCCCTTGCTATTTATTAAAGTATTCAATTTTATTTCTGTATCAGAGATCCATTTATTTTAGGGTTTGATGATATTTTGCCCCTCATGAATACCTTACGGAAATGCAAATACCTCTCAGAAGTAGTGAACCATTAAGCTTTATCAATAAAAACATGAATTTCTGGATAAGGAAGTAGAAAACAGAAAGCTACTATGTTAGTCAGGATAGGATAAGCTATGCTGTGATAGTAAATAAATCTTGAAATCCTCGCCAGGTGCAGTGGCTCACGCCTGTAATCCAGCACTTTGGGAGGCCGGGATGGATGGATCACCTGAGGTCAAGAATTCGAGACCAGCCTGGCCAACTTGGTGAAACGTCGTCTCTACTAAAGAATTCAAAAATTAGCTGGGTGTGGTTGCAAGCACCTGTAATACCAGCTATTCTGGAGGCTGAAGCTGGAGAATCACTTGAACCAGGGAGTAGGAGGTTGCAATGAGCCAAGATTGTGCCATCATACTCCAGCTTTGGCAACAAGAGTGAAACTCATCTAAAAAAAAAAAATCTTGAAATCCCAATGATTTTCATAGCAACATCTATTTCTCACTTACAAACTTTTTGATGTAGGCTAGATGACTCCATAGACACTTTTTATCCATATGTTGACATGGGGATCCAGGTTGTTTTCACCTTATTGTTTTGCCTTCTTAAAAGGTGGCATTCTGGCTGGGTGAGGTCCTCAGGCCTGTAATCCCAGCACTTTGGGAGCCCGAGACAGGCAGATCACCTGAGGTCAGGAGTTGGAGACCTGGCCAACATGGCGAAACCCCATCTCTGCTAAAAATACAAAAATCAGCCAGGCATGGTGGTGGGCATCTGTAATCCCAGCTACTTGAGAGGCTGAGGCAGGAGAATCGCTTGAACCTGGGAGGCAGAGGTTGCAGTGAGCCAAGATTGCGCCATTGCCGCCAGCCTGTGCAACAAGAGTGAAACTCCGTCTCAAATAAAAAAAAAAAAAAATGGTGGCATTCATGGTCTCATGGCCTCTGGCAAAGAATATGGTGAGCATCACCTCTGCTTACATCCTATTGATCAGAACTCAGTCTCCCTGTCCATTTTATGGAAAATGAGGAAATATTTTCCTACATGTGTAGGCATAGGAAATGATGTCATAAAATAAACACAACATGCCACAGCAGAGTTATGTTGTGAGAAAAACACAGAAAGAGAGGCTTACAAATTCAAATGTGAATTTAGTCAATTTCAAGAAATATCTAGGGTGATTAATCTTGTATTAAAATGAAAACTTTAGAAACCACAGCTACCTCGTTACATATTTATGTGTTATCTCAGTGTATTCTGTAGACACCTACAAGTGTCCACTGCCCTTTTGATTGTGCCATCTCTTTAACTCTCAAATCTTATCCTTAGGAGAGATCTGACGTGCTCTTTTCTACGAAGGCATAGGACAGTCACCATCAGGACTGTGACCAAGCATACTTCAGTATTTTTTCCCATTCTTAAGAAGTACATAGCTAGAATTATGTAGCATTCCTTCAAGTAACATAAACTTAAGAGAATGCTGTTTATTTTAAATCTGTAAAACAAAAAAAAACAAAAGAACATTTTATTTGTAAATTCTGTGTGCTCCATAAATTTCATATTTTACAAGCGCCTTTGCAACATGAAACATAACTTCCTAAAGAAAGAGACATAAAGGGAAGACAAAGCAAACTATGAATAAATCACAATCTTAATTAATATTCAATTTCTTTAAATATTCTTTACAGGGAAGTTATCTTCCAAGTTTTCTCATCAGAACTTGCAATTATGATGAAAGGTATCACTGAGAAATTAAAATGGATAATAAAATTTTGCTTTGTGTTTGAAAATTACCTTTATGAAAATTAAATTACATATCTTTTAATATCCAATGGATTAAAAAATGAAAGCAAAAAGGAAACAAAAAATTTTTTGAGACAAATGAAAATGGAAACACAGCATATCAAAACCAAGGGGTCGTGCAAAGCAGAGTTAAGAAGGAAATCTATAGCAACAAATGACCACATTAAGAGAGAAAAAAGATCTTAAATAAACAACCTACATTTACAGCTTACGGAACTAGAAAAAAAAAAAAACTGAGCCCAAATTCACCAGAAAGAAAAAATAATAATAAATATCAGAGCATAGAAATAAATTAAATGGTGACTAGAAAAATAATAGATCAGTTGATCAGTAAAACTGAGTGCGTTTTCTTAAACTAAAAACAAAATTAGCATACCTTTAGCTAAAGTAAGAAACAAGAGAGAAGATTCAAAGAAATGAGACAAAAAATTAAAGCAGAAGCAATCCAACTGATTCCGCAGAAATATGAAAGAGCCTAAGAGGCTATAATCAACTATGAATAACTATATGCCTGTAAATTGGACAATTTAAAAGAAATGGGCAAATTTCAAGAAACACAGTCTACCAAGACTAAATCATGGAGAAAAAGAAAATCTTAACAGACCAATGATGAGTAAAGGAATTAAGTGATTAAAAACCTTCCAGAAAGAAAAGCCCCAGAATCCATGGCTTCACTGGTGAACTCCAGCAAACAGTTAAAGAAGTAACAACAATCCTTCTAAAACTCATCCAAAAAATTAAAAAGAAGGGTACACTTCCAAACTCATTATATTAGGCCTTTATTACCCTGATATCTAAACCAGACAAAAATATTGGAAGAAAAGAAAATTACAGGTCAATATTTCTGAAAAGCATCATCAATGCAAAAATCCTCAACAAAATATTAGCAAATTGAATTCAACAGCACATAAAAAAAAGGATTGTACATCATGATCAAGTAGGATTTTTCTCTGGGATGTAAAGATATTTTAATATATGCAAATCAATAAGTATGATTACATCATATTGATGGAATAAAGAAAAAAACCCTATAATTTTCTCAATAGATGCAGAAAAAACATTTGACAAAATTCAACATCCTTTCATGACAAAAACTGTTAACAAATTAGGTGTAGAAGGAATGCAGCTCAGCATAACAAAGGCCATTTATGACAAGCCTACAGTGAACATTATACTCAATGGTGAAAAGCTGAAAGCTTTTCCTCTAAGATAAGGAACAAGATGAGGATGCCCAATCTTACCACTTCTATTTAATAAAGTACTGAAAGTTATAGCCAGAGCAATTAGGCAAGAAAAAGAAGCAAAATGCTCCAAATTGGAAAGAAATAAAGTTGTCTCTGTTTGCAGATGATATAATCTTATATGTAGAAAACCTTAATGCTCTACCAATAAAATGGTTAGAACTAATTAAAAAATTCAGTGAAGTTGTACAATACAAAATCAATAGTGTATTTGATTTTAATGTTTCTATATACTACCAATGAGCTACCCAAAAGAGAAATTTTAAAAATGCTATTTACAATAGCTTCACAAAAATACAAATGAATTTAACTAAGGTGGAGAAATATCTGTATAATGAAAACTTTAAACATTGATTAAAAAAATTGATGAAGACACAAAGAAAAGATATCCTATATCCATGGTTTGGAAGAATTAATATTGTTAAAATGTCTGCACTGCCAGGCACAGGAAGACAAATTATTTGTGGGATCTAAAAATCAAAACAATTGAACATACAGAGATAGAGAATAGAAGGATGGTTATCGGAGGTTGGAAAGGGTAGTTGATGCAGGGAAGTAGATATTGTTAATGAACATAAAAAAATGAGTTATAAAGAATTAAGAAGACCTAGCATTTCATAGCACAATAGGGTGACTATAGTCAATAATAATTTAGTTATACGTTTTAAAATAACTAAAAGTTTTTAGTTATTTACAAACTGACCTGTTTGTAACACAAAGGATAGATGCTTAAGGAAATGAATATCCTATTTTCCATAGAGTGATTAGTACACATTGCATGCCTGTATCAAAATATTTCATATACCCCTGAAATATATACACTATGTACTCACAAAAATTAAAAATAAAAAAATAAAGAAAAATGTCTGTATCATCCACAGTAATCTTCGGATGCAATGTAATTCCTATCAAAATTCTAGTGATTTTTCCACAAAAGTAGAAAACAAATACAAAATTCATATAGAACCAAGAAAGATCCCAAATAGCCAAAGCAATCTTAAGATAGAATAAAGCTGCAGGCCACACACTACCTGATTTCAAAACATATTACAAGGCAATAGTATCAAAACAACATAGTATTGGCATAAAAACAGACTCATAGACCAATGCAACAGAATAGAGAGCCCAGAAGTAAATTCATGCATTTGTAGTCAAATGATTTTAGCGAAGGTGCCAATAATACACGATGGAGGAAAGGGCAGTCTCTTCAATAAATAGTGATGGGAATAATGGAAATCCGCATGCAGAAGAACGAAATCCAAACATATTTCACAATACATACAAAAATCAACTCAAAATGATGAAAGACATAAATATCAAACTAGAAACTGTCAAACTACCAAAAAAAAAGTAGGACAATAGCTCCATGTCATTTTTCTGGGCACAGATTTTTTTGAATGTGACCCCAAAGGCACAGGAAATAAGGACAAAAATAGACAAATGGGATTACAGCAAACTAAAAAGCTTCTGCATGGCAAAGGAAGCAATAAACTGATTTAAGGGATCACCTATGGGATGTATGAAAATATTTGCAAACCATACATCTGATAAGGAGATAATATGAAATATACATAAGAAATTCAAATGACTCAGTAGAAAGAAAACAAGTAACCTGATTTAAAAACTGGTGAAGGATCTCAATGGATATTTTTCAAAAGAAGACAAATGGCCAGAAGGTATATGAAAAAATGCTGAACATCACTAATCATCAGGGAAATGCAAATTAAAACCACAATGAGATATTACTTCACACCTGTTAGAATGACTATTATGAAAAAGATAAAAGATAAGTGTTGGCAAGGATATGGAGACAAGGGAATCCTTGTACCCTGTTGGTGGAAATGTAAATTAGTACAGCCATTGTGGAAAATACTAGGGAGGTTCTTCAAAAATTTGAAAATAGAGCTATTATGTGATCTCATTTTTGGATATGTATTCAGAAGAAATGAAATCAGTATGTTGAAGATATATCTGTACTCCCATGTTGGCTGAAGCATAATTCAAAATAGCCAAGATATAGAAACAACCTAAGTGTTCATCAATGGATGAATGGTCTATATGTACAATGAAATACTATTCAGCCTTTAAAAAAGAAAGAAATCTTATTTTTAGGACAGCATACATGAACCTGCAGGACATTATACGAAGTGGAAAAAAAGACAAAGAAAGACAAATACTGCATGATGTCATACATCAGATCTAAAAAATCAAACTTATAGAAGCATAGCGTGTTTGCCAGGAGCCAAGGTGGGGCTGGGGCAATGAGGAAATGGTCAAACGGTACAAAGTTTCAGTTAGACAGGGTAAGGAAGAGTGATCTATTAGACAGCATGGTGACTATATTTCATAACAATATATTGTATACTTTAAAGTCGCTAAGAGATTAGATCTTACATGTTCTTACAACAACAAAAGTATGTGAAGTGATGGAGACATAAATTAGCTTGATTTAACTATTTAACAACATATATTATATCAAAACATCATGTTATACACCATATATGTATAATTTTTGTCATCTATATCATAATAAAAAGATAACAATCAAGAAATAACCTTAGTCTTTAAGAAAAAAAAAAGAAAATTATCATTACAGGGTAGGGTTTCAGTTTATCACAAGAAAGAAAGAGTTAGGCAAAACTTTGGCTTAGCTGTGGAATATCTTTTTATCAAGATAAGGAGATGAAAAATAAATTCTTCGTGGAAACCAATTTCAAAAGGCTATGCCACTCTTTTACAGGAAATACTGTTTCATATCATTATATGTAATAAGAATTGATTATCACCAGATAAATTTGGCAACACATTTGCAATAATTACTTCTGACACTGTCACAAGCATCAAAATGATTAACAAATATTTCGCAAATGTAATGATAAGTATAATAAGTGATTTTTCATTATATTTCTTTGTTATTTGATAAGTGTAACAAAATGCCAGATGATTCTCATTACCATAGAAGTCAATTGGCAGGTGACAAATAATTTTTACAAAGTTATTGAATCAATGTCAGAATCAGAGTAAAAAAAAATGTGATGAACTTGCTATGAATAGAATAACTGATTGTTTCTGAAGTCATTGCTTTCTGAGTATGAGGTTTAAATAAGTAATAGAATTGTAAGAGTTAGAGAAATGGCCTCAGAATTAAAAGGCAAGATTGGAATGCATTCTGAATAGAAACCAGAGGAAACTGGAGAAACCACCACCACTACAGAAACATCCAGCTTTTGATTACTTATAATCATAACCATTTGATTGCTATTTGATAGAAATAGTCTTTTACAGCAAGTCAATTTGATGAAAAATCCTCATCACATTGAGTATTTCTTTCAGGACACATGGCTTTGATGACTTTGATCCTGTTTCTCTCTCTCTCTCTTTTTTTTTTTTTTTTTGTCTTGGTGGCCATGATGCAATAATCTGTAAGAATAGGGAGATGATGAGCCTGAATAGAGCAGCTGTATGATTGACCATCACAGTGGTCAGAATTCAGAGAACCCAATCAGCTCACTGGGGTGAGGATTAGCACACGGGAGGTGCTGATTGATGAGCACCGCCTCTTCTCGACTCCCACACAACACGACTGGTCCTGCGACCATGGCATCTGAAATACGAGATTGTAGAACGAACATGACTTGAAGTGAGGGGGCTTTCCCGAGGGAAAAAGAAAATTAGGGAGAAAGAAAAAAAAGGCTTGATTATAAGTACTATTATTAGGACCATGATAACCACAGCTCAAGCTGAAGCATAAAAGGTATTTGGTTGTTTTTTTTTTAAACATGTGAACACGGGAGATGCAGCTTTGACTTTTTGACTTGCCTCCGCAATAGCTTTTATTCGGTGTAAGTCTAGCCTCCTTACATACTTAGCAATTTAAATGTGTTGAATAAGATTCTTCAAAGAAAAGGATACTTAGTACTAGAGAATATTAATACACATGTTTCCTAAAGGTTATGGGGGAAAAAAGATAATGTAGCAATTATATGTTCTGAACTAGTACAAGTTTAAAGTTAAGCTAAATGCAGTTTATCTTTTTGTTAAGAATTCAATGCTTGGCACACGTTAGGAAAAAATGTGTTATTTCAGGTCAGTACCTCCTCGGGAACTGTTTTCCTAGCCCCACCCACAAACACAACTTTCTCTATTCCCGAATACCACACATTTCATAAATGGAGAATTCTCTTATTCTCATTAAATCAAACTGGCAAACATACAAAGGTAGCATTTTTACTGTTTTTGTCTAATAATTTCATTCTGGTGTGAGTTTTAATTTGTGGGAAGTAGCGAGGAAGGAGCTTAGATTTTGGAGTCAGTTAAAGGAGAGAAGGAAATCAGCAAACAAAATTTTGCTTTAATTTTTTTCTTAGTATATGATTTTTGGCATTGTTTTAAGAAGGCGAAGGACTGATACCATAAAAGTTCATTTGAATACTTTAATCCTAAACATATAATTTCTAGATCTACCAAATGCTAATCAATGTTGGGAATAAAGTAATAAAATAAGGGAGTAAACTCCTAGATATGAGAATATTTTTTAGTGCAAAGAAGGGATTTTTGAGGTATAACTTGAATATGTCTTCAGCACCATTTTTTTTTTTTTTTAACTTGGGAAATGAAATTCTCTGGAATTGGTTACAGAGAAGCAGCTTGTATGCAAACTAAGTCAAGACTATTTCTCAATAATTTTTGAAATGTTATTAATAAATAGAACACACAAATGTAAAAATGGTCCTTATCTTCAGATCAGCTCCTCAGATATACCAAATTTTCCACTGGCAAGAAGCCATTCTGTCTGGGCAAAGATATCACGCCTGTAATCTCAGCAATTTGGGAGGCCGAGGCAGGAAGATCACTTGAGACCAGGAGTTTGAGACTAGTCTGGGCAAAATGGAGAGACCCCATCTCTCAAAAAAAAAAAAAAGAAAAAAAAGACCGCAACAGAACAGTCGTGACAGCAGTGGGAGGAGCACAGTGCAAAATGACAGCGATGGGAGGAGCACAGTGCAAAATGACAGCGGTGGGAGGAGCACAGTGCAAAATGACAGGGGTGGGAGGAGCACAGTGCAAAATGACAGCGGTGGGAGGAGCACAGTGCAAAGTGAGGGAGGCAATGAGTGACAAGGCTTTGTACAAACCTAGAGGCTATGTTAAGAATTATTTTGCTTCTGTTTTAGATTTAGTTTTAGTGTTGTTTTTTTTTTTTAATTTCAAGAACACTAGGATACTGTTTAACATTTTTTGTTTGTGTTTTAAGAAGAATAAAGGTCAGGTTTGGGCTTTGAAAAGATAACTCTGCCAATGCTGAGGTAGATAATTCATTAAAAGGGAGCAAATGTATCTAAGGGAAGAGTACTTGGGATATTATAATAATCAAGGAAGAGGATGTTGCCTAAGAGAGATGGAGAGAAGGGGATAGATTTGAAAAATACCTAAGACATAAATCAGTAGGCTTTGGAGCTGGAGTTGATATAAGATTGTGGGAAGACTTCAAGGGCAAATCAGAGGTGCTCGTGATTTTGAAAAGGGACTGTCAGATGAAGTTTGAAGATGGGGATGGGGAAAGAAGATCTTGAGTGTAGATCTAGACAACTTGATGTTGAGGTGCCAGAAAGGTTTAAAGAAGAGATACAGAGCAGGGATTTGTTTATGCTCATCTGGAACTTAGAGAAGTAATCCAAACCAAAGATAATGCTTGTGATTCGAGTCTTATAATCATAGCAGTGGGAATGAATGACACAATCCATGGAGTGAACAGAGAAGAGGGCACATAGTGAGAAACTTCATTACTTCATGCCTGGATAAAAAGGGAATGAACTTGGAAAAAAGTCTGTGGAGAAGCACCCAGACACATAGGGAGAAACTATTATTTATCAGAAACTGAAAGAAAAGAATATCTTAAAAAGTGGCAAGAAGTCAAAATGTCAAACACATCGGAGAAATCGAGATTCGATAGTGTGCATTGGATTTACTGACATATATAGTCCACTCATGGCCTTGGGGAGAGGGATAAGAGATTCATTTATGACATGGATTGTTGGATGAGGTAAATTCTAAGGTCCCTTTTAACCTTAAGATTTGTCAGATTTTTGTCATGGAAAGATATATTTCCAAACTGTTTTACGGTAAGATTTTTTTTAATATATAGAGTTTCGCTCTTGTTACCCAGGCTGGAGTGCAATGGAGCGATCTTGGCTCCCCGCAACCTCCGCCTCCTGGGTTCAAGCAATTCTCCTGCCTCAGCCTCCCAAGTAGCTGGGACTACAGGCGCAAGCCACCATGCCCAGCTAATTTTTGTATTTTTAGTAGAGATGGGGTTTCACCATGTTGACCAGGATGGTCTTGATCTCTTGACCTCGTGATCCACCCGCCTTGGCCTCCCAAAGTGCTGGGATTATAGACGTGAGCCACCGCGCCCAGCCTATGGTAAGATTTTTAAGTCATCTGCCCCTTCAAAAAATATTTTCTAAATTTAGGACAATATGTATTAGAAAAAAGTGCAAATTTGTGTAAGAATATTCATAACTTTTCAAAGACAATGGTAAATGTGAAAAATTAATACCTTTTGTTTTCATGTTAATAAAATCTCCAGCTGGGCTGCTTCTTCCTGTAAACAAGAATTCACACAATGTTCAAATTGTAATCCAGTTCCAATCTGGAATTGGTCACAGAGGAGCAGCTTGTATGTAGACTAAGTGAAGATGAAGATTTGACCAGTTCTTGCTCATAAGAAATGCAGGAAGACCCAGGGGTCAGGTCATGGAATTTCACTGTTGAGGGAAGCTGAATGAAGATGATTTTAAACATCTTTATTCTTTACTTTATCTGAGAAATCAATGGAACATATCAAATTCTGGTCACTGTACTAAATTACAGTTCTTAAGAAATGAAAGATAGTTTCCCAGTGATACATTTATCTACGGCTTGGAAAAGCTTAGTAACCTTTTGGTCATTATCAGAGATTGCTTTCCATTGCTAAATGGCAGCTAGGGCCTATTCTTGGCTTGGGTAACTGATTGGGGGCCTGATTTGCAATATGGCTTCCACCATGCTCTGCGCTATAATTTCTCTGCCTATAAAATATGTTACTTATAATAATCTCAATTGCAGAGTCCTGTGGATGCAGTTATATCAGTGATGGCCAAATATAAATAGTTATAACAATTCAAAGTCTGTCTTAAAACATAACTATCTATAATTCTCTTTTCTAGGTTGACTCTCGACATTCTTAGAGTGTCAGGTGGCTGTATTATAATTGTTTCCTCTATAGCTTGTTCAAACTACCTCCAGAATTTCTGGATCTTCAGTTCAATGAGATGCCCTTACAAGTAAAATGGTTATTTTGTCTTTCTACTGAGGGTGAATATCACAACCTGTACCTGCTCTGTGAATAGCGAGTCAATAATGGGAGTTGCTTTTCACTCTTCCCTTTGTGCCATTGCTAGCTGTCCTCAAGGGAGCTTTGGCTGGGAAGGACTTGCATGGGTTTACTTCTCTTTCTCTTGGCTACTCCCTGTGATTTCCCTCATCAGTGGTATCTTCAATCTGTACTCTCAGCAGTTTTTTCTCTTACAACTTCCAGAGGAACTTCTGGGCAAATGTCCCTGGCAGTGGCAGCCCTGCTTTTAGTAGCTTCTCAAATTAGCAGTTTACTCTCAGAGTCGGCTTCCCTCAATTGTGAGATCCCATGATCCTGATCCCGGGATCTTTCTGCATTTCTTATGAGTGAGAACTGGTCAAACCTATCATGTTTACTGCTCTCGGTCTTCCCTAGTAGTTGCTTTCACGGTCAGCCTCTGCAGGGTCTCTGGCATCCCTTGCTCCCTGCATGGCAGTTCTTGTCTAAATCCCTGACCGGCTGGGTAACTCAGAATCACTCTCAAGTTATGTCTGGAAGTTATAACAAAAAGGTCCTTCTAGAGCTCTTGAAATGGTTTTCATGGGTATATTCTCTTAAAAATAGCTCTTCCAAGTTACTCATTGAAAATCATCCTAGAAGTAGGGAGAAAAAGCACCTTCAATGCTTCCTACATAGTCACTCTCTTGATTCCTATTACACTTACCTGTGTTCTAACATGAGTTTACTCAGGGCAAGTTTTCTTAATCATAAATATTCTCTCAAAAGGCAGAGTCTGGACCAGCTCTAGACAGTGTCCCAGTTCAATAGAGAGAGGTCTTAAAAACTGTCCCAGCAAGAGCATCTGCTTCACAGGCCATTTTCTAATAACATGTGAAGTGGCTTAGGAATAGTTCTGGATACTCTTCAGTGCAATACAAGGAAGACAGCCTAGCATTGTACCTGAATATGATGTCTGACATTAGAATAACCCGTACTAAGTTTCTACCTCTTTTTCTTACTGAGCATGTAACTTTGGGGAAGTGACTTTACCTTACCAGGTTCTAATAACCTCGTCTGTAAAATGAGGTAATACCTATCTTACATGGATTTTACCAATAGCCTATTGTAAGGAGTCCATACATTTTAATATTGTAAGTTTCCCCACATTAGTTGCAGCAGGGCAGGAAAAATAGACTTTGTTCCTAAAAACTATTCCGATCTTCCTCATGAGCCAAAAAATGAATCTAATAAATCAACCTGGTAAATTTAGTCCAATGCAATTCAAATGGTCCCTTTAGGTAATGCTTGCTTTCCTTTGATAAAAGTAATCAGTCTCTCAGAGTTCCACTCTTCCCTGCAACTCTCTGAGATTGCATCAGATACATCAAGGTGGTAAAACTAATTATGTCCTCATCACAGTAGAGAAGAAAGGATCCCGAGAGCCATATGACACTCTCGTGCTTTTCTCTGATCTCCATGGTGATGACTTTCTGGATCCTGCTTGTCCTGCTGACATCCTAGCTCAGGTCCCATCTTTCTCTAGGTTTCATTATTTCCCTGCGGAGCACCCCACACGAGTCAGCTTTTCCTTGGATCTTGCTTGCACTCTGGACCCCTCCAATGACATCTGGGCTCACATCTAGAAAAGGGACCTGAATGTCTTCTTACTTGTCTCTCAAGGTCACAGAAGACAGACTTCTCCTGTACCTCCTCTAGATCCTGCCTTCCTTGTTCATAGATTCAGCCTTGCAACTAAAATCTAATGCCAGGTTTGATGTAGATATCAAAGTGAAATTTACTTATTGGTAAAGGAGCCCAAATTGGAAGGTGTCTTAGCCCTTTTACGTTGCTATTTTAAAAATCTCTGGCCAGAAGTAGTGGGTCATCCCAGCACTTTGGGAGGCCAAGGCAAGTAGATTACTTGAAACCAGGAACTCAAGACCAGCCTTGATAACATGGCAAAACCCCACCTTTACACAAAAAAAGATACACAAATTAGCTAGTGTGGTTGTGCACACCTGTAGTATCAGCTACTCAGAAGGCTGAGGTAAGAGGATCTCTGGAGCCAAGGAGGTCGAGGCTGCAGTGAGCTGTGATTGCACCATTGCACTCCAGCCTAGGTGACAGTACAAGACTCTGTTTTTTGTTTTTTGAAATACAACACCAATAAAAAACTTGAGACTGAGTAATGTATAAAGAAAAGAGGTTTATTTGGATTATGGTTTTGTAGGCTATACAAGAAGCACAATACCAATATCTGCTTCTAGAGAGGGCTTCAGGGAGCTTCCACTCATGGTAAAAAGTGGAGGGGAGCAGGCATCACATAACAAGAAAAGAGGAAAAAAGTAGGAGGTGAGGTGCCAGACTCTTTTTAACAGCCACATCTCATGAGGCTAACAGTGAAAACTCACTCAATCCCTCCAGAAGAACATCAAGCAGTTCATGAGGGATCTGGCTCCAGGGCCCAAACACCTCCTACTAGGACTCCTTCCAACACTGAGGATCTAATTTCAACATGAAATTTGGAGGGGACAAATATCCAAACTGTATCAGGAGGTATTTCAAAATATTAACTCTTTTTTATTATTTTCCTATTAAACTTCCAATTTTCCATATCAAATTTCCAGAAAGGTGGATTTTAGGTCTCTAAAGCAGAGCTATTTCTCTGTTCATCTCTGGCTCCTTCTAACTTAACCAGGTAACTCTGGGTATCAATGCGCAAGTCCATACCCTACCGTAAAAGTTGTTACATCCTAGAGTCTTAATTCTTTCCCAGCACTGAGCCCATTCCTCTTACAGCTGAAAAATTGTGACACCGGAAAGAAACCTCTTGAGGATTGAATACTAACAATAGAGGAGGGAAGCAGTATCTCACCTAAAGGCAACAGGAACTGTGATCTGGCTGCTAGCTTTTTCTAGGCCTTCCTTTTTCCCTTTGTTTCTAAACTGAGAGAAATGGCTGAACTGATCTGAGTGCCTCAGTTTCACATGATTCCTGCCTTGATGTCTACATTATTAATTATGGATTTTCTTTCTGAGTTGGCTAATACATTTTAAAAAATGATTACTGGTCTTAATTTTATGTCTCAAGTTTTCACAGAATTAGGCTTCCCTCTGTTGAGTCAAAGGAGGGAGACTAAAGACGACTTTTCATTACTCCACCTTTTCTTCCTTCAACTGACTATCCCTTATCCGCCTGAACATAGCATTTCTTTAGCAGAGCTACTGCCTTGATCTCAAGGTGACTAAGATTTGAAATCAGTCCAAAGTGCAGACTTTTTCTGCACACAGATATTTTCAAAAGAATAAACTCAACAGGTTTCTGCACTGTGAAATTTCTGTTTTCTCCCAAGTATTATTTTTTTCTTTCCTACTCACCTTTGTTGGTTTTTTATTTTTTTCTTGTGTTCAAGTGTATACACTTGAGATCAGAAGTCAAACTCTGTTGTTTAGTACATGAATCAATGGGTACTTCACCTGGTTTCCTAATGAGAATTCACTCAGGTCTAGGATAGAATTTTGAAAGCCACTTGCTGTTTAGTTCATTTGCAAAAGTCTAAGTAGTTCCCTGCCAGCAAAGCTTAACAGAACTCCCCAAAATGATGGGAACATTTTTATTAATAGTTTTGATGGGGAAGTCAACTTGTAGCATTGCTGGTATTGCCTAATAAGGCCACCAGAAATGAGGCGATGGCTTTTTCTCCTTATTCCTTGATGTTTTGGCAAGAATGCCATGGGTCTCACTTTGAATCAAAGAGGTGAGGTATAGTTAACCTTGAACCAAGTAATGACCCTCAGACCAAGGTGGTGAAAAGGTCATCTGATAGTCATAACCCCACTTATTCTACATATGGAGTACAGTCAAGTATGGCTCTCACAGTCAAATGTAGCTTGTGAATGAGAACAAATTGTAAAAGACATAAACTCAGAACAGAGACCTAATTTCCTCCCCAGTATCTACTTTCATCTCCAGGAACAGGGGAGATAAAACATGTAGACTGAAGTGCAAGTACTTTTTAGGAATATAAAAATTCATTTCTGAGAGGGGACATGCTGCCAGATAATGCCCTGAAATATTTATCTATGCATTTCCATTTTCCACTACGTAGCCAGAGTCATACAGTGCCTCAAGGCAAAGAATAAATAAAAATAAATAATGAGCTAAATTTAAAACAAGACAATAAAAAGCAAGAAATAGTCTGTCTTTGTCCATTTTGTGTGGCTGCAATAGAATACCACAGACTGGGTAATTTATAAAGAGAAAGAGTTTGTTTGACTCATGGTGCAGAGACTGGATATCCAAGTTCAAGGGAAGGCATCTGGTGGCCTTCTCACTGCATCGTCCCACAGCAGAAGGCGAGAGAGCAGAAGAAAGGGGACCAAACTTCATCCTTTTATCAGGAACCCATTTCCACAATAACAGCATTAATCTTCATAAGGCCAAAGATCTCATGACACAATAAGCTCTTATTACGCCCACCTCCCAACACTGTTGTATTGGAATTAAGTTTCTCATATGGTTTCAATATTTTTACACTCCAAATGTCATGTTGAAATGTGATCCCCAATGTTGGAGGTGGGGCCTAATGGGAGGTATTGGATCATGGGGATGCATCCCTCATGAAAGGCTTAGCACCATCCCCTTGGTGATGAGTGACTTCCTGCTCAGTTAGTTCATGGGTTTAGGAGCCTGGGACCTCTCTGTTCTCTCTCTCTTGCCACATGGCATGCTGGTTCCCCTTCACCTTCCACCATAGTTGTAAGCTTCCAGAGGTCCTCACCAGAAGCAGATGGCAACACCATGCTTCCTGTACAGCCCCCAGAACGATGAGCCAAAAAAGAACCTCTTTTCTCTACAGATTCCCCAACCTTGGGTATTCCTTTACAGCGATGCAAGAATAGACTAATCCAGAAAATGGATACTGAAGAGTGGGGTATCACTATAAAGATTTCCAAAGATGTGGAACTGGCTTTAAAACTGAGTAAGAGGCAGAGGTTAGAGAAAGTTGGGGGGCTCAGAAGAAGACAGAACTTTCACGGAAAGTTTAAAACTCCTTAGAGAGAGGTTAAATGGTTGTGGCCAAAGTGCTGATAGAAATATGGACATTGTGTTTTCTTTTTCCAACATTGTGGATAGGAGGCAAGGCCAGTGTGCCTCTCCCACTTCAAAGGAGAGAAGCGTGTGGAGATTCACACTGTGAACTTTTGTTCCAAGAACTGTAGCAGGGATTTACCAGGAAAACTGAAAGAATTCACATGCCTTTTAAAAGAAGTAGCATGCCATGGCAAACTCTGTGAGACAGGCAAAAAACTGTGAGTTCCCAGAGTAGAAGGTGGGGAAAGCCTGCCCTTGAACATACACCCTCACTGAGGAATCTGAAAATCCAGATAACAGGAGAAGGTTTTAACCTGACCTATAGCTGAAATGAATTAGAGAGTGGCATGAAATATAAAAAACTAGAAGCATCAGTGGGAAGAGCCTTGTATTCCCAGTCTCCAGCTGGAGCCCAGGGAAGCCATCCCTGACTATGTCTCACAGGGGTCCTTTGGGAAGGCAGCCAGTGAACTTAGGGAGGGGTTACAGGATGAAAGAAGCTCCCAACTAAATTTTGTGATAATTTTGAGTGGACGTGAATTCCCTTAAACAGGACCCGAGGGCAAATGGAAACCACTGCAGATACAGATGCAGGAGCTAGATGCTGGCATTATGGACAGATAAAGAAGGGCAGGGCCTGAAGGCCGTGCTGCTTTCTCAGCAGGGAAGCTTATGGCCTGGGCAGGTCTGGGTTCTGTGTGCAGGCTGCTTGGATCTAAACTCAGCACTGTTAGTAGGGCACTGCAGGTATGAGACTGACCTTGCCAACGGCATGGGAGCTGAGTAAGGCCTATAGCTACCAGTTATTCCCTAATGCCCTTGTGAACTTTACTGCACAGCAGAGGGAGCCATACTCCCCTCTGCAATATAGCCCCATTGGCCTGAGACCCCCACCCCCACTGCCCACAGTGGCTATGGTAAGCCCTGCCCAGGGAAAGTCTTAGCTCAGCACTGCCTAACCCAGCTCCCACTCAGTGGTCTTTCTCTACCCACCCTGGTTGCTAAACACAAAAGACATAAACTCTTGTGAGCTTTATGGCCCTGCCTGTCACCTGAGAAATTAGAAACTTCCCCTGGTCAATTTAGGGCAAGCTTAAATCCCACTGCTCTCTTGACAGCACCACCTCCTGGCTGGAGGACAACCAACCAGGCCAGAATTACAGTAATTCTTGGCAGAATAACACTATTTTTCCTGCTCCCAAGAAAAAGAAAACAGCAGATAACACCGCTGACTGCAACACCCTGGCTAACCAGAGGTCCTGAGTCTGTTCACGTGACAATTTCACTGCTAGCCTAACCATCATTTGAGAAAGCCAGCACACTAAACCTATCTACAACCAAGGAATCTCACAGAATCTACGTAATTCCCCTGCCACCTCCATCAGAGCAGGTGCCAATATCCACAGCTAGGAGACCTGAAGACTTATCATATCATCAGATTCTTTGCAGATATTCCCTGTACCAGCCTGGAGCCTGACAGCTGCACTAGGTGGTTAGACCCAGAAAAGCAATAACAATCACTGCAGTCTAGCTCTCAGGAAGCCCCATCCCTAGCAGAAGGGGGAGCGCACCACATCAAGAAATTGTGACCAAATTTTGGGGTACAGAGGGAGGCTCAGCTCCCCCGAGAGGATGTTCTTCCAGGCTCTTAGTCTCTCACTCACCCAAGAATGGGAGAGGGGACCATGCCAGGTTTGGTGCACTCACAAGTAAATATTGGACTCCAAAGAGTTTTGCAGAAAGTGATTTATTTAGGCAGAGAAAGAGAAAAAGGAGAAAGAAAAAGATAAGAGAGAGAAGCTTCCATAATGGTGTGGAAGGGGATCCAGATATGGAGTCCAAATCTCAATGAGAGAGCATGGGACTTTTAACCTGGGAGGAATTTCTGCCCCCTTCAGGTTTTCTGGGCCTATGAAAGGAGTTTCTTTAAACTTCTGCTGGAGTGATTGATCTTTGATTTTTCCTGCATGCGTGAAAGTTTAAACAAAGACCTCTAATCCCTGGATGGAGAGGTGGGGAGTATGGCACTGGAAAGCTCTTGCCTTTGAAACTATACCCCCTTGCGGACCCAGGAAGACAATACATTTCCTCAGGATCACCCCATGGGACAAAAGAATGGGAACAGCCGACCTTGTGTTCCAGATCCTTATGCTGTTGGGAAGTTTCTTGCAGAAGAGGCACATCTACAGTGTTGGGCACATCAGGTAAAGTTTGCACCTACAGTCCCACAGGCAGGCAGCCTCTGTGATCATGACGGGGCTTGGTTCACCCCTGGTACTCCACTTTAGACACATTTGGGGCTTTCTCCACGGGAACACAGCATAGAGGCACCTATAGGCAGCATTCCTGGAAAAATCCAGGGTAAGCGCAGCCCCACAAGAGGAGCACACCTCAGATTCAGGCCTGTATGAAAGGCAGTCACAATTCCTCCCTATTTGGAACATCAATATTCCATCAGATGAAAAGAGGTGTCCATCTGACCTGAATAGCTGAAGCCCTGGGAGGGGAGTAAAGCTGCAATGTGAATAGCTTTCCTCTTTGCCTGGCGGGGGAGCTGAGGTATCTCCCGCTCTTCACCCTATCAAACCGCAGTACATCTAACTGAGAGCTCCCCAAGCCACCCTCATCAAGGCTGTGACCTCAGCCCACCATTGGGTATTACATCAACCCACCTGCCTTAGCCACAACAGGTGTCTACCCAGGGGTCTGTGGGAGGTTGAATTTAAGAGCGATGACTTATGGTATCTGGAAGAAGAAATTTCTAAGCAGCAAAGCATTCCCGATGTGGCTTGGCTGCTTCTAACAACCTATAATCAGATAAAAGGAGCAAATAAATGACTTGAAATTTAAACTGAGATTTAAAAGGGAAGCAAAGTGTTAAAGTTTGGAAAATTTGCAGCCTGGCCCTGTGATAGAGAAATAATCTAAACAAACCGGAAAGCAACTACTTGCTAGAAAGATTAGCATGACTGAAAGGGAGCCAAGTGCTAATATCAAAGGCAATGGGAAAAAGGCCTCAAAGGGATTTCAGAGATCTTTGAGGCAGCCCTTCCTATCATAGGCCAAGAGGTCTAGGAGGTAAGAATGGTTTGAGGGGCCAGGGCCAGGACTGTGCTGCCCTACTCATCCTCGGAACACTGGTCTCTGCATCCCGTCAGCTCCAGCAGCTCTAGCTTCAGCCTCAGCTCAAAGGGCCCCAGATACAGCTCAGGTTGCCACTCTGGGGGTGGGAGATGCAAGCGGTAAGCCTTGGTGACTTCTATGTGGTGTGAAGTCTGCAGGCTCACCAATGCAGGACTGAAGGAGGCATGGAACCTTCCACCTAGATTTCAGAGGATGTATGGGAAAGCTTGGGTGCTCAGGCAGAAGCCTATCATAGGGCGGAACCCTCACAGGGAGCCTCCACTAGGACAATACTAAGGGAAAATGTGGGGTTGTATCCCCCACAGACAGCCCTCAGTCCCCACAAGGTTACTGCCTATCAGATCTGTGGGAAGGGGGCTGTGGCCCTTCAAACCTGAGAATGGTAGAGCCAGTGGCAGCTGGCATCCTGAGCCTGGAAAAGCTGCAGACACTCAACCCTAACCCATCAGAGCAGCCACAGGGGCTGCACCCTTCAAAGCCACAGGGATGTAGCTGCCACGGCCTGGGAGCCCATCCCTCACACTGGTGTTCCCTGGTTGCAGGACATGGAGTCAAGGATTGTTTTGGAGCTTCAAGATTTCATGACTGCCCTGCCAGGTTTTAGACTTGTGTGTGGCCAACTGCCCCTTTCTTTTGTTTAATTTGTCCTTTTTGGAATGAAAATCTCTCTTCAATGCCTGTATCACCATTGTATCTTGGAAGTAAATAACTTGTTCTTGATTTCACAGGCTCATAAGTGGAAGGAGTTAAGTCTCAGATAAGATTTTTAGGACTTTGGACTTGAAGCTGGAACAGGTTAATACTTTAGGGGACTATTGGGAAAGGATGATTGTATTTTGCAATGTGAAAAGAACATGAGATTTAGGGTGTTGGGGTGGGGTGATATGGTTTGGGTGTTTTTCTCCACATCTCATGTGAAATGTGATTTCCAACATGAGATTTGGAGCAGTGGGTAGTATTGGATCATAGGAACAAATCCCTCATGAGTGGCTTAGTGCCATCCCTGTAGTGAGGAGTGAGCTCTTACTCAGTTCATGTGACAATTGGTTGTTTAAAAGAGTCTGAGCCGGGCGCGGTGGCTCACGCCTGTAATCCCAGCACTTTGGGAGGCCGAGGCGGGTGGATCACGAGGTCAAGAGATCGAGACCATCCTGGTCAACATGGTGAAACCCCATCTCTACTAAAAACTACAAAAAATGAGCTGGGCATGGTGGCGCATGCCTGTAATCCCAGCTACTCAGGAGGCTGAGGCAGGAGAATTGCCTGAACCCAGGAGCCGGAGGTTGCGGTGAGCCGAGATCGCGCCATTGCACTCTAGCCTGGGTAACAAGAGCGAAACTCTGTCTCAAAAAAACAAAAAAAACAAAGAGTCTGAGACCTCCCCCTTCTCTCTCTCTCTCTCTCTCTCTCTCTCCTTCTCCTGCTCTTGCCCTGTGACATGCCTGCTCCCCCCTTGCCTTCTGCCATGACTGGAAGCTTCCTGGGGCCCTCAACAGAAGCAGATGCCACCACCATGGTTCCTATACACCCTATAGAACTGTGTGCCAAAAAAAAAAGCCTCTTTTCTTTATAAATTGCGCATCTTCAGGTATTCCATTATAGCAGTGCAAGAACAGACTAACACAGTTTCCAACACAGAAACTGTGGGGACACACTCCAATTATAGCATAGTCTATGCTGAGATTTTTACTTTAAGAACAGGCTTTTCCCTTTCCATCTGAGCAAAGTCACAGGTCATGTGAGAGAAGAGAGTCTCCTTACCTGCTCCATCACTGGGGTACAAACCTCCCAACTACTGCCTATATGTCATGTGGGGTGGTCTACCAGTGCGACAATTACTTGTTCCCCTAGGTATTGTCAAGCCAGGTTACTCTTATGTGAATCTCAATATCAGTGGACATGAGTATCCTTAATACCCAACAAGCTAGTGATACAGTGCAGCGTGACTGCCAGAGAGAAATCAACTTCGTTCAAGTAAATGATTAATATTTTATTGACAATGTCATTATAGAAAAGCAAACCTAGTTACCTTAGGTGACCCACCAATGCACACTTCAGAGAGGAATCCAAAATAACTAATTCAATGAGTTCCTAAATATTCAGCAGATCATGAATTTCTTGTTGTTTCAGCATAAATAAGTGCTAATAGACATATGGCCATGCAACTAATATCAAATAACCATGCAGGCCACCTGTTATTATTATTATCTGATATTATAAGAAGAGATTGTTTTGCCATTTAAAAGAGCTAGATGATCGGATATTCAAACAGATGCAACAGGACCTGTTTTATCCCTGCTGTCCCTCAAAATAATATAAGATGCTGATGTATTGACACTGGATATGAAAATGGTACACTTACGAACACATTTTGATTTTTGCAGGCCCATGGCACATTATTTCAAAATAAAAATTTTCATAGAGACAAATCTATTTAGCTCAGTTGGTGAGGGATACAATATCATGTGGAAATCCTGTGACTCCAGGCTAGCATACTTGGGGAAATATTTCACTCAGGAACATGTATGAAATACTGCACTTACACCTACAGCCTAGGTGTAGGGGAGCACACCTTTATGTAAGCAAACTGAAACCCATCATCTGTGGACAATTCTGTACGAAAATGAAAGTGTGATAGCCCTAAATCAGCATGCTGGCTTCTCCTTGTAGGCTGGCCGGCCGCCAAGGCTCAGCCTGCTGAGAGAGAAAATTAAAAGAAGAAATAAAGCAACTGCACAAGATAAAGTCTGACGGTGAATGTGGAGACTCTTCTGGGAAAGCTGGGAAAGAACAAGGTCAAGGTTTTGCTCATGGGCATCTTTACAGCTGGACCCACTGCTGGGGGTCCTAGTTTCATAAAAGGTCAGGTCCTTTTTGTGGGGAGAAATACACACATACAAGCTAACTCATAGTGTGAGCACTGAAGTGTGCT
Source organism: Sapajus apella (assembly GCF_009761245.1). NCBI lineage: Eukaryota > Metazoa > Chordata > Mammalia > Primates > Cebidae > Sapajus > Sapajus apella. The sequence continues at coordinate 87,128,503 of NW_022436941.1, read as the reverse complement.
GCTAGGAACAGGTATTCACCAGCAGCCACTGTTTTGTTTTTAGTATCTGTCAATTGCAGTAGATCTGGATTTCAAAAACAATTCTCTGACCACTGGGCTAGGATCAGTGACTCCCCAAAATTAACACAGTCTGTAAATGTGCTTAATACTGAGAAGGTACAGAAGGAAAGTGACATCATTGCAGAAAGATGTTCTAAATAAGAGTGCAAAAACATACACTTCTCTGGCCACAGGCTTTGGTACCCAAGTCTTAGTCAAATATCTCTCACTGCATCATTGCCTGCCACAGGGCTCCTTCTAAAGACCACAGAAGTCCATTTTCCTGTCAAGGCTCTTCTCAACTCCCAAACTCATGATGACCTGTCTCTTTGACAATTAAGTTCACTTAATGGAGGATTACCGAGTTCTTAATGTGTGCTGCATCACTTGTTAGTATTTTTGTTCTTAACATACATATACTTTTATAGTTATCATTGTCCTGATTATGTCCCACCTAGGGCTATGAGATGGATAGCTCTAAGTAACACCACTCATGTTGTACTCTATATAAGTGACCACCTTGGAGTTGTGTCATGCAGAGTCCTTGCTATTTTGACCAAGAGGACAAGTTCTTTGAGGGCAGACCCAATGCGTGCTACTACTTGAATTTATTTCTAGAGTTAAAGAGAAAATGCTGCACATGGTAGTTACTCAGTTAATGGAAGTAGATTATTATGACAATGATGATTATTTTGTATATGTCTGCTTCAATCTAAGAATTATTTCAAGTATGTGCATAGGTTGTTAAGGTTGTTTGGTCCCTGAAAATGTATCAATCAATACTCTTTCATGACCTTGTTATTTTTATTTCTCTTCTTGAGAATGTAAATAGTTAATATGTTTGGGAAAAATTTCACTGCGATATCTGCTTTTATCAAGAAAAATAATTGCATTTAAATCAAACACAGGTAAAAAATGATATAACTACAGATTACCATTGTTTACATTAACCAGAAAGAGAAGTTTTGCTTTTGCCCAACAATGAATGCAATCTAAACTGTTTTATACTAAATAGAATAAAGTATTAACTTTTTTTATCATCATGCATATGAATATAGCTCTTCATTTATGCTTCATTAATTTTAAGATTGATAAAACACACTCAAGGGTCTCTGATCAAACCTGTGCCCCAATGTTTACCTAGACCACTTGTAATGAGCTAGCCCTTGTTTGGCTCCAAAACTGATTTTGTATTCCATGATAAGATTTTCAGTTATTGCATATATGTGGGACAGTATCATAGTTCATATTTGGAAACTACGTAGTTTCACAAATTAAACTTTATAATTTATTTAATTTGCAGACATAGTTTTGGATTAATATAATTAGATATTACAATGATAAATAAATACAAGGAAAAATCAATCAAAGAACCAATTTGCAAATACATATTGTTCAGCAAAGTGATAGGTCCTAGACTGGAACATAGATGATTTTACAACATGGTTCTTATGCTCAAAGCACACATAATTTGAGAATTAATGAAAACAATTACAGGTGACTGAAAACAATACACAGTCATATGTTGTTTAACAGTGGGGATACAGGCTGGGAAACACATCCTTCGGCAATTTCACTGTCGTGTGAATATCATAAAGTGTGCTTACACAAACCTAGATAGGGCAGCCTACTACACACCTAGGCCATATGGCATTACTTCTAGGATACAAACCTGTATGGTGTGCTGCTATACTAAATACTGCAGGCAATTGTAGCACACAGGGAAGTATTTGTGTATCTAAACACATCTAAACACAGAAAAGGTACAGTAAAAATACAGTATATTTGATAAAAATGGTACACCTGCGATGGACGCAGTGGCTCATGCCTGTAATCCCAGCAGTTTGGGAGGCCGAGGTGGGCAGATCACGAGGTGAGGAGTTTGAGACCAGCCTGGCCAACATGGTGAAACCCCGTCTCTACTAAAAATACAAAAATTATCAGGGCATGGTGGTGGATGCCTGTAATCCCAGCTACTCAAGAGGCTGAGGCAGAAGAATTGCTTGAACTGGCACCTAGGAGGCGGAGGTTGCAGTGAGCCAAGATTGCACCACTGCACTCCAGCCCTGGTTACAGAGTGAGACTCTTGTCTCAAAGAAAAAAAAAGGTACACCTGTATAGTAGAAGAAGTTCACTCTAAAACAATGATAAAAAAATGTAGTATGGTATAGTATAACATAAATATAAACCCATATAGTATAAATATAAACCCGTAACATAGTCGTTTATTATCAAGTATTCTGTGTTATACATATTTGTATGTGCCATACTTTTATATGATTTTCAGTGCAGGTCTGTTTACATCAGCAGCACCACAAACGTGAGTATTGTGTTGTCCTATGATGTTACAACTGTCACGAACGTCACTAAGTCATAAGAATTTTTCATCCTCAGTATAATCTTATGAGACCATGGTATACATACTGTTCATTGTTGACCAAAACAATGTTATGTGGTGCTTGAGTGTACTGATATTAAGGCTGTGTTTTACATTTAGGATTGTTGTAAATATTGCTCACCCCGTGCCCCCCTCCCCCACCCCCCCAAAATGCTAGAAGATCAATGAAGAATGGGCCGAAGCTTGAACTGGGACTGTAAAAATAAATTGAAAGTGAATGTACCTCTCTCAGTCTCCATCATTACTGGAATAACTAAGTATTTAATAAGCAGCAGCATCTGTCCAACCTGGGGCCTACACTCATGATTTCCCTTTACCTGAAATGTTTTCCTCTTCCTCCTGCCCACTGTGTCTTACTGTCCCTGATTATCATCCTTAAGGTTTCAAATTAAATGCTACTTTTTCCACCTCAGCTACGCCTCCACTCCAGAGTAGATTAATACTCCATTATACATCTTCATTTTACTCCACATTCTCCCTTTGTGGCATTTGTCAAGACTGTCATGAAATATTTACTTCTGTAATTATATTTTAATAGTTGTGTTTTTGTTAAAAAATGTATATTCCAAAGGGTGAGGATGAAATATATTTTGTTTACTACCTGTCACAGCGCCTAACACTTATTAGGGACTTGATGCCTCACATGAATGAACGAATGAGCCAAGCATAGTGGATACTAGAGAAATAAAGATGAATAAAGTCATCTATGAGTCTTGGAGAACACGCAGTATAACAAAGAAGAGCAGGTGCTCATAAAACAGTTAAGATTTTAGGACCAGCTTTTCTAGAAATGTTTTAAAATAAAGACTATTCACTGGAGAGAGGATTTATAGCATTCCTGATGTGTGAAGATCACTTTGTCCCACAACATATAATTCAAGCTACTTAACATAAGCTTGAATGGTTGCACTACCAGATCTACTTGCAGATTTTAAAGAATTATGAGTTGAATGCCTTTGAGAGAGTAAATGCATTTGAAGCACGGTACCCTTAAAATGAATGACAATCTGAGATGGTACTCTAGGAACAATGGAGGGATTCAAAATGCTCTTTGTTCTTTGATTTTTTTCTTTATTCATATGTAATTATTCTAGTCTTTTGCCTTTAGAATTATTGTTTTATGCTTCACATTTCAGGTTGCTCATTGTATTACAAAAATTAGTAACTGTCACACAAAATAACCAGCAGTTATGTGCATTTACTATTTTATGAAGAAGCCAAAGAGATGGCAATTAACAGGTTTTAGAACACTGGTGATTTTATTTTTAGAGATATTTTCCTAATATTAATCACTATATGTAAATCATCACATTACTCAGTTGTAGTGGTTTTAATTGTGCTGGATGAAAGAAACAATGATAATTAAGAAATGTATATGTATTTTTGAATAAATATAAACAGCAAACGTAAAAATTGTCTTTAGTGAAGGCTTAACAGGAATTAAACTCAAACAACACTAAGCATTTTAATGCAAAGTAAATTAGAAAAATTGATGTCTCCTTCTGAATAAAACAAAAATAAGAACCTGAATAAAATGTTATCCATGATTACAACATGAAATAAAGATTTGCTCAAGGGGGAAAATGGTATTGGAGAATTTAAGTCCACAAAATACTTGGCTGTTTCTACTTCACACAAGACACTTGCTTGGCAATGGATAAGCATAACAATAGCATCCATATCACTGGTACAGAAAGTGAAGCTTAGTCATCAAATGTTCTGCATATGAACCTTATGAATGGATTTAGGGTCTCCCAATTGAAGACACCAAATTGAAGAATAAACAGATACCCAATTGAAGAATACTCTCCCCTTCTGGCTGAGCCACAAATAAATGTCCCTCTTCTTACTTTTAATTCAAATGAATAAATATTACATAGGTAGGCATATGTAATGTGATATATATCATGTACAATATCATGCATAATTGAATCACTTAAGGATATATTCACCAAGGAGTTATATAATATCTGACTAACAATGGCTTCTACAATGTTAAGTGTATTTTCTTGTGTAGCAATCATTCTGGAGAAAGGCAACACAGAGTGAGCGTAGCTGCTCAAGAAAGCCACAGGAGGCCCAGGCTGCTTCTCTCTTTATGCTCTTCCGTGGTGTGGCATGTTCTAAAATCTGTTAATTGCCATCTCTTTGGCTTCATAAAATAATAAATGCACATAACTGCCAGTTATTTTGTGTGAAAGTTATTAATTTTATAATATAATAAACAACTTGAAATGGGAAACATGAAACAATAATTCTAAAGACAAAAGACTAGAATAATTACATATGAATAAAGAAAAAAATCAAAGATGCTCTACCAGCATCTCAAAATAGCTGTTGCATTTTCAAGTAAAACATCCACATTCCAGGTAGGAGGAAGGGGAGAGAGAAGAGATTTTTCTCCATTGAGCCTATATTAAGGAATAATAACTCTGTCCAGGAAGAGTTGTTTCCATCTTACTGGCCAGAATCACAAAGCCACCTCCAACTGCAAGAAAGGCTGGGAACTCGAGAATTCTATTTTTAAGCCTTATTAGAAAAGATGATAAAAGTGGAAGGCGGGTAGAATGGGTGTTGATTAAGCCAATTTAACGGAATCTACAATAATACTATTTAACAAGTTCTACCTTCCCTTAGAGAGAGCCTCATAACACAGATACTTAGGAAATGTAGAGAGAGGATAACTGCTAGGTTTTTCTAGCTGTATAACAAACCACCCCAAACTTAGTGGCAAAAACAGTTACTTTTCTTATGGTCCTATGTTCTGTTGGCCAGCGATTCAGAAGGGCACAGTGGGCATAGCTTGTCTCTCTGCTCCACAGTGTCTGGGGCCTCATATGATACAATGGTGCACATGACTGAGAGTGACTTTCATCACAGGGGCACTGCAATCATCTGGAGGCTGCTTGACTCACGTGTCTGGCTCCTGGGCTGGGATGACTTGAAGGCTGAGCTCCGCTGGAGCTATCAACCAGAATACCTACACAAGGCCTTCTCAGGTGGCTTGGGCTTCCATCAGGGTGGGGGCTGGATTCTGAGAGAAGACACTGCAAGAACAAGTATGCCAACAGATCCAAGCAGGAGCTACATGCCTTTTATGACTAGCCTTGGAAGTCACATGGTGACTTGTAAAAATAGTTACAAGCCAACCCAGATTCAAGGGGAGGGGACAAAGACCACTTCCTTTAAATGGGAGGATGCCCGAAAAATTCGGAGCCATTTTTAAAAACCGTCACGGTCACAGTGATGGTACTCAATACTGAGCATGATTTTCTCCTCTCCCCTACCCTCCCCACCCCTCCTATCCCCTCCCCTCCCCTCCTCTTCCTTTTCTTATCGAGTCAGGGTCTCGCTCTGTCACCCAGGCTAGAGTTCAGAGGCTCGATCATGTCTCACTATGAACCCTGGTTGATCACGATTTTCTAAGAATGGTTTTATTCAACTTTCTTTTCATTTTCCCCATCCCTCAAGCACGCTAAGAAAAGACGGTGTTACATGGACACATGGAGGAGAAGAACACATACTGCGGCCTGTTGGGGTGAGGTGGTGGAGAGGCAGAGCGTGAGGAAGAACAGCTAATGGATGCTGGGCTTGCTTAATACCTAGGTGATGGGATGACTTGAGCAGCAAACCACCATGATGCACGTTTACCTACGTAACAAACCGGCACATTTGCCACGTGTGCCTCTGAACTTAAAAGGTGAAAAAAAAATAAAAAAGAATGTTTCTGTCCAGGTGAAGTTTCCCAACAACAACAACAAAACAAAAAAGAATGCTTCTGGAGTTCCTGGAGCAGGGGGCACAAATTCAGTCAACTGATACCCTCCAGCGTCAAGTCTCACAGAGAGGCAACAATGCAGTGCAGGAAGAAGGAGTGGCGGCCCTCCAGGGTGAGCGGGTATAATAAAGTCACGTTCTTTTTTACTACCTTGCACCTGGTGCTAGGGCCATATCCCACAGATTCAAAATTCAGCTCATTTAGTACAGCTTATATGGATAATCACAATGGTTTCTGACCTATGTGATTCCAGAGGTGGGTCTAAATCTCGAGACTGTAAACCAAAAACAAAACTCTAAGCCCCCCTAACCATCTGAATGAACTTCCTTCTCAGCCAGGGCACTCTTAAAATTTAACCTGAAAGACTGGAAGGCTGGCTCAGGCCATGTCAGGACCGGGAGCTGGATATGCCTCATTCTACCTCTCCGGCATTAGCATCAACACAGCCCTTAAATCTGGCAGGAAGCATTTACAATTGATTCTCTCTGAAGCCTGCTGCCTGAAGGCTTCATCTGCAGGATAAGAACTTTGGTCTTCACAATCCTTTAACCCAGACACTTCCTTTCAATTGATCCCAGGCCTTTTGATAAACTCAACCAATTGCCAACCAGAATTTTTTTTTTTTTTTTTTTTTTTGAGACAAAGCCTCGCTTTATTGCCAGGCTGCAGTGCAGTGGTGCGATCTCTGCTCACTGCAACCTCCACCTCCCGGGTTCAAGTGATTCTTCTGCCTCAGCCCAAGTAGCTGGGACTACAGGTGCCTGCCACCATGCCCAGATAATTTTTGTAATTTTAGTAGAGACGAGGTTTCACTATGTTGGCCAGGATGGTCTCAATCTTTTGACCTTGTGATTCGCCTGCCCTGGCCTCCCACAGTGATGGAATTACACTCTTGACCCACCGTGCCCTGCCCAGAAAAATTCTAAATTCAACTACAACCTGGAAGCCAACTCCCCTACCACCCATCCCTCTCCCATCCCCTGCCCCGATTCAAGTTGTTCCACTTTTCTTCATCGAGCCAACGTATTTCTTAAATGTATTTGATTGACGTCTCACGCCTCCATAAAATGTATAAAACCAAGCTGCACCCTGACCACCTTGGGCACATGTTCTCAGGACCTCCTGAGGGCTGTGTCATGGGCCATGGTCACTCATATTTGGCTCAGAATAAAGCTCTTAAAAAAAAAAAAGACTGTTAAATCTATTGACGAAAGCCTCTTTCCAGTGTTTCTGAAGGAGGATCAAGCTGTTGACCCACTGGCCGGGAGAGAGCATCCAGAGATAAAGCTGCTACTCTAGGGCCAGCATGGCGGTGTCTGCCTAGTGAGCATGCCCAGGATACGGCAGCAGCCACAGAAATAAGCAGTCTCATCGTCACACAAAATGGCTGCCCGCTGAAACTATTGCAGGAGGTTTTCTACGTGCATGTTCAAAGTGTAGGGAACTGCTTTTCTATTTTCCATGCAGTTTGGCACATATGACCTGCATTTGTACCGAGGCAGCGAGATATAAGGTTAGAGCATGAAAAGGCAGTGAACGGGAATCCAAGAAGGCTCCTCTTGATCTGAAGTGAAGAGTGACGTGTTGTGATCTTCTTTATAGCACAGGAAAAACATCACAACAACATTTCTGAGTGAATGAGGTCTATGAAGAACAATTTCAAGCATTAGATACCATTTCGGTTTTGAGGCCTTTATAGTACTATTCTTTGCAGGTAAGTGCAGTGGAATGATTTAATCTTATCTCTGACATGTACTAACTCTGGGACTCTGGGCAAGTTCATAGAGCTCACTCTTAGTTTCCTTCTCTCACCTCAGATGATGGGGATAAAAATGCCCATCTTAAACCGCCATTGTGAGGATTAAATGCATATTCCCCGCCCCCTTTGCTTCCCAGAACTCCTATCTTTCTACCTCTGCCCCAATGATGAATGGTCTGCCAGTGCTGAAGGATGTCACTTCCTCCTGGAAACCGTATGACATGCCGTCAAAGACTGGGTCAGCTATCTCTCCTATATGCTTCCAAATAGAGCTCTGGGCTTACCTGTCATAACCCTTAACGTTCAGCAATTCATTTCACAAACTCTAGTGGGAAAATGAGTATGTGCCAGGCACTGTCTTAGGGTCTGCAAATAAAGCAACGAATAACATTGGAGAGGTCTCTGCCCTTGTGTGTTGAACTCTCTAGTAGACAAAAGAGACAATTCATAAGCCAGCAAATAAGATGAATAATAATTCCACAGAGTGACAGGCCCATAAGGAATTAAAGAACATGGTAGGAATGAGAATGACTCTTAGGTGAGCCTCTTTTTAAAAGATGAGTCGCAAAAAAAAAAATAATAAATAAATAACTAAAGAAGGCCAATTGGGAAAATTTCAGTCAAGGACATGACATAAGAGCTGAAATCTGGATATTGAGAAGTAGCTAGGTATGTAATGTAAATACCAGGCACCCTTAGAGGTACTCACCGTGTATTAACTCATTTTATCCTCACAACAACTTATTGAAGTAAATGCTCTTCTTATTCCTACTTTACAGATGAGAAGACAAAGGTCCTAGGGTGAAGTAACCTGCACAAGATTACAGAGCGAGCAAGTGACAGAATTTATATTCAATCCAAACAGGCTGGCTTCAAAGTCTGTGCTTCCAGCCACTTTGTTGTAACTGCCTCTCAAAAGCATTTGATATTTGATAATGCATCAACCTTGACTTTTTACCTGTATGTTTCTCCTACTGGACAGTAAATTAGTTCATGGTTAGAGTTCGGTCCCAAGCATGCCCAGCTCTTAGTATATTCTTTGTTCTTTTTTGTCTGAGAGAGGGTCTCGCTCTGCTGCTCAGGCTGGTGTGCAGTGGTGCAATCATAGCTCATTGCAGCTTCAACCTCCCAGGCTCAGAGAGTCCTCTCACCTCAGCCTCTCTGGTAGCTGAACCCAAAGGGACACTCCACTACACTTTGCTAATTTTTAATTGTTTTGTAAACAGAAGGTCTCCCTGTGTTGCCCAGCCTGGTCTCAAACTCCTGGGCTCAAGCGATGGCTCCTGCTTTAGCCTCCCAAAGTGCTGGGTTTACAGTTGTGAGCCACCTTAGTACATTCTTAATAAGTATTTATCAAATGAATTCATGATTTCAATGAGCAAATATATATGACATGAAGGACCTCACTTAGTGCTTAGCATCAGATAAGTGATTAACATGTTAATTCTTCCTTCCTCCTCTTCCTTACTCCCTGAGTTAGACTCATATATCCTGCTTCTGCACTAAAAGTAACTAGAAGATTTATAGAGGAAGGCTAAGGGGTTGCCTTCATAACATATCAAAGGAGAAATTAGAGGTTTTTCAGTTTGTTAGCAAAAGATGAAAAAGTAACTTTGGTGAGCTCTGAAGAAAAACACATGCAAGCAAAGAACTTGTAAAGTAATAAATTTCTCCACTCCAACACTAAAATGATGTCCTCTGTGCTTTAAGGAAAAGCAATTTGGAAAATTTCCATGCATACACGTTTTGGGGAAACTGGAGGGACAAATGTGAAGTTGGTTAAATACCTTTCATAGGCACTTCAAAGCCATGAACCATTACATCATTTCCACAGCTTTTTGACTGTTATCACCACCCCTCCAGAACATTGCCAAAACCACTCCTTTAAAGGTTGCAATAAATTTGGAAGCCAAATCAGATTTGGAAATGTTGCACAAAAGAGAACTATATCTGTACTTTAGATACTTTTTTCTCTTTTAATGTCAGCACAGAGCTATATCCTGCCAAAGATGATCTTGGAAGCATTGACCTTTGCGGATGACTTCTCTTCGTTAGATTTTTGCCCTACAGGACTTTAGAAGCCTGGTCACAGGAACATTTAAGGATACCAGGTGGTTTTGAAACGCATGGTCGAGCTGAATGACTTATCTGAGCTTTCATGTAAATTTGGAAAAAGAATTCTGTCATGAAGAAAGTGAACATTTGTACAAGAAGAATCAGCCACAATGTTCTCAAAAGTAACTATAACCTTCCTGCTGCTGCTGCTCAGTTTGATGGAGAAAGATGGTGAGTTTAAGAAGAAAGCAAGAGATCATTCTCTGTATTTTTTTTAACCCAATGCCGTGTTGAATTTCTTTCTAGTTACAATTGTAAAGTGTCACAAACAAAAGTCATTCAGCCTATGCAACTTCTGTCATTAATGCTCTGTTTGTTTCTAGAAAATGCACTAAAATGTTAGCAGATGCTCCAGCAATGTTAGGGGGAGACCTCCCCACTATATGAATTACTGAAATGAACACACTTGTAAGAAAAAGGTAACATTTAATGCACTTAAGCACCTACCATTCACATAAAGGATGGGGAACAACATATATTTAATCTGTATTGTGAACCCAGTTTATAACTTCAAAGTTAGAGAACTGAGCCTGCTTGATAGTAAAGGAGCACAAAGGGAATAAATAAACAGCAAGAAAGCAACGTTTACTGCAGCCCGACTCTCCTGATAGTGCATGTAGCAGAAAGAGGAGAGCCAGGTGTACAAGCAACCAAGTAGCCAAGCAGAGGTCGGGCAACTGGAAGCATGGAGTACAAAAAAATGCTGTTAATTCAGTAGCGGATTGCAGTTACACATGGTGGCTACAGCTTAAAATTCTGGCCTCAATGAATTAAAGACTGATTGCCTCGAAAGGCAATGACCAGGCTGCGCTTTCTCGAAAGGAGAAAGAAATGGTGTTTCTTAGGTTATTCTGCTACTAATTTGGAAGACAGAGTGTGACAAAGGAAGTCCACTTCTACAAATATTAAATGCAGCTACTGGTTCAAAGGTCATGTTTAAGTGTGATCACGTGAAAGGGTCTGGCAATGCACCAGTTGTGTTATCCTTACCCAGCCCTTACGTTAGAAAATACACTATCAACGATGGATAGCATTGACAGCTTTCATAAATGTAGGGTGAACAGCAGGTGGCAGCAAAGGATACTGTAAGAAACACTTCCGCTCGAATATCTGAGAAAATTCTAGAAAACTCATTTTGGTGGGGTGCAGGTAAAGAAAGCATTCAAAGATGATTGCTCTCTTACCTCTGACTAAAGCACATGATAGAAAAAGAAAGCTATTGGGAAGGTTAATCATGGTAACTAAGTTTAAATGCTTTTCTGTCATTTTAATCACCTTTCCACTAAAGGAAAGGATTGAAAAAGCTTACCAAAAGTACAGGTATCCCACAGCAAAGCCCAATTAATCCTCTTACAAAATGGACATGCATGCTGAAGAGAGATTTTTATTATAAGGAATGACATGCAATATTTATTATAAAATTATCTTTCAATCCCGCATGGAAATATGCCAGTTGGAGGTTGTCTCTTGGATCAGAAGAAATATTAATGGAAGAATATTAACATTCTTCAAAGAAAGAAGGATATATGTAAAGAAAACATTAAAGCCTCATTCAGCATGAATGGCTCTTTGAGAATGACACAATGGCATGGGACAAATGAGACAGCACAATTGAGAGAGCACAGAGCATCTGGATCTTTTGATAAATGCCCCCAAATAGGAAGGATGAAAATTCTATAAGGAAAAGGATGTGCCTTAATTTATGGAGGGGTAGGTTACTGGGAAGAGGGAAAATGCGACTACCTGTAAGTAATTATAATCCAGGGGAATCAAGCTATAAGCAGATAACAGAGATAATTCAACATTAACACCAGCTTTGAGGTTCCTGAGAAACTCAAAGTGATGATCTTAGTAAATCAGATTTTGAAAAAAGACCGCAACTTACTTCTGTACATCACAGCTGTGGTATTATCTGTTTAACCTGGTGCCCAACTAGATCAGTGAGTAATAAGATGAAGTTGAATATTCCCCCAAGATATTCAAAAGAACTAACTGATAGAAAGAAAGGCACATTGCAGAACAATTTTAGATTCTGGAGTTATAATCACCGGTCTCCAAATGCCATTTCAGCCCCAGGATAATAATCTTTTGTTGTGGTCTAAGTTATGAAGTTCTTGATTCTCAGTTTCCTAACTGCAAAGTGGGCATGGACTATTCCTTGCACCAGACCATGTGTGGGTTAAATAAGGCACTGTACTGAAATGCTTGCCCATATAAATTGCTTCTTAATGCATTTTATTTCTTTCTCCCTTTAAGAACATTTCCCATGGTGTTTTGAGAAATGTCTTTAAAACATCCTCACTAACATCTGGAAGTGTCAGAAATTCCTAATCGTAAAGTTCTGTCTTTAGATGGAGACAAAATACCTGGGAAGATTAACTCAGTATGACCAAGGGCTGACGCTACACAATCGCACATAAAGGTGGCGATGGGCATAGTTCTCCATTCTAACCACAAATAGGGTCTACCGTTATTTGAATTCCAATTTAATATTCCTTTTTATTTTTTTGAAACGGAGTCTTACTCTGTCATCCAGGCTGGAGTGTAGTGGCACGATCTCGGCTCACTGCAATTGCTGCCTCCTGGGTTCAAGTGATTCTCTTGCCTCAGCCTCCCGAGTAGCTAGGATTACAATTGTTTGCCACCACACCCAGCTAATTTTTGTATTTCTGTAGAGATAGGGTTTCACCATGCTGGCCAGGCTGGTCTTGAACTCTTGACCTTAGGTGGTCCACTCGCCTCAGCCTACCAAAGTGGTGGGAGAGAGACTTTGATTTCTCTGAATCCTTGTGAAAGAGATTCATCCCTTTCCAGTCAGTTGTGGGCAGGGAGAAGGTAGAGGTAATGGCAGTCAGATTGGGTTGCTTAGGAAAAACCCGGCTGCCCAGGTTCAGGTCTGTGGTAGGAGGGGGAGTTCTCACAGTGGGTGCCATGAACTGGATGGTCACCCTGACGTGTGTGCTACCACCACTGGTATTGCTATACACACGCCTGCACGTGCCCAAGCACATTCTCTTCTTTATGTCACATTATCATGTAAATTGCCATAAAATGAAAGCAAATTATTTAGGAACTCTTGTTTTGCTTAAAAATCACAGATGAAAATTTTTTACGTAATCATAAAAAATAACATTTTTGGAACTAAGTTGCCAAGGATACTGTGAAAATCTCAAATACCAGCAAGACTTCAAAGCCAGTCCCTTAATCAAACTAACGCTTATTTACTAGGAAAAAATTCAAAAGGCTGGGACTCATAGCCCAGATAAGCCAGCTCTGAAGTTGCTGTCCTAAGTGAGGTATGGGGTGTGAACAGCTTCAGTGCTTGTGTTTTTGAAATGTTCATTCTCTCTGTAACCTTAAAAATAATTACCCTGTGTGAATAAAAACGGTACTTTTCATATGATTGATACTTTATTTTACTAAAAGATATCAATATGAGTGTTGATGTAACCATCGAGCATTTAAGTGCTATATTGTGTTGTGATTCTTGGTGAGAATTAACGAAGTGAAAACATCATGTTCTGTTCCTATTTACAATTTTTTTTCTGTTTCCTTTGAGTTACTTCACCTTTAAATGTTCCCTTCCCAACACATTTTCTGCTGATACTAATAATCACAGCCTCCTCTTTTAAAGTTTCTCATTGATGCACATCCAATTCTTGAGAAATGAAACCCAGAGAGCGTCTCAAATATCTTATACTGAAGCCCCTCAAAGGGCAGTTAATCACAAATATCTGCTCACCACTCAGCCAGAGGCCAAACATTCAGCTATTTCTTCCCTTTTAAATGTCAATTCATTTGCAGAGACAGTAGCAAAACTATCAAAAATACTATGCCTGAATTGCAGGACTGGTTAGGTGAATGGGGCAGTAATGATAGGTTGTTTAATTTTATTTTAGTGTACGCTTGTGATACATTTCCCTCCCTAATGTTTATATGAGGTTTTTTAATTTGTATTTTTTTTTTTAATTCTTTTTTTTTGTACCAGACAAACATCTCTGGATGTGCCTTGACTACAGAAAAGGCCACATTTCAAAAAACTGGATTTATACTAATAATTCCTCTTTAAAAGGACAAATATAACATATGAAACATATATTTGCAACCTTATTAGTAACATTATGTGTCTTCTCGAGTTGTGCTTTAGGTTTATAAATTCACTAAATCTAGAAGGTAACTTAAAATTATCCAGTGGGATTACTTTATTTGTGGAAGGGGAAACTGAGGCACAGCTTGATTAAAATAATTGTCCAAAGTGAGTCAACAACTTACTGCAATAAGCATCTTGGGTCCACGTTAGAGTGGTGGACTGCTATTACTTGCCCTCCTCACAATTATAATTTTATATTAATTCTACTGTCATCATTATTGAAGTTTCTCACTATACATATTTTACCCCAAGGAAAGAAGGGAGGAAACAAGAACCTAGTCTTAAAAATCTTAAATTATTCCGAGATACTGAAAGTCAAATCAGTTTTCCAATAACCTGAAAAAAAATACCTTCAAAATAATATCTCCCAAGAAGCCTAGGAAATAATGGTGAGCCTGTGTTTATCTAGATCAAACAAGTAAATATCAAATGATGTATAAATGTTAAATGTTTAGCCAATTACTTTTTTCACTTACACTCTAACCAGCAATTATTTTTGAAAGGCCAGGAAATTCTCAAATATTGGTTCTCTCCAGTGATAGCATATTATATTATCTGGAAAAAGAAAAAAAATGCTTAAGACCAATAATCAGAATATCAGAATCCCTGCAGATGAACGTGTGTGTGTGTGTGTGTGTGTGTGTGTGTGTGGGTGTGTGTGTGTGTGTGTGTGTGTGTGTGTGTGTGTGGTGTGTGTGTACTGCTTCGGTTAGGCTACCGGTGTGGGCCGCGGTTGAGAACCGCTCTCCTCGTCTCAGCGCTCAGCCCTATCCCACTCTAGTCCGCTAAGCGACAGCATCAGACTGCTCAAACCCAGAGGGCGCGCCGGGCCTGCGTCTCTTCCCATCGAGGACACCAAGGGGAGCTCCTGCACCGGGTTTGCTCCTCGGCGGCCTCTCATCCCCCGCCCCGCCGCCAAACTTAGAGACAACACCGCAGAAAAGGCTTTCATTTGGAAGCCGGCAGAGAGGGAAAAGGCAGGGAATTGCCTTTATACATCCGAGGGCAGGCGGATAATGCGTGTAAACAACAATACCCCCCAAGATGAGCTCTTCGGAGCTTCCGACCCAGCGGCAGCTCCCCATTTTCTTCTTTGGACTTGGAAAAACTTCCCTTCCCGCAAGGAGAAAGCCGGGGGGCCGGCGGCGGGATGGGATGGTTTATGGCTTTGGATCTTGAGCAGTTCACCGTTGAAATAAATCTTGGTGAGCCAGAGAGAACAATGTCCACATTAATCTTGTGTAATTAGCGTTATAACCTTCGGCAGCCTAAGCAGCAGGAAAGACAAAGCTTTATGCAAATGTGGCTTCCAGGCCTCGGCCCCTCCTCCGCCGGGGCCCCTCGGTCGCGCGTCGCACATCGCGAGCCTCTTTTTAATGACACGGTACCTTAAAATCAGTGATAAGATTCTTGACTTTAAAAATAAAAAATGAAAAAGGAGAAACAGCGGCAACCGAAGGAGGGGAGCGGCGTGCGCACGCGGAGGCTATTAGAACGATTTAGCCTCCCGGGAATTGGCACCTGCCTTTGGCAGCCAGCACCGTCCAGTCGAGGACGGAACCCAGCACGTGGGGAGACTTAGGGGCTGGAGGGTGGCGTTTTCTCAAACCAGCAGTTCTTGGGAGGGGGGGCGGCGAGGGTAGGTATAAGGAGTGCAGGGCACACCCGTGGTTGGGGCTCCTTTCTGGAAGAAAGGGGCAGCTCTCCGAGTTCGCCCCAAGGACCCCACTCTGCCCTCGAGATCCCCACAGTTCCCAGGCAGGAGTCTTGAACCGAGCCCTTAGTTGACAGTGTCTGTTAAGCCGAGACAAGGCCCTACAGGAGGAGGCGGGGTGTGAGGAGCCCGAACACACAAGTCTTTACTTGCAAGGTTGGGGCGGGGGTTGGGGGAGCGGTGCCCGCAGAGGCCGAGGTGCGCGCACAGCCGCGCACACGCGCCGGCCCCGACGCGAAGCCGGGAGGATGCAGATCCCCTGCCTGGCTCTGGATTATCTGCTCTGTGTTTACTGTTTCGGAGGGCTTTACGTGAAACGAATAAATTTTTACTTGCTCTCAGGGACCGGCTTGTTGTTTTATGGCATGTACTTATTTAAAGCCTCTTTTGTCGGTGTTGAAATGGTCCAAGCTCCCAAATCCTGTGCCGGGCCATGAGCGTGGAACCAGGCGAACTGCAATGAGCATCGTTGGTGCAGCAAAAAGCAGCGAAGAGAGGAGCCTTATTCTTTTCAGTACACACACAGACACAGACAGACACGCACACACGCACTCACGCGCTGAATGCTTGCTTTTCTTTTTCACAAACCAGAACCTAATGTTTTTTTAATGTCTTACACAGGGGCTTAAGGGAATGTATTCTAGAGAATTGTACCTGAAATACTACAGGCGTTGAAAATTTTCTACAGAAACTGTATTCTGATTAAAAACAAACCTCAATACAAATCTATTTATCCTCCTTCCATCTGTATCCGCTTAGGGTTTATTCCTCCCTTTTCTGACTCCCCCACTCTCAAAAAAGGTAAGCATAATGCCAGGCAAAAGCTGAGACTAGACTCTTTTAACCCGTGATCGCTGTCGTCTCTACACTTTGTTTATGGAATGGAATAAGAATGGGAGAGAGACTTAATTTAACGGCACAACCAGGCTGTATAAATACAATATTCATTTTTTAAAAGCGAAGTGGATTTGGTTTACTCTGAAGAACAGTAATTCAAACAGCACCTATCTGCTCCAGATAGAGCAGCTATGCACAGCTATACAGGCAAGTTTGAAATTTAGAACAAGGCTTTGATTTATTCCCTTTCTATCAGTGATTAATGCCCCTTAATTAGCTAATCTCAAAGCCATTATTTACAACTAGGGCAGACAAAGGGAAAACTGATGATCCAACACTTATGTCAGTTTGAAATTTTGAAACAACAAAAAGTGCTTTATTCAGAGTGGAATTCTGAGTCTCTAAGATGAATCTCAAAATAACAAAGAAACTCAAAGACAAAAATTAAAACAAAAATAAAACAAAATAAATGGGAACAAATAAGACTCCATCCCCCCAAACAATCCCAACCGCCTCCTCCCTTTTCGCAGAAACTGCTGCCTGGAGCAATTTGAAATGTGATTATTTAAACGGAAGAGGAATAGATCTCGTCTTCATTCCATCTGAAATTTATAGAAGTTTTCAATTTTAGTATAAGACGAGAAAGCGTTTATAGCTGAGTTTTTCCAAATGGTTTAACAGGAAAGGGCTTTGGTATTTGAAAAATCACTTTTCTCTTTGTACTTTTCCTAGGCGGGGGTTCGAAGCTGGGCACTAGGTTTGCTTCTCAAGATCCGGTGCCTTAAACGGTAGGGAAGGGGCTGCGGGGGAGTGCGGGGAGAGGAGGTTTGTAAGGCGCCCCTTACGCGGACGTGGCCTAGGGTGCTGAGGAATTTCTCTTTGAACTCTGCTCCCTAAAGCACCGCCCTCTCAGCGGCTCAGTTACAAGTGACCCTTAAAACTCGTTTCTGGACAGAGCTGCAGGTCTTCGGGGTCTTTCTCGGTAGAAAGCCATACAGATTGGGTATCCTAGTGGCTGTCGGAGGGTTCTTGAAGGTTCCAGCGAGTGTCCTCAAGAGCCGGAAAGCGCAGGCCCCGGTTGCCTAACACTGCGGAGGAGCCCAGGGAAGGGGCAGAGCAGGCCGGGCCAGAGCCGGGCCGGAGCCCTCCACCGCCGACGCGCTGCAGGTCGCCTCAGGCCACTTAGGTCATCTCCGCGGTTTGTCCAGCTCTCCCCCACTTCAAAGCCTGGAGTGAGGAGAGCACCCCGCCCCCACCTTCACCTCCATCGTTTTTGCGAGGGAAACCCGTTCGTTCACTGCATCTGGGGACCCTTGTGTGCGTTTGTCTGTCAGAAATAGAAAATATGAAAGGAACAATACCCGGGGACACGGTGCCAAGTTGATGTGGGCAGCTTAAGGTGTGCAAAAGTGGAACTCAGGAGGGCCTCGAAAGTCTTTCGATCTGAATGGTTGGGAAAAAAAGCTTTGGGTTTATTCCTGGGCTCCTGAATCCAGGACCTGAACAGGAACCGAAAAAAGGCCTCTGGAAATGGGAACACGACTTCAGGCAGCAATGCAATGGGATTAGAAATCCCTCCTGGAAAGTAGGAGGCGAGGGAGAGGGAAAGTACAGGGGAGTGGAAACTGGGGTAGGAGAGGCAGAGCTCGGGAGAGGTGTGTGTGTGTGTGTGTGTGTGTGTGTGTGTGTGTGTGTGTGTGTGTCTAGGGCGTGGGGCTCAGGGCCAGGGAGGAAGGAAAGGAGAGTGTAAAAGGAAGCTAGAGGAGCGAACAAGGAAAAACGAGAAGACCTCGTGCCTTTCGTGTGAAAGCGCCCGCGTCCTAAATCGTAGGAACCAGGTCGTCATTAGCGCTCTGACCCTTAGGAGAGACACATTAGAGAAAGAAATGAAGGGAGAATCTCCCTACCTGGTTCATTTCTCTTTTCTTGCAATCCCTGGGCCTCAAGGTTCCCATCGCTTAAGCTTTCTCCATCTCTCCCTCCCCCGCCCCTTCAACATACAATGCACTGAGCCTGAGGGGAGGAACCGAGGCAGTCAGGGAGAGAAACCAAGAAGCTTTTCAGGGCAAAATACAAACCTGCGCATCCAGCTTGCCAACACGGTTTTAACGTTTGCATCGGCTTACTTGTAAACAGTCGTTGGGGTGACAATTTCGCCTGAAAGATTAAGCATTCAAGTCTCAAAGTTCCCAAGGATTGTGAAATCCTGCTTGCAAAAATACAGATTTTGAAGTGTTTCCTTTTTCTCCCTTTCCCACATGAAACCCCGAGGATGCGCTTTGGACTTGGGGACTGAGGGCGTGGTGGGCAGACAGCTGTTGAATACAAACAAAGACTATTCTGGATCTGACGCTGTTTCGGTTTCCATCTGGGAGTACTTTTCATTTCCTTCTTCCCATTCCAATGGAAAGAAATGGATTAGGAATGGGGCAGTCAGAATTACGTGTTTATGGCTGACAGATGGAACAAGAGAGAATGAACCTTCGGCAACAAAAGGGTCATTGAGATTTGGTTCCTGGGTGTGCAAGTTTGGAAACAAACAAAATAACCAAGGAAGCTATGAGGATACCAAGATTCTTGAGCTATCGACAATGTTGACTCGTAGATGAACCATCTCTCCTCTACTTTCCTCTCATCAATCAAGAATTGTGGCCCCATCTCACAAACTGCCGCAGAAGCCAAAATTGCAGGACATTTTGAGAAACAAGTCTTGAAATCTGCCTGAAACTAACAAAAGCCACCCGCCAGTCAGCCAGAGTCAGTCTCTCTCTCTCTCCCTTTCTTGCCTCCTCTCCCCTCTCTCCTCCTCTCCCTCCCACTCTCCAGTCTTTCTCCAGCCAGCCTTGCCCCAATTAACGCCCTACAGCACGTCAGCCTTACACCTGCTGGAGGGATCTTGGTGGCAGTGGTGGGAGGTGGTGATTTTGGTTTTCAGCAGAGCGCGGGAGCACCGTGTCACACCCTCCGGTGACCCCCGTAGGACCATCCTCGGGAATATCCTAGAGCCAGGAACCCTGGAGGCTCTCCTCAGCCCCAGTGGTTGCCTGTCGCCGCTTTCGGTTTCTCTTCCCTAACAGCACCCGCCACCCCTTTTCTCTCTTTTCTCTGAAATTCTTAAAGCAATTTCATCTTTTGCAGAGTTTGCAAAGCTCTCCTACTGCCTTGGGGTGTACGGCTTAAAAAGGGGAGAATGGAGTAGCTCGAAAAGGAAAGGGGGTCAAATTGAGTGCAGCTTTTTAAAATTTTAATTTCATTGACACGTCTTGAAAGGTTTGTTTTTGTATAACGCAAAGCTGCCAATTCCAAATACAAACAGACGGACACACACTGTGTGTATCAGATGTTGGGAATAAAAATGGTTTATTGATTGAAATAATAGAGGCATTATTTTGATTTGTCTTGACATGGACGCTGATTTATAGAGCTCTTCCCCCAGTGATTCCTTCTTGTAGCCCAGACACATGGAAATGATAAAAATCTCACCAAAGCTCACCTTGGTGCTAATCAAGACTGCTCGATGCACGTTATAAATCTGATATAATATTTATTGCTTATCTGTATTCGAGGGGTTAGTCTCCATCCTAGGATTGTCCCCTTTCAAAAAATTTTTTTCGGATGCATCTGTTTTCACTTTGCACTTTCAACGGGCTGGGGCAGACAATAGTGTGAAAAACATCTGAAAATATGAGGCGACAGAGCTGCATGTGTGTTTCATTTCTGCGGTGTTAGGGGAGAAAATAACAAAAGAAACACACACACACACACACACACACACACACACACACACACACCCCGGCCGGGGACCTCAGCACAAAAGGCGCGCTGACCCAGCGATAACACAGAAGACAAATTAAAGAAAGGGGCAAATCGGAGGAGGGGCTAAAGCGAGGGTCCAGGCATTTCGGGAAAAGATCAAGGACAACGGTGGTTAAGAAACTGAACGTGGGCGAGGGAAGACCAGAGAGAGAGAAAGTAAAGTGTCCAGGACTGGAACTCACTCCCCGAGGCTGGGGACAGTAAGTTTGCTTGTAACACCGACAGTTTTCCTTGACTGCAGGAAACAAAAATAGTAATCATAAAACAAGCATAACTCCCCCAAACATCGGGGTGGGGGGCAACCCCCGTACCAGCAACCTCAAACCAAAACCCAAACCGAGTCTTTCCTGCTGAACTGCTGCAAGATCACAAGAGACCCGTGTCTGGGCTGTGAGCTCGGGAAAGATAAGTTGGCTGGCGAGGTTGGAGGTAGACTGAGGAACACCTTTTCTGTGAAGGACACAAATATTTGCTGGGGTTAAAGCTGCAGGAATACAGAAGCAGGAGTGGAATTATCAGGTTAAGGATACAGGATGTCCGAGTTGTTGTCTCCCAAAAATGACTGCATTAAGAAAATAAATAAAAAGCCAGTTGGAAAGGGGGAAAAATTAATATCAGTGAAAGCATCAGAGGGAATCGGATAGAGCGCAGCAGCTCCGAAGCTGGACAACAGCTGCGTGGTACTGCCAATCTCCGGGCCTGTGGGACCACGCGGGCGACAGCAAGGAGCCTCCGGGCCACAGAGCCACGCGCGCGGCGGAACCCGGCCGGGGCTCCCACGGGCTGGAGTGTGCAAAGGGCTTCCCACCCCGGAGCCTGGGGGGGTCTTCGTGAAAAAGGGATGGCACCGCAGCAGCCACCGCGTTGCCCTGGGTTCTCGATTTCTGCGTCCCGAGTCTCTGCCTCTGTTTCCCCGTGACCCGGAATAGACTTCGCGGGAGAGGGTTGGGGGAGGAGGAAGTTCGCATCCCTGGGACGCTGACACCCCCGCCCCGCGAGACTCCAGCGCCAAAGAGCGAGCTTCCGTTCCGCCTGCCCTCCAGACCATTTGCTCATTCTCACTATTGTTTTAATTTATTGTGCAGCCTGTTGCACCGCGGGCCCGGGTAGCTGAGCCATTTGGGGCTCTCCAGCTGCCCTGCACAGCGCCTGACCCCCGATGACCACCCCGCAGGAGCAGCGGGAGCACGCGCGTGTTTTCTTGTGGACAACTGCCTTGGACTTGGTGGGGCCGGTCCCCACCTGAAGCTCACCTTCTCTAGAAGTTCCAGTCCAGTCGTGAGCTTCCCTCTGGCAGGGGCGGGATCCCCTTCAACTCCTGAGGGGGCTCCTCTGGGCGAATCCCACGCTAATTGCGCATTTCCCTACATTTAGTGCTTTGGAAATTTAGGAAGCGGGCTTTCATTTGTACATTGCCTGCCGACAGCTCCTTTGCTGGTTAGGGAATCCTTGTTCCCCCTCCCCACACCTACGCACACTCATTTTTAGTTTTAATAAATGATTTTAAAAATCAAAACAAACCTCTGAGTCAGTCCGCCCAATTTTATGCTCCATCTCCTCTGTGTATGTGTTAGATTCTCTCTGCCAATCGATGGGAAAGAGCATTTAAGGGCATTTGCAATTTCCTTTGTCACTTGCCACTTTGTGCGTATAGATTTTACATATCATTTGTTTACCAAATTGGTTTGTATTTTTTTAGCCCAGGGTTCAGGGTTTTGCCTTTGTGGATTAAGTGCCCTGTACCCAAAGGGCAGGATAGTCAGAGGAGCCACCTGATGCAGAAAGGGTCAGCTCATATTAGGACAATACAAGGAGGCTGCTGTATTGAGCCCCTCTGCGCTCTGAATGAATTCAAAGAGCCCTCTTTGCCCTCCTAGGACTTGTTAAAACGACCGTATCTTGAAGGGATAGTGTGGTGCCTAATGTCTCCTAGCCTATAACTAGAGGCATTATAATATCATTTTGCCCTGCCCAAAGAAGCTGCATAAATCCAATATCCCTGGTTGAAGATAATACGTAGTCCCTTCAATTCTGGCCATATGGTGCCTACCTGCATTCTAGCTTTGAACAGTTTCAGGTTCCTTATTGGGTCTCACTTATTGATTTCTTTACTAGATTACATCATAATTCAATATGGCTGAGTGATGTGGAGCTTATGGATGATCCTATTATTGCCCTGATTACAATCCACACAGTAAAAAATGTTTTAAATGGAGGTCGATGATGGAAGCTTCCTCAATAAGCATCTTTCAGTTTAGTTTTTTTTTTTTAATTCCAAGAAATGACTGAACTTTAAATCATAAGAATCTCAAAATTACTATGCAAGTGATTGGCAACCAATTTCAGGTTTTCATGACAACAGGAGCCTAGGCCATAAGATAACAAACTAAACTCAATGATCACTTGCCTACTTCCACAGAGACTCTTAAAGGAAGCTTCATTACCATTCACCCACCAAACAACTGGCATCTCAAAATGCGTCAAGAGCTTTGTCTATTTAAGCAGATAGCACGTTCTATAGTATTTGAAATTTATAAAAATAACTAGCTAAAAATATATTTTGAAGTCAGCCTTAATTTTTGTTTGGACCATTTGCCTTCTCGTTTATAAAGGTATCCTTAAGTGTGTGTTGTTACGCCAAGCTTTCAGCTGTAACTAGGGACACACTAGGGTGAAGTGGTGATGCTAAGATGCTAAGGAGAGCATTCATGGGTAAACAACAGAAAAGCCTTGTGCCAATAACCTTACTTTAGAGCACAGCATTTCTACTGGATTCAGGGTGGCTTCTTCTTACCCTTGCCTTCCTTATTGAACATAATTTGCTCTTAGGAGTATAATAAGTTCCCTGACAGTCAGACCCATGCTGGTGCAGGCTATAGTCTCTTTCTTGTGAATGAAAGGACAATTAATAGAAAACCCTGTTGGTCTTCTAGGATATTGTCTTTGTTACCATGAGGGCAGAGTGAGTCAATAAATAGAATTTGAAATAAGCAACAAATAAACGTTTGCCCTCCAAATCTTAATCTACAATTCAATATCTAATGGATTTGAGGAAAGAAAAAAGAGCACCTTGTCTTCTGAGCAGATAGAGGGTTAGATTGTAACCTGATTGAAGGATTGACAAAAAGAGTAATAGGCACAGTTGATGGCTTATTTTCATTCAACCACCAGCTAGGCAGAGGAGATTTGGACCAAGGAAATTCCATCTCAACTTTCTTTATTCTGATTCCATGTTCACCAAGCAACTTTCTGATTATAATTGTAATTGTTGTTTCTATCTGCTGAGTAGTGGAAATGTATTTAGGTTTCTGAGATTTATTTTTTGTATACATACACAACGTTTTAATCAATGGATTCTGGTCTTAATCACTTTGGTTCAAGTGATTTCACTCTGAGAGACAGAATAAATCTTGGTTTGCTGAGAAGTCAGGTTCCCGGCTGGGTGCGGTGGTTCACACCAGAATCCCAGCACTGAGGCTGAGGCAGGTGGATCACCTGATGTCAGGAGTTTGAGACCAGCCTGCTCAACATGGTGAAACCTCATCTCTACTAAAAATACAAAAAATTAGCTGAGCGTGGTGGTGGGCACCTGTAAGCCCATCTACTCTGGAGGCTGAAACAGGAGAATCGCTTGAACTCAGAAGGCAGAGGTTGCAATGAGCTGATACTGCACCACTGCACTCCGGCCTGGGCCATAGAGAGAGACTCTGTCACAAAAAAATTAAAAAAAAAAAAAAAAAGAAGTCAAGTTTCCAAGCCTGTAAGATCTAGGAGAATTAGGCCTGGTAGATTATGAGAAGCTTTCCCAGAAAGATACTCAACCCTTGTATCAGGAATGGGCAATTACATCTTCCTAGCAGCAATACCACCTCAATGGCCATCTGCCCGACTTCATCAGACAGCAACTTTGCCACTGTGTTTTAGTCCTTAAACTTAGAAGTATTTTAGAATTATTTTCTAAATGAACAAATCAAAATCTCACAAACCTTTCTAGCTTTTATCAAAAATTAACTTTTCTAAACTATTGCTGAAATTAATTATAGCTTTTGTCTCCACAGCTTTGGTTTATTGTTTGATACCTGTTACTGTAAAGCATCAGGTTCTTTAACATTTAATGTAATTTGATTGGATGTTCTCTAGGTGCTGAATTCTGCTGCTCGGTGAGTACAGATATTTTATTATTTTATTATCTTTGTTTGTAATTCTGTTATCCCTTTTCTTTCCTAAGAAAAAAGTACTACCAAGTTTATTTAGCTGCTGTCCCCAGAGTAAACCCTTCATCTCCCGATTATAAATGTTGTCTATCACATTTTTATGTTAAAATTAAGAATTTCTTGTGTGGCAGACAACATTACATCCCCTACTTCAAAGTGAATGTACCTGAATTTTGTAAAAATGTAGAATCTGCCTTTAGGGCTACCTTTAGGACTGTTGCAGGATTAAATTAGCCCACATAAAGGATTTGGCACAATGACTGGCATTTAGTGGATAGAAATGTATTAATTGTTGCAATTTTTAGCATAGATGTCCCCCGGCTGAAAGTTTTAAGGGATGGACTATATTGACACTTGTTGCCATTTCTTGTGGCGAATCGCTTGGAATTCTTAAACACATTTAAAATTATTTTTCCCTAAAAACATTTCATTAAAGTTGTTTATGTTCAGGGATTTAACATAAATGTAGAGACTGTTGCTTTTGCTTTGTAACTCTTTTTATAAATTATTTTAAACAAAGTTAAAATAAGGTATAATCCATTACTGATCTTTTGGTGGCCTCATTTTATGCACATCTCTGCCCATAGATATTTTTACTCACCCCCTCCATGTCTTTGAATCCTGGAGTTAGAATACAGCCCTGAAGATCAAAGAATTGTGGAATCACTGAGTTTTTAACTATAAATGAATTTAGATATAGCTGGTTTCTAGAACCTAAGCCAATTCTTTATTCATCCATGGTAACTAAGCTATTTTCTCTTTAAATGCTCTTACAAAAGTCCCTTTAAAATGTACCTGAATTATATCTCCTATTTTCCTCTACTTCACAGGGGTTTTCAGTCCTCTTAAAAATGCTTTCCTGTTAGCAACTAATAATTTCTTCTTATATATTACATACTGCCTCTTATCTATTATCTGATGCTTCCTTTAAAAAAAAACAGATCCTTTGCATTTAAATACATTTCCTCTAATTGCCAAGGATTGAAGTGAAACTTCCTAGTTATCTCTAGATAATTTTTTATAGATAGATTTGTTTTAGCAGCCCATCAGAACTACAGTACAGCGAGGGTAAGAATTTATACATTA
Organism: Sapajus apella; assembly: GCF_009761245.1. Lineage (NCBI taxonomy): Eukaryota > Metazoa > Chordata > Mammalia > Primates > Cebidae > Sapajus > Sapajus apella. Next base: position 87,102,597 of record NW_022436941.1, on the reverse strand, counting down.
TCATTTAAAATATCTTGATTTCACGTTTAAGTCTTTAGAAACAATATTTGAATGACTGTTAATTGGACAAATTATATCTGGACAAACTATCCAGATAATTTGTTTATGACCTACCTGTTAAGTAAGTCTTGAATACTGCTTTAACTACGGTAACTTTGACCCCTCCCCATGTCTCCAGTGAATTTCAGAGCAAAAAAGTTCTTGGTTTGATTATTATTGTTCTTTTACCTTGAGTACGATTTTTACAGATTAATAAATGTGTGTAAAATGATTTTAAAAGAGCCAGAAACCAAAAATCTGCGTATTTGGGTTAGGCTCTATCATCATAATTTACCGTGTGACTATGATAAAACCCCCTAAGTTGTTTCTCTTTATTATTTATTCATTTGTTAAATGGGGATAATACTCCTTTTACTATAAAGGTTTTGTGATGTATGTGTGTGTCTTAGCCAGTTCAGATTGCTATAACAAATATATCATAGACTGGGTAGCTTAAACATAGAAATTTATTTCTCACAATGCTGGCTGCTGGGAAGTCCAAGATCAAGGTGTGGGCAGATCTGGTTTCTGGTGAGGGCCCCTTTCTGGTTTGAAGAGGGCCATCTTCCTTGTATCTTCATAGGATGAAGAGCAGCAAGAGAAAGCAAGCTTTCTTGTGGGTTTTATAAAGGCAGTCATCTCATTCACGAGGGATCCATCTTCATGACCTAATTACCTCCCAAAGGCCCTGCCTCTAAATATCATCACATGAGAGGTTAGAATTTTAACTTATGAGTTTTGGAGGGACACAGAGACATGGTTGTGTGTGTGTGTGTGTGTGTGTGCATGCATGTGAGAGACTGAAGTCAGACCATGCAATTTATACATGCAAGGCCAAAGAAGAAATGTATTTTAACCACCTCCCCCGGGCATGCCTTGTTTTGAGCATGCTATCTATATTATTCCATTTTATAGTATCATCACTCACATTCATGAAGAATATTATTAGGAAAATTATCCAGTTCAAATTTCTAGTTCACTACTTTTTTCTCCATCTGATTCTATGTTTGTCAATCAAGTTTTGCCAATCAAATTCCAATATCTTGATTCTGTTCTTCTTCATAATAGCCTCTTCTTGGTTTAGGGATGTGATAGCCTCTCTGATCTCTTGTGGGATGTCAGTACCTATAGATTTTGATGCCCTCATCTGCTCGAGAGACTTTGTTTCTGCAGATGGTAATACTCCCGACTTTAGAACTGGGAGCCTTGCTTTTAAGATTTTGGCTTTGCTAAAATGTTTATTAATTTTTGGCGACGTTCTTGTTTTTGTTCTTGAGTGGTTCTATCTGTGTATGGACAGCTCTTGTCTTTACTGCTTGTAAGGAAAGTTAAGGATATGTGGGAAGGTAGAGTGTGTAAGTAGCTTATTTGCTGAACTCACAATATTCCTGTTTTGTCTGGGTATCACCTGTCAATGGGATGCAACACCGTGTCTCCAACCCAAGCAGCACCAGGCCCTGGCGGTCAACATTTCTGCTGTCCTCTCTTGCCTCAAAGAAAACAGGAAGACTCCTTTCCCCAAGTCGTTTGCCTGAGTCTTGCTTCTCTTGTTTCTGAAACTGGAACAGACCTGAAACTGCTTTCAATAGTTGCAACAGTTTTAAGCTGTGCTTCTCTGGACTGCTTACCTAGCTAGTTCTCAAATGGCTCAGGTGCCACAGCAGATTCACAGGGCACCACGGGATGTTTAAGCAGTATAAGAGAAACAGTGATGTTCACCATTTGTCAGACACTGCAAGAACCACCGGGGAAACAGCCAGCTCACAGTTTCAACATTAGATTCTGCTACATTCCTTTGGATGATACCATATTTTTGTGAAGCTGATATTTTAGAGGTTGCTGTGGTTAAAAAAGTGTCATGTGAAAATCAGTTGGAAACAAGAAATAAGGATGACAATGTCAACTTAGATTTGAAAAGATGTGTACACATCCTACTAGTAAATATTTGTGGTTATTTAAGAATGAGTATTTTCCTTTCCATCATATGCATTGCCTTTTAAAGTGGCTACAAAGTTTTTAAGACACAAGTACTTATGAAGTTGTTTGTACCTAAATACTTAATAAATGGAACTGCTGGGTATTTCTTTCAGCCCCTGGGCATGGTTTAAAAAATTACTAAGCCACTAAGGGGGATGTAAACACAAAGGGCTTGGGAATCTCTGACTTTAACATTTTTCATTGTAGCTTCCCAACCAGCTCCTCTGATATCTGCCCAATTAATATTTGCATTCATAAATGTTGAAACATGATTCATGATCTGGTTTGAAAATTTGTAACTTTTATGAATTCATCTCTCTTTTTCTGCATTAAGCTTTTTATTTATTTATTTTTAATTTTTTTGCATTGAGCTTTTTAATAAAATAGTTCTTCCCTTTAGACTTGGGACAAACACTGAAGTATTCTCTTGGGCAATAAATGGGAGAAGAAATAACCTCTCCATCACTTTTCTTTCTGGATTCCCCCAGTTTAGCTAGTACTATGCCTAGAAGAAAATACAGGAATTTTTAGTCATATATTTCTGCTTCGGCAGACTAGACAGTTGTGGGAAGGTCAAATGAAATTATATTTACATGACATGAAATAACTGATTAAAAATTCTAAATCACACTGGTTATTGGCCAACACACCAGCACACGGGCATGCACACACAGGGCGCTGGCAGGCATGTGTGCACACATAAACACAGCCTGACTCACCCACAAGTACAAGAAGACACAAGTGCCCTGGGGCAGAGTTGCCATCACCTATGCCATTTGGAAGCTTTCTGGTTTTGTGTCATTGGATGGGATAAAACTTGGGACATGTTTCGGTCCCTGGTCTTGGCTATAGCCCCATTTCTCTTAAGGATGCTGCAGTGCCTGAAATCAGCTCCAATCTTTCTCAGTAAATTGTCTAGTGGTACTAATTATACAATATTTTATAGGAACCTATTAGTTTAGTTTACCAGATGAACCTTAACAGAGAGAACCCTGAGCACAGGGGCAATGGAATAGGTAGGTTTTAACGGGTGGTGGGATGAAAGAAAAGTTTCCTGATTATTTTCATGTAGTAGCACCCAGGCATCCTGGAATTAGATTTATGAAAAATAGAGGTGATGTATAAACCTTAGCTTCATCAAGAGTAGGTCTAGTGTCAACTTCTACATTCTTAACCATCCAACTGACGGTTGGTAGAACCTGATCCTTCGTGAGAACCGTGTATCCCAAAGGACCATGAGATGAAAGGCCTCTTTTGTACCTTCAGAACTTTCAACAGAAATACTCCAAACCTTTTATAGTGACAATCTAATCAATTTCCAGAAATTTTCTAAAGAAAGGAATAGTAAAACTTCATTACAGAAATTGGCATCACTAAGTTGGAATTTGTATTAATTCACATGGGAGCCTCTTTGAGTTGACCCATGATTAGCAAACAATACAAGTTAGAGTAATAGTCTACATAAAGTTTCAGTGAGAAAAAATGTGGAAGACTTAAAAAACAAAGTGCTTGAGAATATCCTGGAGTTCTTCCGTCCGCATTTTGTTGATCTAATCAAAGTTTGTATGCTAATTCAAACAATAATTTAAAAAATTTATAATGTGATTATGATTTCCATTATTTCTCCTCTTTCTTGGAAGGCAGATTGTTGCCCTATTGCTCTGAAACTGGTAGGGTATCTTGATTGATAAGAGGAATTCTCCATTTGTTAGTGTAGCTTGGTCCACAAGTACTTTAGAGATGGAAAACTTGAATATATTTACTTAAGGGATACTTACACGTAAGTTTCCTAGTTTGGCTTGTGTGATTGGTCATGCACTTTTAAACTAAAAATATAAATAAGTGAGTAAGTTCAAAATTTTCCAGGTCATACTAGCTGAAGCGTTTCCAAACTGAGATAGTAATCTTGATGATAAGCCCAGTTTGGCAGGCTCAGTTCCATATGTTCCATTTCTTGTTTAAATATTTGATTTCTTAGAACTTGGGGATGAGAAATCTCTCACTTAAAATGTAGTTATTAGACAAATGACAGACTACTTTGTAAAGAAATCCCATTGTTGCTATGCTTCATAGCTGTCAGCAGGTTGAAGTATGCTGGGGTGAGGTCCTTGCTGTGTTTGAGCTTGTAATTCACTATTTAGCAAATAGAATCATTTCCCTACCATTGCAGCATTGCGAAAAAATAACTGCTGAGAACCGGGAAGAAAAGTCCTGATTTTCTTATTTTGAGGTAATTTTCTTTTCTAGAACTATGGATCTGAATAAGAAAAGCAAGTGAGTCAGTAGCAATTCAAAGATGATTGAAGTACTGCTCTCGTTTTACAAAACAGATACGTTTTGATTCATCTTTCTGTTCATTCTTTTGCACATCTGTTTTCTTTGTCACATGCATACCTTCTTCGTCTCCCCAAATGACAATTCTTTCTCACTACCAGTGATATTTTTATTTGGCCAGTGCACAATGGCACGTTCCATTGACGAATGTTATTTTGGAGATGAGGAAACAGACCCAAGTAGGAAAATCTGTTATTTATGGTCACACCTAGTTGGTTGGAAACATGGCAGGAACGAGAACCCACTTCTGGCTCCTAATCAAGTTCTCTCTTCTGACTTCAAAGCTGAGTTCCTCCTGATATGATTTCAAAATGCCTAACAATTGCTTAAGTTTCACTTTCATGTTTTGATATAATTTGACCCTGAAAAGGCAAGTTAGATTGGGTTGATTCATGAGGAAACAGCATAAAGAAAGTGATGTATGTATTTCAGAGATAAATATGTTTATCCAGAAAACAAGTATGAGTCCCTATGATAGGAACCTCACTACTTCCAAAGGAAGGTAAAACATAAATGTAATTTTTCATGCTCTATTGTTTGGGAAATGAATTATGTATAAATTCTTCCTAAAATAACATGACAATTTATTGACATGCTTTCAATGACTTCTAGGAGAGTGTTCTAAGATACAAAGGCTATATCTGTATGTAACCATAGAATTTACCATTTTAATGTAGATTTTTTGGTAGGACATCTTATCAGGCCAGTTTGGAATGACAGTGGTATAATCAACTATCTGTTTTTATCTGTTATTTTGTTCTATGGAAACAAACAGAAGTGAAAGGACAAAACACCACTTAATTGACTCAGTACAAATGTGCTTTGAATATTCTCTTCAGAACTGGCTCACCTTTTTTTGTTGTTGTTTTGTTTTGCTTTTTAAATCCTTTCTCTCTCTGTCTCTTTTTCCTTTCAATAAATGTGAAACATGACGTAGAATGTACAGTTTTTATGAGGTTTCCGCTTATGTCAACTCATTCCTGTCCATTCATTATTTATTTGGCAGTTAAGGGAATCTGTACTGTTATTCAGTTTATTTTGTCAACAAGCATTTGTTACAAAGCTACCAATTTTCCTGGGTTCAAAAGAAGTGGAAATCCTGGCATATTCCTGAGAGCCATAACGTTTAATAACTCAAAATGCTTAGTAAATAATATACTAAATCATTTAGATTTTTTCTGTGTGTGTGTAGGAAGGTATGGTTTTATTAGAAATGCAGTCTCAAGGTGGGGGAAACATAGGAGATGCATGTAAAATACCGTCATCACAGAACAAATTTAACATTGATGTTTTGATGCAACATCACTGTGTTTGAATAGCCAGTGACTAGTTTTACTAAGTCAAGCCCCAGTCTTCATTTAGGTATTAAAGAATAAACTTTTTCACTCTGCTCTTCATAAAAGACTTTTTCAGTTATGAGTACGTCTACAAAAGCCTAAAAGATAAGGTCCAATTCATTAAAAAAACTGTAAAACCTTGTTCATACAGATGAATTTCATGCATAATTATCTATGTAAGTCTTTTAATATCTCTAAAATTTCAATAATCTAATTTGTGTCTTTCATTCCTCTAAGATAATTCAATGTCTTATATTCTGAATGACACAACCAAAGAACATTTGATAAAATAAGTTTTATGTGTTATTTATGAGGAAGACACTTAAGGATTTAAATAAGCCTTTAAAATATTTACATCTTTACTTCTGACTTTTTGTTTCACACTTTTTTTAAAAAATGGACTTTTCTTTTATATTTGATGTAGGCTTCAAACTTTAGATTTATATTTCAACACTTCACAACAAATTTTGTAAATATTCGGTGGGGGCTTGGCCTGAAATATAAACACTTCTTGCTATTGAAGCACTGAAGAAAAGCAGAACCCCTCATTTATTATGAGACATCCAGAAGACTAAAGAGATTTTGAACTTTTTTTCTTTTTTCTGGAACATCTTCTTCAACAAGAAAAATGAAATGTCATCATGCTAAGGTGAATCATAATAAATGTTATGTCTTGTCTGACACTGAAAATAAATCCAAGTAAGTTTGGAGAAATATTGGTGGCTTTTTCCCCCATAGAGGTTTAGATCAGCTTTATAAATTAAACAGTATGCGTTGACAGCTCAGGGCAGTAAGTAAACTATTCCGCAGATAATCTCCATAGAAACAAAAAAAGTTTAAGCATCTCAATCTAACATAGCACTTCTGGAATCAGCAGTTAGATGTAACAGGAGCAAAGCCTTCCTTTCTTCAAATTAGCAACAAAATTACCTTTTATTTTAAAAAGTTCGATACAAAATAACCTAGAAGTATCACATAGGTGTTAATGGTTGCAGTGGTAATCTCAATATAAATTTTTCCCCTGAAATTGTCTGGTAATCTTTGCTGACTTTCAGAGAGTAGTGCTTGCTTACCAGACATTTTTCTAGGCATTTTACATGTATATCAGCTCAGTCAGTCCTATATCAATGAAAGGAAAGTCTTTCTATTATCCCCATTTGACAGATGAGGAAACTGAAGCACAGAGAGTCATTGACCCTACGTAACTGGTGAAGCCTGGGCTCTGTGGTCTGTCATATTCATCACAGAAACCATGTGGCTTTCCTACAGCACAAATCTGCATGAACATTTGTTATATTTTTGGAGGGCAAAGAGACAATATTATTTTGAATGATGAAATCTTAATTCAGTTTTAATCATCCATCAATCTCTGGTGGTGTAATTTCACAAATATTAAAAGATATATTCCCCAAGATTTACTTGCACTTGAACAAGGGCCCCCAGACCCTGGATATGGCCTGTTAGTTACTGGGATGCACAGCAGGAGGTGAGCAACGAGTGAGTGGGCATTACTGCCTGAGCTCCACCACCTGTTAGATCAGTGGAGACATTAGATTCTCATAGCACAAACCCTATTGTGAACTGCACATGTGAAGGAACTAGGTTGCATGCTCCCTGTGAGAGTCTAATGCCTCATGATCTGTCACTGTCTTCCATCACCCCCATATGGGACAATAGAGTTTCAGGAAACCAAGCTCAGGGCTCCCACTGATTCTACATTATGGTGAGTTGTATAATTATTTCATTATATATTACAATGCAATCATAATAGAAATAAAGTCCACAATAAATGTAATGCATCTGAATCATCCCCAAACCAACCCCTCCCCCTGGTCTGTAGAAAAATAGTCTTCCAGCCAGGCGTGGTGGCTCCTGCCTGTAATCGCAGCACTTTGGGAGGCCGAGGCAAGTAGATCCACTGAGATCAGGAGTTCAAGACCATCCTGGCCAACAATGGGAAAACCCCATCTCTACTGAAAATACAAAAAAAAAAAAAATTAGCTGAATGTCGTGGCACACACCTGTAATTCCAGGTACTCAGGAGACAGGGGCTGCAGAATCTCTTGAACCTGAGAGGCAGAGGTTGCAGTGAGCCGAGAACTGAGCGAGACTCTGTCTCAAAAAAAAAGAAAGAAAAAGAAAAATAGTCTTCCATGAAACTAGTCCCTGGTGCCAAAAAGTTTTGGGACCATTGGTCTAAAGGCTGCAACTGCCTAAAATGCACATTTCTCCCTCCTTTGGTGATAAAGGCACTGTTGAATATAGCAGGAAATCTTGTAAATTGTGAAGGGCAACAGGTGTAGATTAGTTTTTATGTTTGTTTAGCTAGTGTAGAGTACTTGGTTTCTCTCCTGCAATTCATGCCCACCTGTAACCTGTGAATGTAAACTTATTTGGAACTAGGGTCTCCGCAGATGTACTTTAAGATGAGGTCATGCTGAAGTGGTGTGGGCCTTAAATCCAATGTGACTGGTGTCCTTATAAGAAGAAAATTTAGACACAAAGACACTGGCATACAGGGGAGTGGCCATGTAAAAGGAAGACAGAGATTGGAGCGATACAACTATAAGACAATGAACACCAAGGATTGCCAGCAACTACCGGGAGCCAGAAGAGGCAAGGAAGAATTCCTCACTAGAGCCTTTGGAGGAAGCATAGCCCGGCCGACATCTTGATTTTAGACTTCTAGCTTCTGAAAATGTGAGAGAATACTTTAATATTGCGTAAGCCATCCAATTGGCTACACTTTGTTATGGCAGCCATAGAAACTAAGACAGCTAGTAATTAGCACCCATTGCCACCAGAAGAGTTCAAAAATCTAAGGAACAAGTACAGTAGGCGGATTTGGGTAGTACGGCCTGGGGTTGCTAAAATGTCTCAAATTAAACTATGAGTTGGAAGAGCACTGGCACTTAGAAGAAGCCAAATTAAAAATGTGGGAAAGAGACAGAAGAGCAAATCCTCAAGGGAGAACTAAAGAGTCACCATCTCGAAGCCTTTCCATCCTCACAGTCCTAACTAGGGCTTGTCTTACCAAAAAATAGAAATCTGCAAAGAATTAGTGAGCTTTACTTTATCCCTCCCTGCCTCTTGTCTAGAAGCATTCTTCAAAGGTACACTATTATGCTGACATTGTTTACTAAATTAACCAGAGACAGTGACAAAGTCTTTTTCATCTCTGTACCCATACTACAAAGCACATACCAGGAGACTAGGCCTGGGACCCAATCTACACACAAAAATTACTTCCTCTTTGCTTCTGTTGCCTGCGACATTCGTTTCTCATTTGGATAAAGCCTAATCTGCATTTGGATGGAGACTCATTCAGATGTTTCTCTCAAAATCATCCTAAGAACTCTCCAAGGTTTGAGCATCAGACACTATGCTACTGAATTCTAGCAGCTTTCACTGCAGTTTCACCTTTTCTAGGTGGGCCAATATGTTGCTGTAAATTTTGCAATGTTTTCCTTTTTTTCCCTTCTCCCTTCACTTGCCACGGTTAACACTTTTTGTCCAGAATAGAGCACTTGGTATTCAATATTTACTTATTAAATAGTTAATTATCATAAAAAATATGCCAGGCATAATTTTTAATCTTAGCAGTACTGCAATGAACAAGATGGCCTCTGCTGTCAAGACATTACTACTTGGTAAGGCAGACTGACACCTAAAAAGCAATTATAATCCAGTGGAATAGTGCTTGAATGGAATAGAATAGTGATAGGAGAAACTTTCCTCTTGGAGGATGTGGGTTTTAAATACAAGTGAGCCCTTTTTGTCTGTTTCTCTCTCGAATTGAGATAGAAAAGAATATGAAAGACAATTTACAAGGAAATACAACTGGTTATCAAGCACATTGTCTTATTTCTTCCAAATAAACTATAATTTTCAAACTATGAGCTCTTAATGGTAAAATTTTAGCCCTTATAGCTAGTCATAGAAGATGCAGTTTTAAAATAAATGGATCTTTTTTTTTCTTTTAGTTTTCTTAAATAACTTGAAATCAGTAACCATTACTTTGCTTTTTGTGTAGCCAATCTTTTATCCATCTCTTAGCCTGGAAATCATTTTTTTCTTCCTTGAATTTGGTGAGAAGTTATTTTGGTGGAACTTTAGCAAACCCTGATAAAGTATCACTCTATGCTGAATTTTGTCTTTGGAAAAACATCAATCAAGAAGACAAACTCCCTGCCTTCCCTGCAGCTTGCTGTCTTAGGAAAAGAAAGAATTGTCTTTCTCAGAGAATTACTTGCATCCTCATTTGAATTGCTCCCAAGCTTTGCTTAAGGAGATATGACTATAGCTATGAGATGATTTAAGGTAATTCCACCACAAAGGCAACAATGGTTGCAAATGGAAGTGTTCTGGTTGTTTTCGTTGACTTGATGTCAGTCAGCAATCATTTGACCTGAAATACCCTCTCCCTTGATCACCAGTAGAAATTAAACCAAGTGGTGGACTTGGTCCAGTCTGTAAATATCTGAATCTTTGTAGCTGCAAAAACAAACAAACAAACAAAAAACAACAACAACAACAAAAACAATTAAATGCTCAAAAGTATTTAATTACTTTCTTTTGAGACTTTAACTTTATTCCTGTTTATTACTCTTAAAGTACTCCAGAGCACAATATTTTTTATTGGTGATAGATTGCCCAAACTGTTGCCTGAGACCTAATATCCCTCAGCAGACACGACTGCATTTTGCGGACAGGTGTTCTCTTGAATGAGCAAAAGGTGTGTGTCTCTCTTAAGGCAAGTGCACCACTATTTGTTACCTCAAAGATGATGGGTGCATGCAGATGCATGATGCGGCTTATGAATTTTCACTTGAAATCTTGTCATTGCATGTGGCTCAATATGTAGTTAGGGCTTAATTCTCTAACTCAGTTCCTCCTTAGGTTTTGTTGGTGGAAATTTGGTACTTGGTGTTTGAAGACATTTACATCACGTGATTTGTGGGTCGAAGAGGAAATTTTGTCTAGATTCCTAGTTTCAAAACCAAGTGTCAGAATAAAAGGGCCTATTTTTAACTTTCCTAATCACCTTTAGACACATCACTGGCCTTTGTACCTCAGTTTTCATGTGTATTAAACAGAACTATTTATAGCTTTGCCTATGTATGGAGTTCAGATGAGCACCAGCTCATATAAGATAAGGGTTAATTATTGCTGTCAAAGTTAGTGGCAGGATCCACTGGCTTCATAATCACATTTTATTATCTCTTTCTTTCCCAGCACTTCGTGAGGTAGTGTTCATTGATTTAAATTACTTGAGTCAGAATAAAATTAGTTTAATGTGTCGTATCAGTAAGGAAGCATGTAATGACAGATTTGACTGAAAAATAATATTAAAGAGTCTGTGGGATCTTTCCTGCCTTATCTCCTTGTATATAATATATGTAATCATGTGTATGTGTATAAATATATAATCTCTTAATTATTAACATTTCAAAAGATTATTTGGCACTTGCTATCAATGAGTCCTTGCAGGAACCTGGCACAAGAATGTATATAGAGATAACAGGTGATTTGACAAAGAATTTTTGAGGCAAAAAATGTGTCTAGTTCTTGCACATAAACCTCAATCATGTGTCCTCTTAATCCTTTACTGGCTATGGATTATAAGAAGAAGAAAAATGAGGAAAAAAAGAAACAAATTTTCGATATCTACCATTCTAATTTTCAATCCCAAAGATAAAAATGTTTCAACGTTATGATTGGTGGGGAAATAATTGACTTTAAATTATGTATACTTAATAACATCATAGGGGCTAGAGAGCTTTTATAGGCAGGCATGATCCACAAAACTATAGAACTGAAGTGGCAATGCTTACTAACCAATGAATATATGAAGGTAAATTCATTCCTTTATAAGCAGGAGGCTAATAAGTTATGGTTCTTATGCAACCTAGATCAGACTCAACAATATGTTTGCAAAAGTTTACGTTTTGCATGTGGGAAATAATTGCGTGGACACTAAGAATTTTATTTCCATCTGTGCGTGCTTTGCTTTGGTAGAAGTTCAAATACAAGAGGCTGGTGGGGTTAAATAAATTTCAGGTGACATCCAAAGCATGGTTAGTTAGAACTTCCCCCAATAACCTCTTTCCACACACACACCCACTTTCTCCCTCTCTTATACAAACATTATATATTTGACATTGTCACAATCGTAGGTTAACAAAGAGTCTTTGCTACCTTTTAGGAAAAATGCAAAAACATTTGAACACGTATATACAAATAACAATTCTTATATTTACGGGCCAATTCTTCAAGGATCTACTAATATTATTGACTGTTTTAGATTTTTTAGGTATGTATCATAATCTATTCAAAGTTTATGTTTAATTTTTCAGTAACAAAAGATAACAAATATACTTTCAAAATTGAAATATTCCTGCAGTATAAAAGAAAATATAATCAAAGCTGGGCTTTTAGACTAATTATCTAAACTGAGAATTTGTTTACTTTACTTTGAGAACAGATGTGATTCATCACAGTAGCCCATAAATATGGTGTCAGAATGTTAGGCTGATCAATGAATATAAATTATTAAAAAATAGTGTAACTCTAAGGTCACCAAGGAATCGAGCTTAGTGTTATTTAAAAGAAAGACTTTCCACTCTTAAAAATATATGTGCCTACTTAAGAATGAATGGTTCTATTCTAAATGGAATTTCTAGCCTTCAAAGGCAGATTTGTGTTTGCACATAAGAATAAATGATAATTCTTAGACTCTCTTTCAGCAACTTCATTAGGCACAATTCTTTTAGATTTCTTACATAATTTTCTGTGGTAACTAAAATGTGTCCACATCCAGAAATCCTTTGTTGCTCCTCCCTTTAAAAGGTATAGACTGATTTCCCTCTCCTTGAATGTGGGCTATTTATTATATTCAGTCATTCATTTTTAATGACTAGAATACGGGGCAACTGATTGTGTGTGACTTCCAGGGCTAGCCCTGGAAGACATTGTCACTTCTGCCTTGCTCTCACTTGGACTGTCTGATCTGGGGAAAGCCCAGCTGCCATGTTGTGAGGACACTCAAGAATTCTGTAAAGAGGTCAACGTGGAGGGAAACTAAGGTCTCCTGGACAACTAGCACAACTCACCAGACACATAGGTCAGTGTGTCCTTCAGCCTCAGTCAGCCGTCTAATAACACTGTAGCCTTGGGGGTGTGTTAATTGTGACCTCATGAGAGAGCTAGTTAAGCTGCTCTTGAATTCCTGACCCACAGAAACTGGGTAAGAAGTGCTTACTATGGTTTGAAATCTCTAAGTTTTGGAGGAATTTGTGAATGGAGCAATAGATAACTAAAAAATAAAAACATTTATTTATTTATTTGTGCCCATACAAGGCTGGTGAAGTGGAGAACATTTTTTACCTTTACCAATAGCAGCCTGTGGACATTAGCAACTGTAGAGAATAACTCTATTGGTGGCAGGCCAGCAGAAAATATATTTTAGGAAAAGAAGGGTCTTTAAATTATAATAGGCAGGCCAGACACGGTGGCTCACACCTGTAATGCTAGCACTTTGGGTGGCTGAGGCAGGTGGATCAGCTGAGGTCAAGAGTTCAAGACCAGTCTGGCCAACATGGTGAAATCCCATCTCTACTAAAAATACAAAAATGAATGGGTTGTGGTGGTGCGTGCCTGTGTTCCAAGCTACTTGGGAGGCTGAAGCAGGAGAATCCCTTGCTCCCGGGAGGCGGAGGTTGCAGTGAGCTTAGATCCCCCACTGCACTCCAGCCTGGGTGACAGAGCCAGATTCTGTCTCAAGAAACAAAAACAAAGGCAAACAAACAAAAATTATAATAGGTAAATGGCTGCGAAATTCATAGTGTATAACTTGGTTTTTCTGCTTTGTGCATTGCTGTCATGCTTCCAGTAATGAGGCTGCCATCAGTCAGGGCTTATATACTTTTCAAAGCCTATAAAACACATCTAAAACAAATAAAGATTCCAAAAATTGTGAACAAAAGAAACAGAGTTAAAAAAATAAAAATTTTACATCATGTCAAACTTAAATAAAAGGAAATTACAAAATAGACATTAGTAGTTAATATAATGTTTATAGAATATCGCTAATCAACTACAACTTAAATAAGCTCTTCTGATTACATAAAATTATAGTGAACGTAGGATGTTGTGCAAGGTAAGAGTTCCCGGGACCTGCAAAGGTCCTGAGTGCCTCTGCATTTATTGTGTCTGTATGAAATAAATTCTATATTTATCTATATTTCTATTTGTGGATGCCCCTGGAACAAAAAAGGAAATACATATTCTTCATACAAATTGAGACTATTTACTCTTTCCTCTTGGTAGCTGATGACAGGCATATCCTTTCAGGAAGTGAGACTCAGAATTTTATAAATGGCAATTATTTAAATGGTGTATCTAAGTAACTATAAGAGAAGTGTTGAAGGGAAAAATGGAATTCTAATAAGGCTTAGTAGTCCTTTCTGCTTTCTTTACCTCTCCCTCTTTCCCTTTCTTCCTCACTCCCTTCTTTCCTTTTTCTCTTTCAGGTCATTAGAGCAAGCACGTTCTGAAGCATTTTGGATGACACATTGCAAGATAAAGCAAAAAAAAAAAAAAAAAAAAAAAAAGCTTGGTAGAAAAGTTTAAGCATGGGCAGAAAGTTAGAAGTATGAACTGTCATATTTTAATGTTTTATTCATTTCATGGCCTGAGGTGAATTTCTTACTTTTGATAATTTTTCTGATCTACATAGTGAAAAAATAATAGCTCAGATTTTTATAGAGTATTGCGAATACATTTTTGCAAGTCCCTTTGAAAATAAAAGTGTCACATAAATGCAAAGTATCTTGATAAGAATACCGCTGAAGGAAATAATATCTCTGAGCCACACCACAGGGCCTCCCGCAAAGGAATTGGATGCCATCTAAGTTTCAGCTTGGACAATAGAGTCCTGTAGTGCATAGTTTTCTTTATATTCTGATCATAGAAATGGCTCCAATTTTACACACTTTCTTCTTTCTGCTCTTCCACTACTGAAATGGAAATTTGATGAAAGATTTGATAAGTGGAAGAACAACAACGCTGCATTTGGCTTTGAGGGAATATATATAAAAAATAAACCTTATTCATCTAAGTAGATTTTGGGGACACCAAAAATATTGGTGTGCCTACTTGAGTAGAAATCGTATTGCTGTTCAAAGAGAAAGGGTATGCTACCAAGACTCTCTGTGAGATATTTGCTGGTGGTGGCTGTTTCCTGAGGAGGAGTGACAGTTTCACTTTAGGCTATTCACTAAATTCCGGTCTTCTTAAGAGATGTGCAAGTTCATGATATAGTCTTTGGTTTATAAAGATTTTCAGATAAATGGGTAGCTCTAAGGCGATCTATAAGGCCAATCATTATGAGATTATCTGTTAGAACTAGACTTCTCAGGAACTTTTTCTGCTCCAAATTTTTTCTTTCCTAGAGATCCATGTAATTTAAGAGTATAATCTGAAACTATGCTCATTTGAAGAAATCTGAATCACTGATATTTCTTTCAATTCCAGGACAAGATGAATGTGGAAAAGATATTTTGAGGCAAATAACACCAGTATTCTGTTCTAACTAGATATGATTAGAATAGATATGATTTACATCATATAAATATAATTCAATGAGTAAATGGGTGAACTACAGGAAAAATTAGTTTTGGTCTAATTTTAGTTTTCAAGACCACTTTTCTGTCTTAGCTATGAGTTAGTTATGAACTTGATCATATGGGATTTTTCATAAAAGAGTTGCATTTTGTGGTGAAATGAGGCAAAAGGGGAATCAATATGCCATAGGCAGAATACTAAGACAGTCCCCAAGATTCCTTGTTCCTGGTGCATGCACATATACACATACCTCTTCTTAGTTATTCCAACACCGATGTATGCACTACTATGAGGGGATTTCGCAGATATAATCTAGGTTCCAAATAAGTTTACCTTAAGACAAGAGGATTACCCAGGTGGGCCTGACCGAATCACATCATCTCTTTAAATCTGGATTTAGAGTTCAAAGACTAGAGATGTCAGAGATTTGAAGTGTGAAACCAAAGCATTTCTGGCTTGAAAATGGGGATGGCCACATGGCAAGGACTGTGTCTAGGTGCTCAGGACAGCCCTGGTTGGCAGTCATCAAAGAAATAGGGACCTCAGTCCTACAATTGCAAGGAACTTAATTCTGTAACCGCAAAAATGAGCATGGAAGTGCATGTTTCCCTGAAGCCATCAGATGAGGACCGCCTAACTAACCAACACCTTGTCTTCAGCCCTGCGGTACCTTGAGCAGATAATTTAGTCACTTCTGTCCTACAGAGCTCTGAGCTACTAAATGGATGTTGTCATAAGCTGCTAAGTTTGCAGGACCTTCTTACACAGCAATAGAAAAAATTAGCATGATTAACATGATAAAATTAGCATCATATTTGTATTTAATTTTAGCTCATGGCCACAGTAAGAAAGAACAACGAACTGATTCTTGAAATGGATTGTTTGATACACCAGCATGCAACCATTTTTATCTAGATGTGCTGGTCATGGTTCAAGCTTCAGGAACCAACACGAACAATGTATATGGCATTTCCAGTACTACAAAGATCCCTCTGTTCAGAAATGCTATGTAATCAGTGGAAGAAAATCCAATATCTTCTAGGTGGTTCTCTTTCTAGATGTTTCTGAGATGCCCTCAGTTGTGACGGTTGTGTATGTGTAAGCCTCTGGTTGGGTGATTAGCACAGTGACTTTCCCTCACAGAGTGTCAGGGCACCTTTCTGAAATGCCACATTCCTTCATTCCGTTGCCCACCTTTGTGTTGATCTTGGACCATGTGCACCGATTGTTAATTTCTTTCATGCACCTGTCTTTTCGCTGCCTGTGGGCCCCTGTACAGTCCGTTGCTTGTTCCAAATCGTGTGCAGACCACACAGGGTGTGATCTCAGGCAGTGTCCTTCGTACTTTCTTTCCCTTCCTACAGCTCACAAGGTGCCGCTGGGTCTCTGCAGCTTGTGTCCCTATTTCTGGCCACTAGGAAACAGTCTACCACTTCATGCACAAATCTTTTTTTTTTTTTTCCCAGGTCTCTTAGCATGGATACCAGAACATGCTCCAGTGGAGGGCACAAATCTTTTTGTTTCTGTTTAGGATGGGAGAGGCAGGAGAAAGAAGGTGATGAAGAGTAGAGCTTCATTGACCTCTAGGGATGAATTCTGTTTTGGAGACAGCCTTTGACTTCTTCAGAGTTGCAGGCTCTCCAAAAAGGACAGGGACTGTCTGAAAGCCTTCCTACAAGCAAGCAGGCTCAACTGCTGAGTCCAGCTCCCATCTGATCTTACTCATAGGGATCTTCCCCTCAGAGGCTTTGTTTTCGTCTCTGAAATACATTCAGCTATGTTTATATGGGTCTAGATTTCAATGACAGACATACCTTAGTCCTTTCCCGTGAGCTCCTGGCTTCAGTCAAACCAAGGAGGTGATTGGACATTTATTTAAGAGTTCCACATTCTTTCTGATAGGAATCTGTTCACTAAATTGTGAAAAAGAGAGATGGGGGGAGCAGTGAGAGGGCTGGCATTGCCTAACTATACCTACAGCCAACCTGGCTGAATCTGAGGGGCAGTCCAGCAAGAACACCCATAACTCTTATTTAAATATCATTTCTGATCTTTATCTGTAGGCAAGCAGCTAAAAATATAGCCTACTGGTTCCCCAGTGCGATGTGAAAGACTTCAAAAACTAAAAAATATTTGTGAATTGCAAATATACATGCAATTACTAATGATTTCCTCCAGATTGTTGTTCTTAGCTTTTAAATTTAGACTTCTACATAATCAATCATGAACAGAGCATCACTTTGCTAAATTTCTGTCGTGACCATTGACCAGAAATGAACCATTGTTTTGTTTTCTGAGAAAAGGGCATTTAGGAATAAAATTTACGTTGAGTGGATTTAGTTGCCATTGTGCTCATATGCCATGTCTATAAATGCAAGTAACTTCCATGGATTTAAACCTTGGGGTAAACTTTTCGCTTCAGATGAATTATCTGTTAAATTATGGAGAAAAGAGATTAAACAATGAAAGCACACATCTTAGCATTGTGCACCTCTGAAATGCTTTTGTGGGGAAAAAATATCTTAGGATAAACGGACAGAAATTGATTATGGTAGGAAAAAAATACAAAACGAAAATGCAGTGACTCTTCAACTGTCAAATGTCTCCGGCTTGAAAAGCACAGACTGTCCGTTTAAGGTGTTCATTATCTTGGAAGCTTTTTAAATTATAAAAAATATTTAATTTTTGTGAGTACATAGTAGGTGTGTATATTTATTGGTTCCGTGAGATATTTCGGTATACGCATGGAATGTCTAATAATCACATCAGTGTAAATGGTGTAAACATCATGTCAGGCATTTATCCTTTGTTTTGAAAACTTTTAAAAAATATATATTTTACTGAGATATAATTTCCATTAAATACATTATCTTAGCCAATTGAACTTAAAATTGTACGTGGTACTCTTAAAGGCAACTAACAGTTAGACTTAGGACTTTATTTAATTGTTTGACCCTTTCCTTGGAAGATTGTGTTGTGAAATTATTAGCTTTGGCACCTTAAAACTACATTATTCTATGAAAAATGCAGAAAATATTTATTTAAATACTTATTTTTTGCATAGCTAAAGTAGAATAATCACCTCTATTTTTGTTCATTAAGTTAAAGGTTTAAAAACTATGTATTAAATACCTAGCAATGCCATTTTTTCTACTGTTATTCTTGGAAATAATCTTGTGAAGAATTTTTCTTGGCTCCTTTTGAGTTTTTCTTTCTTTCTCAAAATGTATATGATAATTCATATGCATGCGTACATGTGTATATGTTATCAGTTTGAACTGATTACATATTTTACAACCAACTAGATTATGTTGGTCTCATCATCTCACACATACTACCTTATCTCACTTATTACTCAGCATCCTGGCCCAAGGAGCTGGAATTTCACACACAAATGCACACACACACACACACACACACACACACTCACACAGAGGCAAATAGAACCATACAAAAAATAGAAGCCAAGAGAAATGGTGATGAGGTTTAGAGCTGTCATTGTCTCTGACAGTCCTCATACTTTATAAAAACAAAACTAGTATGTCTAATTTCTGCTTTAGGATTGTTAAGTTGGATAACCTAATCTTGCAGTTTCACTAAAAGTATAAGAGAAAAAAATTGAGCTTTTTCTTATCACTCATGAATCCAAGAATACTGGTGTGCGTAATTCTGAGAAAACCCTTTTGTATCATAAGTTTCAGAGTCTGGTCAATGTAAAAATAATTCTATAAGCTCTGTATCTACTGTCGGAAGCCACTACCACTTGTACACATGTTTAAAAAACAACTTATATCTGATTTCTAAATCACTAAGCCATGAAGTAGAATTTATTTTGTGTGGTTTTGTGGTGCCAATGACTCTATTCTTGTTTTACACAGTGTTAGCATTGTATTACTAAATTAGACTGGAAATGCAAGATATATTGCTGTAATCAGTGTCTTGCCATTAATCACTTCCCTTGTCCCTTTGCCCCACCATCACTCCTTCATGGCAGTACCTTAGGGGCTATTTCAATTGTCCACTTCCACTGGTGGTTCTCATGACCAAAGTGCTTGGTGCTGTGTGAGTTAGGCTGCAGACAGAAAATAGAAACAAATCTCTATATTTTAAACAAGGAAATTTCATGTGAGAATTGGTTAGCTAGAACTGAAAACCCCACGTGAAACTGCAAATAAACTCATAGATGAGCAAGAACAGGAAGTCACATTGCACTAGGCTGCAGGGACAAAGGTAGGAGGGCTATTATCAGAACAAGGGAATGTCTAGGATAGATATGACATTAAATAAAGTTTGGATAGGCACAAAAAACATTAAAATATGTAGTAATGGCCCCTGGAACTTTAACATCCCTTCTGCAGCCTGTTGATATGGTTTGGAGGTCTGTTCCCGCCAGATCTCATGTTGAAGTGTGCTCTCTAATGTTGGAGCTGGGGACTACTGGAAAGTATTGGCTCTTGGGTGCAGATCCCACATAAATGGCATAGTGCCACCCCCCTTGGTGAGTTCCTTCTCTGAGTTCATGTGAGGTCTGGTTGTCTAAAAGAGTGTGCCACCTCTCCCCAAGTCTCTCTTGTTCCTTCTCACCATCTATCATGGCAGCTCCCCATTTGCCTTTCACCATGATTGTAAGCTTCCTGAGGCCTCACCAGGAACAGATGCCAGCACCATGCTTCCTGCACAACTCTCCACTCTTCTTCTTCAGAATGGCCACTGCAAACATCCAGATGTCAAAACTCCTTACTCCACTCTGTGCCCCTCACACATTCAAATTGTTAACACTCCTCATTCCTGATGCAAACCCTCTTGTCCTTTCTGTCACCATGGATGTCTCTCTCCTCCCAGTGCAGTTACCCTCCTGGGCTTTGGTTTCCATTTCCCTTCTTTTAATTAGGGACTTTAGATCATTCATTTTAAACTGTCCTCTGTGTCCTTAAGTCTTTCCACTAGTCACTGGCATCGACATTTTAACATGCTCCAGTCTCCTCCATTTCCTCCTCCCTCCAAAAAAGAAACCAAGAAAAGAAAAAAGGCCTACTCTTCCATCTTCCCATTCACAGTCAAGATTTTGCAAGCATTGTTTATCCTCACCTCCCTTTCACTTTTCAGCTCACTGGAGTCAGCTCACTGCACTGGATTCTGAATCCTCAGAATCCAGTTACATATACATGCCAATCTCTGAATTCTAGTTATCCTTTAGCTTTCATATCAAGAAACAAAATTGAAGGACTCAGAAAAATACTGTAGTGAATAATATGTTACTGTTCAGAGAGAATCTTCCGAATTTTAGACAGATGCCTTGAGGCTTAATTAAACCCCTATTCGTTCCATCCTCCCCACCAATAGGCTGTAGAATAGTAGTTCACTAAGTGAGGCTTGGGACCAGCAACATCATCACCTAGAAGCTTGTTAGAAACGCAAAGACTCAGAATGTACCCTAGCGCAGCAATCTGGATTTTAATAAATTATTCAGGTTACCTGATGTATGCTAAAGTTTGATAATTACTGAGGAATGGAATGTTCTTTTCAGGAAGGAAAAGAAAGTAGAAAATACAAAAGAAAAGAGGTAGAGGTAGAATGAGGTTGTTAGGTTCCAAAATGTTTTCTCCGTTCCCTCTGGTATAGGTGGGAATGGGGAACATCAAGGGCTGAAGGGTGTGGACAAGGGGCATCAAGGGCTGAGGGGTGTAGCAGAAACCACCAAAGAGTGATGACAGATCCTTAGAACATGGCAGAGAAGGGTAATAGATGAGTTGGGTGCTTCTCCAGGCAACCCCCCTGGAGGAGATTCATGCATCATGACAAACCGTGGCTTCTGCAGAGGCTGTGGCTGCAGATCCATTGCAACCAATACCTGAATCCCAAATCTATTTTGGTGAGCTCCAAGTACAGCTGGAATGCTAGACCATGTGAACACGGAGGCCAAGAACAGGCAACTGAGGGCACATTCCTTGGTGACCAGAATCAGTTTTTATGGCTGATTCTGAGCAGTGGGTGGATGTTTATACTTGGCCAAAGGTCCATATGCAAGCAGACAGAGCTTGGCAGTGACCAGTGCTAGTGCGGAATAAAGCAGGTCCCCACTGCAGGGACAAGAGTATACGAGTAAAAGTTTAAGGCATTTCTTCTTCTTCTCCTCTGCTAGGAGGACCCACTAAGCTTCTGTACACTCCCACATCCTAGGGGAGAATTAAGTTGGGGAGGAAAGTAATTTGAAAGCCTGAAGAATTTATTTGAAAGCGACTTTTGTCAAAGGTATTAAGAAACTTTCAACTAGAAGAGCTTGTGTTGTCACTAATTAGAGTCTAAGTGTTTCCATTTCTCAGTAGGGTGAGAACTTGTGGAGAAGTTTGGATAACTGATGAAAAAATAAAGAAGCCTGAACATCATCTTTTTTGGTGTCTGCTACTTTGCATGCTGTTTGCCATTCCTCCCTGGAATGCTTTCTCCCCTTGGCCTCAGCAGCACCAGGGTTTCGCTGCCTGCCTCCTTCCTCTAGGATAACTCCTTCACCATTTGCATAACAGGTTGGTCTTCCTCCATTAATTCCTAAAATGTTGATATTATACAAAATGTTATGTCCATATCTTTTCTTTTTATGCCTCATAATCTTCATGTTCTTATTCTTATAAACCCAAAATGGCTCTGGTGCCCTCAGAATCCAGTCTTCAGTTCAAGAAAAAGGAAGGAAAGAGGAAAGGCAAAGGAACTCTACTTGTGAAGCTTTGCTTTTTTATTTAGAAAGGTGGGCGCTTTCCAAGGAATTCCTGTCTGTATCTGAACAGTTAATATTGTGTCACATAGCCATTTCTAGCTGTAAGAGTTTTGGAAGGCAAATATTGTAGCTTGGTTTATTTAAGTTAACAGAAGAGGTGGGGCAGAGGAAGAAAAGATTTTAGGTAAAAAAATGTTAGTGTCTGCCTCAATCCTTTATAATCAGCTCTTCATTAAGAAACCATAGTGATTTGACTTAAAATGAGAATCTTTTAAGGGTCTCACTCTGTCACCCAGGCTGGAGTGCAGCGGCACAATCATAGCTCACTTCAGCCTCTAACTCCTGGGCTTAAGCAACCATCCGGCCTCAGCCTCCCAGTTAGCTAGGACTACAGGTGTGCACCACCATGCCTGGCTAACTTTTCTTGTCTCTTAATACTCTCCTTCCATCATCTGCTGCTTTAATCAATTTGAAGTGCTCAAAGTGTTATTTGTATCTTTGCCTACATTGTTTTGTTTGTCCGAACATTTTTTCCTGCATTTTCATCTGGATAACTCATATTTATTCATAGGCATTGCAATCAAGTGGTAGGAAGCCTCCTGTGTCATCTGAGGGTGTGTCAGGCGTCATCCTATATTCTCTCTTATTCATACAAAGCAGTTACATTCTATTGTAATCTTCTGTTTACCTGCCTGTCTTCTCTCATGTGACTTGATAGAAGGTATTATATCTGATTTATATTATGCATGCATCGTGGAACATAGTACATACTCAATACATATTTGTTGTTTGAACAAATAAAGTAGAATCAAAGTTCAGTTTTGAGTTAGTCTATTATAAACAACCCATTCAAATATAAAATGAGGTCTATTTGCACTTAAACTAACTAGAATTTGCGTTTGACCTTTATGTGGCTGCTGGGGAAGACCAGGGATAATTATCTGGAACCTGTCTGGAGAGAGAGGATCACCAATAAGTAATTGCGGTTCTAGTTTGAAGTGTTGCCAGTTTTAATAATCTGTTAACTTTCATTCTTGTTTAGTAGGGCTTTCATAATTCTGATATTTTTCTGTGCAAAATCATTCAGCCAATTCTCATGACTGTATAATCAAATTAAACAGATACAAGCTGATTATTAAGATGTAATGAGTTTGGAGATACTTTAATTCTAGTTTAGATGTTCAAATAATGATCCTTTTCAATGTAGTTAAATGGTTTCAACTGTTAATAGGGACAAAATATGAATCAAACACAGAGCTTTGGTTCACTGTATAAGGACTATGATCCTGAACCTCCCTGTGGTTTTTTATTATATATAAACTCATGCATGACACTCATAAGTTCATGAAAATGTGTTCACATAAATGAGGATACTAATGTGCTAAAGTACAAAACCCACACGAGTTCAGCCATTCACCCAAGCAGCTATAGAAATCTTATTAAAGATGTTGTCCAACATACCAGTCAATACTGCATTTATAAAGTTTCACGTTAATTTTTTTAAGATTTAGTACCAGGACAAATTTATACTTTTCTAACAAATTGTGATTATTGCCACCTTCCTCTCCCCTTCTGATTTTTAAAAAACAATGTGCATTATATAGTTGACCTCTCTTTATTAGCTACAATGAACAGGGCCAAACTTGCAATTTTATTATCGTGTTTACATTATTTCTTATACTCTAATTTCTTGCCTTCTCATTTTACATGGTCTCGAATTTTTGCCTAAGCTTGCATAAGCGTTAATACTTCTTCCATATTCTTACTTTTATCATAATTTTTTATAGATGGTTTTGTTGTAACTTTCTTTAAATTCTCTTTGGAATGAGTGGTAATACAAACAAGTCATAAACTTACAAGTGTATATTCATACTTGCATAAAATTGAAAATACATAAAGGAGAAACTTGTCTATGCTTGTGCTAAGAATGCGTCATAGAATAATTCTAAATGCAACATTGAGCCTAATCAGTATTTATTTGTATTTCTTTGGTTGGTGTTTTCTTAGTTAACGTGCTCTTGCCTCTTCTGATTATATTACCATGCTGACTAATCTGACTACAATTTATACTTGCAAAAGTTCCTGGAATTATCCTGCCAGCTTAAACATCAACAAAACAAGGGAGAATGGGGAGATTTTGTTAAAAGCAATGGCATAATAAACAAACATTCTGATCTATAATAATTGATTTCAGATCTATTGTAGCAAGAGAATAGAAATTGCATTATTCAGGTTTTCTGAATAACTATAATAAAGCTTACATATCGCTATCTCTCATGTTATATATGAGGAAACTGAGGCTCAGAGAGATTAAAGAACTTGCCCACTGCCACAGAGGTAGTAAGATATCCTCCAAAAATGTGATTAGATAAAAAGGAAAGTCACCCTTTACCATTTGTCTGGAAGCAAGAATCATCACTAGAGGAATTTGCTTTCCTCCCAGGCAACATGTATGAGTCCTATTGCCTAATCCAGCTGAGTGAACCTGGGCAATTATGTATTTCCTTATGCCAAAACTTCATTATCTGAATTGGATAACAATTTTATTTATCTATATGAAGTTGTTTTCGGCAGTAAATGAGACAAATATACAGATTTGACAGCACAGAGCCTAGTACATAGGTGGTGTTTTGTAAATGTTAACTCTTATAAGTGAATGGGAAGATGAAGTATTTTCTTTCTATGTGACAGTGAACTACATATCCTTAAAAGATATTTCCATAGAAATATATACATATACTCATATACCTTACAAGGTAGGTCATTTTAACCATAAGCTACTTGGTTTCCCCCCTCAGTGAAATGAGTGTATTCTTCATTTTAATTTCCTAAAACATCTAGTGTGATGCATGTGATCTTGCCTGCATTTTTATCTGGGCTGCCAGATTAATTTAAATGAGACCTGACAGCTAGTAGTTTTCCTTTGTGCTCATGGACATCTTAAACATTTGTAAGGCCAGGGGGAAAAAAAAAAACCTTAGCCACCTGTGTTTTCATTTTCATCTTTGATTATTTTATTATTATCAGTCTCATCATCATTGTCATCAACAGCAAACATTGATTTGTCATTTGCCATGTAAAAGATAATATATTAGAGCATTCAGGGACATTTAATAACTTGAAATTTCAGTCTTTAAGAAGCTTACTCTCTCCTTAAAGAGAATGTGTGTGTGTGTGTGTGTGTGTGTGTGTGCGCGCATGTGTGTGTGCATTTTTTGAGACACTTGCACTCTGTCACCCAGGCTGGAGTGCAATGGTGTGATCACTGCTCATGGCAGCCTCAACCTCCCAGGCCAAAGCAACTGCTCTACCTTAGCATCCTGAGTAGTCAGGACCACAGGCATGTGCCACCACACCCAGCTATTTAAAAAAATTTTTTTGTGGAGTCTCCTGATGTTACCCAGGCTGGTCTCAAACTCATGGGCTCAAGTAATCCTCCCATTTTGGCCTCCCAAAGTGCTGGCATACATTTATATAATTTAAAATATAACAATATAATATTATAATAATAATTTAAGATGGAATGATACAGATCTATGAATAGCAAGATTAAAACTGATGAATATGGTTCTTGTGGGACAAGAGGACAGGCAGAAGGAAAATAAACTGAGCTGAGGTTTTAATGAAGTAGAATTGTGGTCTGGGAAAGTAGAGAAGAGGCTATGGGAGAACAGCCGTCAACAATGAGGGGCTTCAATCAGTTAGGAGGGGCACATATGAAGTGTACATATGGAGGTCTGTGGAGGACAGTGGTGGGAGATAAGAGATAAGAAGCAGAGTTGGACATCTCTCCAGGTGAAATGATTCTGAAGAATTTTGAACAGGAATCAGAACCAAGAAATTTCTCGTACCTGTTGTTGAAAGAGACTTTCTAATTAAATCAAGTTTGATCTCTAAGCAGTTAGGATTCTGAGATGAGTGTCGGTTTGATGGGAGTTTATTTCTTCATGCCATTTAAAAACAAAATTTAAATTCTACATCTTTTACGTTCTATGTCAAAAAGTTGGAAAATCAAGGTGTATGATTGGGAATAAGAGGATGGATGGGATTATAGGTGAACAGCTTTTCAATTTAGAGTTGGCATAAGATTTGGAATGTCACTTCTGGAGTAAGATTTTTTGACAATAAAGGATCAACTGTGTCTACTTTTCACTTTTAAAGTGTTTGTGTCTTAGAGGAAACTTTACAATTCTGTATGGCTATTTTGGCTCAATTGTTTATATATTCTACCAATTGGCCTAATTTGTTTAAAACCTTTGGAATATGGGATACCAGAACATCCCAGAAATTGATCCTCTCATCATGCAAGAGCATCTTTAAACTTCTAGAACCCACATAGCCAAGACAATCCTAAGCAAAAAGAACAAAGCTGGAGGCATCATGCTACCTGACTTCAAACTATACTACAAGGCTACAGTAATCAAAATAGCCTGATACAGGTACCAAAACAGAGATATAGACCAATGGAACAGAACAGAGGCCTCGGAGGCAACATAACACATCTACAACCATCTGATCTTTGACAAACCTGACAAAAACAAGCAATGGGGAATGGATTCCCTGTTTAATAAATGGTGTTGGGAAAACTGGCTAGTCATGTGCAGAAAGCAGAAACTGGACCTCTTCCTGAAACCTTACACTAAAATTAACTCCAGATGAATTAAAGACAAACATATGACCTAACATCATAAAAACCCTAGAAGAAAACCTAGGCGAAATCATTTAGGACATAGGCATAGGCAACGTCTTCATGACTAAAACACCGAAAGTATTGGCAACAAAAGCCAAAATAGACAAATGGGATGTAATTAAACTCCAGAGCTTCTGCACAGCAAAAGAAACAATCATTAGAGTGAACCAGCAACCAAAAGAATGGGAAAAAATGTTTGCAATCTACCCATCTGACAAAGGGCTAATAGCCAGAATCTACAAAGAACTAAAACATATTTACAAGAAAAAAACAAACACATCCATTCAAAAGGGGACAAAGGACATGAACAGACACTTTTCAAAAGAAGACATATATGAGGCCAATAAACATGAAAAAATGCTCATCATCACTGGTCATTAGAGAAATGCAAATCAAAACCACATTGAGATACCACCTCACGCCAGTTAGAATGGTGATCATTAAAAAATCTGGAGACAACAGAGTCTAGAGAGGATGTGGAGAAATAGGAACACTTTTAGACTGTTGGTGGGAGTGTAAATTAGTTCAACCATTGTGGAAGACAGTGTGTCGATTCCTTAGGGATCTAGGAACAGAAATTCCATTTGACCCAGCAATCCCATTACTGGGTATATACCCAAAGGTTTATAAATCATTCTATCATAAAGACACATGCACACGTATGTTCATAGTGGCACTGTTTACAATAGCAAAGACCTGGAACCAACCCAAACACCCATCAATGATAGACTGGACGGGGAAAGTGTGGCACATATACACCATGGAATACTATGCAGCCATAAAAAACGACGAGTTTGTATTCTTTGTAGGGACATGGATGAACCTGGAAATCATCATTCTCAGCAAACTGACACAAGAATAGAAAATCAAACACCACATGTTCTTACTCATGGGCGGGTGTTGAACAGTGAGAACACATGGACACAGGGAGGGGAGCATCACACACTGGGGATTGGTGGAGAGAGGTAGGGGAGGGACAGTGGGGGTTAGGGAGGTTGGGGAGAAATAACCTGGGGAGAAATGCCAGCAATAGGTGACAGGGGGATGGAGACAGCAACCCACCTTGCCATGTATGTACCTATGCCACAATTCTACATGATCTGCACATGTACCCCAGAACCTAAGGTACAATTTAAAAAAAGTTATTCCTGACCCCCACAATACTCATGTTACTATGATACATACAAGAACATAGATAGGACAAGTCTGGAGATATCCTTATTTGTCAATAGGAACTTGGAGCAAGAGAGAAAATACCGTGAAAACACGCCTGTCTCCAGGCTCATGCCAGTAGGAAAGAAGTCGGTAAACCATGGCTGTTCTATCAAATGTCTCCGATGATGATAGAAATGGGTCTATTATATTTCCCATTTCCCATTTTCCTGGCCATTGCCCATTTTCTTAGCAGAGATAAATGGATTTTCTCAAAGAACTCTGACTGACTACATGGGTGGCCCATTTAACTGGTAAAAGGAATCCCAGTCATGGACATATTCAGTTTGTAAATTACACACACATACACATACACATAAAGACATATCACTTTTATTTTGGTCTGGCCTAGTACAAATATTGTGTATGCCCTTGGTGTCCCTCTCTATTCATTGCAAATGTAGCTATCATTTATATACACATTCATTAATTTTCTTATTCTACATATAGTAATACTGCTCTTTCTGACTCTGAACAAATAGCACAACTCATTTAAATAAGAATCTTTGCAAGCTAACTAGTACAAAAATAGCAATGAAAAAAGTGTATCCATCACACTTTTGAAGAGCATTTCATTAATAGATGGATCAGAACATACTTCTTGTTGTACATCATTTAATTGTTATATATTTAAAATGAGACATATATCTAATATTCTCTTCAAGCTTTCATATGCCTCAAATTTATTATGTCAGTTGTTAGTGGCAATGACATCACAAGATGAATTTGAAGCAATGATTGCTTTAACATTTAAAAAGCTTAGAGTGTGCCGATTATTCAGGCTGCTAAGTGAAAGTACAAATGTCAGTTTAGCTATCTATAATCTCATACTGTTTAAAGGTTCATGAATTACACATGCAGTGGATAGAAATGGAGGAACTGAATTTGACTAAAAGACCTTTTTCACAAAAAAATTTGCTGAAACGATTTCTTCTAATGTATTTTAGTGATTAATCAATTTGATTTAAAATGTTAGAATTATTTAAGGTCTGTACTTTGAATTTACTGTGAACTCAAAGCATGTTTATATTTATTGCATCAACTAAGTAAACAGCTTATGCTTAATGCTTTTAAAATGTTCTCCAGTAAAATTTAGGTCAGTACTTACTTGTTAGCTATCAGCCCTGAAGATACATTGACATATTTGATTAACAGTGTGCTTCTCCCACACTACTTTGTGTGATTTCTGCAATTTTGTGTCATTGGCAAAAATTCAGCATCAGCTGCTGTCATACACTTAAAGATGTTTTACTTGCGTTAATTTTTCAATATTTATACTTTAAACATCATGTTTGTCTTTTTTAAAGAATAAATAATTCTACCATTTAGATATTTTTTGGAACATAAAAATAGAGATACTCAGGATGCATTGATTTCCTACTAACACAAAGTGCTGATAAACCTGGTTTCAAATATAGTGAAGACTAATAATTATTGAAAATTAAGATTATTTGAAGTTTTAACCACTATTTGACCCCATTAAATGTGGTATATTACTATTACTATATAGGTGTATTAATGGAACTAAAATACTACGTTGTCTGGAAAAAATATTTTACTTCCCTTCTCCAGCAAGCAATTCTTGGTTTTGATCCAAATTATTACTGGTAAATATTAATGGATAAGTGCTATAATGGACACCAAGAAAAATCGGGGGAGATAACTCAGCCAGAGATATTAGGAGGAGAAATTGTTTGATTATATGATGTCAACCACCAAATCTCACTTCTCTGTACTGAAGAAGATGCTTCCTGCTTATAAATGTTTCCACCTACTTAGGAAAGAAAAGAGGAAAAGAAAATGACAAATGTCAATCCCAAACATTGAAATCCTCTCTCTCTCTCTCTCTCCCTTTTTCTAGCTATGTCACATAAAATAATATATGAATATATAAATAATTGTACCAGTTCTGGCATTGAAAAATACGGATATGGCTACATTTATCCGGCAAGCAAAATATCCTGCTGGATACTGGACATTTGGTTTAAGACAGAAGGTTATAGAACCACAGGCTGATAAATGGGAATTACAAGACTGATTTCACCCAGTTAAAAATTGAGGCCACTGGACACCCCTGGCTTAGCTGAACAGTCCCCCTTAGGGTGAACAGTGTCAGTCTAAACTGACCGGGCATTTCACCATTGGTATTGAATGAAGAGGCCAGTGAAAAATTTTCATAGGATTTTTTCACCTTTGAAAGATTTTGAAAAGGTAGATGAATCAGTAAGCAATTAACTGGATTCATTTGTATCTTAGTAAAGGAAAAGGACATAGGATTCAAGGATTTTGCCTCATGTTTGGAATTGTATCTATTGTCTGTGTTTTTAAATGGCTCACCTTGATCGCTTGGAGTTACTTGAGTCAGAGCATCCTTAATCTTCACCCAGATATCTTCCATGTAGTCCCATGTCATTCAAAAGTCTTCAGCGTATTTTCTCTTGGAGGTCATTTTATACTTGGCATGTTAAAATCAGAACTCCTTATATTTCCACTTTAAGTGAATCTCCTTCTCAGTGTGTCCTTCCTGTGATTGGTGTTACTAGTTTTTTAAGTCAGAGAAGTGATACCAGTAAATTTTATTATTTCCCACTCTATCCCATCTTTTCAGTCTGCCGTCAACCCAGCATTCTGCTGTCATTTACCTTGCCTTGGTTTCAATATTTTAAATTTATTTTTTTAACTGACCATCTTCTTCCAGGTGATCCAGCCACCACTAGTTTTAAAACTGCTGCCTTCTAACTAACATATCTAAAATATGTTCATGTTCAGAAATTGTAATAACATTTAAATTATCTCTAAATTC
Organism: Sapajus apella; assembly: GCF_009761245.1. Classification (NCBI taxonomy): domain Eukaryota; kingdom Metazoa; phylum Chordata; class Mammalia; order Primates; family Cebidae; genus Sapajus; species Sapajus apella. The sequence goes on along the minus strand of NW_022436941.1, from coordinate 87,071,869 downwards.
ACCTATGTCTAGTTTTCAAAGATCTCTTCATTTTGGCTTCCCTTGTTTTAGATTAGTCGCTTTTGGTTTCAACCAGGTTAATTCCTTCCTGAGTTTTGCATATACAACTTTAATTTCAGATTGGAATTTAGATCTAATACTCAGAATAACATATATGCTTTCTCAGTCTATCCAAAACCTACCTCTTTTTTTTTTTAAGCCTTTTCATGCCTCCCAAAATCACTTTTGATGTTACTTAGTTCAGTCCTTTTCAATGCATGACTATGCATTTATCTTTGACAATTATTCTTCCCATTTCAAGCCTTTGGGAGTATACAGGATCATAGCTATATTTTCTTAGTCTCCTCTATATTTCTTTTTGTAATCTGATTTCCTTTTCCTTCCTGAGGTCAATTCAGTTACAGTACTCACCACTGGGACTCAAGGGCATTTTTTTCTTAATTTTTTTTTTTGAGATGGAGTTTTGCTCTGTTGCCCAGTCTGAAGTTCAGTGGTGCGATCTTGGCTCACTGCAGCCTCTGCCTCCTGGGTTCCAGCAATTCTCCTTTCTAAGCCTCCCAGGTAGCTGGAACTACAGGCACACGCCACCACGCTCAGCTAATTTTGTATTTTTAGTAGAGATGGGGTTTCACCATGTTGGCCAGGCTGGTCTGGAACTCCTGACCTCAGGTGATCTGCCCACCTCGGCCTCCCAAAGTGCTGGGATTACAGGTGTGAGCCACTGCACCCAACCAAAATTTTTTAAATTAACAAAATAATAATTATGTATATTTATAGGGCACAATGTGACATTTTCCTATAAGGTTCCAAGTGGGATGATTAAGTGAAACTAATTAACATATGCAGCATATATACACAAAACAATACTATTTAGCTTTACTAAAGAAGGAAATTCAGTCATTTGCAACAACATGAATGTCCCTGGATGACTTTATGCTAAGTGAAATAAGCCAGGAACAGGAAGACAAATGTTGCATGATGTCACTTATATGTGGGACCTAAAAAGTCAAACTCACAGAAGTAGTGGCAGTTACTAGAAGCTGGGAGAAGAAGGCAATAAAAGGTAGTAATAGGGGATGATCAAAGGGTGTAAAGTTTCAGTTAGACAAGGAGGAACAAGTTTTAGAGATCTATTGCACAGCATGGTGACTATAGTTAATAGCAATGTTCTGTATATTTCAAAATTGCTAAAAGAATAGACTTTAAATGTTCTCAATACTACTTTCTGACCTTGGGTCTCACCAACTTTAAAAAGCTTTTCCTGGTAAACCTAATCAAGAGCTCTACTTTCTGGAAATCGACAACACTATTTTGTGTGGGAATTCAGTATGATAAGTTTCAGCCCTCTACAATAATTCCCCGGATTCTTTCAATAAGATCTAAATTTCCTAGATATAGGAGAAATTTTGGTTTTCCTAGCTCTTTCCTGATTTCCTCAGGCAATTAAGCAATATGTATGTGATTGAACTGAACTGAAAAACTGGTAGAGGGATAGGAATGATGTAATATGGAGTAAGACCGTAGATGTTGAGTTGACAGAACAGCTGAGTCAGAAGAGGACTTCAGCAGTTTGCTCTGAAGACTCGGCAGCTTGTGGAATGGGGCAGATAAATGAGCACCATTTGATTTCACTAGCATTAGAACAGATCAGTGAGTCTCAAATGTGGTTGCACTTTTCTACCATCTGAGAGCTTTAGCAAAGTATTATTACTTGTTAAACTCACTCCCCACCCCCTGCACAACCGCTCTCATTCTTATTTTGGTTTAATTGATCTGGGATAGAGCACTGCATATTTTTAAAAAGGTTTTGTAGGTAATTCTAAGGTACACAGAGAGCTAAGAACCACTGATACGGGACTTGGTTACTCAATATGTGATCCCAGAATAGATAGATAGCATAGGCATCACCTGGGAGATTAAATCCCCCCCCCCAACCCCATCCCTAAACTTTCTGAATCAGAGTCTCTATTTTAAACAGGATTTCCAGGTGATTTATATACACATTGAAGTTTGAGAAGCACTGTTTTATGGGATCTATAAGGATTTTATCCTAAGGGACCTCTGTGACAAGCTAAGAGTCTAGTTTGGTATTACTTTGGGCAGATTCCCTACACCAGGATTAGACATGGCCCATCAAACCCTGATGGCTGCTGGCATGCTGAATGGGTCCAAGAGAGGCAGAGGGTGGGAGAAAGAAACTGCGGCCAACAGGAAGGCACAGCTCACCCATACCAGGCAATTACTCCAATTAGCCCTGGGTCCCTGTATTTTTTTCAGGATCAATTTGATGTACTGTGACTCAGCGCCTCTGCCTCCTTCTTGTCTTCTGACAATTTCACCCTCCCCCAAGAAAATCTATTTCTTTGTTGATCATCCTCAGTTTTAAAGCTACTTATCCAAAGCTTCTTATGGGGCGTATTAATGCTAATGGATTTAGTGCTAACCACACCAGTCAAGATGGCAACCACATCCATGAAAGGATATTCCTGTTTCCTGCCTCTTTCATGCTGGGGAAGTAATCAATAGGAAATTTGGAAAGGATATGAGTGTCAGGGAAAGAGGACATAAACTCCTGATGTTGACAAGGACTCTCTGTCTTTCAGTAACTAACTCAAAGTTTCCTTTTAAACTTTGAAAATGTGAAACGCTACCTCTGAGTGAGGAGATCCATCCCGGTTTAATTCCAAAGTCACTTGGAGCAGAATGGTCTAGAGCTGCACTGTCCAAACTTAAGCCTCCAGCCACAGGTGGCTCCTGAGCATTTAGAATATGGTTAGCCCCAAATTATGTGCTGCATGAGTGAAATAAACACTGTATTTGGAAGACAGTATTAAAACAGAATACAAAATACCTGAGTAATAATTTTATGTTGATTACCTATTAAAACCATAGTATTTGGATATATTGGACTAAATACAAATATGACTAATATTAATTTCACCTGTTACTTTTTATGTTTTAAATGGAACAATAGAAAATTTAAAATTACATATGTGCCTTGCATTATATTTCTATTAGACACACCAATCTAAAATAACTGAGCTGTCCTTCCAGGCAGTAAAACATCTAGGTTGGTGTTCACACTTGCTCTGATTTAATTATAATGCAAATTTACAATGAAGTAGTGGGTCTCATAGACTTAAGCTATGGTTTTTAGGAAGCAGCTATGTCTCGTGTAGCAAGGGCAGTGGCAGGAAATGGCAGAAACTTCAAATCACAAATAGTTTAGTTTGAATGTATTTTTTTTTCCTTTGACAACAGCCTGTCCAGAAAATTTACAAGCCTTCATAAACAGTCTTAGGGTGATTCTCACTAGTTCAGAGAAAATTTTGAAGATGGTTTGCTAAAATGATGGCATTTAGTGTTTAAGAGCACACACAGGAGAGAAGTTCTATCTAAATAGCAAATATTTATGCCTCATGACGAAAGAATTTCATATTTTATAGAGGAGATGGAAAACAGGAAATCATGAAGATATTCAGCCTATTAGCCTAGTATCTCCAAAAAAAGAGGTAGGTCAATGTCAAGAATATGGCACACTGTGGAAGTTGTGCTTGCATGAACTTGACGGACTGAATGCTCCACGTCTGCATCCAGTTTGTTTTTAACATATCGACACTTTCAGATTAGCCCTCAACATCATCTCATGTTTTCTTTTCTCTTTCTACATTGTTGTGAGTATTAGCTATGTTCCTTCTTGGGCTTAGGTGGGCCAACCCCCAGGCTAACCTTGTGTCAGATTGCACTACTTAGGAAAGATGAATTGCCAATACTCGCAACAAATATGGTTATATTTAGTCTTTCTTGAGGGAAGAATGTGATGATGAAATTGGACTCATATTAATCTCTGGATGCCAAATATTAAATTCTTAGAATATCACAGGTTGGTCATTGATTTAGCTGTGCATCAAGTGTAATATTTTTTCATGGTATCAATATCTTTCAATATCTATAACAGCTTTTTCTTTGACATTTAAAAAGAACTATTTAAAAACACAATGTAACCTACCAATATGTGGTAAAGAAATGACACAATATGAACAGAGATCAATTATTATCAGTCTTCACTTAGAAGTTATGATGCTAAAACACATCAATTTTAAATGAAAAAATAAAAAAAGAAGACATCTCACAAACCAAAGGAGATTTGATAGAGTATAATAGCATTAATGGCAAAAATGAGCAAATGTACTATCAAAGTCCATGAGAAACAACATATTCTTATAACCCATTGAGAGGTGGGTAGAGACAGACCGTGATTTAGACATTGGTCATTTTTTTTTTCAAACATTGAGAGCAAAACCTCATAAGTTGTAACTAGAATTTTTAAAAAAGATAAAAAATATCAATATTCATTACAAATTGTAAGGGTAAGTACTTGTTCATGAAAAATCTTGCTTTGTCTGTGTGTGTGTATATGTGTGGGAGGTGCGTGCATGTGTGTGAGTACTGGATCATCATGTGAAGTATTTCTTTATTATGAGTGGTCAAAATTATTCGAAGAACATTACAAAATACATTTTAATGGACAACAGTCCTAGGAAAATTAAGTATTCCCCAAAGCTGCAGAACTGATTTTATGTTTATGTTTATTATTTTTTTTAGTTTTTAATTTTTGTGGGCTTATAGTAGGTGTATATATTTATGGGACACGTGAGATATTTTGACACAGGCGTGCAATGTATACTAATCACATCATGGAAAGGGCTATCCATTTCCTCAAGCATTTATCCTTTGTGTTACAATCCAATTATGCTCTTTTAGTTATTTTTAAATGTACAATTATTATTGACTATAGCACCTATACTATCAACAGAATTGATTTTAATTAACGAAACTGGCATAGAAATTTAATGACCCTCTATAAACTTCCCCACACTAGGCTGCTATTTCATTTTGGTCTCAAAGATCCTACATTTGAATATAGAGAGAAGATTCTGCTTCAATTTTTATAAAGATTGAAAAGCTTATTATGTTATAGATCCTTTTGTACACAACTTTGTAGTCTATACAAATAAGGTGAAAGTATACTGATACAAAGCTTTCTTCTAGTCCTATGTTGGGTTTAAGTAACAGCAATGGTTTTCATATTTAAGAAAAGGGTGGATGCCGTTTTTCTCTTTTCTGACCTAATTCTAGGTGATAAATACAAGTGATTAGACCATGATTACTAGACAGTAAATTTGGTGAGCTATCTTGAAGGTGTTTTTTGCTTTTCTTCAGCTCCTTGGGGGTTTCTGATCCAATAGAGAGCACAATCATGAATTTTAACCAACTGCTGAAGAGTTCATTGAATAGATTTGGGTATAGGATTCAATATGGTTGTTGTGTGAACAGAAAAAAGTCCGAGTGGAAGTACTTAAAGAGATTAAGCCATTTTAAGCTATTGTAAACTATTGTAAACCGCCATTAGTCATTGTAAAAAGCTAAATGCAAAGGAAAGACGATGTGTAACCATAAAAATGTATGTTCCAAATGGAAAAATAGTTGAGCATGTGTCTCCAAAAATGGGGATGTAAGATATTCATTAACTTTTAAACACATTACAATATTTTTATGCATCTTTAAGATCATTAGCATCCCCTTTAGGTATATATTAAGGTATACATTTAGGTATATATTAAGAATGCAGTATCATAATACTTTATAATGTCTCCAGAGATGAAATTTAGGTTGAGACAATGTGAAGAACTTTGGACAAATCTTACTACAGGATGCATTCTCTTCTTTTCACCAACCTATCCTGAGACCTGAATCTTAATACGATATGCACAAAATGAACCCTCGTATTTCAAGTAACCCTGGCAATTCGCTTGTTTCCTTTCAGTAATAAGCATGAATACATGCACCTCTTTCTAGGAAAAGTACCCTCTTACCCCTTAATTCTATAGTATCTTAGGGTTGACTTAGGTCCCTTTTCCAAAGAATGTATGAACTGCTTCTATACATGTATAGATGCAAACACATAGAACTTAGATAATTATATTAGAATATTTATAGAATTATTTTTAAATTACTGATGGAATGAATATTTTTAAGTATAGCTGTATTAACCTCACCAGTATTTTTATTGACATCTTAATTGTTGCAAAAACATGTATTTCCATATAATTATCATTAACCTACAAACAATAACCTTCTGCATGTTTAAAGTGGTTGCAGAGCTTGTTATTATAGACTGCTTTCAGTGCTGTTCATTTAGTATGCTGTGTTTTTAACACAAATGTAATCCACTCTGCATTTTCCATTTAAAATGCATAAGGCAAAGTGCATCATAACAGGATGTAACTATGTATTAATCAAATTAGCACAACACTTCAAAGGCTTGGGCTTTTTGCTGGGCTACTGTTAGATCACAATTCATGAAGGAAAGAAGCAGCATAATGAAAGGCTTGGCAAGGGAGCAGTTTATTTTCTTTCTAGAAAGATATAGAGTGGGTTAATTTTCATGATGGGAAAACGTGTCGAGAAAGGGTAACAGTAAGCATTAAGCTAAAGAACACTAAGTGGAATTTAGAATACCGGGGTGGTTTTGCTCCTGATAAAACATAAATTCTATAATTATTTGATGACACAACAGAACTACAATGACCTATGGTTAAATTATTAAATCTTCATGACCCAAACAAAATCCAGTATAGTTATATTAATATTCAGAACATGGCAGATCAGATGGCTCTTTGTCATTGTGAAGCGCATGCTGTATAGCAATGGAGAATATAAAGTGTAGCATATCCAAATACAGGACTCGATGCAAACATAACATGTGCCATGTATCATGGCATAATTGTAATTGATTATTGATCTTTTGGCCAGTGTTTTATTTTACATAATCCTAAATATGTACACAAAATAGTACACAAACAAAATAAATTGCAGAGAACTTAGCTAGGACAAACGATAAAGAAGAAATTAGCCAAATAAATTGAAGTCAATTATTTTGTCGACCATTCAACTGACTGTTATCATTAGACGCCTGATGATATCATTAGACGCACTGCAAACTTCATCTTTACTGCAGCTGACAGACAACAAATGAGCAACTAATTTCCTTTTAACCTACAACTTTATTTTTCTTGGCATGGGGCTTAGAATGAGGGGGGCCCAGTGAGAAGCACTCACCCCCACTCCAGCATTTTTCTAGATGGCAGTACAAGGTTGTTTTAATGTAGGTTCCATTGTTCTTGTTCCCCTGTGTAAGACCGGGAATAATGTGGTCTTCTTGATGCAAGAGAGAAAACAATTTTCAAGACTAGAACTAGATGACAGTAATTTTTATTTCTGAGTAATTATTAAGTGTGTGCTACTGTATACAAAGAATGTCATCTTTCATAGTACATAAATCCAGATATCTGTACATGGGCAAAAGATGTGTGGTATTTAGAATAAGAAATGTAGAAGAAAGGAGAGCTGAGCTTGTTTTGGAAACTTGACAAAGGGGAGAAACAGGAGATAGGAAAGAAATGGGAGGGATAACTGAGGTGGTGTTGGGGAGAAATGATAAGGACATAAAGGCAAGAAGAGAGAAATTGGCGGGGAAGGGAGAGAAGCAGAGAGGTAAAGGAGAGACATGAATGGCTCATCCCCAGGACAAGCAGGTGAGTTTAACTGGACACCTCATCTCTGCTCTTGCCTATAAAATGATGGTCATGGTGCTTGTGGTGATGGACTAGAGAAGCTCTAAGGAGTTTATAATTCTTTTTCTTTTTCATTCACGTTCTGCTTTAATTGTTTATTAAAAATTCTTAAATTTGTAAATACAAAAACACTGTAGCTTACTACCGACACAAGAATGACAATGCACTAATGAGAAAATCAAAGTAGATGTTAAACTATTTAGAAGGAGTAGCAAGCTTAAAATTCAAAAGTTCTGTGACCTGTGGCTCTATGATTCTTTCTACAAGTACCCATCAATTTTTTCTTTTGTTTAATAAGAGAAAGGCTTTTATTATTATTATTATTATTATTATTATTATTTGAGACAGGGTCTCACTTTGCCACTCAGCCTGGACTGCAGTGGTGAGGTCAAGGCTCACTGCAGCCTTGGCCTCTTGGGTTCAACTGATCCTCCAGCCTCAGCCTCCCACAGTGCTGTGATGATGGGTGTGAGCCACTGCACCTGGTCTTTTTTTTTTTTTTTTTTTTTTTTTTTTTTTGGATAGAGATAGGATCTCCCTGTGTTGCTCAGGCTGGTATCACACTCCTGGGGTCAAGGGATCTTCCCATGTCAGCCTCCCAAAATGCTGGGATTATAGAGGTGAGGATTTTAATTTTTAAAAGGGAGGTTGCTACTTGCAGTAAACCCAGCACTGGTCTCATAAAAGAACTAAAAAATCAGGAGTGTTCACATTGCTAAATCCTACACTTTGGTTTTTTAGTTGTCCAGCTTTCTCTTTGATACAGAGTGGAATCCACATGAACCAAGGATTTTCTATTTGTACATTATTGCATTTTGAACAGATAATTATTTGGCAGTGGTGAGGAGGGGGCACTGCTGCCCTGTGTGTTGTAGGGTGTGGCAGCACCCTTGGTCTCTACACACTAAATGCCAGTGGCAATATCCTCCAGTCGTGATAACTAAATATATGTCAGACATTGCCAAATGTCCCAGCATGGCACAAACTGCCCCTGATTGAGAACCACTGATCTAAACCGAAAGTGGTTCATGCAGCCAGACACCCAAAGAACTAAGGTAAACTAAATAAAAAACGTTTTAGATTTCATAGCATATAACTCCAGTGATCCAGGTAAATTGAAAAAAATCTCCAGGTCATAAGATACATTTGTATTAGACTACATTTATTAAAAAAACAAAATAAAGCACCCAAATATAGTACAGGGAGAAAATAAATGAGTTTTAAGTAATATCTGAGTTTGAGTAATATCTGAAAGAAGAATTGCAAGTACAGTTATCACAGGTTTTACAGACAGAGGAAGAGAGAGAGTGTGTGTCTGTCTCCACTTACGTCAAAGTCCACACGATTTGACTATGACACACTTTGAAATACACCAAATGAATTTAGTAGACACATGATGCACTGTTCTGAAAACCTTCCTAGAGAGACTAAAAATTAGAGTTAGGCCAGTTTATACTTACATCAGTCACTGATTAGAATCTTGTAGCAGCAGGAGCAGCATGCCCCTCAATCGGATGAGTTTCGGGTAAGGGAAAAATAAAATATTCTGTGCTGACCTTATTGAAGTCAGTTTTTCTTCATAGCTTTACTGGAGTCAGAGGATTTAAATGACAGGACTGTGACACCAAAGGCTAAGTCTGGTGATCATTTTGATGAAGAATCTGTTTTTTAGACACTCAGATACTTAAGGGAGGCATATTCCATAGGACAGGTAAGTGAGTGCCGGGACATGGAGATTTTCTCTGTGGTCATTTTCAAAGTCCAGTGTGCATCAGAATCACCTGGAGGAGGCTTTCTTAGAGTAAAGCTCACTGGGCTCCAACCCAGGGCTTCTGATTCATAGATTTGGGGTGAGACCTGAAAATGTGCATTTCTAACAAATTCCCAAGTGATGCTGCTGATGCTGCGGTCTAGGTCCACATGCTGGGTGTATCTACCTCAGTGTTTTCATGAATTAACTCTACACCAAGCCATTATTTCTTTCAGCTAATTATTTTTATTGCTCTGGTTTTAGGCATTGTGACTTTCTCACATGTGCTTATGTGTTGCCTCTGAATATGTCACTCATTTTTTCATGGTAAAAACCTTGTCTCCTCCTATAGAATGTTTGCTTTGCCTTTCACTTATCACATAGTGCTGAGTGCACAATAGATTCCTGATAAATGACTCCTGAATATAGAATGAATGAAGACAATGTAAAGTGTAAACTATGGTATATTTTATCCTTTTGATTTTTCTTCATCAAAAGTAGCTATGTTTTAGCTTGTCCTAATACCAACTCCATTTTCTTCCCACTTTAAATCTTTTTTTTTTTCTGCATATAGACCTCATTTAGGAAGAAGAGGAACACATATTATGGCTTACATACTTCAACATGAAAAGCATATAAAAGGACTTTATAGCCATACTTCTATTTTCATTATCTAAGTGTATTAGTAAAAGCAAACCTATTTCATCTTCCTTTTGAGAAGCCAAAAACATCTGGAATTTATGTTACGAGAAACAGCTTTGACAGACTTTATTTGACATGCACATCAACTGCTGAGAAAAAAAAGATCACTAGACGAAATGTTAAACTAAGTTATGACGCTGTCCTGCCAACAGAAGATTGAGGTTGGTTGGTTGGCTGTATCTTGAAGATGCATTAAAATATGAAGGCACAAAATGGACAGCTGTTTCAGAGAGATCAACCCCACATTATCCTAACTGATAAATAAATGTGCAATATAATATATAATTCCAGTGTGGGGCTCCAGATCTGAGATAATTCTTAAGAGCAGGGCTCAAGTGATTTGTCATCAGGCCCTTAGAAGGAATGCTTTGTGTTACATTGCTGCACACTCTGCTTTTATTTAATGGGAGCTATATCATTTTTATTTGATTTCTTATTTATATTTCAGAATTCTTGAAAGGTTATTCTACTATCAAAGTGAAACTATGTATATACTGCCAAGCCATTTGAGCTCATATATGTATAAATAAGAGATTTCCCCTGCCCCCGGCTCCTCGATGTTCACTGAGATGTTCCACCTTTCATACTGTGATCTGTAAGAGGGAATGGACATCATATATCTGTCCTTTTCCCCCTTCACTCCAGAACACATCTCCAGATGTCCTCTGAAACTGTAGAAAGGAGAAAACCTTTTTCCTTTCCTATGTTCCTCTTATTTCTGCATAAGATGGCATGTATACATATATACACACACATTTACACATATATATATGCATACATATACATTTGAATTGCAAATTAGGAAACATAAAATAATATTGGAGATAAAGATTGTCCCAGAAAATGCAGGATACAATGCTATTGCAAGTGTTTGATTTGGATACATGGGTTTTCTAAGAAGTGTATGCTGGTAGCATCATGGCTGCTTGCAAGGAAGGGCCAGAGGTGTTTGTGCTCAAGCTTCCTTATTTTCTCTTCGGCATCTGTTCATTTTCTTTCCTGGTCAGATTTCAACATTACTTTCCAGAAAGACCATGGTGCCTCAAGGGAGACACAGTAAAGGGATCCCAAAGCAATGACACAAATGTCTGGTTGTGCTGTGGGCCAAGGATCTGATGGCACATTGCCCTCTCCTCTTCAAATAAGTCTGCAAAGAGCTGTTCTCCATTTTTGTGTATGTATGACCTCTTCAAAGTCACTGGAGAGAGTTAGGTCAGAAGATCTTAAAGACTTATAAAAAATTAAGAAAAGCCAACACAGGATTACAAAGATTAAAGTATGTAGTAAATATTTACATTTAATACTACTTTTAATCAACCAAATAGAGGGCAACATAATCAGGCAACTCAACAAATAACAAATTAAATAAAATATATTAAATTATAATATGTGTTGGGTTGTATGTTCTAGTAATGGCATGCACATTTAGAGTGATATGAAGAACATCAACTTTTTTTCAATCTTAGCAGCTTGTCTCTGTTGTAATCTCATGTGAAAATAACATTTCAAATTTAAATCTGAGGCTTTTCTTGTCACCTTGAACAGGTGTTGTATGAAAGATATTCTCCAATCCCCTTTGAATAATTAGGCTCATTATTTCACAGGCTTATAGCATCCAATAAAGATGCTGTACATCAAGCTTGTCCAACCTATGGCCAGTGAGCCACATGCACCCAACAGCTTTGGATGGTGTCCAGTACAAATCTGTAAACATATTTAAAACATTTGATTTTTTCCTGATTTTTTTTTAGCTTATCAGCTCTCATTAGTGTTAGCGTATTTTACATGCAGCCCAATACAATTATTCTTCTTCCAATGTGGCCCAAGGAAGCCAAAATGTTGGATATCTCTGCTTAACATGAAAGAAACCAAGAACTTAAAAAAATCTAGACTTCACTTTTTATCTAGTAATTAAACTAAAGTTATACTTTGGGATATATATATATATATATATGTTTTACTACTGGTTAACAAACAAAATTCTGGTGCTTAGGCCATAGTACCTATTTATCAATGTAGTTAAACACCAGTGAATTTTATGTCCAAGGTTCTGGTCAAATGTTAGTTGCATCCAACTAGAATACTTTATTGGAGAAACTTTAGTGGCTCAACCCATTAAACTCTAAATAGAGGAATTTCATCTTTCAATATGATTATCATGGTCAAATGAGCTCTCTTGATTTTTTTTTAAATAAAAGGAATTCTTACTACCTTTTCTATTTTAATACTTCATTTCTGAAGAATGTTCAGAATGGTCACACAACTAAAGATCAAATAAATGACCCCTTTTCCATTTTTAGCTAAAGAAACATATTGTTGACAATAACTTGAAAGGAATTTCTTTTTGTTACGCACCAAGCCAAAAGAGGAGCCATCCATCAATTTTCTTAGGTGAGGCCCACACCAGTGAATGTGCTTCATAAAACATTTGGAGAGTGGACCTCAGTATATTCTCACTGAAATGCAGCTTCTCATATATAATGTTCTCTGCTCCAAGTCAAGAAGTAATATAGCTGTAAAAAAGGATGAGCTCATGTTCTTTGCAGGAATATGGATGAAGTTGGAAACCATCATTCTCAGCAAACTAACACAAGAAAGAAAACCGAACACTGCATCTTCTCACTCGTAAGTGGGAGTTGAACAACGAGAACAGACTCAGGTAGGGGAACATCACACACCGGGGTCTGTCAGGATTGAGGGTCTGGGAAAGTGATAGCATTAGGAGAAATACCTAATGTAGATGATGGGTTGATGGGTGCAGCAAAGCACCATGGCACGTGTATACCTATATAACAAACCTTCACTTTCTGCACATGTACCCCAGAACTTAAAGTATAATAGTAATAATGAAGAAGTAATACAAACATGTATACTTCTATGACTTTGCCTTTTCAGGGTTTTGGAAATGATTATCTTGAATAAGGTGTTATGCTTCGATTTTAGATTGTATATAATACTCTATGAATATATCAGCTTAATATATATACCTACTATATACCTACAAAAATTAAAAATTAAAACAGAAGAAGAAAAGAGCTAAGAACATCATAGAGATTTTGTTGCCAAGTCATTTCATGAGAGTAACCATGTCTGGTTAGGCCATGTTTCACATTGTAGTTAGGATTATATTAACACAGCAGAGTTTTTATGCTCATTTTCAGTTTGTACATCCTAATTATTCCTAATTTCTCGGTCTCAAACCTTTCTAGTTACCTCTCTGAACAAGGTATGTATACAGTTATTTTCATGTGGAGGCCAGTTCTAGCAATTCCAGCCTACTTTTGATAGCTTTCTCATATTCATTCTTCCAAATTTTCCTTAACTAGATGCTCCGTTCACTAACCTAAGGAGTATAGCTAAGAAATGTTTCTCTACGCACACTGTTCGCCAAATATTTATGGTTTCAAACTCAAGTTCTCTACAACGTTCTCATTTTCTTTTGCTTCCTACTGACTGTCTTTTGAAATGTCGACTTCAACTGCTTCCAATTTTACCTTTCCTATGGGAACATTAGAGGTCTAATCTGGAGACATGAATATCATTTATTTTTCCCTGCCCAATGACTCTTCTACCATCACCCTTGGTAACAATCAATCAGTTTCCCTTTAAGCAATCACCCTTCTTTACATCAATCATCTAGGTGGGGTTAATTTTATCCCTTGCTCCAGTAATAAACATGTGCCCAACCTTAACCAATGAAAATTGTGACCTGGGACTTCAGCGGCAACAACTGGGAAAGAAATGTGCTCTTTGTTTTTCTCTTGCTTTTTAAAAAACTTCAATCATGAAATGGCATTTATTAGACAAAATTTTGATTGACAAGTAAATAAAACCATGCCATAGAAGTTTGAAGCCCACAAAAATACCCAGTCTACTTCACAAAAACTCCCACAAAATTGCAAAAGAGACAATCCACAAAAGAGGGACTAGCCATTGTGCCTTATTCTATTTAATGTGCATTCTATAAGGCAGAATTCTGCTCCCAGATACTCCCATCTTCACACTCCACAAGGTATAAAATCCTCTCATGGTATAGTTTCACATGGCCTGACCAACCTTATCACACAGCGCTTACAATACGACCTCTTTGTAGGCAGGTGGGTACAGGCACATACACAGTATTTCATTGAGGAAGTGTCCTTGAATTATTAAGACCCTTTAAGGTGGTCAGAACAGCTGAAAGGGATTAGAAACCAAAAATGCCAATGCAATGAGTAAGTAAAGAGAGAAAGTCAGTTGCACATTTAGAAGGGGGAAAGGGACAACAAAGCTATGTGCCTGTTTTTCTGGAAGCAAAATTGAGGCTAAAAATAGACAGCCCAAGAAGGTGATGAATACTTGTTTAGAACTGGCTTTTAGTCTTCATCCATTTTCGGAAGTGACTCTTATCCCATATTATCGCAGTTCCTTGGGGATTCTAAAATTGTGAACATTTATAGATTTGCTCCTGGGTGAAAGAAAAACTATTTCTGCTAAGGTGACTTAGCTTGTAAGAGGTATGCCTGAAGGTGCTGAGGGCCACAACCCGGAAGGGTCTGCCCAAGAATGAAGCTAATGCCAAGGGAAGCAGAGTTAATGTGACTGACTCTTTAATTCTATTAGCCAAAACATATCTCTCTTTCCTCTCTCTCTCCCTATATTATTTTTGAGTACCTACTATGGACCCACAAGTGTAGAAGGAAGTGGGATGCAATACAAAGAAGTGCATCACAAGTTAGTTTCATAGATGACACCAATGCCCATGATGCAGAAACCAGCAAACAGAATATATTTAAATCTTAAGTGCAAAGCCCCAGATGATAAATATAAAGTCTGAAGATGGCAGAGACCATCATGGTGATGTTAGCTAAAAGAACCTTTGGACAACAGGTGTTAATTAAACTGAAATTTTAAGAAAACACAGAATTTCAATAGTTGTAGAGAAGCTAAATTTCCCGAGCTGGATGCTGAGGAGTTCTTCCACCTAAAAAGAGATTGTGTTGAAAGTGCTATGTGATAAAGTTAGTTAGGTCATGTGAAACTAGACTATAAAAAAGTCTTTAAGATAAGTAGGGGATTTTATACCTTATGGAGTTTGAAGAAGGGAGCAATTCTAATTTAGTAAGCAAGGAATGATATGGCGACAGCAGTGATTTAAGATTGCTGAATCCTCAAAGCTGATCTGCATTAAACTGCCTTAAGTATTTGATAAAAATACAGATTTCTTCTACTGCTTCAGATCTGTTGAATCAGAATCACTGGGTGGGGCAATGAATAATCTTTATTTTCAACAAGTACCTGTGGAGATTTAAATATCAAGCCAGATTTAGTGGTTTACAAATTGAGCAAGGATTAACTTCACAATCATAGTGACATCTAGGCTTCCCCTAATGTTTTTCATACTGTAATTTCATTTACTCTCTCTATCATGAAATCACTCATCTGCCTCCTCTTCATCTTAACTTACAATCTAAGATGCACTATTAAAAACAATGAAAGCTCCCTACCCTCTATATGACTCAGTTTTCTCATTTGCAAAATGGGCTTAATTATGCTAATTGAAATTTCCTGGTACTTAATGGGGCTAATAATTATTGTCTTTCTTCATTTTCTCATTCTTATTTTCAATGGCATTGGAAGTCATTTATTTTCTCTCTTTTTTTTCAGTTCTGGGGTACATGTGCAGAACATGCAGGTTTGTTACACAGGTATACATGTGCCATGGTGGTTTGCTGCACCCATCAACCCGTCATCCACATTAGGTATTTCTCCTAATGCTATCCTTCCCCTGGCCACCCCAACCCCCAACAGGCCCTGGTATGTGACGTTCCCCTCCTTGTGTCCATGTGTTCTCATTGTTCAGCTCTCACTTATGAGTGAGAACATGCGGTGTTTGGTTTTCTGTTCTTGGGTCAGTTTGCTGAGAACAATGGTTTCCAGCTTCATCCACGTCCCTGCAAAGGACATGAACTCATACTTTTTTATGGCTGCATGGTATTTCATAGTATATATGTGCCACATTTTCTTTATCCAGTCTAGCATTAAAGGGCATTTGGGTTGGTTCTGAGTCTTTGCTATTGTGAACAGTGCCACAATCAACATATGTGTGCCTATGTCTTTATAGTAGAATGCTCTCCTGCTTATTTCCACTATGCTGTGCATCAATCTCTGTTTCTCACCTTTACTTTTAAAGCCTTGTCCACTCAGTGACAAAGTCTTTTATTTTATCTCCTTAACAGGCCACTGCACTGTAAGTGCCCTACTGTGGTTTTAAAAGAACGATTTCTTTTCTTCTTACAGCCAAAATATCTTGAAAAATTATTCATTCTCATGTTCTTCACTTCTTGACAGTTGATTCACGTCTTAGTTCCTTCTGCTGGTGTTTTGCAGAGCTAGCCAATTGTTCCCTTCTCTCCCCTTCCTTAAATTTGGTGCAAATTAAGGGAAAGAGCAATCAGAGTGAAGGAGATCAAATTATCAGTTTTATCAATAAAAAATAGACTGGGGTATATGCTTACCTAGGAACTTTACTAAGCTTGATAGCAATATTGAAATAAAGTTGCTCCCCCAGAATGCAGACTTTAAGAGTGTGTGTGTCACGGGAAGGTGACAGTACCTATCCGACATCCTACATTGCTTGCAACCTAGCTGCGCATACCAGATGGGGCACTCTCTGTAGACAAATGAAAGACAAGAAATAATCTACAAGTAGCTAAGCTGAGCATACTCATTCTTACTCATTTTGGGGTAAGGAAATAAATCATTCCCACTCTTACCCCTGGAGGTGCAAGTGAGGGGTCAGAAGGAGACCTAAAGTGATTTGCAAATGGAAGCAATTCTACAGGAGAACGGGTGGAAAGAATATCATCCCAACACCTGATGAAACAGAACTGCATAATTGAGCAGCACAGATGCCAAATCTCTGTTGGTTGCCTGCCTCTACTGTCTTTTTTGAAGTGTTGACTGCATATGGTGTGGACATTGCTCTTTTGCCAAAGGCACGCGGCTGAGGGAAGAGTGGGAGGCTGAATTCTGACTTCTGTGGAGCTTGCCTTTAGGAATGTAGCCACTCAGAGGAAGGGGCATCATTTTCTACTTGATAGGCAGGTGCACCTTTGATAGAGTCTGTTTGTAAACGCCACCTGCTTATAATTTGTCTGGCCAGAGGCAGCTTTTAAAAAATTGGCATAAAAGAGCTCACACTGCACACTCCCAGAAACTCTTCAGCCTTTCATCCCCAAAGGGCATAAAGCTCTCCTTTTCCCTTTCTATCTCCCTGACAGTCCCCGGCATTCTTTTCTGACTAGGTTCCTCCATACAACCCCTTTGGTCATCATTGTTTAGTCTTTGGCCTCAGCTAAGTTTTCTTCTGCTTTGTCTCAACAGTATTTAAAGCAGGGCTGGCATGCTTACAATACTCTGGAAGGATGGCCTGAGCAAATCACAGTGGACTGAGACCATCAGTTTAGGTAAGATAATGTAGGCTTTTCTTGACTTTAGCATCAATCATGGCACATCGTTGGCTCAAAATCACTCACAGTGAAAAAACAATAGCCCTGCAGTCTTGTGTATATATGCTCCAATTACTAGCATCTCTTCTGCTGTTCCTGAATTTGAACTTAGGAGGTGATACATACCATTCACTTCTGCAAATTTGACCCTGGAATGTGCTGAGGTAGGAAAAGCATAAGGAAAGAATAGATGCACCACGTGGGATGAAAGAAAAAGCAGAAACCTCTATTTCGTGTCCACTTTCTCATTCACTTCCTGATTCACCACACGATCGTTCAGCTAGGCCTTATGGATACAGAAGAATGGCACTCTGTCCTCACATTCTTTACCCAAGATACGATCTTTGGATTAGAAAGCCAAGGGAAAATGTTGGCAAGAGGCACCAAACAGTCCAGCAGAGGAGATAATAAGAGAATCCTGTCTGGACTAAATGTGCTTAAGTCTATTTATGTGGATGAAACACATTTCCTTCTCCATATCTCAACGTTCTTTGTTGTGATCCCTTCCCTAAGCATTCCTGCCCTCTTGTATTCTCATCTGTGGTTAGATACTCGGTTTTCTGTCTTTCTACGGGCGCTTTATACCTGCATTTGATGAGGATCTCCCGTTCTGCTACACTAGCTTTTAGGTGCTTGTTCACCATCTTCTTCTAGGTAAGTCGGAATTATCATTGTTACTGTTTAAAAGATTCACATAAGCAATTCTTCTCAGTATCAGAGATTATTTTTACTTTTGCAGCATTTGAAATCTGATTTCCTAGAGCCTACAATGCATGTCTGACTTCTTGTCTATCACAAGTTCTGAAGTTATACTGCTACTAATGGTGATAAACAATGAGATTTCATTGTTATGAACTTTTAATATAGCCAGTTTGTCTATTATCATTTTTTAAAAAGATTTGAGAGTAAGACTCCTTTCAACAAATATTACTGTCCCTTCTGCTTCACTACCACTGTCCTCCTAGCACATCAAAATGGTGGCAGTATCTCCTGCCACTTTTTCTACATGTCAGAATAGTAAATTGTCACCAAGACACATTGAGAAACAGCTAGATATCCTTCTTTTAGTTGAAGGAGCTGTCTAGCAAGTATCTGAACTATCCAAACCCATGCCCCTTTGCCTTGTTTCTTGTATTTACCAAGTCATATATTTTCTTTTTTTTGAGATGGAGTATCACTCTGTTGTCCAGTCTGGAGTGCAGTGGCGTGATCTTGGCTCACTGCAACCTCCACCTCCAGATTCAAGAGATTCTCCTGCCTCAGTCTCTCGAGCAGCTGGAATTACAGGTGCCCGCCACCACACCTGGCTACTTTTTGTATTTTTGTAGAGATGGGGTTTCACCATGTTGGTCAGGTTGGTCTCGAACTCCTGAACTCGTGATCCACCCACCTTGGTCTCCCAAAGTGCTGAGATTATAGATGTGAACCACCGCACCTGGCCAAGTCTGTATTTTCTACCCTTACATACCTTTAGAGTATTTCTCCTCGTTTTTAGCAGTTAAGGGCACTTCAAACTGGATCAATGAAAAAAGCTTCTAACTGGAATCTCTGTCCTCAGGTTCTTTTCCTTCCAATTTATTCTGAAATCAACTATCAGATTAATCTTAAAGCTGTACTATTAATACCTAACACTTCTGTTCAAAAATCTACAATGTATGTCAAGTAACAGTAGGATAAAGCTCAAACTTCTCAGCTTGACATTCAAGGTCTCCAAGAGCAACTTTACAGATTTGTTTTCTACTTCTCATTACTTCCTGGTGGTCATTCATAGGCCCAGCCACATTTACATAACCTCATTGTTTTGCTACCATTTCAATGCCTTCTTCCTTCTGGCCTTCCTGTACATTCTAATCCTACTAATTTTGGCATACCTTCTTAATGCAACCAGCAATGCATTTTTTTTTCTACCATTACTCACTATATTATGTTGTGGGAGATTCATGAGGCAGAATTCTGCCAGAAGGGACTTGTGACTTGCAGTTTACTGAAGGAGACCGAGTACTATATAGAGCTTTATACTGTGAAGAACATACACTGATATGGAAGGGAGAATGTGATGGGCTAATGCAAATACTTTTACGTCAGTTTTGGTAAAACAGGATAAGACAAAATTATTTCTATCTGGAGTTTTGTGAAAGACTTTATGGAGGCAGGGCCATGTGAGTTGGGCTTTGTTTGATGGATAAGATTCTGATGTATCAGAGCACGGGCATTCTAGGTTAGAGGAGCAGCCAATAGTTTGGGTTGCGAGAGTATAGCCTGTATGTCTGTGGTGGGTGGAGAGAAGCTAATTTGAGATAAGGCTGGAGAGTTAGAGGGAACAGTGCTAAAGGGTTTGCATTTTGCTGTCTAGTCAATAAGAGACTTTAGAAGGTTCTGAGCAATGGAATAAAATGATAGAATCTGCGCTTAGTGAAGATCTCTCTTGCAGCAATGAGAATCTAAAGCTGGTGATCAGATGGGCAGTTGTTTTATAGTCTATGCCAATGGTAATGAACGCCTGATCCGGAGAAAGCAGTGAGACAAGAAAGGAAGGTTTAGTAGGCAAGGCATTTCTACAATAGATTCTGTAAGCTTGGAAAGGGACAGAAGATAAACATTGGGCATTTGGGAGGAACTTTAATTTATTCAATAAGATTTCATAAGACACGATATTTGTCAGGAACTCTGTTATGAGCTAGAAACAGAAATGAAAAATATAGTCTGGAATTGAAAAACTTCACAATCTAGTTAAATACATGAATATAAACAAATACCACGCAATGTAATTAAGATCAGTCATCTATCTATCTATCTAGCATCTATCTATCCGTCTTTTTTCCTGAGGGCACAGAGATATGAAAGATAGGTCCTAATAACATGCCATTGGAACTAGTTCTTTAAAGGTAAATAGAAATTTGATAAATAATATGGAGTAGATGGGATATTGAGGCAGAGAGAACTTTTACAAACACACAAATAAATAAAAAGTACATTGTGCGTTCCTAGTGTCCCTGAACAAATAGGGAAGGCAGTGGAAGAACCTGGTAGGGAGCAAAAAAGAAAAATTAATTAGATTCCACTCGGCATTTCAATTTCTTCTAAAGGTGATCATAAAACATGAAAGTGTTTTTTAAAGATGTCTGTGTTTATAAAGGTAACATTAAGCTGAAGATGAACTTGGGGCAAAGGTTGAAGACAGGGAATTCATTAGAAAGTTGTTGCAGTAATTCCAGTAAGATAATGAAGCTCTGGACTTGAGCACTAGCAAAGGGAAAGAAAGGAAGATTAAATATTTATGTTGTTGGCAGAATCTGGATTAATTTACCCAGTTTGTCTATTAACAAACTGAACAGAATTTGGAAAGAGGTTAGAAGGTGACTGAAGAGTTTAGTATAGATGATTGAGCTGACACTCTTGCTATTGGTTGAGAAACAATATTCAGCTTGAAGAACAGGATTTATGCAAGAAAGGGTCAGTGATAATCATAATGATTAATACTTACTGAGTGTTTATGTAGTGGGCTCATTCTGGCACTTTGAATTAATTGTTTAATCTACACAAAAGTAATATGAAATAAGCACTCTCATTAGCTCCATTTTACAGATGAAGAAATCAAGGATCGAGAGTTTAACTTGTCTAAGCTTGCACAGCAAGTAAGATAGAGAGCCAGAACTTGAACCTATACAATAATTTTTAAAAATTTTTGTTTTTATTTATTGTATTTTAAGTTCTGGGATACATATGCAGAATGTGCAGGTTTGTTACATAGGTATACACGTGCCGTGGTGGCTTGTTGCACCCATCAACTTGTCTACATTAGGTGTTTCTCCTAATGCTATCCCTCCTTTAGCCCCCTCATCCCCTGACAGGCCCCAGTGTGTGATGTTCCCTTCCCTTTGTCCGTGTGTTCTCATTGGTCAACTCCCACTTATAAGTGAGAACATGTGGTGTTTGGTTTTCTATTCCTGTGTTAGTTTGCTGAGAATAATGGTTTCCAGCTTCTTCCATGTCCCTGCAAAGGATATGAACGCATCTTTTTTATGGCTGCAGTGTATTCCATGGTATGTATGTGCCACATTTTCTTTATCCAGTCTATCATTGATGGGCATTTGGGTTGGTTCCATGTTTTTATGGTTTTTAAAGTCACTTTTGCCGACCCTTGTATCTGACTTAGGATGTATGGAATTTTTTTTTTTATTGGTTGAGAGTTGCAATTCTGAAGGTTGGAAGAGAGGTGAACGGTAGAGATGTGAAAATAATAGGAACATAGCGTAATAGGTAAAATAGAAGTAGAGTGAAAAAGGGAAAGGACTGAGGATTGAACTTTACAAAATGTTTCTAATTAGTGTTTGGAAGTTGTACGTGAGTCAAGGTGAGACTCAGGTGTGATCAGAGACATAGGAGGAGAGGAATATGAGTGATGTGTTAGAACTCAGGAGAGGGATACTGCCAATAAGAAAGATGTGTTCTCCAGCACTGAGACCAAGACAGTCAAAGACTGATAGAAGGCCATGAGATTTGGCATCTGAGGGTGTTGTTATGTTTTGAGAATGGAGAGAAGCTAGAGGTCAATGAGTGGGGTCACCTTCTGCAAGTGAGGAAGGAAGGTAGTAAGTATAGACTTTGCTTTCTTTGTGGTAAGAAATACATACAATTTACCCTTTACAATTTTTTAAGTGTAAAATACAATATTGTTAACTACAAGCACAATGTTGTAGAGCAGGCCTCTAGAAATTTTCATGACCAAAACTTTATACCCATTGAACAGCTAGAAGGAAAGGTAGGTAAGTAGTTGGGGAGAACCAAGAGTTAAGGGAGGTTTTAACATTTTATTTATTTATTTTTTTTAGTGGTGTTGGGGAATTAATATAGTAGGCCAATAAGGAGCTATAAATAGTGAAGATGAAGGCACAAAAGAAAGAGATTGTAAAAAAAGGAATAACTTTTTGGATGGTGGAGACTGGTTCCGGCATACAGAGTAAAGATTAAAATGGGCCAGGTGCAATGGCTCACGCCTGTAATCCCAGCACTTTGGGAGGCCGAGATGAGTGGTCAGGAGTTCGAGACCAGCCTGGCCAACATGGTGAAGCCCCGTCTCTACTAAAGAAAAAATTAGCCAGGCGTGGTGGCGTGTGCCTGTAATCCCAGATACGCAGGAGTCTGAGGCAGGAGAATGACTTGAACCCAGGAGGCAGACATTGCAGTGAGCCAAGATCCCTCCACTGCACTCCAGCCTAGGAGAAAGGGTAAGACTCTGTCTCAACAAAAAAAAATGTATATTAAAACGTTGGATTTTAAAAGAAAGATGAACACATCCTTCTATGAAAGATTAGGAATTTTTGAGAAGTTGTAGGACCCACTCTAATCCATTTAAATGAACTTAAATGAAGTTTTAAATAATCTCAGAATATTCATCTGAGAGTTTTTTATATCACTGTAGTGATATTAAAAAACTGTTTCAGGCCTTTGCTACGTCATCTGTGGGATTCATGCAGACCACCTCCAAATGGGGAGGTGCATTTCCTTCTCAGGATTCTCAGTCCCTTGACATCCTTGTACTGAGGCTCCATTTGGGTTTGCCCTCCCTCCTTGAATGGACTCTCTATATTCAGTCTCCGTGTCTGTGTCCCACAACCCCATGTAAGAAGCACTGCTTCCATTCCCTCCCCTATCCCTGGTAGGACACACTGGCTGGATCTTCCTCTGGTCTTATGCTCTGCATTAAGGGAGTGTAGTAAGATATGAAGATAACTTTAAAAAGTGCATGTTGGATGACTTCAGTTCTCCTCAGGGAAGCAAAAGGTGAAGTCATTTGCAAACAGCAAGGGAAAGGAGTGTGCTTAAGGGTTTGAGAAAAATGGAAGAAATTTGGAAGAGTCACTGTGGAGAATTCGATTCAGAGTCAAATGGACAAGAGGATTTCCAAGCAGTCCTGAGGGGTTAAACAAGATTAGATGTCATCAATTTGCAGTGGAGCCAACTGGCAGCTTCTTGACTTTCTACAGTAATACTTGGCAGTGGGATAACAAAAGGAAAGGAAATATGTGTTTGGATTTGCCCAACACTGGGGAGTGGCAGGACAGCTGCAGAGGGAGCTTGAGATGGGCTAAAGGGTCTTGATTACTAGTGAGAGAGTGCCTAGGGTGTTCAGGCAAGGCAGAGAAACAAATGATCCAACTGAGGCCAGAAGCTGACTAAGGAACAAAGGAGAGAGGTGTGGAAGGAAAGGTCCAGAGACAAACCTGAGTCTAGAGGACAATTAACAAATGTGAGGAGGTGTGAGAAAGAGCTGACATGGTGGAGGGTCTGGGCATTACTTTTAGAGGGATCTTCAGCATCTGTGAACCTGGTAGCAAAAAAAGAAAATGTTCAGGTGACATAGGATGTAATATATGCTTCCTACATGTTGCTTCCAGAGTAGAATAAAGAAAAAGGTCATTCTAATGGGAAAAGGAAGTAATTGAAAGTCTAGGATGTTGAAAAAGGAAGATGAAAAATGGCCATTGTGAGAGGGTAGAAAGGCCTCGCATGAAAATCTTATCAAACTGGGTTATTATCCTCAAATCCCGTTCAGCCATGCACTACCTGTGTGGAAAGATGGAAGATGAGCGAATAAAAAGAGACAAATAGTTCCTTTAAATTTTTATTGCACTGGAAAAAAACATTTAAAGAAAAAAAAACAAAGATTACTCTTAAGTGCAGATTCTCCTTAAGTGAGATATATGTATATATTTAAGATGCTTTTGCTATATTTAATGCCATCAAAAAGCAGTGATTAGTTGTCTTTTTCTGAATAATAAAATATCAAAGAAAAATATAAAGAAGGTTCTTTCTTTGATGTCTGTAGAAACATTATTGATTAGATTTATGTGCCAGGCCTCCAAATCTGTTATTGACTTATTATTTGTTCAGTTTTATTTCTAGAGGGTGGACATTATTTTGTAAATTCTGAAAATTTAAAATTCCCTGTTTAATACAGGACTTTAGCTGCATGACCAGCACATCTGACGAGTAATACTGTCTTCTCTCTCAGTTCTCTTCCCAAGACTACTCCACCCCATGGGAATAATTGTCAGGCAGCAGTTCTGCAACATTTAGAATAACTGAAAATGATCACCTTGTTGTCATGGTGTTGGATGACATCATCCATTTCCCATCCAGTCAACAATCACACACCTCACCATGGTCACATTGGGAATGGAGCTTTGCTGACTGCCAAATTGAAAGACCTGTTAGGTTACCAAATCCATTCCCAATCTATAAAGATTATCTTTACTTACATATTTCTGAGTGTTTTATCCATTATGCTTTTAAATAACTTCAGCAACGTGACTTAGCTACTTAGAATAGTCTTAAATATTCTGATAGTCTTTAAGAAAACACCTTAATATTTGGTTTAATTGTCTCTTATTTTGTTTCACTCAAGTCAGCAAAATCTTGATTTAAGTGATTTATTTTACTAAAGACATATAAACATGAGTTTTTTTTAATGTGTTTTCAAGGTGGCACTCCAAATAATGGATTACTTTTGGTTAATGTGAATATGACATTTACTAATTTGTAGTGAGCAGGAACTTCTTGTTATTGGAAAAAATGTTCTTCATATGTCAGATTGATTTGGTCGTCTCTCTGATACAGTTTTGACCAAAATTGTATGTACTAAAAAAATCTTAGAAAATCTGGTTTAAGTTGGTTTCCTCTAGTTGTCTTCATGAAACTCTCTTCCAATTAAATTCTTGGAGTCACATTTTTGTCTCACTCTCATGCTTGGGAACTGGCTCTTCTTAAGCTGATCAATTGTTCAGTGTTCACTATTTAGCCTTTAAATTACTGGAGGTCCCTGATGCGCTCGGTTTGCTGGTGTACCTCTACACATCACTACTTCTTACTCATCCTATACTCTTTGGCTCAAGGGTCAGCTTCTTCAGTAAATCTTTGTGTCACCCCCTCCCAACCTCCTGGGCTGGGCAAAGTGCCTCCCTTCAGTAATCTTCTAATATTTATCTTGTTACTCTATCCATGCACTGGTTATATTGTATATAATATATAATTACTTAGTCATCTCTCAATTTCTATCACTGGATTTTTGAAGATAAAATTATCTCATTCTTCTTTGTATTTTTAGTATTTAAGCCTAGAGTAGGCAATCAGAACATGCATTTGAATGAAATAATGTACAAAAATAGCAAAATATAGAATATGTTTTAGCATGTGTTCAATTCATTTAGAGTCTTAATAACCTCAATATACAATAGTAAAGCACTGTACTTATTTTGATTAAGAAAAAAATCAAGGCAAGATAAAATGGGCTGTTGCATATTACTGTATATTTATGAACAGGTAGGCTGGTTTCCTCTACTATCCCTGCAAAGGCCAAACAAACAAAGAGTTGGTGACAGTGTGTGTTGGGAGATAGGGAAATAGCTGTAGAATGTATATTTTTATTGCTATCCACATTTTGATCTTCAAGCCCAATTCTACTTAGGGAACTGATTGGATCACCTGTGAGCCAAAATAACTTTTGTCCATTGAGAATCAAACATTGGGCCGGGCGCGGTGGCTCAAGCCTGTAATCCCAGCACTTTGGGAGGCTGAGGCGGGTGGATCACGAGGTCAAGAGATCGAGGCCATCCTGGCCAACATGGTGAAACCCCGTCTCTACTAAAAATACAAAAAACATTAGCTGGGCATGGTGGCACGTGCCTGTAATCCCAGCTACTCAGGAGGTTGAGGCAGAAGAATTGCCTGAATCCAGGAGGCGGAGGTTGCGGTGAGCCGAGATCGCGCCATTGCACTCCAGCCTGGGTAACAAGAGCGAAACTCCGTCTCAAAAAAAAAAAAAAAAAAAAGAAAAAAAAAAAAAAAAAAAAGAGAATCAAACATTGAGCTAGATAACACATGCACATTTATTTGCAGCATTAGTCATAATAGCCAACAAATAAAAACAACTTACATGCCTATGGATGAATGGGTAAAGAAATTGTCATATGTGCATAAAATATGATGTTATTTAGCCTTTAAAAATGAGGAAATCCTGTCACATGCTGCAATATGAATGAACCTTGAGAATATGCTAATTGAAATAAGTCAGTTATTTGAAAAAAATAATATGATTCCACTTACATGAGGTATTTAAGTAGCGAAACTCATAGAACAAAGAGTAGAATGGTAGTTGCCAAGGGCTGAGGGAGAGGGAAAATGGTTCTTCAATGGTATAGTTTCAGTTTTGTAAGATGAAAATATTCTAGAGATTTGTTACACAACAATGTGATACAGTTAATGCTACTGAACTGCACATTTGAAAATAGTAGAGATGATAAATTTTATGTTTGGTGCTCTTTACCATAAGTAAAAGTAAAATTAAGAAGAATAATGACACTGAAAAAAAAATTGGGCTCAATGCTAGCAAGGTATTGCCTTTGATCTTCTCCCCAAGCCCAAATCCTGACGTTGGTTCTCTGGTACCTCAAACTCTAATGTTGACAAGAGAAATGGAATTGTTAATCCAAGAGGAGAGAGTCTTTCCTGCTTCCACACCAACCATAGATGAGGTCTAATATCACAGTTTATTAATCTTTTACCATGAGCCTCACACTGGAGAAGATCCAAGAGGCCAGTACTCTCACCCTAAAGTATGAGGTAATCTAAAATGAGGTTCATCCATTGAACCAGCTACAAGAGTAGCCTGGGATAAAGAAGTTAGACAAGTGACATGTTAAGTCACTGTGAATAATGTCATCTTCTCATAGCCTTTTAGCATTATAAGTGATCAAATATGCGAGTTAACACAATTGATCCAGAAACATAGAAGAGGGATTGGAATGTTGTCAGAGATGCTAAGGGAAAAGACACTGCCTAGGATGGAAGGAGAATTTAAATGTATCAGTTCACTTTAGTGTCAATGATTGGATAGCCATTGGAACAACCAATTTAAATTTAATATTATGATGGAAGTAAAATGACAAGCTTATTGGCCTAAGAAGTAAATGAGAGTTAACAAATAAGAAAGAGCAAGTATACCTGGTCTCCTGGGAATGGAAGCAAGTAAAGTACTATTTAGGGGTGAGAAGATTTTGTAGATTTTTTTTTTTTTTTTTTTTGCTTCAGGTGGAAGAGACTTAAGCAGACTAGGCTTAAGGGAAAGAATTAATAGAGAGGAGAATTAGAATATACAAAAAGCAGAGGAGATAATTGACAAATGGAGTTACCAAAGGGATAATGAATATCTAGAATTAGGAAGAGGAATTAACATTCAACAGGAGAGGGGCACATATATTTTCAGAAAAGTAAGAGAGAGTAGGAGAGATATGAGACACTAGCTTCTAAAGTTGAACAAAGATGCTAATTTCCATTCTTGATTTGCAAACTAGTAGCTTAGAGCCAACTTTTCATAAGTATTATTTTGCTTAATTTGAACAGGATGGATTTAGATTGTTTTCTAGCCAAGATGAGTTTAACTAAAATTATAGGTGAAAGCTTCAAAGTGATTATTAAGGGTGAGTTATAGATATTTCTTACCATCACTGGATAATAGAGTAGACAGACATAGAGATTTTCCAAAAATGTCCTTTACTGTGTTGAGCATAATGACTATTTACCAGGTAGTCTGGCCTCTTGGGGAATTGCAGGGAAGGGCTCAAGTCAGCCCAACGGATGCCAGTGAAGGACATGTCCAGCAAAGAGGAAGATTGCTTAAATAATGCAGGCTGTGGCTTAGGCTGGAATTCTTTTATTTTCTTATTAGGTGATTTCCCAGTGATCTCTCTATAGGAGATACTGGAAGGTTGGAAACCTTTTAGAAATGTTTTTGAAGTTATTTCATAATGATTCAGTTTCTATTTTTGTTCAGAGTACTAAGGTTATTTATAATCTTCTAGCTGCTTTTTTTCCAGCTATTTTTATATCATTACAAAAGAACTCCTTCAGAATGGTAAATTGCTGACACCTCTTCATATTGGCTTAACTGTTCCTCCTCATTTCATAGTTTTGATTATGTAAAAAACTGTATCATAAAATTCTCAATACAAGCTCCTTTCGAGATGTGAAGGACAAGCATTCTGAAGAAATACAATCTTATTAAAATGCATTACTTCATAGGGAACACTAACGCCCATTGTGAGCACGAGAACATGCAGTCATAAAATGATTTAAATGCCCATGGTAATAAAATGTCGACCTTAAGTTAGTGACAGCAGATTGGTATCTTGCAAACATCAACCACTACCTGTTACTGTGGGAGGTAGGGTTAGAGAAGTAGAATGTCATGAAACTTTGATGCAAAGACTAGATAAATTCTCAAATGTAGCTGAAAGATAACTAATTGATGTCATTTTCCATTATAAAATCAAACACATTCTCCAAAACATCTGGTTATTCACATCTATTTTGACGATCTTCTTGCCTCATTGGAAGAATATTCAGCATGACTGTATGTGGGTTCTCAGGGCATTTGTTGTGCACTAAAAGTTAAAATGCTTTGTTAATAAATGATACTTTTTTGTTAATAAATGAGGATACTATTGTATTCCTCAAGACAATCTCTTTTTGGTCAGGAAGACTTAAATGAGCAAACGAGATATATAGATGCACATATATATTCATATAAAGTGCAAAATGTTGATGGATGTTTTGTTACATAATCATTGTAATAGCTTGAAGGAATTCTGAGAAATATGAAGACAAAAATAATCATCTGAAATCCCACTGTCTAGGTTTAATTAATTAATTGCATTTTTGACCTAATAGATATCTATGTTCAGGGGACAAAACAGAGAAAAGTTAGTATGGTTCCTGCCATCATGAGAACAGCACTATGTAATATTTGGGTGCATTCTCTTCCAGATATCTCCTTGTGAGGATGGTTATACATGAGTGTGTGCATATATATATATATATATATATATTTTTTTTTTTTGAGATTGAGTCTTGCTCTTTTGCCTAGCCTGGAGTGCAGTGGCGCAATGTGGGCCCACTGCAACCTCCATCTCCTGGGTTCAAGCAATTCTCCTGCCTCAGCCTCCTGAGTAGCTGGGACTACAGGCGTGCACCACAATGCCCAGCTAATTTGTTGTATTTTTCGTAGAGACGGGGATTTCACTGTGTTAGCCAGGATGGTCTCCATCTCCTGACCTTGCGATCCATCCACCTCAGCCTCACAAAGTGCTGGGATTACAGGCGTGAGCCACCGTGCCCGGTAGTGCTCTTATTTTAAACACACAAACATGCATGTATATTTTATAAAATTAAATAAATTACAACCCATTATCCATATATTCCTTTTCTCAGGGAACAAGGGATTGTAACGATCTCAATTTGTCAATAAATACACAGTATAGCATCACTTTCTTTGACTGCATAGTCTTTTATGGAGTTACTACCTTAAGTTGGGTTCCTTGGTAAATATTGAGTCTGATTGGTGGAGCAGAAAGATTATGGGAAAGTGATTCTGAGAACACCTTGGAGAGAGATAGGGCTGTAGCACTGGTCACACAGACGAGATGGACTGCAATGGAGTTGCACCCAAAGTGTCATACAATGACAAAGGAAGCTCAGGAGCTGGCATGGCCTTTTAGGGATATCCCCAACTGAGGCTGCCACCTCCATCACTCAGAAGGAAGCTGAGAACCTGCCAGGTGCTACAGGTTCTCAAGACAGCATATTTTATTCTTAAAAATATTGCTCCAGTCCATTTCCTGGGTACAAGAAAAACTACACATTTTGAGTGGGACTCATTAAAGAAAAGGCTTTTGCTACAGGCTCAGGCTGCATTTCAAGTGGCACTTCCACAGGAGACCCTTAACCTGACATCAGCGATATCCTGGCTGAGACAGAGACTATTGTAATAATTGAGGTAGTACTTGGTGGTAGTTTGGACCAAGATAGTAGAAGTGAAAATGGTAAGAAGGAACTGAATGTATTTTGAAGGTGGAGCTAACAGGATTTTCTGACTAGTTGGATGTGACTTGTAAGAGAATGAGATGAGCCCAGAAGGACAACAGAGTTACCTATCATAGACGATTAGTTTAAATAGTTGTTTAAGTATCACCTCTAGGAACAAGACAGTAAATTCATAGAGAGCAGCAATCATGTCTTATTTATCTTAAGTTTTGTAGACCTTATTTAATGCCTGGTGCATAGCAGGGCCTCAGAGAAAGTGCTGAGGGCATTTTAATACACATATATGACTGAAGTATTGCCACTGCAAATATTGTGATGTATTTTATTCATTAAATAAAGATTACTTAATTTAATACTTGATAATTATTTATGGTTGTCAAACATTAATATTCTTAGCCTAATTATGGTTTTTTTTTTGGTACAGAAATATAGGAGATAAATGAACAAGACATGACCTGGAATAGTTCAATGTTATTTTTCCTGATTCCAAAAGTGCAATTATTGATTTTATTTTTATCATGGTCAGAATAATACTAACATTTGTCATCTCTGTCTTTTAGCACTCAGCTCATGTGGAACTATTAAAAATTGCCCTTATAGATTGTGCTATAAATAAAACAGGGTTGCAGTATATGGTGCAACATACCCTTTTAGAAGGGTAGACAAATGCAGTCTGTATGCTCTAATGTTAGTATCACTAGGACATTTGGGTAGCAATCAGTAAACATAATGAGGAAGATACTTTATGGAAAAATTATGTATCAATTGTTTTCTTGAAAAAGAAATATAGTGGGGATGAACTTTATTTATGACTGGCTTTCTTTAAAAGGGTTAGGAAGGTTGCTGTTTTATTGTATGCTCTAGGTTCTCAAATCAATATTTACTTTGTCCTATGCTAATGCAATCCTATCCATTTGTTAAAAATAAACATTATAATGTGACCTAGTTACTGTGCTCTCAAGTCAACTTGCCTAAGGGTAGATATTGGAGAATTAGTACCATAGGACTTCTTTTACCAGTGGTATTTTAGAGTATTTGATGAATACATTACTTAAATATTGTCACTCTTCTATATTTATTCTCTGGCTACTCAGTACTTCCAAGGGTCTTTATCTATCATGTAATGATTCCGGAATTAGCGTCTGGAGTCCTTGTGAAAAAATATTTCTCTACCAAATTATAAGATTTATGAATAAGCTCTAGATGTCAACTCCACTTTGATCTGTGGATGGCTGGCCCCACCCCCATCCTTTTCTTATGAATGAAGAAGGTATTTTTGTCCACTTGCACATTTATCTTTGGTATTCTTTTTAAAACCAGGATGACAGATTGGCATGGCCAGGGTACTCTTTGGATAACATTAATTTAGCTGGCTCAGATCTAAACAGAAACTACTAATCCCCCCAAAAACATTTTTTTTTAACCTGAGCTCTCTGTTCAGTATGAGAAAAATGACTTGTATATGCTTTTTCTGATTTGTACTCAGAGTAGCTACCCGGTGTGGCAGCCTAGTGAGAAATTCATCAGTTGAATCCACCATTTGTCTCATTTGATTTGGAATTATCTTAAATCATTCTTGTTTAACAATTTAATTCCAGGAAGCTCAGGTTTAATTCATGAGAACCCATTTACCAATAATGATTATAATTGCTTCTTTTTGTTTTACTTTTAGGTTGCTCTCTAAAAGGGATATGAATCACGTAGATTTTTGGTCAGCAGACAAGCAATAGATTTAGATGTTTCAAATGTAAACACAGCAACTTCTAAATCCCCAAGTAGGGGTTGTGCAGTCAACCTTTGGCTTAGTAGGACAATAATCACTATAAGGTACACCGAAATTCTACTTACGGCATAGTTTACCATAGACAGTGAGTGTCATGAAAAGTATTGATATGCTAAAATATAAGTCTAGATCAGAAATGTTCATTCTTTTGTGATTGTAGCACTTTATGTTTTGATTCAATTTTGAGATTCTCCCACTCTACTACTTTCAGATCTCTAAAATATTCTCATAGAATATGCTAATTAATGATTTAAAATATGCTAACAATGGAGGAAATTGAACAGTTTAATAAATTTTACAATGATGAAGGAATTATTGAAACAACAAAAATGTTACAATTAAATAAACTCTGGCATTCAAGTCATTTAAAGCGAAGTAGGAAACTTTGAGCTTACATTTATTGTAAAAACCCATCATTTAAAATTGTTCTATAGTTTCTTATAAGCCTATAACACTTATATTTGGGCATTTCAAACTTTATAAAGAGTAATTTTATAAATCACTAAATGACATAAGCATTTTTTTTTGTAAAAAGAAACTATAGAGAAGAGATTAGATGATTTATCCACGCAGCAATCAGATGTAATTGATTAAAAAAAAAAGTTGAAAGACTGTTACACTGCAACAGAAATATACAGAAGAGTAAGCTATGCTTAAACCATATTTATTTCACGGTGTCTCCTGATGTGAAGCTGAGTAGCCTCAGAGATTTCAAGATGTTTCCTATATCCTATCAGAAAAACATGGAAGAATATAAGAGAAAGAACATTTTATTCAACTTTAAAATTGGCCACTTATTTACATTTTTGAACATTTTGGATAAAATACTGTAATTATGAAAGTTACGTTTCCTTGGATGTTTTTTTCTTGTTACCTTTGATTTACATTAGGTTCTCACTGAGTTACCTAATAAGGGGAACACCAATTTAAAAAAATTGGTGCTGACAGTCTTTTAAAGATTTTATAGGGCCAGGCATGGTGGCTCATGCCCAGCACTTTGGAGGGCCAAGGCAGGAGGATCGCTTGAGCCCAGGAGTTCAAGATCACAATGAGCTATTATTGCACCACTGCATTCTAGCCTGAGCAACAGAGAAAGATTCTGTCTCTTAAAAAATGTATTAAAGTTTTCTATCATGATGGGCAGTAGTAAGAAATATTCAAGCAAATCCTCTCCAAATCCCCTGAAGTTTGCCGTTTTTATTAGTGAACTTTGACAAAATTCAATGTTGGTTGTTATAAAATATAAAACTATACAAGTTTTGACATGACTTTCCACCATAGGAAAATATAGTGTTTTGGGAAAATAAAACACAAATGAACCTACCCTTTAAAGACATATTTTTTTGCAAAAAGAAACTGTAAAGAAGAGATTAGATGATTTATCCACCCAGCAATCAGATGTAGTTGATTAAAAAACAAAAGATGAAGGGCTGATACACTGCAAAAACAAAAATATACAGGAGAGTAAGTTACGCTAGCAGGTGCTTACTGTTGAGTGGCCTGGCCTTCATAACGTAAAGTGCTGGGTAGGAGGAGAACATGCTCAAGGAAGCTGACTAATTCAGGCAAAGGATTCGTTAAGCAAGTAACTATTGTGGGTAGTGGAAATACCCATAAAGATATTTATAAATAGTATCAAAACAAATCCAGCTGAATGCTGATTTTGTCAGTTCCATAAGCTCAATGTACCTTGTAACTTCCTACCATTTTCATGAAGAAACATGTATCAAGAAAATCATATCCACATTAGGTCAATAATTCTTGCTCTTAAGCTACATCGTTTTGGTTTTGTGTGAAATAATATATATAACAGAAATCCTCTAAACTTCACAGAAAAAAGGCACTATATAATTGTTGGTATTGGTATTATCATTAACATTTATAAAGCTTGTCACCTCTATTTCAGAGATGCATTATGGACATTTGAATGAGGTAATGTCTGTGAAATCTTACGAGTTTTCTAAATAAGAATTAAGATGTAAATACAAAATGTTTTTATCAATAAAGTATTAAGTGAATCCGGTATGGACAGAAAGTAATAAAATTTGGGTAGTTAAGTAGATGCTGACAGCTTTTTGCAAATAATGCTGATGATTTGGTATTACTAGTTTGAATTCTGAAGTATAAATTTTTGTTTTCCTAAGATCATATTAGCATAAATTAAAATTTTAAATATGAGTCTTTTAAACACTTTATGCAGAGTAAGTTTATGTTTAACAATTTCATCTTAAAAAGACAATTTTCATTATTATATTATATACTTACATTATAAAAGAAAGTCAATTTCTATATAAAGAAAAAGCTATTGTCATTTTAATGCATTGTGTCATAGTTAATTTTTTGTATTTTTCCTTGATGGCATTTGCATATACCCCATAAAAAGAGTCAGCTGGGTTCATTAAGTTTGCAGCTAGAACATATAGGGTTGGGTCATTTAATGAGATTATTTACTTCGCCATTCATCATTCTTGTGATCTTGCATCAATTTACAAGTAAGCTAAAATACATTTTCAGAATACATATACAGTAGTCATAATCTCCCTACTCAAGGAAGTTTGCAATACTCCTTTGAAAACAGCATTTAGAGTACCTCTAATAAAACCACACAGATTATTTTAAGAAATCTTGCTTGAAAAGTAATTTGCTGTTGCTTTCACTAGTTCCTCTGCTGTTGCTAGTTATCATTAGCAAAACGATCCTCTTCCAAGGGAATCCTGGAGTGACATTCAAGGAGTTTAACATTTACTGCTGTGATGTGATATTTGCTTTATTAAAACTCACAATGGATTTCTAACCTAAGTTAATTAATTAAATAATTGGTCCTCTGCCAGAAAGAAAAAAAATCAAAACTTTGATTGTAAGTTGGAGTCTTCATTAACATTTTCAAGGTTTCTTCTTTTGGTTCTAGTTTTTACACGTCAACTCATGTCTTCATATATAGAAGTTTTAAAATAAACTCCGTGATCACACAATACAAATGCACCATGGATGCTTCTATTCTAGACTAGCCTGTCATTACAATATCAGAATGCCTGGGAAAACAGTGTGCTAGAACTGAGGTGTCTTTACGCTAAGGTGGTAACTTCAGAGTTACCACCTTCAGACTGAAGTTTCCTCCTTCAGACTGAAGGAGGAAATTGAGAAGTATTCATGAACAGCCTTTACCAACACACAAACAATAAAAGTCATCATATTTGCTTGAGCCATTTAGACAACTTAAAACAGTTATTTAAGGAGTGACTAAATTACAGAAAGACTACAGTCCCACTCTGTCTCACTGTAGTAGAGAAGAGGTTACTCTTTGATATCAAGTCAAATTTCAAGGCCTTGATATCTAATGATCATTGAGAATATTAAACAATGCAGGAGAGCCTAGCTTGAGTCACTTTTTCCATCTCAAATATGCATAATCATCTCCTGATTTCTTAAAAATCTGAAAAGCCAAATGCTCCCCCAAGTCATCTGTTATTTAAAAGGGCACTTTAAAAGTATATGGAGGTTATTTCTTAAATTAATAGTCCCAAGAAGTTCCCTGGATAGTTTATTTGGCGTCCATTTGATTAAGTATTTTTCCATGACTATTATCTAACTCATGCATTGAATGTGGACTTCTTTCCACCCCTTCCCCGCTTTCCCCATTGGAGGAATAATTGCTGTTCTTTTCAAATCTCCTAGGATAGCCTTCGCTCTGCAAAGTTGTAACAAGATGTGACATCCAGTCCTACTTAATCAGTGTTCAGCCCAAACCCACAGTGGCAGTGAAGGAGGTGGTACTTACAATTTGCCCGTGACACTGACCAGGTTTTTAAGGAATAAGAGTGAGGGAAAATAGCATAAAATACTTAAATTTTTATGGAAAAGGTATAACTTGGTGAAAAAGCACCATCATAAATTCCCAAAAAGTGTATCTTAATGATACACTTAGAGTAAATCATTTGCCTTGAGAGACAGGAGGTCTCTGGTGACCCGCATTGCAGCCACAAGAGACTCCTAGACTAGCTACTTTCAGCTAAATGTACTCTCATATTAATATTTTAAAATGCCATAATGCCTCTCTGAAAACCTCAGAGGACAGATACATCAATTTGCGAGGTCTTCACTCCAGGAAATAGAAACAGGGATAATCTGCCATTAAAAGAAATAGTTCATTATGTCTGCTTCTTGGGAGCACATAAACTATGTCCCTCACATACTTAAGTTGCAAATCCTCACTTTAATGTGAAGGGAAACACCATGCCCCAGAGCTTTATTGTCCCACTGTTTATTAGTACAAAAAGGTTTGTTGTGGTATGAAATCTTAAGCTTGTTGCAGTAATCAATCAGCTTCAAAGACTCTTTACCCCGAGCCAGATTCATTACAAATAAATCAATTAAACATAAAGTTTCTATTTTCAGGAGGTTCACAATGCAGAATAGAAGCAAATGCATCACAGTTAGAGAAAGGAATTTTCCTGGAGCGATGTCTCTTCACAAAGAGCCCTTTTGCCTTTATTACACCATGGAGCACATGCTGTAGTTTGCTCTTTTATTTTAGTTAATTGCAGACATTCTTCTTCTTAGCATATATTTTTCATTGGGGAAAAATCACATCTATATGAAAAAGATATGTTGTAAGCTAAAAATATTGCTGGAGGCAGGAAAAAATAAACAATTGGTTTGTGTCTTCTTGTCATGACCAGCCCGAGCCTCTAGTGAAGCATTGGGCAATTTTCACTCTCAAAGCTTTACTGTGTTGTTTACCCCTCTGTGCTACAGTTGTTTATAGTACAGGCAACTGGGCAGCAGAAACAAAAATGAAAACAACAACAAAAAAGCCAAACCAAAGCCAAAAACAAATGACCAAAAAAAAAAAAAAAAAAACCAAAACAAAAAAAAAAAACAAAAACAAAACCAAAAAAAAAAAAACAAAAAAAAAAAAAAAAAAAACCAAAACCAAAAATAACAACAACAACAAAACCCAATGAATATCTTAAATCTCGGTATCTCCACATGTCTTCTTCATTAGTGACAAAAATAAAGGACTATGCTAAACCAGAAGACCTCTTTGGTTCACTTTGGGGATTTAGTAATTGGGAAAAATAAGACTGCAAACACATTTGCCATCTAAATCAAACTTACGAAGTGAACACTATAAAAACACTCATCAGTGACGTCCTTAATTTTTCAGATATCTTGTTCTAATGTGTTTTAATAAAACTAGCTATTTGCAGAGACACCTAAGAAATGAAAGCTTTTGGCTGTTACAGGGGCCAAAAGCAAATGATTTGTTGCAGAAAAATAGTGAAAGTCATTCATGTCACTGGGAGAGGGGGCGGGGTTGGGTAGGGAGATAGGATGGGGTGTGGGTTGTGGGAGGGTGGAGGAGCAGATCTTGCTTGTTTGTTACTCTGCTTATATGATAAAATGCTGGCCAGTCCAAACCCAAAAACAAAAACATGGAAAAGCTTCAGCAATCTAAATAAGTCTCTTTGTCTGGTCAACCATTACTAATTATTGTTTTGATGACATGTGATATGCTCTACATATGGTGACCTGTGCAGGGCCCTTCTGGAACCATCCCAGAGACGAAGATGGAGACACAACCAAATATAACAGCAGCGCCCTGTGAGCTCACACCCTCTGCTAGACACCATGAAGGATACCTACTTGGTAGGAAGTATAAAGCCTTTGGTATAGCATTTTCTCTTAGCGTACTAGATAACCTATTTGCGGGGGGTGGGGGGGGATAATCACCTTTCTCTAGGAATTCACAGTGTGACAGTGCTGATTTGTTTGTCCGTGATGAGGTTCACCAAGACCCTCAGTGGTAATAAAACACCTGTTCTAATAATAATAATAATAAAAACACACATCCTGGAAATATAAAGGAAAACCCTCATTGGCAAGCTCACCCAATGTGCATCAGAGACTTCTATGACGCACCAGTTTTGGAGTGTGCATTCCAAATTCTGTAAGTATGTGGCAATGCTAAAATACAATAATGACAGCATCAACTACTTAATATCTATGTTATTAGACTGTGAATGCTCAAGGGAATAATGAATTATGTTTTAATCAAATAAACCAGAGCTTACTATTGAAATTTTTAGTATTTACTAATGAGCAGCATGTATGTATTCTACAGATAAGTGCTTTAGCTAGAAAAGCACATTTTTTCTTCACATTTATTATTGAAATATTTAGAGTATGGAAGTTTAGAGTTTCTTGAAAATAAATAAATACCTGATTTGGTATTTATTTATTTTCAAGAAACTCTAAACTTCCTAGAACTGGCTTGGAACATATTTAAGATAATACAGAGATCATTTTTTATGTTGATTTACTTATATCTCTTGATCTAAAAGATATTTGAGGTGAATTACAGAAAATACTTCTTAAAGAGCCAGGGTATTGAAATTAAAATCCATATCAAGAAACACTGGCTAAAACATTAAGTATAATAAAATAAGTAGGTTATTTTTATAAAGAAGGTTAATTCAGACTACCACTGTTAAAGAAGCTCTTGTTACTTCCTCCTACATTCTTACTAGAATTATCTCATGACAATTGAAGATCACGGTGTATTCTCTTATAAAAAATGAGAGTTATTTGAGGAAGCATGGAACTAATGATTTTTACAAATATTTTTCTATTTTTATAGAATATTCTATCAGAAGATTGGCTTTCATCCTTCAATATTAAGATAATTAAGAAATATAATTAAAATATCACACAGCAAATTTTTAAGATTACATTATCTAAAATATGATATGTGCTTTTCCAGTTCTCAAAACATCTGCTTTGGGCATTTTAACGAAATTAATAATAGACCAGTTTGGTAAATGGGTCAAACTGAAAATGTAAACAAAACCAAAATAGCATCATGTTCTTGACAAATGTGCTGTCATACACACACGAAAAAGATCATGACGATGATAGTGATGATAAAAGAGGTAGAGATCAGAAAGATAAAGTCAGTGTCATTTTGGCATCCTTAATATTGAAAAAATTTTCCCGCTATAAATAACTCACAAGTGAGCTGACTTTAAAAGAGGATTCTGAATTGTGGGAGTTAGATCATGAGATATATCCCTCTATGCTATTATCAATGCAGAGGAGAATATTGATCTTCATATTTGTTATGATAGGGAAGATTGTACCAAATTGTTCAAAAATATGTTACTAAGCTATTTACAGAAAAGTTCAACAAATATTCTGATTAGATAAATGTAACCTAATTTTGATAGCCAATTTCTAGCTGTTTTAATTACAATGTTGGTATTATGACAAAAAAAAAATAGGAAAAGCAATTCAATGGGAATTTTATCACTTCTTTGGCTAACGCATAGATTTAAAAAGAGAAACGAAGAATGGTGATGGAAAAATAAGTATCCTTATTGTTCTTACATATTTTCTGAGAAAGGAGTTTGAACGGTCAGTACATTATCTGTGCCTGAAGCCGGGCTGCTGCTCATGCAGGCAATTAATCTGAGAGCCCAGACTTGTTGGTTACTGGGAAGAAAGTGGGTAAAGTGCTTTGATGCTGAATCCAGGGAGCTCTTATGTATATATACATGTATGTAGTATGGCATATGAAAAATTTCCCTTGTTATTAATTGATCAGTTTATGTATTATTCCTATTTTCACAAATTATTCCTAGGGAGGAAGTGTAATTATTATTGCTGAAATAGGTGTTTATCACTCAGTAGAGAATTTAAATAGCTCAGGAGGCAAAGGACTTTCTCTTAGCTGTCTTTTTAAATTTTTCTTTTTTAAATAGCACATGACTCCCTGATTCTAATCAGGGATAATTTTTTAAAATGTAAAATAATACAGAGATTGTCATATGGCCATGGATTCAGGAGAAGTCAGTTGCTAAGTCATCCAGGAACGTTGTGACTCTCTAAATCCTCCATGCATCGTACTCAAAATTATTCCTTAGGAATCTGCAGCCCCACATCTCAATTACTGTGGTGAATAATTTTGAATCCCTGGACTTTCTACTGAAGTTTGCTTCAATCTACAAAATAAAATACATTGTCATATAGCCATGTAATGCCTTTTCTCCCTAGCCTGATTGTATTCTGCTTACTTTACCATGGTATTTCTGGCTTCTTGGCAGCTATTATAAAGAGAAGAGATGACCAGTCTGCTATCTCAACCCTACAAAAAGAGCATTCAGGGCATGTGTGGGCCCGCCTAGATCTGCTGAAGTACCATTAGTGGAAAAACTTCTCCTAGAAGACAGTTGAAGTAGAGTGCTTTGAATTCTTTGCACTATAATAGGAGATTACTTACAGTATTAGAGAAAAAACTCATTCCTTCTCAGCCTAACTGAACCTCTGAGCTCACCATTCTAATTAAATGTTTAGAATTGTGAGTACCATTGTTAAACTATAGAATAAATTTAATGAGAAAATTCTAGCGTATTCACTTTATGCAGAAATTTGTTTACATAAAAGCTAATTATTAAATAGCCAATAGTATTGGCTTATATATCAAAGATATTATTTAGATTTCTTGGGCTAGCAAGTAAAGAAAACTTCAGAGCCAGAGTGAAAAAACTTGATAGGAGGTGGATGCAGTGGAGACAGCTGTTTTTAAAGTCTGTCAGTGAAAGGAGAGAGAAAAGTAAGATGGTAGAACAGAGAGTAACTTCAGGATTGAATAAAAGCAAACAGGTTTTGCCAAAGTGTGGTACTGGGGGCAATGGGAAAAAGGGGGAAGTTCTCATGTTCATATTTTGCAGAGGCAGTAGAGGGATCATTGTAAAGGGACATGCTGGGTTTCTGCCATGGGGCTAGGCCCTGAGTATAGAGGAGAAGTTCACTGGGATGGTTTTGTTCTTCTAAGGAAAGCAATGATGGGTTTTTCTGTTCAGAGCTAAAGGAGGGTAGATTAGGGATTAGGAGTGCGTGCTAAGACAGTTAGACAATTGTTTTTGTGGAGAATATGTGAGAAGATTCATGAGACCAAGAAGAGTTAAATAAAGAGATTTGGGGGAGCCACTGGGAGCCCAGTTCAAGTGAGAAAACTCTGATTTTGATTCTATCTTTAGGCTGCTTTGACCTACTTTGAAATTTCCCAAACGGTCACAACTTTTCTACTTTGTCCCTGGACCACCATGGTTTTACATGACCTGCTTATCTCAAGAAGAAAAAAGCATGTTTTAAACCTTTCCCACTTCCAAAAACAAAATTCATTTGTTTCTTGCACCAACCATATTAAACTAATGTGGTAAATGTAATAATATAAAAATGGATCCTAATTACTTCACCTATTCCTACAAAATTTTTGTCATTCCCTCCCAAGTGACAATATTTTTCAATAGGGTAATTTAGAAAATAATTCTATACCCCAGAAGAGAAAGACAAAGTTGGAGAGTTTCAGGCAAGATGGGGAGATTTATAAGGCAACCTATGTAGGCAGTGGGTTTTGAAAGATTTCTTATATCACATAATATAACTGGCCACAGCTCATATAAAATATATTTGTGTTTATATATGCATATGCAATATCTATATGATTATATATAAATATTGCGTGTGCATTAGGGCTATTCTTTCCTAATACCTAGAGAGAAAAGATTGAGTTGACCTGTATAAATATTTCTCTCTGATTGCACCGTATATAAAAATAAAATGACACTTTCAAAATACTTTACCC
Organism: Sapajus apella; assembly: GCF_009761245.1. Lineage (NCBI taxonomy): Eukaryota > Metazoa > Chordata > Mammalia > Primates > Cebidae > Sapajus > Sapajus apella. The sequence goes on along the minus strand of NW_022436941.1, from coordinate 87,029,982 downwards.
TGAAAACTTTTCTATTACTTGGGGAAGCTCTTCTTAACTGCTTCCTTCGAGCTTGGTTTGTGATTTACTGGGACCATTTAGAGACAGCTCATATTTTCTAGACATACTGTAGGTATTTTAATGCCTTAATCAATTTTTGCCACTTTAGTTCCTCCGCTAGGCTAGATTAATCTTTCCCTAGGTTCCCAACTTTCAAAGAAGAACACTTATCAAAATCATCTTTACAGGAAAAAATGAAGATGCAATTAAAAAAAAAAGAAAAAATGCCCATCTATCCCAAGTCATATATCATAAATATTGTTAACTATGATATAAACAGAATTTTGAATAAAGACTTAAAATAAATACATGTTCTTCAGTTCTAGAAACTGTATAAAAGTAAATACTCTTTCCTTTTCAATTTAAGTTCATTTGATTTTCATTTTTACTCCGCTGATAAATTACAATACGTCATTCCCAAAGTAGTAGAGGCACCATACCCAAAACTTGTGGTATGGGTGAAAATAACATTGTAAATCAAGGAAGAAGAAAAAAAAGTAAGAGAGGCTATGGGAAATCCCATGTAAATGAATTGCCAATGTCTAATTGGAGGGATGGTTGATTAAGAAGACCTCTGTTTATCTTTCTAGGCTCATTTGGTATCAGCATGTATGTGATCCCTTCTTTGGACAAGTCTTCCAATCTTCTTTTCCAAAAAACCTCAGCGATCATACAAAGAAACTTAGAAGAAATGGAATTTTTTTTATTTTTATTTTTTGCTCTTCTGTGATAAGGACAGAGACAATAAATTGGACTGACCACATTTCTTCCCACTTTCTTCAGGAGTAAAGGGTGGCAGAAATATTGAGTTTGACCCTGACTAATTTATAAATGTAGCAGACTAAGGTATCTTGTCTCTTACAATTTCCTTTGTGATAGCATTTCTCTTGGGTAACTATTAGTAACAAAAGAAACTGCATTCTTAGTACAGACATAAGCTAAAGATCTAGGTCTTTTTGATGTCTATACCGGTAAGAGTATCTAAAGATACACAGTATTGGCAGTCCAACCTTGAAATCCCAGGATTGTTCTCAAATAAATATTTTGAAACATTAAAAATTTGACGAGAACATACTTTTTTAAGAAATGAAATAAAGCCTGGGTCACCTCTAAAATAAATTTAAAATTGCTCCTCTTTTGAGATAAATTTTAACACCTGAAAATTTCTACCCATCTCTCCTCAAAAACAAATTACAGCAATATTTGATGTCATTTCACCAATTTTACTGATAGGAAATATGGTTTTGGTCAGAAACTTTTATGAACATAGTCTAGAGATGTATTAATTCCTAAAAGCCCTTGTGGTCATCGTTTGTTGCTTTTATCATCCTAAGAATATGTTAACTATGGATGAGAGGCAAGAGACGAAGAAAACTTTGGGTTGAGAATCAAGGAATTTGGGAAAGCTGAGTTCTTGGCTGGACTCCAATGCTGACTTTTTGAAGTCAGACACACAATCTCAGTGGACCTCAGTTTCCCCATCTGTAAAATGAGGAGTTAGAACTAAAGTACTCTCTGGGGTCCCTCCCAGCGTTAAGAGTCTATGTTGGAAAGTTTTGTTAAAAACAGCAGCTTCAACTATTCAAGGAAACTCTGATAAAAGATTATAAGCCTGATAATTCTTTGACTTCTCAATGTTTCTGATATACCTTGAGGTATTTAAAAAAAATACATGCAGATGTCACTAGATGAAGTGCATATTTTCTTTTCTTGTTTTGAGGTACTGAGGTCTTTGCCAGATAGAACCGTGAGAGTCCAAGCAGCACAATGAAGTGAGACAGGCAAGGCAGCCTATGTCCATCACTTAGAAGGCAAAATCTGGCTGATGGGAGACATTCTAAGTGGGATGTTGGTGCTGTTTCCTGCTCTTATTTAATTAAGGATTCATATTTGAAAGTCTCTCGATAGGTTGGGTAGAAATCTGGTTCTGTCCTTTGAAAGAAATCTGTTAATAATATGTGATGTGAACATGTTTTCCTTTTCTGCTTAACGATTTGCATAGGCACACTCCTTGTTTGTCTCTTGATAACCTCATCAATCTCATCCATGCCCTCCTGACCACAGTGCCTGATTGCAGTAATTCCATTTTAGTGGGGCTTTCAGGAGGACTTGGCTTCTGCATTTAGCTAGTACTGCACATTGGAGTGATCTTGTCTTCCCCAGAGTGAGCAGCTGAGATCATATTATGCCTCCCTTGATTTCTTTGTAACGTCTGCCTATAGAATTTCATATTGATTTTAAGCTGGTGCTGTTTCATTTTTAACTCCTTTGTAAGTCAGGAGTCCAGTTATATTAGTGTCTCCTCCCTGTCATTCTGACAGGCATTGGTTTTCTGCTTTTTTTTTTTTCTTGCAGTCTTTGTCCTTCATTCTGTGGCAGCTCTTTTGGTATTGAACTTGTTGCCTTTACTCTTCTGTTGTTGTTGATGTGTTTTAAAAATTCCGGTGCAGTATAGCACAAGGATGTAAGGCGAAGTACAATTTAAAAAATCTAATATATAAATGAGTAAGTAAAGAGCTCCAAAAAACCAGAAAGGTCAATAGAGGATGGGTATTCATGCTGAGAATGCACAGTAGCTTTGGAAGCATTACATTATTCTAGAGAGGGTTTTGTAGGTGCAAGCTTTGCCAAGTAATGAAGCAGAGCCCAGCTGTCAGTTGAACAGTGAGAAACGGCTATAGGTGTGACTTATTGAAAGCATATCTTAGTTTTAATGTTTATTAACTGGCTGCTCTTCAGAACCTTAATTTGGTGTCATTTGGCATAAAATCTGTCCTAAAGCAATGCAGTATAAAGATTTATAGGTGACACCACACTCCATAAACATGCACCATGTAGTGCCTTAGAGTTTACATAGCCTTTCAAATCAATTGTCTTATTTGATCTTCACATAGGCCCTGTGACACAGGCAGGGTAGCTACTAATATGCCCATTTTAGAGGAAGCAAATACCAAGAGAGTATGCACATATAATAGAACTGGGGCTGGAATTTTAGTTTCCTAAAAGCAAACTTGTTGCTCTTTAATTCTGTGGCAGCCTCAAGTAACGCAAGCAAAAGTATAACTATTGCATATCTTTGCATCACCTATAGGTTTATAATTCCTTATTTCCTTGTCTTTGTACTGTCTGAGTGTACGTTCAGATTTATCTCCAGCAGAGCAGAGTTACTTTTATCACAAAAGAGAATGACAGAAATGAAGTTCTCCATGTTAAGCAGATTATTCTTAACTGCTTAGGGAATTTTCCCACTGGTTTGCCCTATTGTACTTAAAATTTTATTTTAGCTCCATCTTATTGTCTGAAAAGTGAAGGGGTGAGGCTATGTTCCTCTCATTCTATGGCAGCGTGATTAGGAGGATGAAAGGTGAAGAAAGAATCAGAGCTGCAAGTGAATATGATTATCATGGAATCACAAGTGCAGTGCATAATGCATGTTTTAAAACTGGAGATAGTATTTATGTTGTAAAGTGTTTCCTTATGAATTACTTTTATCCTTCAGTGCACTGTTTAGTCTTGCTGCAAACATAAACCTTACACAAATCCGAATCAATTTGTTCGTCTTCCATAGAAGATATGTAAAATTTTCAAAGTGTGTTTATGTCCAAAAACAACATGCTTAGTTTTAGATAATACTTTCAGTTGATATAGGATTTTGTGAGACTAACTGTAAATATTCTCTAAAATAGTTACATTTTACCCCCTTAGTCACAGCTTTCTAGAATGCTTAAGCATTAGCAATCATTTCTAATTTAGTCATTCCATCTTCTTTATTTAATGTCTCACTGCTATATTTGAAACTAAACCATGTATATTTCAACTTTCAAGAACCAATAGGCTTTGAAAAAAACTTGGATTGGAGTCAATAATTTCCTTTTAAAAATATTTCAAATTGTAAATCAGATAAATTTCTATTTCATATTTTAACAGTTTCCCTTATTGCATACAACAAAACTGATTTATGTGCTACCCTAAATATCTCTTAGCTAATAGAACTAGAGTAACTTAAAATATTCAGAGATTCAGATCAAAATCAGATTCGTAAAAATGCTCTTACAAAGCCTTTGGATAAACACTGAGTTTTGCAAGACTCTTGGGTTACACATCCCAGACTCCAATATGGCACTTTGGAAACTGGCATCATGAGCATCAACAAGATAACAACCACAAGACAAAACCTGGAGAAATATATTTAAGTAGCAAAGCTTTCTCTTTCTTCCTTAAAATTTCGCATTTATAATGTCATTAGACTAACCCCAGTAATACGCTCATAATTCACCCTTTTATCTTGATTTTTTTATGTTCTTCAATAAATAGGAATTCAAATTGAGGGGAAACTTAGGGCTTAATTTCTGCTTGTAATTTTTAATATTTTATGTGCAGAAATACAAACCCAGGCTGTGTGACTCTTTTCCAACTTTTGTACATGATTTCCTCAGAGAATTTATTTGCTGCAAAGGCCACCAGACCATTTTTTTCTTCTTAACACATGCACTGACTTTTTCCCAAGGCTTTTTTTTTTTTTTTTAAACATGATGGCTTCTTATTCCCTTAAGTTCAACACTAAGGTGGATATGATCAAAACTGGCAAACAGCAAACGTATTCCCTTAATAAAATATATAGTCATAGTTTCATTTGTGCACAATCATGACAGCAAAACCAAAAACTAGGCAAAACTCACCACTTTTTCTTAAAAAATAAAACACAGTTCGATATGCAACTCAGGTTCATTAAATGTCTTGTAGAGTTCTAAACGTCTTTCCATCAACCTGGCTCACCTCTTGCACACATTATGGATGATGTCTGGTTTCAGATAGAACCATTACTAAACTTCAGTATGCTGAGATTTGCTTTGAGTCTTAGAGCTTATTCATATTGAAACTTGGGAGATATAAACTGAAATAAAAGTCCCACATTCAAAGAGTTGCCTGAAAGTTGAAACCAGCCAGCCTCAGGCAGCTGCAGCCACTGTGATCCTATGACCAAAGTTTCTGAGAGGCTTACCCTCAGTGAAGTCATTAACAGAGCAATTGCCCCAAGTTTTTATAGGCACATCAACTGGCAATGAGAGAACATGAGTTAGTTTTTTTGGTCTTCTTGCTTATGACTTGAAGTTATTCTTTGTGTGTCTTGTTCCAGTACCATCAAAAGAAAAGAAAAAAAAATCAGGGAGGTAGAGAGCACATCTCTCAATTCCAGAAAGCACATTCTCACTCTGATGTTTCTGATATAGAATCTTAGAGTGGACTTAAGAGGAGCCAGCTGTGTGGGAGCACATATTGATGGCTTGGTTGGCAGTACTTCCCTGCTGAGTGCCAAGCTACAGATGCACTCCCAATCAATTCCCACACAGCTACAGTTCAGTGAACTATTCCGAAAGAAAGCAGCATGGCACTGGGGGCTGTGAGATCCAGAAACATCAGGGCAGGGTCCAAAGAGAGCATATTTCCAAACAAAGCAGAGTGGCAGTAGCCCTAAAGGCGCAAAGTGACAAGAAAATAAGGAAGAAGTAAACTAAGGCAAAGTGTGTGTGTATGTGTGAGCGTAAAATAGATATGATAAAAAGAGACATTGGTTTCTTATTAACATTGTAAAATGAGTTTGTTAGTTGTAAGATAAAATACAGGGGATTACCCTATGTAGTGGAGACCGTATACTGGTTGTCGAATTAAATGAAATGAAATAAACAAATACAGTTCTTTTTTAAAAAGGACAAATATGAAAACAACAAAATAGAAAATATTTACATACAGAATATACAATCATTTTTAGTAAATTTTTAAATAATCCCAAAATCTAATTATATAGCAATTACAGCATGCAAACTGACTTCATTTACATTTTATCTGTGAAATTGGATGTTATGTTCTACAGTCTCTTTCTAGCATTCAAGGTGGTCCTCTGGGGGTTTTCTCTGTGTTTATAAATGTGTATATACATTTATGATCTCCTAAATGGGACCTTCTGAAGAATGGAAAAAAGCCTAAAGATAATTTAAAAATACAAAATATTTTATTTTATTTTATTTATTTATTTATTTTTGAGACGGAGTTTCACTCATGTTACCCAGGCTGGAGTGCAATGGCGCGATCTCGGCTCACCGCAACCTCCACCTCCTGGGTTCAGGCAATTCTCCTGCCTCAGCCTCCTGAGTAGCTGGGATTACAGGCACGCGCCACCATGCCCAGTTAATTTTTTGTATTTTTGGTAGAGACGGGGTTTCACCATGTTGACCAGGATGGTCTCGATCTCTTGACCTGGTGATCCAACCGCCTCGGCCTCCCAAAGTGCTGGGATTACAGGCTTGAGCGACCGCGCCCGGCCCAAAATATTTTATATTGATTTAAAAAATAAGTTAGAATTCACCTTTTAAAATTCCAAAAGAAAAATATTTAATTTGCTTACATTGATCAACAATGTACAAAAGTTCAATCGAGATGATAATTTTAAACTCAGTATCAAGTGATTTTAAAAACAGTTTTCTAGTACAAAAATAGCAGAGCCTGTTTTTGTTTCAATGCCATCAATTTTTAACTCAATGATACAAAAATAGGCAGTTTATTTAAAAATTCTCAGTGTTTTCTTGATGTTTATTGTCTATTGGTAAATTGGGAAACAATTTCTACCTAAGACAATGTAGGTAGAAATTCACAATGAACTAAAACCTAAATGTTACTTTTTTTTTTTTTTTGTAAGCATCAAGGAATAAATAAATCAGGATCAATGAGCAAAAGTAGTCATATTTAACTAAGGCAAAAATGTACACATACATTTGTAATGGGTTTTATAGGACATGAAAGATAAGATAGGTATAGAAAAACATCTCAGAGCTAAAGTTTCTAAGTGGAATATGAGTCATTTATAATATTGCAGAGTTTCCCTAGAAAGTATCTGGGACAAACCACTTTCTAAGGTAGCCCAGATACAACTAAGTAGGTAGAACAATTCAATTGCACGTAAGATTATAATCAAAGATATCTTTTGCCATAGGCACTTTCATAGATTGTATTTTTATAAATATATATTTCTTTTGATGTAAATTTTTAATAATATTATAGAACAATTACTCTTTGATATTTACTTAATTCACATAACCAATTTTCTCATTGTTTCTTTCAATCACATTGTGAGGTTATTTTCCCATTATGTAGACAAGAATCCTCTGTACATGATGGTGAATGAGAATACTAAAACAAAAATCATTTATTTCAATCTCTACTTTTCTTGACTCACCTACTTTCTGGAGCATAGTGCGGCATGGATATTACGCACTTAATATATACTTCATGATTGATTGATTGGAACTTAATTAAGGTTCTCATCCTGTGAGATTCCTACAACAGCATCTAAGAAAACAGAATGAACATCTCCTATTTTTTGAAAGCTTTCTGTGCTTTTTCTATCTTTCTAGGATTTAAACCCAGCAACGGTGGTATCAGCAAATCTCCCTCGAGGTAAAAATATCTTTCTCTTTCTCTGAACCCCTTCTCTGTCCCCATGACACCCTGCTCAATGAAGTGCAAACAATCGATGGGTTTGCCATCAATCAATGAGTGCCTCTTCTACAAGGCAGAGAAATGTGGAGAACAGGCCTAGACTGTGAGGGGCTGAGGAAAGATAGCCGGCATTTCTTTACAACTTAACTGGCAGTATGAATTTGGCCACATCACTTCCCACCTGCTCTAGACCTCCTTTTGCTTATCTGCAAAGTGATAGTATTTGAAAGGTTAATTCTAAGATTCTGTCTAGCTCTCATGATCTCTGCTTCTATTTATAATATCTTTATTTCTTGGGGTAGGGGGTGGGAGAGCTCATTCAAAGAAATAAATTTGGAAGAGTAGAAATGTTCTGAAATACACAGTTTGTTAAACTCATTCCAAAGAAGCAAACATTCTATTTTTCTCCTCAACTGCTTTCTTGTTTTAAGGTTTATATTTTCAAAATGATGCTTTCTGAATAAATACATGGTGGCAATAAAACCAGTCATAAAAGCAAACCAGTAAGGTGGCAATAAAATATGAATCATGGTTCCCAGGATCAGTAGCATTGTCAGAATGTACATATCACTGAGTATGACACTAACAATTGTTTTGTTCTCCAGGGCTGAGGCATGTGCTAACCTAGGACTGAGCAGACGTTGAGGTATAGAAGGGGAAAATAACATGAAAGAATTTCTCTATGTCTTAGAGCCAGTCTGGCTCAAAAAGTTACCATTTGGAAGAGTTGTAGTTGGATCCACATATAATCCAGCAGATAAAACAGCATCAACAAATTGGGGGAAGCAATTTCTGTCTTTGATTCCGTACTTAACAGGATGAGTGATGTTGAAGAAGGTTATTGACCTTTATATATCAACTTCTCCAGAGTGAACTAGTGAAATAAGAATCGACTTCCCTCACGTGTATGTGTTTCTTCATAAGACTAACATTTATAAAAGGTTTCAGTCTCTTTACAAGGAAGAACTCTGTAATAATAGCAATAGTAATAATAAGGACTGCAGTCATTTCCCACCACATATGTTCAGGAAATAAAATGAACAGTGTCACAGAGCAATTTGCTAAACTATATTTTGTAAGTACAAATAGGAATTTTCTGCATCACATACAATTCAGTCTATCGAATTAGGACGAACAGTTACCAAGGAGAATACAATACAGCAGCTGTAATTTAATGATCACACTAGACAGCCACCTCCCACATAGCAAGAGGTTATCATAATTATTTACATTTGGGTGTAGAAAGAAGACAAAATGTGTCATCTTTCTGGTTACTGCTTACATTAAAAAAAGGAAACACTCCTTTCAAAAGGGTGCAGTAAGCAATATGAATTAATTAAAATCCACTAACTTTGACAATGGAAGCATACATTTATATCCAATAAATAATTTCTCTAATTTAAGACAAGAGGTTCTCTTGGGAAGAGAAAATCTTCCAAAGATGTAGAGAAAGGAAATCATGACTTTTGATGTATCACTGCAGCCACATATCCAACAGCTGGCTGATACACTTTTGAGAATACACTGGAGAACCACAGATTCTGAGGGATCTACACCTTGCCTCCAGTTTCTTCCACTCTCAGACTTTCCATGGTTTATACTTGCATGTACACTGCTCCCTGGATATAGATAGGTGTTTACAGAACACGTATTAAAACCAGGGAGAGTAAACAGAATATCTATCTGAATTAACTTGAAATAGAAACCTTTTCCTGTCCAGCCACTTTGGGATAATCACATTTTTATTTGACTAGAAACAAGATTTAGGGATAGAAGATGGTCATAGATAGAGGTGCTTTTTCCAATCTTGTAATGAAATCACCTTCCTCTATTTTTACAACATTTTCTAAAATATTGAATTGAGCAAGAGTTTAAGAAAAGTCTTGCTTTGGTGTGTGTTTTCTGTCACGAATGTGGTGTTAAGGGTAAAAATGTACTCCATGCTCATGAATACATCCTCACCAGTTTACAAAGGGGAGTGAGGTTATGAAATTCAGCAAGCACATCTGAGCATACCATGTGATTAGGATGATGGGGATTTCTAGCTTTATTTAAGAGAAAAGAGGACTCTGAAGGGCCAGGACCAGGACCAGTTAGGCAAAATGTAAAGCAGATCGGAGTTTTCAAATGCACTAAAAAAAAGGCTCAGAATATTTATAAAGAAGGTATATGGAGTCACTTTTAGAAGTAAGAGAATTGGGCAACTAGATGAAAATGGAGGTTACTGGGAATATTTTACCTAAAAAGGAGCTTAGAGATCTATTTACCTATTTCACATCTGTTTTGAGATCACGCTCTGAAAACTCTATTTAGTAGCCAGACTTATTATTTTGGTTTATTTTATTTTATTTTACTTTAAGTTCTGGGATACATGTGCAGAAAAACATGGAATGCTTCACTAATTTGTGTGTCATCCTTGTGTAGGGGCCATGCTAATCTTCTCTGTACTGTTCCATTTTACTGTATGTGCTGCTGAAACAAGCACCAGACTTTATTCTGTATTCTCTGAATACCAGGTGTTTGATTAGATTTAGCAAACAAGTTACTTACCATGTTATACGATGCTTCCCAAACAACACAGTAAAGCTGCATTTCATTGGAAGTCAACTATTGCACTCAAATTCATATGAGCTACAAGAGATAAATAAAAAAATACAGTCATCAATTTAAACATATTAATTGAGTGACTACAATATGCCAGGTACCATTCTGGATGCCGAGTATATATTGAGAACAAAAGCAAATAGTACTGATTTTATTCTAGTGGGGAAGGAGACAAATGGTAAACATGGAAAACATGTACTGTGTCAGAATATCAGAAGTTTATGGTGGAAAACAAAGCAGGAAGGAAGCCTATGGAGTGCCAAGCCTGGTTGATGGAGTGAAGATGTGCAATGTCATCTAGAAAATTCTAAGATAGGTGCTCTGAGAAGGTCGCATTTAAGCCACAACTTGAAGCTCAGATGAGCCCACTGTCAATGAAACTTAGTTAAATTTTGTTTGACTTTTTTTTACCTTTATCAATATAGATTCACTCTCATGAAGTACATAATGTAAAATATAATTATTCCATCTTGTCTTATGTTTTATCCAAGAAAGACTGCAAATCTAAGATCTTGAGGAATTTAACTTTCTTAAATCTTCACACTTGTCTGTGAAAGCACTTACCCCGTAAGAAAAAAACGTAACCTTTGTCCTTTACTCTAACGCAACGCAGTGTGTGGCAGACAGCATAAGAGTGAGAACTAAGAAACCTGAGTTCTAGTTGTATGATTTATATATTAATTATTAACTTCAGTTTGTTCATTTGGGAAATGAGGGCATGAAACTATTTCAATATTTTCAAAAGGAGCACAACATTCCACGGAGCACTTGTGCTGGAAACACTTTGAAAATCAAGAGTGGACAATTAAATTTGGAAGCATCATGCATCAGATGGCCTCTAACTAAAGAATCCAAAGGCATTTCAGCAGGTTAAAGAAACCAAGGAGGTAGTATAATAACAGGAAGTAGAATAAAAGGAAGCCATTTAGCAATAAGGTTTGTTTAACTCAAAGATTCCTAAACATATTAGAAGAAACTCGGGAAACACTGAAATAAATCAAATGCTAATGTTCTTACAGTTAAGAAATTCTATAAGTGTTCTTTTTCATTGTTAGTTCCATTCTACTGTATCCATAAAAATTACCTAATTATGCAGAGATTGACAACCACGTGAAAATCTCAAACACTTAAAACAATAAAACTTATTCACCATGTGCATAAGTAAGGCTCCAGCCTTTGTTCCACAGTTTTCTCCCTGCGTTTTCCAACAGGGTGCAACTACAGTCTAGGGCATGATTCGTCACTCTGGCATAAAAAAGAGAGGCTACTGTGACCTAATTTGAAGTGCATTTAGAAGTATATGCTTAATTTGTGCTTGAAAAAGCACAGTTATTGGTGAAAGCACTAATGAATCCATATTTACCTCCTGAAATAACCTCATGGTTATATTAAATCTAATAAATGCTAGATTTTATAAATTTTATGTTGCTGACTGCTGGATTTTGTGGTATTCCTGTAAGACTTTATTCTGGTAGGCAATAGGTTACTTGTGGATAAGCTTTATCTTTTTGAGACTTCAACTTCATTTTGGATAGGCCTAGAGTAACCTTTTTTCCAAATGCTAATTTAGCCTTGTTCTGAGGCATGACCCTCCTTTCATGGTCTCTATTGAATATTTTGATGATTCAAGGTTTCTCTATTCTGGTTAGGGGAAATTTCAACAATTCTTGGCCATGTGTAAACTCTGAATAGTATTCAGCACCCACTCTCCAGTAATTGTTGTTTCTGCAGAAGTTCTTGTTGCCTAGACTTCCGGTGATTCACTCCATGAATGCAGGAGGTTGATATTAAGCCAAAGATTCAAGGAATTGCAATGTGTGTTTTTGGAACTCTTCCTCTGTATAGCTCCCTCCTGTAAATGCCCTGCAAATTCTACCCACCTCTTCACTCAGGGAGACCAGCAGGCTCTACTTGGATTTTCCCGTCCCTGCATTGCAGTATAGAAATTTTCTCTAGGCAGAAAGCCTGGGCAATAATAAGTCTCATTTCTTTGGCTCTTTTCTGTCAAAGATCGTAGTGCTGTGCTGTCTGCTGCTCAAAGTATGAAAATAGTTATTTCCTACATTTTGTCCAGTTTTCTAGTTGTTTATGGCAGGAGGCTAATTTCAAACCCTGTTATTCCCTCATGGCTGGAAACTCGGGTTTCCTAAATCTAAATTTAGCCCTTGTTGTATAAATACTTTGTTTTTCAGCATGGCAAAGCATCATGTCTTGAATGCCAACAAAATGGATTTCTTATTTTTTCCCTGGGAGAACAGAAAGCCATAAACATGAGAAACTCCGAATACTATACTTCCAGTTTTCTGAAATGTAACCCCTGGAGCCAATAGGAAAAGTATATGCTGACCTAAGTAACTGTCAAGATATGTAAGCAAAGAGACCATTTCTAAGGCAACCAACTTATTTTTTCCTGAAGCATCAATACACAGTAAAAATATTCAGTTTCTAGAAATATTTGTCTTGAAGTCAAATAGGAACTAAAATATATTATCAAGGAAGTAGTACAAACCTAATCTAGAAAAGTAACAATAATTTTATTATACATCACGTATCTTGGTAAGTTAACTTGATACATTGGAATATCAAGTATCTCCTGGTACTAATTATGACATTAAATAATAACCTTAAAACTTGTTATGAAAGGACCAAAATAGAATCTGTAGTTTGTCATGTTGCAATATCCTAGTGCCTAGAGCATATTAAGTCACCCAATAGATATTACTTGAATACTGGATGAATGAAAGAAAGATGACAAGAAAAGTTGAGGTGTTAGGATGCAGTAAAAATTATTTCTTAGAAGGAAGGTGTTTCTCTTTACTTCCTTGAAGTAGTGAGTTCTGAGAAAGTGTCTAAGGCCAAGAATGATTAGTTTTAGCATCAGACGGATGGATATATTTCTCATGAGAATTCTGGAGACTGCAATAATAATAATAATAAATAATGAATGGTACAATAGTGATGTAGTAATAATAATGAATGATCATGATAGCGAATAATGATAGTGAATTATTCTTGTGTACCTTCTATGCATCAAATGCTGTTCCATGCACTTATAATGTTTACCTCATTGATCCTTTACCAGACTATGAAATGGATACTACTACCCCATTTTTATAGTTACGGAGACTAAGGTATAGGGATAATGAGTGAATTGAGCATGGTGATGGAGCAAGTTAGTGTCAGATAAAGGTTATAAATCTACAGTCTGGTCCTAGTGCCATCAGTTTTAACTACAGGGCTATGCTGAGTCTCTGTATACAGGGACAAAATATAAAGGAGCCTGCCAATATGAAAAGTATAGAAAATCCTTCCAGATGTTAAAATATAAAACTAATGATGAATTTTAATTTTTTTTTTTTAATTTTAGTAGAGACAAGGTCTCAATGTTGCCCAGGCTGGCTTCCAACTCCTGAGCTCAAATGATACTCATGTACTCCCAAAATGCTGGGATTATAGGTATGAGCCACCCTGCCAGGCTATAGTTTTTTAGAGTCGGTTCAAGTGTTCTATTCAATATTGGAAGTCCAGTGGCAGTCTGCTTCCATTCTATTTATTTCTCTGTACACGTTGTGATGAATGATAAATTGTTTTCCTTTTATTTATTCCTGTGATTTAGCTTATGGAGAAGAATAAAGGGGTTAAAGTTCGCAGGCTCAAAGCAGAATTTACCAGAAATGAAGATATGTGTAATAATTTCCAAATTGTGTTTACGGATACCATTTTATTCTATCGATTGGAACTGTACTCAGCAAAGGGGATCATAGAAAGGAAATAAGTGAGAATGAGAAATTGAAACAAAGCATTGATGGAAGTTTCCTAACAGCAAAATCGAGAAGGCTGTGCCATCCCAGGGGAAGTGGGGGTGGATCTGATGCCTGAAACAATGAGAGCTGTGATGGAATCAATGGCAGCGGATTCCGTAATTACTAAATTAGACTGTTCCATTTCTGGATAATGCACGCTGCATTTTGATCTTGATTTAAAATCCAATTAGTTCAGGATCATCATTCCTTTTAGTTCTAGCTTCTCTCTGGTGACTTTGAGACCACAGCAATAGCGTAGTATTTTTGTGTTTGTTCTTTCATGTCTTTGAAGATACGGTTTTTAAAATCTATGGCAACAGGTGCCCTCTGCTCCCAGTCTTACATATTTTACTGATTACTCTCTTGGTTTATTCTCACATTCTCTCAAGTCGTAGTAATCAGTGAAATGCTACATTGATACACGCTTGGCTTTTCCAATAAATGATGACAACCAACCATAACACACTTGTCTTTGAAATCGCTGCTACCTTTTAATTTTTTTAAAAAAGTTTTATTTACTAGATAGTTTGCCTTTGTGGGTTGGTGTTATTCTTAAGTCTCTTTCTTTCCTTTATAAAATCAAAGGGGCAAGCCTTACATCATGAAGAAAAAAACATTTAAATGAAAAGAACATATTTTCAGTTTGTCAAGTGTGAGAGATGAAGACTTCTGACAACATAGCATTTGTTTTTTCATTTTCTAATGAAGGTAAGAAGGGAACTTCAGGCAACTCATTGAAATAGCTTCAGTTTGCTCACATGACTATAATAGCAAGTAGTTGATTGAAGATAATCTGAAATAGTTTCAGCAGAAAGACTTCAGGATTTATATGTTAGAAATATATAAACCTGTGGTTCATGATTATGAAATTATTTTGAATGTAGTTTTGTTTTTTCTTGTTGAATATGCAAAGAGAAACGTCTGCAATTGTGGTATAATATAAATTATAAAAATATAATTTTCATACTGAAGCATGAATAGTTATAGTCTACAATAATTTTATACCACAAGAAAGAAAGCAGGCGCTGTTTTCCTCCATGAGCTTGCTGAAGAAAATGTGAAACACTGATTGAGAGCTACTTGTTAATTCACACTAGGGAACCATGTAGATTACTTAATTTTGAAAATTACAATGTAAACAAAACCAATGCCATAAAGGAGTTCAAGGGCCCTACATCAAAATAATGTTTTGTTCATTTACTTTGACAAGTGTGGTTCATATACTCAAGTGTTACTTATGAGTATATTGCATTTGAATTAACATAGTGCATTTCATCAAAATAATAAAATCTTAGTGATATAATAACTTATAAAGAGAGTTCATCGCATTTTTCTGATACAGATATTTTAAATAATCTATGTACATTTATGAGTGCATTAATGTTACCCCAATTTTCGATCTCTGTCTATTCTCTCTCTCCGTTCCTCTCACTTTTTCTCACACACACAGAGAACTAAAAGTAAATTTAACACTTTTACGGCCTTTTCTGAAACTCAGAGATTATTAAAACTGATTGTATGATTGATAATTCATATATTGATGTATTAGTCTGATTTCACACTGCTATAAAGATATTACCTGAGACTGAGTAATTTATAAACAAAGACGTTTGATTGACTCACAGTTCTGCATGGCTGGGGAGACCTCGGAAAACTTAAAGTCATGCTGGAAAATGAAGGGAAAGCGGCAGCTTCTTACATGGCAGCGGGAGAGAGAGAAGTGCTATGAAAGGGGAACTTCCAAAAGCTTGTAAAACTGTCAGCTCTCCTGAGAAGTCCCTCATTATCATCAGAACAGCATGGGAGAAACCGCCACCATGATCCAATCATTTCCCACCAGGTCCCTCCCTTGACACCTGGGTACTACAATTCAGATTACAATTCAAGATGAGATTTGGGTGGGAAAATAGAGCCAAACCATGTCAATTGCTATAGTCTGCATTTTTTCTATTCAAAAGCAGTTCCTATGTCTGTGGTTGCATAGCAAATATAATATTGTGACTGATTTTCAAACAAAATTAAATATATTAAAATTATGAGCCTAGTAAATTACATAGTCTAATATTATGAATGAACCAAGAAATGGGGTGATGGGAATATTATTAGATTGGTGCAAAAGTAATTGCAGGTTTTGTCATTAAAAGTAATGATTTTGGATAGGAGTAGGTAATGATTTGGAATAGGAAAAATACAAACTTACAATTACAATTATAGTCAGAGAAAGAGGACAGAAATTACATTATATTTATAACTATTATTAACTTTATCCTAGTTACCAAAATACTAGAATAGACAATACAATTAGGTAAAAATGAAAGCAATCTTAAATTATGTTAAATATGTCTATGTCTAAATAGAGAAAAATACCAATTTGTGCATATCTGTTTATGTTGAGACATATCATGGCAGTTATTTTAAAAAGAAATTTCTAAATTAAATTATATCAGCATTACTTCAATTCTCTTTTTGAACAGATTTAATTTATACTTATAAATGACATAAATGATACCAAGATGATTTTCCTGCATTTTCTTAAAGTAATTTCACAATTTCAGGTCTTACATTTTAGTCTTTGAATACATTTTGAGTTGATTTTTGTATATGGTTTGACATATGAGTCCAATTTCATTCTTCTGTTTATAGATATCAAGTTTTCCTATCACCATTTCTTGAAGACACTATCCTTCCCCCAGTATGCATTCCTGGCACCCTGTTGAAGGTCAATTCATAGTAATCCTATTTAAATTTAAATAAGATTAAAGATCAATTTATAGTAAATGTTTATTTATAGTAAAGACTCAATTTTGGATGTTCTGTTCTGTTCTGTTGCTCTATATGTGTGTATTTATGCTAGTACCATACTATTTTGATTACTGTAGCTTTGTAGTATGTTTTGAAATCAGGTGGTGTGATGACTCCAGCTTTCTTTTTGCACAAGATTGCTTTGCTTCTTTAGAGTGTTTTCTATATGAAGTTTAGGATTGTTTTTTCTATTATTGTGAAAAGTGTCATTGAAATTATAATAGGAATTGCATTGATTCCGCAGATTGCTTTGGTTACTTTGGACATTTTAACAATATTGATTCTTCTAATATATGAATATATAACCTTTTCACTAATTTGTGTCTTCTTTAATTTCTTTTATCAATATTTTATAGTTTGCAGTGTATAGGTTGGTCACTTTCTTGGTTAGATTTATTCTTAGGTATTTTAGTGTTATTGTAAATAGAATTGTTAATTTTTTTTCTGATAGTTCATTGTTATTGTATTAAAATGCAACAATTTTGTATGTTAAATTTTGATCTTGCAACTTTAATGAATTTGATTAGTTTTCACAGTTTTTTTTTTTTTTTTTTTTTTGGTAGAGTCTTCAGGGTTTTCTATATATAAGATCATGTCATCTGCAGAGATAATTTTACTTCTCCCGTTTTGGTTTGGAGGCCTTCTTTTTTTTTTTTCCTTGTCTAATTGCTCTGAATAGACCTTTAAGAACTATGTTAAATAGAATTGGTAAGACTTGGCTTCCATGTCTTGTTTCTGATCTTAGAAGAAAAGTTTTCAGCTTTTCATTGTTGACTCTGCTGATACCTGTGAGCTTGTCATAAATGACCTTTATGATTTTGAGCTATATTTCACTTATAACAAATTTTATAACAAATTGTTGAGAATTTATCATGAAAATAATTTTGTCAGGGAAGTCCAGCCAGGGATTCAGGCCTCAGGTAGTTACTTTTTAAAGCTCTCAGTGAACAAATACTCTTGCCACCCACTAATCCCTGGTAGCCATTGATTATGTGAAATAGTTTTTAGAACATTTACACTTCAAGATCCCCCTGAATTTGACGGCATCATCTTAACTTGGTTGTCAGTTAAAATAGGATTATAAGAGGCAGGACCAAGATGGCCAACTAAAAGCAGTGGTGATCAGAGGCTCCCATTGCAAAGATCCAAAACAGCATGTGAATCCTACACTGGCAACTAAGGTATCCAGGTTTTGTCATTAGGACTGACCAGGCAGCTGTTATGACCCAAGGAGAAGAAAGAAGAGCAGTATGGTGTGGTGGCACACCTTAGAGCCACAACGGGCACAGGAGCCCCCAGTCCCACCTGAGGGAGGTGGTGAGACTGCTTCCTACCCAGCCTGGGAAATAATGCTTTTTCCACAGAACTGGGCAACCCATGGATCAGAAGATTCCACTTGGGAGACCACACTGCCCGGCCCTTGGGCCCCAAACATGGAGCTGTGCAGATTCTCAAAATCCACTCTGCTAGAATTGCCCAAAGCCTGCTGAGTTTCTGGTGGTGGTGGTGGTAGAGGGGCTGCCATCACCACTGTGGTGGCTGCCTGTGGTGTAAACTGCCTGAGCTCCTTGAGGGAGGAGCGGCAACCTACACTGTGGCTGAAGAGCCTCCCTGCAGGAACTCCAATTCCAGGTAGGGGCTCAGGGACAGAATTCTGATCTCCCTGAGCCTGAGCCCCTAGGGGGTGGGGTGGTCATAGTCTCTACAAACCAACAGATTTAGTCTTTCTTCCTGCTAGCTCTGAGGAATTCAGGCAGCCCAGACGAGTGTGCTGGGGTTTCTCCCCAGTGCATCACATTCCCTCCACCAAGGGACAGCCAAAGTGCCCCATTAAATGGACCCTGCTTTCTGTGCCACTCAACTAGGTGAGATCCCCTAACAGGGTTGTCAGACATCCTAAACAGAAGTGTTCTTATTAGCATCAGGTCAGTGCCCCTCGAGGTCAGAGATCCCAAAGGAAGGAGCAGGCATCTATCTTCACTGTTTTCCAGCCTCCTTAAGTGACACATCTAGGTACGGGAGTGAACTAGATGAATAGGGTCTGAAGTGAGCCCCCAGCAAACCACAGCACCCCTAGAGAAAAGGGACCTGACTATTGAAAGAAAAAGACAGACAGAAAGCAATAACAACAGCATGAACAAAAAGAGTCCCCATAAAATCCTCACCCAAGTGTCAGCAGGCTCCAAGATCAAAACCAGACAAACTCAGAAAGAGGAGAAAGAATCAACAAAAAAACCACTGAAAACACAAAATGTCAGAATGCCTTTTCTCCTCCAAATCATCGTGTCTTCAGTAAGGGTGCAGAACTGGACAGAGGGTGACATGAACAAATGGATAGAGGTAAGTTTCAGAAGGTGGGTAATGACAAACTTAGCTGAGGTAAAAGAGCATTTTTGTAACCCAATGCAAAGAAGCTAAGAACCTTGATAAAAGGTTAGAGGAGCTGCTAACAAGAATAATCACTTTAGAGAGGAACATAAATGATCTGATGGAGCTGAAAAATACAGCGCAAGAACTTTGTGAAGTATACACAAGTATAAATAGTCAAATAAATCAAGTGGAACAAAGAATATCAGAAATGGAAGACTATCTTGTTGAAATAAGGCAGCCAGACAAGATTAGAGAAAAAAGAATGGAAAGGAAGAACCATTAAAAGCCACTGCAAAACACATGAAAATATAAAGACCAATGATACTATGAAGAAATGACATCAATGAGTGTGCAAAATAACCAGCTAGCATCATGATAACAGGAAGAAACTCACACATAATAATATTAACCTTAAATGTAAACGAGCCAAATGTCCCAATCAAAAGACACAGATTGGTAAACTGGGCAAAGAGTTAAGACCCATCAGTGTGCTGTATTCAGGAGACCTATCTCACATGCAAAGACATACAAAGGCTCAAAATAAAGGAATGGAGGAAGATTTACCAAGCAAATGGAGAGAGAGAAAAAAAAGCAGGGATTGCAATCCTAGTCTCTGACAAAACAGACTTCAATCCAAAAAAGATTAAAAAAGACAATGAAAGACATTATATAATAGCAAAGGGATAAATTCAACCAGAAGAGCTAACTATACTAAATATATATGCATTAAATACAGGAGTGCCCTGATTGATGGAACAAGTTCTTAGAGACTTACAGAGTCTTAGACTTCTGCACTATAATAGTGGGAGACTTTAACACCCCACTGTCGATATTAGACAGATCAACAAGACAGAAAATTCACAAGATATTCAGGACTTGAATTCAGCTCTGCATCAAGTGGATCTAATAGATATCTATATAACCTTCTAGCCAAAACAACAGATTATATATTCTTCTCAGCGCCATATGGCACTTATTCTAAGACTGACCACATAATTACAAGTAAAACACTCCTCAGTAAATGCAAAAGAACAGAATTTCTCAGAGCACAGTGCAATCAAATTGGAACTCAGGATTAAGAAACTCACTCAAAACCACACAACTATGTGGAAATTGAACAACCTACTCCTGAATGACTCCTGGGTATATAATGAAATTAAGGCAGTAATCAAGAAGTTCTTTGAAACCAGTGAGAACAAAGATACAATGTACCAGCATCTCTGGGATGCAGCTAGAGCAGTGTTAAGAGGGAAATTTATAACACTAAATGCCCATATCAGAAAGCTAGACAGATCTTAAATTGACACCCTAACAACACAATTAAAAGAACCAGAGAAGCAAGAGCAAAAAAATCCAAAAGCTAGCAAAAGACAAGAAATCACTAAGATTGGAGTGGAACTGAAGGAGATAGAGACACAAAAAAACCTTTCAAAAGAATCAATGAGTCCAGGGAATTGTGCCAACATGTCCAAATAGGAACAGCTCTGGTCTGCAGTTCCCAGTGAGAGTGATCCAGAAGGTGAGTGATCTCTGCATTTCCAACCAAGGCACCAGGTTTATCTCACTGGGACTGATTAGACAGCGGGTGTAGTCCAAGAAGGGCAAGCCAAAGCAGGGTGGGGTGTTGCCTCACCCGGGAAAGGCAGGGGGCCAGAGAACTCCCTCTCCTAGCCAAAGGAAGCCATTAGGGACATTTCCCAACACTTTGGCACTCTGGCTCAGATACTGCACTTTTCCCACGGTCTTCACAACCTGCAGAACAGGAGATTCTCTCTGATGCCTACAACACCAGCATCCCAGGTTTCCAGCACAAAACTGGGTGGCTATTTTAGCAGCAGCAGTTTTTTGTTTTTTTTTTCCCATATCCCAATGGCACCTGGGACACCAGTGAGACAGAATTTCTCATTACCCTGAAAAAGGGGGCTAAAGCCAGGGAGCCAAGTGATCTGGCTGGGTGGGTGCAAGATACACTGGCTTGAAATTCTTGCAACCAGCACAGCAGTCCAAGCTTGACCTGGGCATTCAAGCTCAGTGGGGAGAAGGGCGTCCACCATTGCTGAGGCTCCAGTAAATGGTTTTAACCTCACCTGTGTAAACAAAGTTGCTAGGAAGTTTACACAGCAACCGGATGAAGCCCATGGCAGCTCAGCAAGGCCTCTGCAGGAAGACTGTCAACTATGCTCTCTTCTTGCTGGGCAAGGCATCTCTGAAAAAGGCAGTAAACTGTCAGGGACTTATACGTAAAGCCCCACCTTCCTGGTACAGAGCACCTGGGAAAAGGGGCAGTTGTGGATTCCGCTTCAGCAGACTTGTACGTCCCTGCCCAGCAGCTCTAAAGGAAGCAGTGGATCTCCCAGCACAGTTCTTGAGTTCTGATAAGGACAGACTCTCTCCTCAAGTGGCTCCCTGACCCCTGTGTATCCTCAGTGGGAGATACCTTATGCAGAAGAGCTCTGGCTGACCTCTGGCAGGTACCTTTCTGTGACAAAGCTACCAAAGGAAGGAACAGGCAGCAATCTTTGCTGTTCTGCAGCCTCCATGGGTGATTCCCAGGCAAACAGGGTCTGGAGTGGACCTCCAGCAAACTGCAGCAGACTTGCAGCAGAGGGGCCTGTTAGAAGGAAAACTAACAAACAAACAAACAAAAAAATAGCTTCAACATCAACAGAAAGGCTGTCCACTCAGAAACCCCATCTAAAAATCACCAACTTCAAAGACCAAAGGTAGATAAATCCATGAAAATGGGAAGAAACCAGTGCAAACAGGCTGAAATCACCAAAATCCAGAATGCCTCTTCTCCACCAAGGATCACAACTCCTCACCAGCAAGAGAACAAAACTGGATGAAGAATAAGTTTCATGAATTGACAGAAGCAGGCTTCAGAATGTGTGTAATAACAAACTTCTCCAAGCTAAAGGAGCATGTCCTAACCCAATGCAAGGAAACTAAGAACCTTGAAAAAAGGTTAGATGAAATGCTAACCAGAATAACCAACGTAGAGAAGAAGATAAACAACTTGATGGAGCTGAAAAACATAGCACGAGAACTTCACGAAGCATACATAAGTTTCAATAGCTGAATTGATAAGTGGAAGAAAGGATATCAGAGATTGAAGATCAACTCAATCGTAAAACAAAAAGGCAAGATTAGAGAAGAAAGAATGAAAAGAAATGAACAAAGCACCCAAGAACTATGGGATTATGTGAAAACACCAAATGTACATTTGATCACTGTATCTGAAAGTGACAGGGAGAATGAAACCAAGTTGGAAAACACTTTTCAGGGTATTATCCAGGACAACTTCCCCAACAAAGAGAGGCAGGCCAATATTCAAATTCAGGAAATACAGAGAATACCACAAAGATATTCCTCAAGAAGAGCAACCCCAAGACACATAATCTACAGATTCACCATGGTTGAAATGAAGAAAAAAATATTAAGGGGAGCAAGAGAGAAAGGTCAAGTTACCCACAAAGAGAAGCCCATCAGACTCACAGCACATCTCTCGGCAGAAACCCTGCAAGCCAGAAGAGAGTGGGGGCCAATAATCAACATCCTTAAAGAAAAGAATTTTCAACTCAGAATTTCATACCCAGCCAAACTAAGCTTCATAAGTGAAGGATAAATAAAATCCTTTACAGGCAAGCAACTGCTGAGGGATTTTGCCACCACCAAGCCTGCCTTATAAGAGCTGAAGGAGCACTAAACATGAAATGAAACAACCAATACCAGCCACTGCAAGAACATACCAAATTGTAAAGACCATAGATACAATGAAGAAACTGCATCAACTAACAGGCAAAACAACCAGCTAGCATCAAAATGGCAGGATCAAAATCATACATAACCATACTAACCTTAAATGTAAATGAGCTAAATGTCCCAAAGACGTGGACTGGAAAATTGGATAAAGAGTCAAGACCCATTGATGTGCTGTATTCAGGATACCCATTTCATATGCAAAGACACACATAGGCTCAAAATAAAGGGATGGAGGAAGATTTACCAAGCAAATTAGAGAAAAAAAAAAAAGCAGGGGTTGCAATCCTAGTTTCTTACAAAACAGACTTCAAACCAACAAAGATCAAAAGAGATAAAGAAGGGCATTATATAATGGTAAAGGAATCAATGCAACAAGAAGAGCTAGCTATCCTAAATATATATGCACCCAATACAGAAGCACCCAGATACATGAAGCAAGTTCTTAATGACCTACAAAGAGACTTAGACTGCCACACAATAATAGTGGGAAACTTCAACAGCCCACTGTCAATATTAGACAGATCAACGAGACAGAAAATTAACAAGGATATCCAGGACTTGAACTCAGATCTGAACCAAGTGAACGTAACAGATATCTACAGAACTCGCCACCTCAAATCCACAGAATATACATTATTCTCAGCACCACATCACACTTATTCTAAAATTGACCACATAGTTGGAAGTAAAATACTCTTCACCAATTAAAAAAGAATGGAAATTATAACAAAGTCTCTCAGACCATAGTGCAATCAAATTAGAATTCAAGGTTAAGAAACTCACACAAAACCACACAACTACATGGAAACTGAACAACCCGCTCCTGAATGACTACCAGTAAATAATGAAATGAAGGCAGAAATAAAGATGTTCTTCGAAACCAAGGAGAACAAAGGCACCATATGCCAGGATCTTAGAGACATATTTAGAGCAGTGTCTGGAGGGAAATTTATAACATTAAATGCCCACAAGAGAAGCAAAGAAAGATCTAAAATTGACACACTAACACCATGATTAAAAGAACTAGAGGAGCAAGATCAAACGAATTCAAAAGCTAGCAGAAGACAAGATATAACTAAGATCTGAGCAGAACTGAAGGAGATAGAGACACAAAAAAGCCTTCAAAAAAAATCAGTAAATCCAGGGGTTAGTTTTTGAAAAGATCAACAAAATAGATAGCCTGTTAGCCAGACTAATAAAAAAGAAAAGAGAGAAGAATCAAATAGATGCAATAAAAAATGATAAAGGGATATCACCACTGATCCCACAGAAATTACAAGCTCTAAGAAAAATTACTACAAACACCTCTATGCAAATAAACCAGTAAATCTAGAAGGAATGGATAAATTCCTGGACACTTACACCCTTCCAAGACTAAACCAGGAAGAAGTTGAAACCCTGAATAGACCAATAACAAGGTCTGAAATTAAGGCAGCAATTAATAGCCTACCAACCAAAAAAGTCCAGGACCAGATGGGTTCACAGCCAAATTCTACCAGAGGTACAAAGAGGAGCTGGTACCATTCCTTCTGAAACTATTCCAAACAATGCAAAAAGAGGGAATCCTCCCCAACTCATTTATGATCCCAACATCATCCTGATACCAAAACCTGGCAGAGACATCATTAAAAAAGAAAATTTCAGGCCAATATCCATGATTTACACAGATGTGAAAATCATCAGTAAAACATTGGCAAACCAAATCCAACAGCACATCAAAAAGCGTATCCTTCACAATCGAGTTTGCTTTATTCCTGAGATGCAGGCTGGTTCAACATATGCAAATCTATAAACATAATCCATCACATAAACAGAACCAATGACAATAACCACATGATTATCTCAATAGATGCAGAGGTCTTCAACAAAATTCAACAGTCCTTCATGCTAAAAGCTCTCAAAAACTAGGTATCAATGGAACCTATCTCAAAATAATAAGAGCTATTTATGACAAACCCACAGCCAATATCATACTGAATGGGCAAAAACTGGAAGCATTCCCTTTGAAAACTGACACAAGACAAGGATGCCCTCTCTCACAATTTCTAGTCAACATAGTATTAGAATTTCTGGCCAGAGCAATCAGGCAAGAAAAAGAAATAAAGGGTATTCAATTAGGAAAAGAGGAAGTCAAATTGTCTCTATTTGTAGATGACATGATGTATATTTAGAAGATCCATCAACTCAGCCCCAAATCTCCTTAAGCTGATAAGCAACTCAGCAAAGTCTCAGGATACAAAATCAATGTGCAGAAATCACAAGCATTCCCATACACAAATAACAGACAAACAGAGAGCCAAATCATCAGTGAACTCCCATTTACAATTGCTACAAAGGAAAAAAAAAAAACCTAGGAATACGACTAACAAGGGATGTGAAGGACCTCTTAAAGGAGAACTACAAACCACTGCTCAAGGAAATAAGAGTGGACACAAACAGATGGAAAACATTCCATGCTCATGGTTAGGAAGAATCAATATTGTGAAAATGGCCATAACTGCCCAAAGTAATTCATAGATTCAATGCTAACCCCATCAAGTTACCATTGACTTTCTTCAGAGAATTAGAAAAAAACACCTTAAATTTCATATGGAACTAAAAAAGAGCCCACATAGCCAAGATAATCCTAAGAACAAAACAAAGCAAAACCAAGATGGAGGCATGATGCTACCTGACTTCAAACTATACTACATGGCTACTGTAATCAAAACAGCATAGTACTGGCACCAAAACAGACATGTAGACCAGGATTAGAACAGAGTCCTCAGAAAGAATGCCACACATCTACAGCCATCTGATCTTTCACAAACCTGTCAAAAACAAGCAATGAGGAAAGGATTCCCTATTTAACAAATGGTATTGGGAAAACTGGCCAGCCATATGCAGAAAGCAGAAAGTGGATCCCTTCCTTACATCTTATATGAAAATTAACTCCAGATGGATTAAAGATTTAAACATAAGGCCTAACACGATAAAAACCTTAGAAGAAAACCTAGGCAATACAATTCAGGACATAGGCATAGGTAAGGACTTCATGACTAAAACACCAAAAGCAATGGCAACAAAAGCCAAATAGACAAATGGGATCTATCTAAACTTAAGAGCTTCTGCACGCAAAAGAAATAATCATTAGAATGAACCAGCAACCCATAGAATGGGAAAAAATTTTTGCAATCTATCCATCTGATGAAGGGCTAATATCCAGAATCTACAAAGGAGTTAAACAAATTTACAAAAAAATAAAAACAAACAACTGCATCCAAAAGTGGTGAAGGATGTGAACAGACACTTCAATAGAAGACACTTATGCAGTCAACAAACATATGAAAAAAAGCTTTTCATCACTTATCATTAGAGAAATGCAAATCAAAACCACATTGAGATACTATCTCACGCCAGTTAGAATGGTGATCATTAAAAAATCAGGAGACAACAGATGCTGGAGACGATATGGAGAAATAGGAATTCTTTTACACTGCTGGTGGGAGTGTAAATTAGCTCAACCATTGTGGTAGACTGTGTGATGATTCCTCAAGGATCTAAAAATAGAAATACCATTTGACCCAACAATCATTACTGGGTATATATGCAAAGGATTAGAAATCATTCTATTATAAAGACACATGCACACATATATTTATTGCGGCACTGTTCACAATAGCAAACACTTGGAACTAACCCAAATGCCCATCAAAAATAGACTGGATAAAGAAAATGTGGCACATATACACGATGAAATACTATGCAGCCATAAAAAAGGATGAGTTCATGTCCTTTGCAGGGACATAGATGAAGCTGAAAACCATCATTGTCAGCAAACTGACAGAAAAATAGAAAACCAAACACCACATGTTCTCACTCATAAGAGGGTGTTGAACAATGAGAACACATGGACACAGGGAGGAAAACATCACACACTAGGGCCTGTCTAGGGGTGTGGGACTAGGGGAGGGATAGCAGGGGGTTGGGGGTTTGGAGAGGGATAGCATTAGGAGAAATACCTAATGTAGATGACGGGGTGATGTATGCAGCAAACCACCATGGCACATGTATACCTATGTAACAAACCTGCATGTTCTGCACATGTACCCCAGAACTTAAAGTATAATAAATAAAAAAATTAATAAAATAGATAGACCACTAGCTAGATTAATAAAGAAGAAGAGGGAAGAAATCAACTAGATACAATAAAAATGATAAAGGGGATATCACCACTGACCCCACAGAAATACAAACTACTATCAGAGAATACTATAAACACCTCTGTGCAAATAAACTAGAAAATCTAGAAGAAATGGATAAATTCCTGACATGTACCTTCTTCCAAGACTAAATCAGGAAGAAGTCGAATCCCTGAATAGATCAATAACAAGTTCTGAAATCAAGGCAGTAATAAATAGTCCACCAACCAAAAAAAAACCCATGACCAGATGGATTCACAGCTGAATTCTACAAGAGGTATAAGCAGGAGCTGATACCATTCCTTCAGAAACTATTCCAAACAATTGAAAAGGAGGAACTCCTCCTTAATTCACTTCGTGAAGCCAGCATCATCCTGATACCAAAACCTGGAAGAGGCACAACTGAAAAAGAAAATTTCAGGCCAATATCCCTGATGAACATCAATGGGAAAAATCCTCAATAAAATACTGGCAAAATGAATCCAGCAGCATATCAAAAAGCTTATCCACCATGATCAAGTCACTTCATCCCTGGGATGCAAGGCTTATTCAATATACACAAATCAATAAATGTAATTCATCACATAAAGAGAAACAGTGACAAAAAACACATGCTTATCTCAACAGATACAGAAAAGGCCTTTGATAAAATCCAACCTCCTTTCATGCTAAAAACTCAATAGACTAGTTATTGATAGAACTTATATAAAACTAATAAGAGTGATTTATGACAAACCCACAGCCAATATCATACTGAATGGGCAAAAGTTGAAAGCATTTTTTCCTTTGGAAACCAACACAAGTCAAGGATGCCCTCTCTCACCACTCCTATTCAACATAGTATTGAAAGTTCTGGCTAGGGCAATCAGTCAAGAGAAAGAAATAAAGCATATTCAAATAGAAAGAGAGGAAGTCACATTGTCTCTGTTTGCAGATATCATGATCCTATATTTAGAAAATCCCATCATCTCAGCCCAAAAACTCCCTAAGCTGATAAGCAACTTCTACAAAGTCTCAGTATACAAAATCAATGTGCAAAAATTACAAGCATTCCTGTACACAAACAATAGACAAGTAGAGAGTCAAATCATGAATGATCTCCCATTCACAATTGCTACAAAGAGAATAAAATACCTGGGAATACAGCTAAAAAAGGATGTGAAGGACCTCTTCAAGGAGACCTGCTAACCACTTCACAAGGAAATAAGAAAGGACATAGACAAATGGTAAAACATTCCATCCTCATTGATAGGAAGAATGAATATCATGAAAATGGCCATACTGCCCAAAGTAATTAATAGATTCAGTGCTATTCTCATCAAACTACCAATGACATTCTTCACAGAATTAGAAAAAAACTACTTTAAATTTTATATGGAACAAACAACAACAACAACAAAACCCCCACATAGCCAAGACAATTCTAAGCAAAAAGAACAAATCTGGAAGCATCATGCTACCTGACTTCAAACTATACTACACATCTGCAGAAAATAAAACAGCATGGTACTTGTACCAAAACAGATATATAGACCAATGGAACAGAATACAGACCTTGGAAATAAGATCACACATCTAAAGTCATCTGATTTTTGACAAACTTAACAAAAACTAGCAATACAAAATTTTCTATTTAATAAATGGTGCTTGGAAAACTGGCTAGCCATATGCAGAAAACTCCACCTTATACAAAAATTAACTCAAGATGGATTAAAGACTTAAATGAAAAAGCAATTGTAATGAAAGCCAAAATTGACAAATGAGATCTAATTAAACTAAAATGCCTCTGCAAAGCAAAAGAAACTATCATCAGAGCAAAGAGGCAACCTACAGAATGGGAGAAAATTTTTGCAATCTACTCATCTGACAAAGGTGTATCTAGAATATACAAGAAATTTAAACAAATTTACAAGCAAAAAAAATCAAAAAGTGTACAAAGAATATGACCAGACACTTCTTAAAACAAGAGGTTCATGTAGCCAACAAACACATGAAAAAAAGCTCAATATCATTTATCACTAGAAAAATGCGAATCAAAACTATTATGAGATATCATCTCATACCAGTCAGAATGGCGATTATTAAAAAGTCAAGAAACAACAAATGCTAGTGATGCTGTGGACAAATAGGAATGATTCTACATTGTTGATGGGAATATGAATTAGTTCAACCATCGTGGAAGACACTGTGGTGATTCCTCAGGAATCTAGAACCAGAAATACCATTTGAACAAGCAATCCCATTACAGTGTATATACCCAAATGAATATAAATAATTCTATTTTAAAGATACATGCACATACATGTTTACTGCAGCATTATTTACAATATCAAAGGCATAGAACCAACCCAAATGCCCATCAATGATAGACTGGATAAAGAAAATGTGGTACGGCCGGGCACAGTGGCTCATGCCTGTAATCCCAGCACTTTGGGAGGCTGAGGCAGGGGGATCACGAGGTCAGGAGTTTGTGAGCCACCTGAACAACATGGTGAAACCCCATCTCTACTAAAAATACAAAAATTAGTTGGGCATGGTGGCATGTGCCTGTAATTCCAGCTACTCAGGAGGCTGAGGCAAGAAAATCACTTGAACCCAGGAGGCAGAGGTTACAGTGAGCCAAGATCATGCCATTGCACTCTAGTCTGGGTGACAGAGCAAGACTCCATCTCAAAAAAAAAAGAAAAAAGAAAAGAAAAGAAAATGTGGCATATATATACCGTTAAATACTAAGCAGCCACAAAAAGGAATGAGATCATATCCTTTGCAGGGACATGGATGAAGCTGAAAGCCATCATCTTCAGCAAACTAACACAGGAACAGAAAATCAAACAGCGCATGTTCTCACTCATAAGTGGGAGTTGAACAATGGAAACATGGATACAAGGAGGGGAGCAACATACCAGGTCCTGTTGACGGGGAGTCGAAGGGAGAGAGAGCATCAGGACAATTAGCATGCCAGGTTGAAAACCTAGGTGACAGGTTGATAGGTGCAGCAAACCAGTATGGCACATACATATCTGTGTAACAAACCTGCATGTTCTGCACGTGTATCCGGCACTTAGAGTTAAAAAAAATTGTCAGATATTTTTTCTGCATCTATTGAGATGATCATATTGTTTTACCCTTCATTTTTG
Organism: Sapajus apella; assembly: GCF_009761245.1. Lineage (NCBI taxonomy): Eukaryota > Metazoa > Chordata > Mammalia > Primates > Cebidae > Sapajus > Sapajus apella. The sequence goes on along the minus strand of NW_022436941.1, from coordinate 86,999,790 downwards.
TTAATATGGCATATAACATTTATTGATTTATGTATGTTGAATTATTCTTGCATCCCAGGGAAAAATTCCATTTGATCATGATGTATAATCCTTTTAATGTGCTGTTGAATTCAGTTTGCTAGTATCTTGTTGGAGATTTTTGCATGTGTGTTCATTTAGGGATATTAGACTCTAATTTTCTTTTCTTAAATTGTCCTAATCTGACTTTGGTATCCTGTAATGCTAGACTTGTAAAATGAGTTTGGAACTGTTTCCTCCTCTTCAATTTTCTGGAAGAGTTTGAGAAAGACTAGAATTAATTCTTCTTTGAATATGCGTAGAATTTGCCAAAGGTGCCACAAGATTGCAGGCTTTCTTTGTTGGGAGGTTTTTGATTAGTGATTAAATTTCTTTACTCATTATTGGTCTGTTCAGATTTTCTATTCGTCATGATTAAACCTTGATAGGTTGCATGTTTGCAGGAATTTGTCAATTTCCTGTATGTTTTCCAATTGGTTGGCATATAATTGTTTTTGGGGTCTCTTGTAATTCTTTGTATTTTTGTGATATTCATTGTGTTTCTTCTTTCATTTCTTATTTTATATCTTTGAGTCTTCTCTCAACTCTTAATTTCGTTTATCTTTTCCAACCTCTTTCTAGTTTCCATTTCATTTGCTTCTGTGATGATCTTTATTATTTTATTTTATCTAATAACATTGGACTTAATTTGTTGTCCTTTTTCTAGTTCTTAGAAGTGTAAAATCAGGCTGTTTATATTAGAGAGCTTTCTTTTTAAATTCTCATGTTTGTCTCTTTAAATTTTCCTCTTAGAAATGATACTGCTTTATTCCACAAGTTTTCATATGCAATTTCTATTTTTATTTGCCTCAAGACATTATTTAGCTCTACTTTTGATTTCTTCTTTGACTCATCTGTTGTTAAGGAGTGTGTTGTTAAATTTCCATATATTTGTTAATTTTCTCATTTTTTTCCCATTAATTGATTTCCAGTTTTATGCTGAGAAAAAGACACTTGGTGTGATTTCAGTCTTCTTAAATTTATTAAGATTTGTTTTATGGTCTAACATATAATGTATTTTGAAGACTACGCCATGAGTGCTAGAGAAGAATGTGTATTCTGCTATGGTTGGAAGGAACAGACTGTATTTGTCTGTTGGTTCCATTTTGTCTATAATTCTGTTCAAGTGCACTGTTTCCTTATTGATTTTCTGTCCGTATGATCTATTTCTTGTTGACAGTAGGGTATTAAATCCCTCTTACAATTTTCTTTTGCATTTCTTTCTTCATTTCTCTTAATATTTGATTTTTACATTTAGGTGTTTTCCAACAATGGCTGCATATTTATTTACAAATGTGGTATCTTCTTGACAAATTTACCCTTTTATTATTATATAATGACCTTTTATATCTCTTTGTCTTTTCTTGTCTCTGACTTAAAGTTGATTTTGTCTGATATAAAGATAGCCATCTCTGCTCTTCTTTGGTTATCATTTGTACAAAATATTCCTTTCCATTCATTTATTTTTAGCTGTGTGTGTCCCTAAAGCTAAAGTGAGTTTCTTGTAAGCAGCATATACTTGGATATGTTTTTTATTGTTGTTTATGCAGTCATTTTATATCTTTTGATTTACATTTGCAGCAATTATTAGTAGGTAAATATTTAGATTGCTATTCTAATAATTATCTTCAAACTGTTTGTTGTATCTTTGTCTCTTGCTGCCCTACTTTGTGAAATTATATTTTGTTATGTTACACTTTAATTTCTTTATCTTTTATATATCTAACAGACTTTTTTCTTTGTTGATACTAGTGGCTTACATAAAGCATCTTATAACGGCTTATTTTAAATTGCTAACAACCTAACTTCAGTTATATACAAAACTGTAAACTTTAATTTCTCCTTCTCCCACATTTTATGTTATTGATGCCACAATTAACATTTTTTACATTGTGTATTCATTAACAAATTATTGTAGGTATTTTTTATTTTAAAATATTTAATTGGCAAATAAATATGTTATATATTTAAGGTGTACAATGTGATAATTTGATATATGTATACATTGTGTACTGATTACCCCAGTCAAATTAATTAACACATTTATTATACCCACAGTAACTGTGTGTGGGGAGGGGGAGGGGATGTGTGTCTGGGTAGTAAGGAAAGTTTAAATCTACTTTCTTATTAAATGTTAAGTAAACAATACAATATTATTAACTATAGAAACCATATTGTACATTATTTCCCCCAAAATTCATTTTATAACTGAAAGTTTGTAGCCTTTTTCAATACTTTTTTATTTTAACTTTTATACTAAACATAATTTGTACACCACAGTTACAGTTTTAGCCTATGCTGAATTTGACTGTATTCTTATCTTTACAGTGAATCTTATACTTTAGAGTCCTTTTGTTTCAACTTAGTGAACTCTTTTCAGCATTTCTTGTAAGTCAAGTCTAGTGGTGATAAAATCCTCAACTTTCGTTTGTCTGGGAAGGCCTTTATCACTGCTTTATTTCTGAAGGATCACACTGATGGACATGGTATTTTTGGTAGTCTTGTTTTTCTCAGCACTTTGAATATATTATCCCACTGTCTCCTGGCCTACAGAGTTTCTGCTGAGAAATCTACTGATAGTGTCATAGAGCTTCCCTTTTTAAATGATGAGTTACTTTTCTCTGGCTGCTTTTAAAATGTCTCCTTGTCTTTGACTTTTCAGAATTCAATTATATTGTGTTTCGTTGAAGATCTTTTTTATGTTTAATCTATTTGAGGCTCTTTGGATTTCTTGGATCTGAATGTTCATTTCCCTCTCAAAATTTGGGATGTTTTCTGTCATTATTTCTTTAAATAAACATTCTATCGAATTTTCTTCCTCTGCTACTTCTGGAATTTCCATAGTGCGCAAATTAGTTCACTTGATTGTGTCCCATAAGTAACATAGGCTTTCTTCACATTTTTAAAATTACTTTATCTATTTGTTCCCCTGACTAGGCAATTTCAAATGATTTGTCGTTGAGCTCACTGATTCTTTCTTCTGCTACATTAAGTGTGCTATTGAAGCTCTCTATAGAATTTGTCAAATCAGTCATTGTATTCTTCAGCTCCAAAATTTCTATTTGGTTCTTTTTTACTTTCTATCTTTTTTCTTAAATTCTCATTTTTTTCGTGTATTGTTTTTCTGATTTTGTTTGATTGTTCACTGTATTCCTTTAAGTTGACTATTTGGATTCTTTTTTTACAGATTCCATTTTTTGGGGGTGAGTTACTGGTGCTTTTTTTCTTTGGTGGTTCATGTTTCCCTGATTATTTGGGATTCTTGTGGCCTTACAGTTGTATATGTACATTTGAAGAAGTAGTTAACTTTTCCTAGCTTTACAAACTAGTTTTGGCAGAAAAGCCCTCTTGTAGTAAGCCTGTTCAGAGATTCTGGATGAGCCTTGAGCATGAGTCTTCAGGGACTGGCCTGGCACTGATCATGGCTTGGTACCTGAGTCCATGGAGATGGGCCTGGTCCTGAGTTTGTGATGGCTGACCTGACACATGTTTTCGCTGGATAGTACTGGTATCTGGGTTCATTGGAGCAAGCTTGGTGCCTGGAACCATGGAGTGGGCCTGGAGCCTTGGTCCATGGACTTGGCATGTACTGCAGTGGGCTGAAGTCTGAGCCTGCATGGGTAAGCCTGGGTCCCTGGAGGCTGGCCTGTGTCTTAAGACCATGGGGACCAGCTCTGAGGCTTGGTTCATGTGTGCTGGTCTAGGGCTGGAGGTTTCAGGAACTGACCTTGCATTAGGGCAGACCTGGAGCCTATTTCTGTGGGTGTTGCCCTGGGGCCTAAAACAAGGGACAAGCTCAAAGCCTGGAGCTGCATGGGTTGTACTTGCCCAGAGTACACTAGGGTGAGCCTGGTTCTGGGGTCCATGGTAAAGTCTGGTGCTCACTTCCCTCTCTTTCCTCCACATGGAAGGTATCTCCCCTCATGCTGAGCTTGGGAGGGGGCCAATATGGGTAATGTGAAACTGTCCTTCTTGTCTGATTCAATGCATCCTTTCTTGTTTTGGTTCTCTACCTTGGTGCTATGATCTCCCACCTGAATTCTTTTACTCTTGTGAAGGTTTTTTTGTGCATAGATGGTTGTTCAGATTGATGTTTCTGTGACAAGATAAGCTCTGTATCTTAGTTCATTTTCATGCTGCTAATAAATTCATACCCAAGGCCAGGCAATTTACAAAAGCGAGAGATTTAATGGACTCATGGTTCCATGTGACTGGGAGGCCTCACAATCATGACAGAAGGTGAAAGGCATATTTCACATGGCAACAAACAAAAGAATAAAAGTTGTGCAGGGAAACTCCCCTTTATTAAACCATCAGATCTCATGAGGCTTATTCATTTTCAAAAGAACAGCATGGGAAAGCCCCATCCCCATGATTCAATTACCTCCCATGACGTGGGAATTGTGGGAGCCATAATCTAAGATGAGATTTGGGTGGGGACGCAGCCAAACCATATCACTCTGGAAATTCCTATTCTACTATCTTGCTGATTTGACCCACTAGCTAATCTAAAATATTGTTTTTTTATGAAAAGAAATTACATAACACTGTCTCACAAATTAAAACTTAACATTCACTAAACTGTTACTTTCAATTAAGAATATTTAATACATGATTTCTTCATGCAGTATGCTAGTGGGGGAAGTATTCTCTTCCCGGGTCCACAAGGGGGAGCAGTTTCAAAGGCATTAACTTCCCAGCACCATACCTTGACCCATGTCTCCAGCTGGGGACTTGGAAGTCTTTGTTTAAACTTTTGCATGCGCTAGAATAAAATCAAAGATTGATCACTCCAGCAGAAGTTTAAAGGAACTCCTTTCATATGATGGGAAAATTGAATGGGGAGGAAAGATCTCCCAGGTTAAAAGTACCCATCCACCACATCTGGGCAGACTCCACTTCTGGATCCCCTTCCATGACCACGTGGAAGCTGCTTTTCTCTCTATCCATTTCTTTCTCCTTTTCTTCTCTCTCTGCCTAAATAAATCACTTTTTGCAAAACTCTTTGAGGTCCAATATTTACTTATAGTGTACTGTGCCTGTCAGGGTCCTCTCTCCCATTCCTGGGTGGGTGAGGGACCAAGAGCATGGAAGGAAACAGCCCACTGGGTAGCAAGCTGAGCCTCCCCCAGGTCCTGGAACCCGGTCACACTAGTATTAAAAATTTCAATGAATTTATTCTGCCTGTTGAATTCCCAATCCATTTGAACAATTTTTCTTTAAAATTCTAAGACAATAAAATTGACATTGACTTAGTACATCTGTGTTCTTCATGATTTCTTAGTTTGCTCATAGATTTTCCTGCTCCAATGTTATTATACGCAGAATGAATAAAATATTTCCTAGTATCATACAACTGAATATAATTCTTATACATAAAATTAATATAATATTTATTATTTCATTATTTTTATTATTTTCTATTTTCATGTAGGGATTATAAATGAACACACATATTTACTTACTAAGTTATTTTAACAGTGTTAAAAGAAAACACTCCTTATAGGTCATATAAAAAAGTGGAAAATGTATTTTTTTCCTAAAATGTCTGACAAGATTTTTATCTCTAGTTTATAAGGATTCATCTAGAATGCCTCTCAGATCACTTACCGACATTCTGTACTTCCAAAGAAGAGAAACATTTCATTCATTACCAGTCCATCTTTACTCTATTAGAAAGCAAATGAGTAGAAACTTCTGGATTACTTTATTCATAGCAAATGCACAGAGTATGGCTGGTTCCTCCCAGAGGGTCACAAAGATAGGTGATGGCTCTGAAAAGAAAAGTGCTAGTCCTTGGGGATTAGAATCCTTATTCTTGCCAGAAAGACAAATGTGTCTCACCTGAAGGCAGCTGTTCACTTAGACTTTCAAAAATGAAAATCCTTTTGATAGATTTAAAAAGACCATTCTAGTTAGGTAGATACACCCACCGACATACACACACAAACACACACACATAGATACATACTGCAAAAGGATTGTGCAAATAAATCAGGGACACATCTATGGCTTGTTTTAGTAAAAATAGAGTCAAATTATGAAAAAAGAATTTTATGCTACCATTGGCATGTTATTTCAGCTATAGCAGTCTTTCTAAACTTGATTCTCACATTCAGTTTTGGCCGGGACCTTTACTGGTGCCAAGGGAGATGTGAAGGAGAGACAGGTGGTAACCCCTGGATAACTGGAGCAATCTGCAGGGTTGTGGAGGACACTGATGATTCTTCCATATATCAGGGCGATGAGTGTGTAATATATTTTTAAATTATGCCACAATTCAGCAATTCAGTCTGAGCTAGAAAGTTACCTAGGGTTAGTTTCTGCTCTTTTATGAGCCACTTAATTCACTTCCATCAATTATGTAAATGTAGATTGAATTTATGTATCCTTTGTCCTTTAGAAAGGGTATGGAAACAAATTTTATTTATGTATGTATTTATTTATTTATTTATTGTTTTTTTCCCATTTATTTATTTTATTGCATTTTAGGTTTTGGGGTACATGTGAAGAACATGCAAGATTGTTGCATAGGTACACACGTGGCAGTGTGATTTGCTGCCATCCTCCCCATCACCTACATCTGGCATCTCTCCCCTTGCTATCTCTCCCCAGCTCCCCATCCCCCACCGTCCCTCCCCTATTTCCCCCCAACTGACCCCAGTGTGTAGTGCTCCCCTCCCTGTGTCCATGTGTTCTCATTGTTCAACACCCGCCTATGAGTGAGAACATGCGGTGTTTGATCTTCTGCTCTTCTGTCAGTTTGCTGAGCATGATGGTTTCCAGTTTCATCCATGTCCCTACAAAGGACACAAACTCATCGTTTTTGATGGCTGCATAATATTTCATGGTGTATACGTGCCACATTTTCCCTGTCCAGTCTATCGTCGATGGGCATTTGGGTTGGTTCCAGGTCTTTGCTATTGTAAACAGTGTTGCAATGAACATTCGTGTGCACATGTCCTTATAGTAGAACGATTTGTAATCCTTTGGATATATACCCAGTAATGGGATTGCTGGGTCAAATGGAATTTCTATTTCTAGGTCCTTGAGGAATCGCCACACTGTCTTCCACAATGGTTGAACTAATTTACACTCCCACCAATGGTGCAAAAGTGTTCCGATTTCTCCACATCCTCTCCAGCATCTGTTGTCTCCAGATTTTTTAATGATCACCATTCTAACTGGCATGAGATGGTATCTCAATGTAGTTTTGATTTGCATTTCTCTGATGACCAGTGATGATGAGCATTTTTTCATATGTTTGTTGGCCTCATAGATGTCTTCTTTTGTAAAGTATCTGTTCATATCCTTTGCCCACTTTTGAATGGGCTTGTTAGTTTTTTTCTTGTAAATCTGTTTTAGTTCTTTGTAAATTCTGGATATCAGCCCTTTGTCAGATGGGTAAACTGCAAAAATTTTTTCCCATTCTGTTGGTTGCTGATTTGCTCTAATGACTGTTTCTTTTGCTGTGCAGAAGCTGTGGAGTTTGATTAGGTCCCATTTGTCTATTTTGGCTTTTGTTGTCAATGCTTTTGGTGTTTTGGTCATGAAGTCCTTGCCTACACCTATGTCCTGAATGGTTTTGCCTAGATTTTCTTCTAGGGTTTTTATGGTGTTAGGTCTTATGTTTAAGTCTTTAATCCATCTGGAGTTAATTTTAGTGTAAGGTGTCAGGAAGGGGTCCAGTTTCTGCTTTCTGCACATGGCTAGCCAGCTTTCCCAACACCATTTATTGAACAGGGAATCCTTTCCCCATTGCTTGTTTTTGTCTGGTTTGTTAAAGATCAGATGGTTGTAGATATGTTGTGTTGCCTCCAAGACCTCTGTTCTGTTCCATTGGTCTATATCTCTGTTTTGGTACCAGAATCATGCTGTTTTGATTACTGTAGCCTTGTAGTATAGTTTGAAGTCCGATAGTGTGATGCTTCCCACTTTGTTCTTTTTGCTTAGAATTGACTTGGCTATGCAGGCTCTCTTTTGGTTCCATGTGAAGTTTAAGGAGGTTTTTTCCAGTTCTGCGAAGAAGGTCATTGGTAGCTTGATGGGGATAGCATTGAATCTGTAAATTACTTTGGGCAGTAAGGTCATTTTCACGATATTGATTCTTCCTAACCATGAACATGGAATGTTTCTCCATCTGTTTGTGTCCTCTCTTATTTCGTTGAGCAGTGGCTTGTAGTTCTCCTTGAAGAGGCCCTTTACGTTCCTTGTTAGTTGTATTCCTAGGTATTTTATTCTCTTTGCGGCAACTGTGAATGGAAGTTTGTTCTTGATTTGGCTCTCTTTAAGTCTGTTGTTGGCGTACAGGAATGCATGTGATTTTTGCATATTGATTTTGTATTCTGAGACTTTGCTGAACTTGCTTATCAGTTTCAGGAGATTTGGGGCTGAGACAATGGGGTCTTCTAGATATACAATCATGTCGTCTGCAAATAGAGACAATTTGATTACTCCTTTCCTATTTGAATGCCCTTTATTTCTTTTTCTTGCCCGATTGCTCTGGCTAGAACTTCTAGTACTATATTGAATAGGAGTGGTGAGAGAGGGCATCCTTGTCTGGTGCCACATTTCAAGGGGAATGCTTCCAGTTTTTGCCCATTCAGTATGATATTGGCTGTTGGTTTGTCATAAATAGCTTTTATTATTTTGAGATATGTTCCGTCAATACCTAGCTTATTGAGGGTTTTTAGCATAAAGGGCTGTTGAATTTTGTCAAAGGCCTTCTCTGCATCAATTGAGATAATCATGTGGTTTTTGTCTTTGGTTCTGTTTATGTGGTGAATTACGTTTATAGACTTGCGTGTGTTGAACCAGCCTTGCATCCCTGGGATGAAGCCTACTTGATCATGGTGGATAAGCTTTTTGATGTGCTGTTGCAACCAGCTTGTCAGTATTTTATTGAAGATTTTTGCATCTATGTTCATCATGGATATTGGCCTGAAGTTTTCTTTTCTTGTTGAGTCTCTGCCGGGTTTTGGAATCAGGATGATGTTGGTCTCATAAAATGATTTGGGAAGAATTTCCTCTTTTTATATTGTTTGGAATAGTTTCAGAAGGAATGGTACCAGCTCCTCTTTGTATGTCTGATAGAATTCGGCTGTGAACCCGTCTGGACCTGAGCTTTTTTTGGCTGGTAAGCTCTTAATTGCTGCCTCAACTTCAGACCTTGTTATGGGTCTGTTCAGGGTTTTGGTTTCTTCCTGGTTTAGGCTTGGCAGGAGGCAAGTGTCCAGGAATTTATCCATTTCTTCCAGGTTTATTAGTTTATGTGCATAGAGTTGTTTGTAATAATCTCTGATGATGGTTTGAATTTCTGTGGAATCTGTGGTGATATCCCCTTTATCATTTTTTATTGCATCAATTTGGTTATTCTCTCTTTTCTTTTTTATTAATCTGGCTAGTGGTCTGTCTATTTTGTTGATCTTTTCAAAAAACCAGCTCCTGGATTTATTGATTTTTGAAGGGTTTTTTGTGTCTCTATCTCCTTCAGTGCTGCTCTGATCTTAGCTATTTCTTGTCTTCTGCTAGACTTTGAGGTTTTTTGATCTTGCTCCTCTAGCCCTTTCAGTTTTGATGATAGGGTGTCAATTTTTGATCTCTCCTTGCTTCTCATGTGGGCACTTATTGCTATATATTTTCCTCTATAGACTGCTTTAAATGTGTCCCAGAGATTCTGCTATGTTGTGTCTTCATTCTCACTGGTTTTGAAAAACATCTTTATTTCTGTCTTCATTTCATTGTTTATCCAGTCAACATTCAAGAGCAAGTTGTTCAGTTTCCATGAAGCTGTGTGGTTCTGGGTTCGTTTTTGAATTCTGAGTTCTAACTTGATTGCATTGTGGTCTGAGAGACTGTTACGATTTCCATTCTTTTGCATTTGCTGAGGAGTGATTTACTCCCAATTATGTGGTCAATTTTAGAGTAGGTGTGATGTGGTGCTGAGAAAAATGTATATTCTGTGGATTTGGGGTGGAGAGTTCTGTAAATGTCTATTAGGTTCACTTGGTCCAGGTCTGAGTTCAAGTCCTGGATATCCTTGTTAATTTTCTGTCTTGTTCATCTGTCTAATATTGACAATGGGGTGTTAAAGTCTCCCACTATTATTGTGTGGGAGTCTAAGTCTCTTTTTAAGTCGTTAAGAACTTGCCTTATGTATCTGGGTGCTCCTGTATTGGGTGCGTGTATATTTAGGATCATTAGCTCTTCTTGTTGCATTGATCCTTTTACCATTTCGTAATGTCCTTCTTTGTCTCTTTTGATCTTTATTGCTTTAAAGTCTAATTTATCAGAGATGAGAATTGCAACTCCTGCTTTTTTTTTTGCTCTCCATTTGCTTGGTAAATCTTCCTCCATCCCTTTATTTTGAGCCTTTGTGTATCCTTGCATGTGAGATGGGTTTCCTGGATACAGCACACCGATGGGTTTTGGTTTTTTATCCAATTTGCCAGTCTGTGTCGTTTGATTGGGGCACTTAGTCCATTTACATTTAGGGTTAATATTGTTATGTGTGAATTTGATACTGCCATTTTGGTGCTAGCTGGGTGTTTTGCCCTTTGGTTGATGCAGATTCATCATTGTGTTGATTCTCTTTACCTTTTGGCATGTTTTTGGAGTGGCTGGTACTTGTTGTTCCTTTATAAATGTAGAGCCTCATTCAGGAGCTCTTGTAAAACTGGCCTGGTGGTGACGAAATCTCTGAGTACTTGCATGTTCCCAAAGGATTTTATTTTTCCTTCACTTATGAAGCTTAGTTTGGCTGGATAGGAGATTCTGGGTTGAAAGTTCTTTTCTTTAAGGATGTTGAATATTGGCCTCCACTCTCTTCTGGCTTGTAGGGTTTCTGCTGAGAGATCTGCTGTGAGTCTGATGGGCTTCCCTTTGTGGGTAACCCGACCTTTCTCTCTGGCTGCCCTTAATATTTTCTCCTTCATTTCCACCCTGGTGAATCTGACGATTATGTGCCTTGGGGTTGCTCTTCTTGACGAATATCTTTGTGGTGTTCTCTGTATTTCCTGGACTTGAATGTTTGCCTGCCTTGCTAGGTTGGGGAAGTTTTCCTGGATAATATCCTGAAGAGCATTTTCCAGCTTGGATTCATTCTCTTCGTCGCATTCAGGTATGCCTATCAAACGTAGATTAGTTCTTTTTACATAGTCCCACATTTCTTGGAGACTTTGTTCATTCCTTTTTACCATTTTTTCTCCATTCTTGCCTTCCCATTTTATTTCATTGAGTTGATCTTCGACCTCTGATATTCTTTCTTCTGCTTGGTCAATTCGGCTGTTGATACTTGTGCATGCTTCACGAAGTTCTCGTGTTGCGTTTTTCAGCTCCATCAATTCACTTATATTCCTTTCTATTTTGTCCATTCTCGTTAACATTTCGTCAAATCTTTTTTCAATGTTCTTCGTTTCTTTGCATTTGGTTAGAACATGTTCTTTAAGTTCACAGAAGTTTCTTACTACCCACCTTCTGAAGTCTGATTCTGTCATTTCATCACACTCGTTCTCCCTCCAACCTGGTTCCCTTGCTGGTGGGAAGTTGTGATCCCTTTTAGGAGGAGAGGTGTTCTGGTTTCGGGTGTTTTCATCATTTTTCCACTGGTTTCTTCCCATCTTTAACGATTTATCCACCTGTCGACTTTGTAGTTGCTGGCTTTCAGATTGGGTCTCAAATCTTTCAGATTGACGTTCTGTTTGTTGATGATGCGGTTATTTCTGTTTCTTGGTTTTCCTTCTGACAGTCTGTCCCCTCTGCTGTAGGTCTGTTGAGGTCCACTCCAGGCCCTGCTTACCTGGGGTTCACCTGCAGCAGCTGCTGAACAGTAAGGGTTGTTACCAGTTTTCTTCTTCTGCTATCTTTGTCCCAGAAGGATACCCACCTAGTGTCAATCTGATCTCTCCCTTATGAGGTGTCTCTTTGGATATATAGGGGTCAGGGAGCTGCTTGAGGAGACGGTCTCTTCTTTATAGGAGCTCAAATGGTGAGCTGTGAGCTCTGTTGTTCATTCAGAGCTGCTGGGCAGGTACGTTTAGGTCTGCTGCAGCAGAACTCATAAACTGCTTTTTGTTCCCAGGTGCTCTGTCCCAGGGATTTAGGGCTTTATGAGTTTCGGTTATGCTGCTGCCTTCTCTCTTTTTTTTTCCCTTCAGAGCTGCCCTGTCCAGCAAGGAGGCAGCCTAGTCACTGTCTGCCTGTAGAGGCTTTGCTGAGCTGCTGTGGGCTCCGCCCAGCTGCCGAGTGAACTTCCCTGCAGTCCTGTTTATATGGGTGTAGTTAGAACTGCCTCAGCAATGGTGGCCCGCCTCTGTTAAGGTGGAGCCTCTCTACAGTGGTGGGTTGCCTTGGCAATGGCGGGCTGTCTCAGCATTGGCTGACTACCTCTGTAGTGGTGGGCTGCCTCGGTAATGGCGGATGCCCCTCCCCCACAGAGCTGGACCGTCCCGGGTTCAGCTGCGCTTGATGTGGGACTCTCAATCCAGAGAGTTTCTGGTTGCTGTTCTTTCTTGGGGGTGGGACCAGCCAAGCCTGATCGCCTGGCTCCCTGCCTCAGAGCCTTTTTTTTTTTTTTTAAGTTGGTGTTCCAGTCGCCTGATGAAGAGGCACTGCGGTGTGTGTTATTTCCCATGCGACAACTTACTGCGCTGGCTTAAACAGCAGCACTGAGATTCGTGGCGCTTTTTTTGTGCTGGAATCTATTGTCCTGGCTCCCTGCTCAGTCCCCTTTTTAAACAGACGAATGGGTGAGTTCCTGTGGCTCCAATCGCCAGCCTAAAGGGCACCCTGACCGGTGTATTTTGTACGGAGAACCGCTGCTCCAGGGCGCCGACAAAGCAGCCGCGCGGGGCAAAGCAGCGGCGCTGGCCGGCACAGCCGCGCTGGCCGAAACAGCCGCGCTGGCTACCTGTGGAGCTCCTACGCCTGGGAATTTCCTAGCCTGTGGGCAATAAAAATGCGGCATCCACTCACCCTCTGTGCTTTCACTGGGAGCTGCAATCCTGAGCTGTTCCTAAACGGCCATCTTGGATCCTCCCTTACAAATTTTATTTTTGTAGTTTCCTGTAGCTTAGCAATACTGCTTTTCACTTTAGTTTGCAGAATTGGAGGGTGGCAGTGGGTTTAGTTGAGGTTTCTGGGAAGGAAAGAAGCTTAATGAGACCCTGACCATCGCAAGGTTCACAGTTAGGACAAGGTACTTGGTTAGCCAGGGAGGCCCTAGCTAACGTATATCAGCAGGAAGGAGCACCAAGGGTTTCAAGGTGCCCTCCACAAGAAGACTGGTGACTCAAGTTCAACACAGAGCAACGCGCATTCATGGATGACTGTGAATTTTGGCATGGGACATGCTTTGTATTTGCCTTGCTGTATGCACTGGAGAACAATGAACGTTATGAAGAAAATTATAACATTTGAATTCATTGCATCACATCTACAACTGTGGATACCAGGTTGAGGTCAGCAAGCACAACACTGCAGTTGTGAAACTGCAGGTAAATCAGTCCCTCAGTGGGCCCTCTTTAGTTGTTTTTTAAAAAGAGGTTTTGGTTCCTATAGGGTAAAGGTGGAAATAATTGGTGAAATATGTTATTTGCACAGTGTCTAGCACTTATTACGTGCTCTCTAAATATTTGGTAAAAATAAGTATTGGTTATTAGTGGGCATTGCAGAGAGTCACTGTATTAGGATGAAATGTACCCATTATTCAGGACAAAAAGTCTTCATCACAAGTTCAGGCTTTATGTGAATTTAGGCAATACTTTTCAGATGCCTAGTATTTTGCAGTTCACAAAACATTTAAAAAAACAGCATGTCATTTAATTGCTTTCACCACCTCGGCTTTCTCATCCGTGACACTGGGGAAATAGTAGCACCTGCCCTATTTCCTTTATACACTCATGATTATGAAATATGATGACTTTGTAAGCACCGTGTAAATGACAACGAGTTGTGTACATTGTTTATTGTCCTTATTATTATCAGGAGGTGGTGCTGAGCTGGGATCCATGGGGCCACATATACAGGCAGAAGTGAAGGTTTAGGAGCGTTACCTCAAATAATTTAAGGGAAGTTCTGAAGACCCCAATATTCAAACAAGATCTAATGACATTAAATGATAAAAAAAAGAAATGGTGATGTTTTTCAAATAACTTTAGGTGATTGTATCTAAGTGAATTAATTTGTATTTATTAAGCACTAAAATGAATCTATTAAGTGCTTGTGATAAATCTGACATGAGACAGTAAGCTTTATGGAAGCTACCACTTTATCCCAGCATCTATCTTTGATTAAACTAACATTATGTTTGCTATGTTGGGGTTACATCAAAGTGCAAGACATGGTCCCTGTAGTGCCTTTCCTCCTTCCTCAAACATTTATTGAGAAAGTATTATACAGCAGGCACTCTGTTAGACTGGGGAAAAAGGCAAACTAGAAACAGAGCATTCCATTGACAAACAAACAATCCAGAGAGAGATTTATATGTAGAAGGATGAGATGAATATGACACAATGTTGACAAATAATATAACAAAGCATGAACAAGTGCTGTGGGAGACTCGTGGATAGAACACTTCACCTTGTCTAAATCTGAGTAGTTACTTCTATGAAAAATATTTGTAGAGCAACACAAGGTTGTGAGTATGAGTACTCAAGTGATGGATATTATAAGAATGCAGAGATTAAAAGCCTGAGTTATTATTTCCATTAAATATCTAAGAATATACTATACAGTATCAGGAGAAAATAGGAAAAGCCATCTCATACCTGGTCTATGAAGCAGTTGAGAAAATAAATATAAAATATATCTAAGGGTTAGAGGTAATTTTAGTTATGCACTCGATCCCAAATATGGTGCTCAATTGAATCAAAAATTAGACAGTGCTTAGAATAAAACTCTTTGATCATACCAACAGGTTTGCACATTTGCACAGTATTAATGCATTTGCAGTTTTAAATCTTAGGTAATGTGTTAATCCATTGTGTTCCTATAAAGAAATTCTGGAGGCTGGGAAATTTATAAAGAAAAGAATTTTATTTTTGCTTATGGCTCTGCAGACTGTACAGGAAGTATGGTGCCAGAATCTGTTCCTGGTGAGGCCTCAGGAAGCTTACAACTATGGTGGAAGGAGAATGGGAGCCAGTGTATCACATGGCAAGACAGTAAAAGAAAGAGGAGGTAGTTGTAGGCTCTTTGAAACAACCAGATCTTACATGAACTCATAGAGTGAAAACTCATTAATTTTCATGAGGATGGCACCAAGATATTTATGAGGGATCCACCCCCATGATCCAAACACTTCCCACCAAGCCCCACTTCCAACATTGGGGATTACATTTCAACATGAGATCTTGAGGAGACAAACATCCAAACTGCATCATGTAACGGTATTCTATGCCAAGAAAATGGAACAACAAGATCTCCATGCTCCTTAAACAACAAATTCAACTTTCTGTCCCACTGGTAATTAAGGAGGCCATTTAAAGAGTATAGGAGATTTTGGCTTCTCCTCTAAAAGGTGAGAGAACTTTAGCTACTGGCTCACAGCCTTCTTGTCCATCTCTACTGCTATCTTCATTCTTCTTGACTTCAGTATCTATTCTTCATTGAATTCTTCTTCTCTAATTTCCTGGTCTTCTTTTCCCTTTGAGCTGCCCACTCTTGCTCATACCTTAATTTATATGGTATCATCAAAATGTCAAGATAACACAAATCTAGAGTTTGGACATTCTACTGTGAACTTGGGCATCACTCTTTCTTATTCCTATAATTCAGTGGTTCCTCTGCCCATTTAATCCATCCACAAGTCCAACTGGTGCTACATCAAAAACATATCTTCATATGTTTCATTCTCTTTCTCTTCTTGCATCACCTGTGGCTAAACAACCATCAATCATTTAGATCCTATTAAACTTGTAACTCTAGCTTAACAAACCAATAACAATTCTAATGAAAATACTAGCACAGTTAAGCAGACATGTTAAATTTCCTATTAAAGAAAGATAAGAGTAAATGTAAAATTTATTTACCTTAAAAAGGAGAGTGTAGCTTAAAAGGAAATGTAAATAAAGCTTAACACACCTTATTTACAGAGTTAAAGGCTATATGTCTACCTTATACTGACATCATTACCCTGCCTATTATTACATATGAGCTAATTTATGTTATAGAAACATATTTAGAGCAAATAAGACTTATCCATAAACTTTCCAAAAGCCAATCTTCTATAAAGCTACATTTTAATTTTCTCAAGAAATTTTAAAATATTTTGAATTCTTGGTTAATGTGAATAAATTCACATACGGTGAAAAGAGTCAGATAATCTGTAATTTAGTATGTGTAGTGCCATGCAAGAACCATGTGACCTTAGCTAGTCACTCTAGCGAGTTAGTAACTTATTTTTAAAAAAGAGGAAATAATCATACCTGATTAGCCTTCATCACAGGATCGTTATGATGATTAAATGAGTTATAGTGAGTATAAAGGGGAACATATAATGAGTCTAAAAATGACTTTGAGCACTAAACAATACTATGTTGATGTAAAATGTTTAGACTATTATGAGGAAAAACTTATTACTGGCAATTGCTAAATCTTGCCTTCATGTATCAGTGAGATAACGGGAAAAAGTGCACAGCTTCCGGGGTACTTATCTTTGAAACCCTGCCTTTAAACAGAGCCACTACCCCAAATCCCCAAGAGTGGGAGACCCAGCCTCCTCATAAGAATGTAAGCTGATTATAGGAGGACAAAAGGAAGACTCTTAAAACTGGATAAATGTAAGCAGATTGTGAATCAGCCTAGAAAGTGAAGCATATTCCCACTGCTATTAATAGGAACACACAGCATAGGGGTTCCCATGACCAATGAGAAAGGCGTGTTTGGGGACAATTATCCACTGTCATTTCCTCCTTTGCAAGAAATCCAGACAGCATTATAGGGAATCAAAATGCAAAGCACTCTTTTAGACCAGAGTCCAAATGTAAACATACTTATACCTATACCTATGCTAATACTTAAACCTCTATTATTTATATTTTAATTGTTAAAGGGCAAAACAGAAGGTAAGGCTGAGCTGCAATATGTAATGGGAGGATTGGGAAACTTTGCTAAGATTTACTTCAGTGAATGAGCAGTTCAAAACTGAATCTAAAGCAACAGAGAAAATTTCATAGATGATATAAATCTCAGAGGCAAGCACTGAGAAAAGATGACTGAATGTGATAGATGTAAAAATGGACTCAATTGGTCAGGGATTTGATGGCTTTGAAATAAAAGTTAGAGGAGTGGATGGAAGAATATAGTCATTGGAAGAATCCAATTTGGTGTTTAAACGGGGCTTGAAAAACCTCAGAGCCTCAGAGCAGCAGATTGCTGTTGTAATTAGAGATAATGTTTCACTTCATTTTAAAAAATGAATCATTGGTAAGGCAGTGGGGGAAAGAAAAAAAAAACAGTCTATGTCTGCCTTGTCCTCTCATCAATGCAGGAATTAGAACACTAAAGGAAAGGATAGGAATATTTAAACATGTCTTTTTTGCTTCATTCATTTATTTTTCAATCATTCATGCAATATGCAAATAATTAATGAGTACCTTCTAAGTGTAAAAAATAATGTTTGGTGTGCAGCTACAATATAGCACAAATGAAAGCCAAAATTGAGAACTGTGGTTCATAAATAAGTATGTAAATGATCCATGTAAATAGAATACCTTCATAGACCTATTTTACTAATATATCCATTTTAATATAATTGATTTTAATAAAATAATACATGTATATATTTAAAACTATTTGATAATATTTTTAAATATTTAAAATATTTAAAAATTGTAAAAATGCACACACACACACACACACACACACACACGCACACACACACACACGCAAAATTCTTGCCCAAACCTAAGGCTTAAAACCTAATCCTTAGAGGTAATAATTACTAACAGCTCCCATAACTATATAACATACTTAAAAAAATACAAGGATTTCACTAGTCACACTTTTTTTGCAACTCGGCTTTTGTTTTGTTAAACAATGTATATCTGAAGCCTTTCCATGTTGACACAAAATTTATGTAATGTGTTTTCAGCTACTTAGTGTTCAGTCACATCTGTGGCATAATTTTTAATAGTATGAATGAATACATAGTTTAACAAAACTATTATATTACAGGCAAACAATGCTCAATCTGCATATGTTTACATCTTTATTTGGTCTAGTTTTTACATTGAATAAATTCCTGAAATGGAAAGTCTGGGTCAAAATTATATGTATTTCACATTTAAACTGATAGCGCCAAATTTGCACTATGTGTACATATTCACATCCCCAATCACTCTCACAGCATTCTTGACAACACTGGTATTATAAAAGTATGCAATCTTGTTGAATTGATAACTGCTAAACTCCACCATATTTAGTGGGTATTTCTTTAAATATGGAAACAAATATAAATTTTTTTTACATGTTTATTGACCTTTTATATTTATTACTCTGTTAGTTGCCCCATCCCTTGGATTGTTTTGTCTTGTCAATTTGAAGTGAATCTCAATCCATCTAGATCTGGAAGGGCAGCAAGCAAGGGATAGCTGGCCCATCATCTTGTAATATGTTCACGTGCTTTGATTGTAGATTTTAATCTTTTGACATATAGCATTTCTATGGTCAAACCATCTTTGCCTTCCTGGGATGAACTCAACTTGATCACTTTTTACTATTTTTCCCTGCCTAATATGAAATTTAGTATTTTAGGCTCCAGATTCATGAATACTAATATTCTCTATATTTTCTTTCTTGTACTCTCTTTGTTGTATTTGGCATTGGCCTTCAAGGGCTGAAAAATTTTCTCTTCTATATATGACCTAAAATTGTTAAAAATAACCTACATGTTCCTTACAGATTTGAAAGAATTGATAAACTGATTTGTGAAATTATCTAAGGCAAATTTTTTTGGTGATGTGAATGACTTGTGATTTTCTTAGTTTCTTCTATAGCAATGGGCTTGTTTAATTTGCTGTTACTTTCTTATTTATGTTTTAATAGAAAATCATTCATTTTAAAGAGTAAAAGTTATATTTTCAATGTGTTTTTATTTTACTTCATGTAAATTACTTTTCCTAATTTTAATTTTATTTAGTTGTTTTTGTGCCTGGATTTAAAACTGTATCTCATTTTTAATTTACTACTTTCCCAATGATACTTCTAACTTCATATATTATGATTTCTCATCATCTTCTTAAATTAAGTGATTATTAACTTTTCTATTACATCAGAATTTCCTGCAAACAAGTAGCTGCTGCATTGCATTCTTTTGATATTTATTGATTTTGCTTTTAAGTCTCAGTCAGTTCTTCTTATATATTTTATCTTTTCTTGCTATTGAATATTTAAATTTTATTTTTATTTCTTCTTGCACAGAATTTTAAGAAGACAGATTTTCTCTAAAGATAATGTTGGTCCAGATGGATTAAAGACTTAAACATAAGACCTAACACCATAAAAACCCTAGAAGAAAATCTAGGCAAAACCATTCAGGACATAGGTGTAGGCAAGGACTTCATGACCAAAACACCAAAAGCATTGACAACAAAAGCCAAAATAGACAAATGGGACCTAATCAAACTCCACAGCTTCTGCACAGCAAAAGAAACAGTCTTTAGAGCAAATCAGCAACCAACAGAATGGGAAAAAATTTTTGCAGTTTACCCATCTGACAAAGGGCTGATATCCAGAATTTACAAAGAACTAAAACAGATTTACAAGAAAAAAACTAACAAGCCCATTCAAAAGTGGGCAAAGGATATGAACAGATACTTTACAAAAGAAGACATCTATGAGGCCAACAAACATATGAAAAAATGCTCATCATCACTGGTCATCAGAGAAATGCAAATCAAAACAACATTGAGATACCATCTCATGCCAGTTAGAATGGTGATCATTAAAAAATCTGGAGACAACAGATGCTGAAGAGGATGTGGAGAAATCGAACACTTTTGCACCATTGGTGGGAGTGTAAATTAGTTCAACCATTGTGGAAGACAGTGTGGCGATTTCTCAAGGTCCTAGAAATAGAAATTCCATTTGACCCAGGAATCACATTACTGGGTATATATCCAAAGGATTACAAATCGTTCTCCCATAAGGACACGTGCACACGAATGTTCATTGCAGCACTGTTTACAATAGCAAAGACCTGGAACCAACCCAAATGTCCATCAATGATAGACTGGACAGGGAAAATGTGGCACATATACACCTTGGAATATTATGCAGCCATCAAAAACGATGAGTTTGTGTCCTTTGTAGGGACATGGATGAAACTGGAAACCATCATTCTCAGCAAACTGACAGAAGAGCAGAAGATCAAACACCGCATGTTCTCACTCATAGGCGGGTGTTGAACAATGAGAACACATGGACACAGGGAGGGGAGCACTACACACTGGGGTCAGTTGGGGGGAAATAGGGGAGGGACGGTGGGGGATGGAGAGCTGGGGAGAGATAGCAAGAGGAGAAATGCCAGATGTAGGTGATTGGGAGGAAGGCAGCAAATCACACTGCCAGGTGTGTACCTATGCAACAATCTTGCATGTTCTTCACCTGTACCCCAAAACCTAAAATGCAATAAAATAAATGGGAAAAAAGAAAAGATAATGTTGGTCCAACCCCGTGGATTCTAATTTGTGTGTGTGTGCTTTCCCTGTTATTATTTTGTAAGTACTCTGCAATTTGTTTTGTTTTGTTGACTAAAGTGTTGACAAAGATGGTTTTTGGTTTTGTCTATTACTAGGTTCATCGAAATCTCTTCCTTTTAAGCCTTCCTTGTGCCTTTTTTGGTAAAAGCAACTAGTAAGCACATTTTTTAACAAAGTAAAATTTTAAACCTAATTTTTTTAACCCCAAAAGGTACATTCCTGTATAGTAAAGCAATAAAATTAATATGTACATATCTCTTTTTTAAATTGTATGTTCTATTTATTTGCCTGTGGCTTTATTTTAAAGATAGAATGGCTTAATGAACTTACATATATAATACATATAAATTATAATATATTTCATATATTAACATTCTTTAAAACATGGCAAGCTTTCTGATATTGTACGCTAGTTTAATGGAAGATTGTTTTTAGTGGTGATTAAAGCAATTATATACTTTTCTATTAATGGCATCTTTGTTTCAATAAAACATGGTATTATCAGAAACAGGAATATCCTGAGATACAATTTTATATTAAAATTTAATTCACTGATTTAGTGAATTTCAAATCTACAAATCCTCCCCCCAAAATATACAATTGAATAAAGGTCAATTACAATAGCAATTGTAACAATAAAAAAGTCATCAAAAAGTAAATATCCAGAAATAAAGCTTTAATTAAGTAAGTCATTGTATATACATGTAAGAAGCTATGGTGAAGCTATTCAGAAAAATTAAATGATGAAGTGGTACACTCTCTGAAAGATTTTTTGTTATTTTAATATCAAGATACAGAAGCATATACACACGTACATCACTTATATATGCACAGATGTCTGGTAACTACATACAAATTATTGCTACCTCTTAGTATTATGGTTTAAAGTTTTTCTGTGTGACTTTCATAATTAAAAATAGCTTATTTTTATAGCCAGTAGGGTGTCAGTAAAAATCTCATCTTTGAATTCAGGCTGTCGTTTTAATTCTTGTTACTGTTTTCAATTCTATTCTTTGCTTAAAATAAAAACGACATCAAAATTAGAAAGATGCCCTCTTTTCCCCCAGTGTATCTAGATCTCATTACCTAGAAGCAACCTTTGTTAATATTTTGGTATCTTTCCTCTGAGATGTTTGTCTCTCTTTATTGCTCTTGCCTGGGCTTTGCCTGGACTGGGGATGTATGGTGGAAAGAGCTCTGGCTCAAGTCACTGTGAATCCACACCTTCCTGTCTGTGTGACCCTGGGCAAGTTACTTAGCCTCAGGGTGCTTCTGTTTTCTCTATGTTAAAAATGGGACCTATTGGGCCATGCACGGTAGCTCACACCTGTAATCCCAACGCTTTGGGAGGCTGAAGCAGGTGGATCACTGGAAGTCAGGAGTTTGAGATCAGACTGGCCAAAATGGCAAAACCCCATCTCTACTAAGAATACAAAAATTAGCCAGGTGTGATGGTGCATGCCTTGTAGTCCCAGCTACTCAGGAGGCTGAGGCAGGAGGATAACTTCAACCTGTGAGGCAGAGGTTGCAGTGAGCTGAGATCACACCACTGCACTCCAGCCTGGGCAACAGAGACTACATATTAAAAAAACAACAACAAGGTGAGGGAGGACCTATTAAAGTTATGTGGGAAAGAGAAAATCCAAGTAAATTGTAATAATATCTAGGACATAGTAAGTGCTCAGTGGAAACTCTTGTTATCTCCTTAGACTATCTTTTCCTATTTTTATCTCCCCATGTTAGCAATTCTCTAAACTCTGCATCACTAAAATTCTTTCCCTTTGACTTTGCCACACACAATTTATTATTCTCTCATTTTTCCTCTGCTACCATGTTTCTTGAGTTGTAAGTTGCTTTCTACACTGCTCCCTTTATAACTGTGTGGCCCTTTGTCTTTTGCCATTTAAGTTTTTTTCTGCATTACTCTACTACAAGTGCTCCATAGCACTCTCTAAAGGCCTAAAGTAGTCACCAAGTAAAATGACAGTTCTTCAGTGCTATGCGACCTTCCTTACAGCATTTGAACCTTTATGTTGATCTTCTTTGAAATTTTTGTTTCTCTTGGTTTTCTTCACAATTTTCTCTTTCTTTTATTATTTTTATAGATTTAGGAGATACAAGGGCAGATTTCTTACAGGCATGTGTTGTATAGTGGTGGAGTCTACTTTAAATGTCCATGTATCCCTGTAATAGTCAGGGTTCTCTACAGGAACAGAACTAATAGGATATACACACACACACAGACACACACACACACATATATGAGTTTATTAAGTATTAACTTAACACGACCACAAGGAGAGCCAGTCTGAGTCTCAAAACCGAAGAACTTGGAGTCCTATGATTGAGAACAGGAAGTGTTCAGCACGAGAGAAAGATGGAGGCTGCTTTATATTCACTGGCAGTTGATTAGATGGTGCCCACCAGATTAAGGATGTGTCTGCCTCCCCCAGGCCATTGACTCAAATGTTAATCTCCTTTGGCAGCACCCTCCAGACACACCCAGGATCAACACTTTACCTCCTTCAATCCATTCAAGTTGACTCTCAGTATTAACCATCACAAGTCCACCCTTTGTCAACTTAAACCCATACACATCTCCTGAGATCATGCATAATCTTCAAGTAAAGACAATAATAAGGTCATAATTATGCCTAACATAAAATAACTGGTACAAATCCTTTGTACAACTGGTAATGCACCAATCCCCAACCCAAATAATATACGTAAGGTTAACAGTACTTAAATGCTGATATGAAGTTAATTAAACTTATGTCACACGATAAAGGAAAAGGAAATAAAATAAAGGTGTTTTCTTAGTACAAGTGTATACATGCACAAACACGTTTTTAACAAAAGAAGGAGGAAATACTCGTGATGACAGTTACAATACAATCCTCATCTCTGCAGCTGGTCACGTGGTTATGGCTGATACTGATGACTACCTTCTTGTAATACCTATTCTGTATTTCCTTTGCCTTCAGCAAGCACATCAGCAGGCCATGTTTTTTCCTGGTGGAGTGACCCAAACCTTCATTCCTGAGGGATCTGGGGTCATTTGCAGTCCTTCCTGGATTGGGCTGTTGTAGTTTCCCATTGACCTTAATCACAGGGTGTGGTAATACTAAGAGATGCCCTAATGGATCTCCTTTATTTCATGCATGCTCTTTCTCACCTCTGTGATGGAGTGGTATAGATGTATAACTAAATTAAAATATGGGCTAATAGCATGAATAGCTCAAATAAAAGAAGAAAGACTGATGTCCAAAAAGTAGTCATTTAGACAGCCATAAACATTTGCTTTCCACAAAGAGATAAACATAAACATTTCCTAACAAATTAGATATATTAACAACCCAGTGTTGTTGAGAGTGTGGTAAAAAATAGTTATCATAGATATTACTGGAGAGTATATCAGTTGGTAGAATTTACTTGAAGTAAGTTCTTAATGTGGATTTTGAAAGTGTACCTTTTGAGAGATTAACAATCAATGGTTTCCAAGAGTTAGGAAAGAGAGAGGAATGAATTGGTGCAGCATAAAGGATTTTTACAGCAGTGAAACTATCTGTGTGGTACTATAATGGTGGATACATTCATTATACATTTGTCCAGACCCTTAGAATGTCCAACACCAAGAGTGAACGCTAGTATAAACTATGGACTGTGGATGATAATTATGTGTCAGTGTAGGTTTATCAATTGTAGCAAAAGCAGGACCCTGGTGGGGATGTTGAAAATGGGGGAGCCTATGCCTGTGTAGTGGATGGAACATGTGGGAGCTCTCTGTACCCTCCACTCAACTTTGCAGTGACCCTCATACTGCCATAAAAATGAAGTCTATTTTTTAAAAAGTGTATCTTTTCTATATTTATTCAAAAACTATATTTATATTTATATATTTATTCTAGATTTATTCTATATTGATTACCAGCCAGTGTTTGTAGATGCCTGGAACACAAAAAAAACAAAGTCTGAAAAATACCAAGTAGATATAATGTCAAGGAGTACCAAGGCTTGAAGAAAAGTAAAACAAAATAAGGAAATACTAAGAACCTTGGGATGCTTTCTGACTTGTAGTGATTGCGGGACACCCCATGGGGTAGATACTTTTTGCGTGTAGACTCAGTGAAGGGAAAAATGAGACTTGGGTTTCTCTGGAAGAGTACTGAAGGCAGAGGGAGTGGTGAGAACAATGACCATGGGTGCACTTGGGAGCAAGCAGCCTGTCTGTGTAATGTGCAGTGCACAGAGGCAGATGACATCAGGCAGGGGCTGGAGCCCAGGTGCAGTAGAACCTTGTCTTAGGTTGCGGTAAGCACATGGAATTTTTCTCTGAGTATAATGAGAAGCCATTAGGATGTTTCTGTTTATGTATGACATAATGTAATTTCCTTTTTAAAGGCTGCTGTGTGGAGACTATGAAGGGATCAGGGCAAGGGTGGATGTAGGGTTAGGGAGACCCAATAATATTTGAGGAATCAGAATCCCTTGGAATCTAAGTTTTTCTTTGTTCTGATATTTTTATTTTAATTAAAAGCAGGCAAATCTGTTGTCCCTTTTGCTTCTTCCTACCACATCTGGAATTGTGCTTTAGAGTCCTTCAAGTGTTTTATAAATGTTTTGTAGGAATCAAGTGGCAAGAAAATTCTTTAACCTAATTCCTGTAATAAATAATAACATTTCTTATCAGAATTTTGCAGATAAGGTAGACAGGGCCCAAAGAGATGGAGTCTTCTCAAAAATCTCAGTGCTATTAGATGGAGGAATGAAGATCACAACTAAGCTTATCTCTCTCCTTTTACAATTGGAAATATTTCCTCGAAGACAACACAGAATACTGAAGAAGATGGAGCATTTTGGTTTCTTGATTTTCAAGTGGAGAGGTCTGGTGTAGAGAGTGGGTCTTTAATGCTGACTGCTGTTACTTAAAGCATCTGTCTGCCTATTATAACTACAGAAACCTATCCTAAAGGAGGAAGTCTTCAAATTCCTTAGGCAAAAGCAAATTTCTCACTTCTAGGAAAAAGATCATCCAAAAGATTTCTTGGATATAAAATCACTTTGGAAAATAATATTTTGATGACCTAAGTGTGAACAAATCAGAAACACGTTTTCAGTTTTCTAGGGAATAATGATTGCTTTAAAATTAACCTAAAGGTGCCAGGTGGAGTTTAGATTTTATTAAGTCTCAAACATTTGGCAAATAGTTCAAGATGTAGGACTCAATGTGCATCTGGATTCATCTAGTCCTGATATAAATTAGATATCACAAACATGTGTTGAGTTGTGTGGCTTTGATCTCCTTTCAGAAGGGATTGGATTCTCAGGACTGAACCTGCTTTCACAAAATGGGGTTTAGTGTGTGCCTGTATTTTTCTTCTCTTCACAAATATTTTCCATTAACTCATGGGAATGAGGATGAACATTTGAAAAGTCAGCTTGGGAGTGTGTCATGATGAAAAAAACTTTTATACTTTAATAAATAAGATATTCAATGATAATCATAAACCTGCTCAGGGAAACTTTAACATTGGAGGCTAACTTTTAGAAGATATTCTTGTTTGAACAATTTTGTAATAGACTTTTGTGAACAGTCCATCATAGTTATGATTCTTGGTCATTTGAAGTGATGAAGGTTATACATGTATAAGAAAACTCTTGCATTCTCATTCACTGTGATCAAAAAGAAAAGGAAAAAACCTGCACCTCTTAAATAAAACACCTCTTTACATTTCAGCTCACATTGAAATGCTGGTTACAAATGAAACAAAACTAATATGATTCTGATGAATGTTATTCAGTCTGAATTAATAATAGCTTACAGGCATTGAGTGAGATTTATTTAATTTAGCATAATTTATTTTATGTTTTCCAACACTTTTAATTTTTTTCAAGCAAATTTGTATATGTGTTTGTGTCTTTATAACACTGTCTCTCTCTATATATATAAATGTATGCCTGTACACACACACATACATTTTTTATAGGCTCTGATAGCCATAATTCTTCTAATTGGTGTAGGGAAGCTATGCTACAGAAGGAAGCAGTCACAGTGTCACCGCTGGAAGGGCCAGGCTTACTCCACCATGACTGAGTTGAATTTCTTCTGCATAGCATCAGGGCATTATGGAACATACTTTCCTTTACTGATCCTATCATCAGCCATTTCTCCCTTGTATACAAGCTGGACCTAGTTTGTTTATCTCAATGGCCTCCAAATTCCATTTTTGTCATGGAAATTTCAAAGCTATTTAGCCTATTTAATAATTCTTAATGCGAGAAAGTAAAATTATTTAGTGAATCAATTGGAAGGAAGTTGGTGTGGTTCATGTGATTTTTTTTTTTTTTCTTTTTAGTATGTTTTTCTTGGCAGACACCTAAAGAATGACCAGAAAGGTGTAACATACATTTTTGGATTAACCTTATTTCTCTTGTAATTTCATTCTGTAAGTATTAATAATATATTCTCTGTGTGGCCCTGTGCTATGTATGGTCCTGAAATATGAGACATACTCATCAGAAACCATTTACCAGATTTATAAACTTAGGCTTATTATTTAATTTCTCTGTGCTCTAGCTTTCTCACTTATAAGGTGGAGATAATAATATAATTGTCTGAGTTCACATGTGAAAAGCACTTACCACTATCCCTAGCATAATGCTTTATTATGATTATTTAAATGATCTACAGTTGAGACTGAGGTGTATAAAATAATTTGAGAACAGCACAAACAATATGTTATTGTAGTGAAATGCTATATTGAGTATATCAAACTAGGCTCTACACTGATGGAAACCTAGGGGAAGAAGCTCACTGAAGAGGCCGAATAGCTTGGCACCAACACAAAGATATTTAGATCCAAATGCTCTTTACATGTTTTAAAAAAAATAATTGAGGAATGGATTGTAAAGGGACAAAAGTCAATACTGGAAGACCAATTGGGACGCTATTGTAGTTGAGACCTAATTTGGCAATTAGGGTAGAAGTAGTAGATTGAGAGAAAAATGGACATATACAAGATACGTGTTAGAAGTAGAACCTTCAGCACTTGATGGATTAACTATGTCTTGTGCAGATGAGGGAATGTACAGAATCAAGCATGATTCTTCCCCCATTCCAAAACTTTAAAGAAATTTTTGGCTTTAACAATGAAAGGTTTGTTGATACATTTACTGAGATGAAGACAACTAGGGGAGAAATGAGTTCTGGACCCATGAGGTTAATGGTCCTTATGACGTGTCAAGCAAGGCACCTGGACCAGAGACATACAACTGCATGTAATGAGCTTATAAAGGGCATGTAAAGCCATGGCAGTGAAGTCAATCATAGGGAGACAGGGTTTAGCAAGGGAGGAGAAAGGAACCCAGGACCTCCAACTTTGCAAGTTTAGGCAAAAGGAAAAAGTCCTGGCAGGGAAGGCTGAGAATTAGTGTCGTTGTGAAAAATAAAGATAAGGTGAATTAAGAAGAAAACAAACAAATAAAAACAATAAAAAGAGCTAACCTCTGAAAAGCATATTAAGTCAAGCCTGTGCCTCTTGAATTATTGAATATTGATGAGCAAATACCTCTTTATGATAGTCACAACCAGGAGGTTCATTAACATGAACATTATAAAGCAAGGAAGTACTTATTTCAGATAATAGGACCCAACTGAATGTAGCCCTCAATGGTCAAAGTTAAGACAAGATCCAAAGGTCTAAAGGTTTCTATTTCCTTGGTTTTCATGTTTTGGATGAAAGACAGTTGTTGTTTCTAGTAGGACTTATTCCTCTACCATGAAGTGATCTAGAACTGTCTTTGCAAACAATGCAGCTTGGAACTTTTTTTTTTTTTATTTATCGCATTTTAGGTTTTGGGGTTCATGTGAAGAACATGCAAGATTGTTGCATAGGTACACACGTGGCAGTGTGATTTGCTGCCTTACTCCCCTTCACCTATATCTGGCATTTCTCCCCATGCTATCTCTCCCCAATTCCCCACCCCCCACTCTCCCTCCCCTATTTCCCCCAACAGACTCCAGTGTGTAGTGCTCCCCTCCCTGTGTCCATGTGTTCTCATTGTTCAACACCCGCCTATGAGTGAGAACATGCAGTGTTTGATTTTCTGCTCTTGCGTCAGTTTGCTGAGAATGATGGTTCCCAGGTTCATTCATGTCCCTACGAAGCTTGGAACTTTTTAAGTTCGCCCTTGGTTCCTGCCTCCTGATGGCTTATTAAAGGCAGAGCCAATCAACAAACTCTCGAAAGCTCTCTGGTGACATATCAGCCCTTCTTCTGATATTTTCCATCGCCTTTGAGACAGAGAATCAGCGCAGTTACAAACAGAAATATGGTCCCATATGATTGCTTTGCCTTAAAGACAGATATCTTATTCATTTCTGCAGTTTCAGCATATAACAAGCACCAGGTATAGAGTGGAAACTTAAATCAGCATTTCTCAAAAGAGAGAATAAATAAATACCCAACACAGAGTGCTGCAAACTAGAAATAAAATGATAAAAATAAATGTCAGCTTTGATTATGAAAAATTCTTACATCATTTTTATCATGTCTTATATACAGTATTGATATGTTTATTATCAAAAGAGAGACTATTGAAGTCTCTATCTAGGGATCAGTATTCTTACAAAGCTATGAATTTTCTGTCACACATTTTTTTTCCACTAAAGGAAGCTATTTTGGTAGTACAACAAAGCCAGTAAAAAGAACTGAGCCAAAACTCTCTAATACCAAGGGCTATGGTGAGGCTGATCTAGGACATGGTAAATAGTATATCTTATTTTATTTAAAAAAATAACCTCGATATATAATAGTCTGTTAGCTCTGCCGGGAGCACACAGGCTGCAGAAGAAACACTTGTAGATTGCAAAGTGATATTTAAAGAAAAATGCAGACTTGATAAGCACTTCTATGTTTGGTATATTTGGTTTTCAAGAAAAGATGTTGAATACGTCATTTGATATGTTAGCTGAATGCGGCTGTTTAGATATTTGTTTGGTCTGCTATTGAATTTTTCATTAAAAATATGTGGTTAACAGCAGCCAACCTGATTTGCATGTGTGTGTTTCTGATTTGTTCACCGCAATGCCTCCCGTCTCCTACATCTTAATCACACCCAGGCGCCCGCCCCATTACATTACCAGAAGGGAGGTGATGGACATCCTTTGACTCTCTTCATGACCCCCTGATAATCCTGTTTCACACACAGGCTCCCTGCTGTAGGAAACACAAAAGCTGCCACTGTAGTTTTTTACTTCCAGTCGATATTCTGACAGACTTGATCTAGCAAATTAGTATGCTGTGGTAGGGGCACGACAAAAGACCCTTTTGACACACTCTGAATCAATACCAAGGCCGACAGAGAGCCATTTCTCCATAGTTCTGTTATTTTTCCCCTTTTGATGACCCTTTGCTTTTTTTTTCCCCAGCTTATATGACCTTGTCAGATTTAAAAACATAATGTTACAAAAGTCATCCTTGCACACACATGTGCACACAAAGACCACGTATGACATGCTAAAATTCCTAATAACAATGTGAAAGAGAAACGCAGCTGGTGACGAAATTCAAGTGCCTTTAAAAAAATATTCCTTCTTTATACCAAAAAGAAAGAAAAAATAGAAAAATGATCAGACATCATGAATAGCTGTGTATATTAGAGAATATAGTCTAATTAGGCCAGGCTAGTTTTCCGTTTATGTTATGCTTGGTTATTGCTTGACCTCAAATTCTAAAACTTGTTAAAATGAAACATATAATATCATGGATGTTTTATATTTTAAGCTGCTCATTAGTTATAGTAACCAATGCTCCTGAGTTTAAAGCAGAGAAAATTTTGTTAAATGTTCAAAGTTAAAATCATTTGAAAGTAAACTTCAAATAACTATGGAGAACAAAATAAAATTATTAACAAAAATAGAAGGTCTTTCCTTTTTAATCTTTACCAAAATAAAATTTTACTTTTTAATATCATGCATTTTTGGTACAGAAATTCTAATTTTCCACACTTATAGTATAAGACATATCAATGTTATATCCTACTTATCACAAGTCTGATATAACCTCTTCAAGTGTTTTTTTTATTTTTTACTTAATCCTTAATGTGATAGTACAAATGTTTGTTTATCAAACAAAAACATTTACATATTTAGTATAAATGGTCCTCTATTAAATTTAATATGTAAGTGCATCTGGTAAATACAGATGTTAGAACTTCATTTTATTTTTATCTTCAAGGCATAATTATATACATTATAAATATGAGTTCACTTAAATAATATATCTTTATTCACTCTTTATATAACAAATGAGAAACTCATGCTGTAAAAATGAACTCTGTGGAAATAATCTGCTCTCTCTTTTTTTATTGTCATCACACAACTCAAGAAAGTATTCAAAAATGTTTCTCAGAACTTAATATTTGAATGTTCTAAAGATCAGACCAAAGAAAAATAATAAAAAATAGAGACATTCTCAGGTTTAAAAAATGCTTTACCTCTATAAAGAAACACTCTCCTAAAACAAGTGCACAGTTGATTTCTAGTGTTTTCCTGGGAGTAGGTACACCACCTATGTGGCACTTCACCACTTTCAAGCACAGAAACCTTGTTATCTCAAATAAAACAACTCTGCAGACTCAATTCAGATTTAAGACTACTTAAGTTAATCCTTTCTGGAAACACAGTGGCAAAATTATCCAAGCTAATTACAAATCCTTGCTCATTTTTTTCTTCAATAAAATATTGTTAGGATCCCAGATAGTCTCCAAATTATGCCAGCTTTAGAGTAGTACATATTCTTTTGATTCATCAGTACTAATATCAGGACATACTGATTCATGAGCTTTCTATATAGGGCACACAGTCCTATGATACGAGATAAATCACAATTGTAGTGGCATTAATTATATAAATCTTTTCATGAAATCTACATTTGCAGGACAATACAAATCTGGAAATGTATGGTATTCACACTTAATAAATTATTGTTTAATAAAATTTCTTTTACATAATCCAAGTTATACAGACTGTTGGAGACAAGTATCTACATATAAATAATATCTTTATTATTATTCTAGTTTAGGTTATTAAACGAGAAACCAAGATAATAGATAAAGATAAGAAAAACAATTCTCCAAAAATGATGTGTCTGCAAGATGC
Organism: Sapajus apella; assembly: GCF_009761245.1. Lineage (NCBI taxonomy): Eukaryota > Metazoa > Chordata > Mammalia > Primates > Cebidae > Sapajus > Sapajus apella. Next base: position 86,967,873 of record NW_022436941.1, on the reverse strand, counting down.
AAGCATTTTTAATTTTCTGCATTTTTTTGTTTCAAGAATTCTAATAATTCTTAAAAATAAATGAAGTAGAAAAAAACTGAGTTTTTTGGATGTCTGTGGCTTCATGTCCAAACAAATAACACTTCTGATAGGCTTTTTGGATTTTGACTTCCCCAATACAATGTGCACACATGCACAATACACATACACATGCACAACACACACACACACCTTGCACACAGTGTGACCCACCAGACTTAGAGACTGTGACTGAGTGGCTGTTAACAATGGAATGTGTCCTAGTCACGTGGCACCAAAGTATGTTAGCAGCAGCCAATCCCTATGGGTTTGCAGCAACCTCCATTCTTGCCTCCTCAGAAGAAAGAATTCAACTGACAGGAATAAGGCAGAAGGAGAGGTTGAGGCAAGTTTTAGGACAGAAGTGAGTTTATTAAAAAGCTTTAGAGCAGGAATGAAAGGAAATTAAGTACACTTGGAAGAGGGCCAAGCAGGCAACTTGAGAAATCAAGTGCCTTGTTTGACCTTTGACGTAGGGTTTAATGTTGGCATACTTCTGGGGTCTTGCAACCGTCCTCACGATTCTTTCCGTGGGGTGAGCTGTCTCCATGTTACAGTGTCCTGCTACTGCTTGGAAGGCGAGCAGATGCAGTGTGTTCACTGGAGTTGTACACATGCTCACTTGTGGCATTCTTCCCTTACCAGTCCGATGCCCCTAGAATGTACCAGTTAAACTCCACCATTTCGCCTCTTAATGTGCATGCTTGAGCCCACCCACACAACTCCAGAGATCTTAGTGGGAAGCTGCTGATCACCAGTTTCAGGTTTTTTTCTGTCTATTAGGAGGCTGCCTTTCCCTGGCACTGGCTGCCACCAATTATTATTTTAGAGAAACAGTTAACAATCATCTGACCATCACATAATGATCACCTGACATTCTGACCATCATGTGACGGCCCTTGTTCATATCTGACTAGCTACCTACTGTAACACTGCCATTAGAGGAAATGATGAAATTCCACTGCAAATAAGGGAAAACTTTTAACTTTAGATGTTGCAGTCCAATTATGAGAGACAGGACCGCTAGACAACACAGAGAGATATAAAGAGTTGAGAAGAATATATATTTAATTGTGATCCAAAAAGTGAATCTCCACCGTGATAAACAAAGATCTTGCTATTGTTTTCTTCTCTGCACTAGATTTTATTATTTTTATATTTCCTAGTGTTAATTGCTTTTTTCTCTGGATTAGCTATTTTTTTCTCTGTTGCATTGCTAATGCCTTTCTACTACTTATTTAAAGTCTTAGGCTTTAATGGATAGTTATGAAAACTTCCAGTCCAGCCTAACCTTCCTGTTGTAAAGTTTCTTCTTTAGAAAATAATCTGTTGCAAATTTGTCTCTTTTTGTTTCTAAAGTTTTCCTCATATAACGTCACATATCACTCACAGACTTCAAGTAACTGAGTTTACGTAAAAATTGAGCTGACAGGAAAGGAGTCATTTACCTGGGCAGGTGGATCTCCTGTCTTTCAGTGTCTTAATTCATCCTGTACAACTTTTTTGGCTAAACAACTCCTCATGCTGCAACAAAACCCAATGACCTCCTTGAGAGGGCTTGAAAGGAGATATTATCTCTATAGTATAAAATAACCTTTTCAGTTACTGTTATGTCTCTTTTCCATCTATACAAACCATTATTTGTACATGATTTTGTCAGAGGTGTTTGAACCACAGTGACTCCATCTTGAATAGGGGCTGAGTAAAATAATTCTGAGACCTCTCGGTCTATATTCCTGGGAGGTTAGACATTCTTAGTCACAGGATGAGATAGGAGGTTGACAAAAGATACAGGTCATCATAAACACCTTGCTAATAAAACAGGGTATGATAAAGGAGCCGGAAGCTGGCCAAAACCCGCCAAAACCAAGATGGTGATGAAAGTGACCTCTGGTCATCCCCACTGCTCATTACATGTTAATTCTAATTCATTAACATGTTAAAAGAGATTCCCACCAGCACCAGGACAGTTTATAAATGCCATGGCAATGTCCCGAAGTTACTCTATATGGTCTAAAAAGGAAAGGCACCCTCAGTTCCAGGAAATACCCTCCCCTTTCCCAGGAAATTTATTAATGATTCACCCCTAATTTAGTGTATACTCAAGAAATAACTGTAAGTATACTCAGTCGAGCAGCCCATGGGGCTGCTCTGCCTATAGAGTACTTTTTATGCCTTTCCTTTCTTAATAAACATGATTTTAGTCTATTCTGTGGACTCATCCTAAATTTTTTCTTGCCCAAGGTCCAAGAACGCTCTTTTGGGGACCGGATTAAGACCCCTTTCTGGTAACAATTTTAGAGGTACTTCTTATTTAAATAAGAGAAAAGTTCAAACATAAAATTCTTGAATCAGATATAGTCTTTGCTGAAGAAAATATCTTTCTAAAACTCAAGAGCATGATAAGATATGAACATTATTTTCCTAAAAATAAATCATTATAATCTGGCATGAGATTTGAAAGAATGAATGTTAAATATGGGAACTATTTCTTTATTCACAACATAAATGTACATACCAGAGCTCTTACACAATGAATCCCTGATAATTTAGCAACGTTTTATCCAATTTTTTTAAAAACTAAGTCCTCCTTTTATTTTTTGAAATACTGTCTGCCTCCTCACATCTTCATTTCCTCCAAGGTTTTTACACCAAAGCTAGACAAGTGAAGGTAGAGAAAAAAAGTAACTTAAGGGAGTTATCCATGCAGGGATTTTTTTTCATGATCTTCTTTTATTCTACAGTTTTTAGTATAATTAAAATATTGAAATATTAAGGTAGATAACTAAATAGTTTATAAAAACTTTGACTGAGCCTAATATGATACAAATAAGGCTTGTCAGAGATTTTCAAGTAATTACTATAGAATACCATAATTTTCAGGATCGAAAAACAGTTCAAAAGGAAAAATAAATAACCATTGGTGGAAAAAGAAGCCAAACAAAAGAGATAGAATAAAGGTGATATCAGGATGTATACTGACACGAATTATAACATACTTGCTAATGATTTCTACACGGTGGTTTTATTTTTACTCTATTTGACCTGGTATCTTGTACTTTTTCTTCTGCAAATATCTTTAACTCGTAGAGTGATTACAAATTTGGGAAAAATTTTAGGAAAATGCCATTAGCATTTTCATGGCTTTGAGCCAATTGGGATAATGTGGCAAAAAAACTAAGTCCAATATTTAATGCTACCCTCAAATTTATTATTCCTCTGACTATAGCTTCAGTGAATCCTTCAGAACTAAGAAAGGCAAAAACATCATGCAGAGCTATCCTGTTGTGTAAATTAGCAAGTCTGGTTTGGCTGAAGCACCATTAGCTGGAGCATTGATGCCTCACAAGAAAGACAGGAAACGCTCTGTGAGCTGCGTGAGTAAAAGCTTCTAGAGTGATGTAAGTCTCTTCACCAACAAAAACAGTGGTGGAGATATAGTGAGAACTGGCCCAGCCCCCACTGTGATTAGAAATGGTTGTGAGCTGTCAAGTCGATGGTAAGCCATAGTGCTTGGTGGCCCTGACCGGAAGTACCATAGCGTTGTGCCTTGTCCAGGCACAATAGAAACAACAAGAAGAGCCAAAGCCTTGGAAACAAAGGAGGAGGGATTCTCCTGGTGAGAGGTCCCCTGAGAGTAAGAGGATTTATTTTCCTGCTGGCTCCTAGTGCCGCGGTGAGGGAATTCTCCAGGATCTTTGAAGACCCTAGAGAAAATTTCTGGATGAAGTGAAGCACCCTGAGCCTACTCAGGTTTCTCCCTAGGAAAATGTCAGACAACCTTAATTCACGTGTTTCTACTTTGAAAGAAGGAGCTTAATCAGGGGCATTTGCAGTCAATGTCTTCATTCCACTCAGAAGGACACAAATGTGGAGTGTATTGTTCTGGGTGTCAGAAAAACAGACTAGGTAACAGTAATCTCTTGACTCCTAGACTGAGGAACGTGCATGAATCTTCGCTTTCTTGCATTTGAGAGATGGAAAGGGCAAAAAGGGAAGAAGAGGTCAAATGCATTGATTGAAATTAGAAGTTTGAATTATTTTTGTGTGCTTATCTAAGGTCCATCTGCCTATTAAATACCATGAAAATAGTATTTATTATGGCTCCATGAAGAAGCGCTAAGTTAGATTTTCTCAACAAATATTCTCCATCCTTAAGCAGCACACAAGTCAATATGTGATTAAATTAAGACTAGTTTTTATTTTAGAATCTGGAATCCATCCTTTTTTCTCCTTAGAGAGCGTTACCCATTGCAACTACACTCTTTAAAATTATAATCCTATAGTTTTCAGGTCTTTTTTAAACCTAATATTAAATTATAGAGCACTATTAGAGTATAAAATGTACTCATTTAGATTAACTGATGTGTAACTGCGAAGCCATCTGATTTTTACAGTGCCATGGAAGAAGTTGAAAATATACAATCTGACTGACTAACATTTCATAATTTTAAGATTTAAACTGAGAAAGGAGAGTGCAGGAAATTCTATAAAAAACTACGTATTTAATGACGTTGCCTTCATTATTACCAGCTTCTATTTGCTCTTCTTAATCCTTATGGTTTAGTGCCTATTCTTTTTCTTCTCCCTTGTTCTGTTCCCCTTTGGATTCTACACACTTACAATTCTAAAGATCATCTAAATGAAAATGCTTTGAACACCCATACTCTAACAATCTAGTCCCAAATGTCTAACCACATGCTGTGTAATTCAATACATCCCAAACTGAATCCAACACCTTAAGCCAGAAGCAATACATTCCTTTTTGCTCAGGCTCCTAATATCAGGCTCATCATCAACTCTTCTCTCTTCCTTATGTTCCTATCTGTTCAGTCAAAAAAAATCTGCTTATATTACCTCTTTTATATCTTTTATTTCTGTTTATCCATCTCAATTTCTACCAATGTGGTTCTTGTTCACATTCTCCTTACCAGCAACTCTAAGTATATTTCAACAGTCTCCTCATGGTTGCTCCTCTGACTTCCACACTGACAGCAAATTTATTTGACTATTCTTTTTCTGATTATATTATTGTCCTGCTTAAAAACCTTCAGTAACTGCTCACAGGACAAAGAACTAAGTTTGCAAAGCTCTTTGTCATCTGAGCTCATCCTACTTCATTACCCGTAATGTTTTTATGTGAATGCCCTCCACTATCTCCAATGCCTGGATGCGTAGCCACAACAGGATGTTTACTACTTCTGCAGTACCTGCTTCCAACGCTCCAGTGCTCTTACTTCCAGTGCTTCATATTCATAGTCAACTATCAAATCCTTACTGTTCTCAAAGTTCAGTTCATACACTATCTCCTCCCCAAAGTGTTTAATGATTCCACATTTAGAATTATTCTAACCTGTTCTTATAAAACATTCTTCCTCGTGTTAACACTAAGTGTATCTTCCTCCCTAAGTCACTCTTTGTTTTGCATTACACAGCACAGGCGTCAACAGTGTTTGCTCATTTCATTTGTTCTCTTAGAGGCACTGAGCCAAGAAAGAGGAAAAACTTGAATGAAGCCTGTCTGTGAGAAGAGGCTGAATTCTGTATTTCTCAAAATTCTTTTTCGCCCTAAGTCTTTTGGAGAACTCAGCCTCTTTTGCTCTTCCTGCTGAGTGTTGTACTCCCGATTAACGTGTCTTCCCTTTTCATTTTTTGTCAACCAAGTAAAAGCCTGAGTAAATTTTTGGGCCATATTTCCCAAGGATGGACTGAATCCTTCCCTGTAAAGTTCTCCGGCTTGTAGTTTTCTTCAGTTTCTAAGAAAACCTTCACTAGAACAAAATACATCCACACTGACATTTTTTTTTTCTCTTTAAGTTCCTACATATTAGCTCTGCAAAAACTTAATCTTTCTTGGATTCTACTTACAGGATAAGTCAAGGTGTGGTAGAATATTTGGTGGTAATTTGATGACAGGCACCAGGAGCCAGAGCTTTAGTTTTTAGGAAACTTTACTCCTGACCAAATAGGATTAAGGCTGTTTAAAAATGTAATTCATTTGGATTTCCTTTTTTTTTTTTTTTTTCCCAGACACCTGCCTATAGTGCTTATTTTGTCTAGGCGAAAACATATGACTTGCTGCAGGAAAAAAAATTAACTTAGTTTATGTCTGGTGCAATGTTTTAGTTTAAAAGGTTAGAGTTTCTCAATGAAAAACTGTTTTCAGAAACAAAAGCATAAGGAACAACCTGATTGCAGAACCGTAACACCTTACTCTTCAGCCAGGGAAACTGAAACCTTATCCGAAAGCTTATAGAAATGTGCTACTTTGTCTACTGCCATGAATCTTAGCTAAATAAAACCCCACCGCCTTTTACAGGACATTTCACAGCTCAGAGTAAAGTTCAATTGAAAAGACAGCAGTGGCTACATGTTAAGCCTGACTCAGCAGGATGAATTGGCCACATGCTTATTTAATTCCTCATTTTTCTTCTCCGATCTGAGATTTTTCTAGCCTAGCTAAACATTCATACCACTCCCCAACAATCTCCATCCCTATGCTATTTTATTTTGCTTATTCGTTTTTTTTTCAAGATGGAGTCTCACTCTGTCACCCAGGCTGGAGTGTAGTGACGCAATCTCGGCTCACTGCAACCTCTGCCTCGTGGGTTCAAGCAATTCTCCTGCCTCAGCCTCCTGAGAAGCTGGGATTAAAGGTATGCACCACCACACCAGCTTAATCTTTGTATTTTTAGTAGACACGGGGTTTCACCATGTTGGTCAGGCTGATCGCAATCTCCTGGTCTTGTGATCTGCTTGCCTCAGCCTCCCAAAGTGCTGGGATTACGGGTGTCATCCAATGTGTCTGGCCCTCACGCGATTTTAAAAGCTTTGTTTCTCACTATTGGAAATACACTTTATTCAAGATTTTTTTTTCCAGGCACTTATTTCATTTTTAGATATAATCACTCTTTTTTGACAAAAAAATAAGTTTATTATAAAAGTATGTTGAAAATACTTGGCTGTCTACAGACTACCCTCTACTTTCTTTCTTCCCTGAAGAGAATTCTGATTTTTTTCAAGCACTATTCTTCTCCAAAACCACGAGTCTCAGAAAAATCGGACTCCACCCCCAGTGCTGAGGCAGGTCTAATGAGTTTTAGGATTACCCTAATGTTTGCTAACAGTAGCTGAGAAATGAGAACGTGAACACGTTTTGGTTGATGAGACAGAGAGACATCCTGCAGAGGAGTGTGTGGGAAGTTTCCTCAATTCAGGAACAGAGGAGGACAGGATGTTTTTCTTCTTCCTCAGGACATCACCACTGTATGATGTTCCTGTCACTGCCCTGCTGTCTCCCTCGGGATAAAGACAAAACCAAAGATGGCAGAGAGAGGATGGAAGCATTCTGCTCCTGAATGAGACTGCAGTAGCTGGCTCAGCCATCAGCCCAACTTCTGGGTTACCATTCACATGGCATAATACATTTTCTTCTTGTTCCAACTGTTTTAGTCAGTGTAGGCTTCGCAGATGAAAATATCCTAACTGATGCAAAGGTGCATAGAATTCGTGTCCTAAAGATATACATAGAATATTTATGATAATCCCACTCACTACCCTTATCTTCAGTGCTCATCTCAATGCCCAACTTCTACTTAGAGAGAAAATCTCCTGAAAACGTTATAGTTTAAATTTCCTCGTTATAGAGTGCAAATCTGCGCTGCTACCACTGCTCCCAATATCTGGTAAACTGGATCTATGATGAATTGACATTTTAACAGGGAAAACAGAACAAAGCCTTTCAACTCTGAGATGTAAAAGATCACCTGGGAGACAGGGGGCAGAATTGCAAGAGTGGCGTTACCTGCTCCTGTTTTACCTGCAGGCAAACTTGACAGCCAACATGTGCTTACAGGTTTATTCATGTACAGTTACAAAGGGAGCCTTTAAACTCCAAGGAGCAAACACCGTCCTGTCTTTCATAATATATTTATTCAACATATCTTAGCTGAAGGCACAAGATATCACTATAGCCATGGCATATGTCGGACATACCTCTGCAAGAAAAGAGTTTACAAGTGCAGTGTGAGAAGACAGAGACCTGCAATTAATATGAGAAGATCATAGAGGCGGTGTGGATAACAATGCCTCTTCTTTAAGGCCACCCAACAATTATAGGGAACGAATGGGAAAACTCCTAATGGTAACAGCCATTCTTTTACATACTATGACATCAATAATAATAATAATAATAGTAAAAATATTTATTGAGTGTTTGCTATATTCTAGTCACAGAACTAATTTGTTACTATGTCATTTGTCTTTCACTATTGCTCTCTGTGGTAGATATTATTATTTTACCCATATTACAGATGATAAAATTGAGGCACAGCAAAATCAAATAATATTCCCATGACCTCAAGCCTCTTCCTGGTCCTACTGGCACACAGGCAAACAAAAGTTGATAGGTAACCTCAATTCCACACCCACAAGCGTATTTTACTGTTGTACAATTTCCCAGAAATTGGATTGGCAGGGATGGAGGGGCCAGATGGCACTGGCAAATTTAAAAATGCATAAAACTTGTAGCCTTGCCCTTGAAGAATTCACAATCTAGTGAGAGAGTCAAAGTATTTAAACAGGAAAGTGTTAATAACAATACCAAATGATGTGTTATATAGCTAAATGCATTGTCATACAAAATGATTTACAGTCAGATATCTGTGTGTCAAAAGTGCCCATACTTCATCTTTGAAGGAATGGGCCCAAGATCAGGCATCCAGACACATTAACTAAAGTGACTCCTTTCTTCAATGTCAGAATAAGCAATGTCTAAGAAATTTGATAAATAGTGCTTGAAACAGATTGGCACCAGAAGGCCCTGGACATCTCAGGATTCATTTTCTAAGGATGCATTTCCCATATATCTCAAAAGTGACAGAGATAAATCACAGAAAATAGTTAAGTAGGATAGAAGCACAAAGTCCAACACGTGTCCTCTCCTTTGTGGTTCCATGCCTCCGCTTCACTCTCCACAGTGTTAGGACACTGTCTCCCCTCTCCTCTACCTGTTAAGATTTATCCCATCCAGCTCAAACAGCAGGTCTTCTAACAAGTCCATCCAGAACCTGGTTTGGACATGAACTCTTTCTCCTCTGGATTTCTCCCACCCTTTGTGCTTCTCTAGTGCCCCTTCTCTTTTCTATTCTGGGTCAGAGCTATTTGCTCACATCCCACTATATAAGCTAAAAGTTTCCTTCCTCATTATTCCAAGCTTCTCTGGCAGCTAGGGTTCAGGCATGTGACGTGGACCCAGACAATAAGATGCCCTTGCCCGAGATTTTGAGTCAAAGGTTTACGGCATGAAGAAGCAGGAAAAGTAGAGAATTCATTCTGAAGAAAAAGCGTCAACAGTGGCTGCTGTGAAAGCCTCCCCAGGAGTGGTGGTCAGGGTCTGGAGCCAGTGATGGTGGCAGGGCACTCTGTGCATTCTGTGGCCAGCAGCGATGACAGTTGTGTCTTTATGGTACAAGTTTTGTAGCATGGTTTGTCTCTTCATCTGGCTGCCCGTAGCACTCTTATCCTTTCCAACTTCTAGTCCTCTATCTTTCCTACTACTCCACACTCCCTACTAACTCAGTACCTTTTCAGGACATTCCTGTACTGTTTAAATTAACCAGAGATAGTTTCTATTGCTTTGTCCCAAGAACTCTGGCAGATATTTTCACTGACATTATTGTTTTCTTGTTCTGCTCTTCATAAAGAAAGAGCTTTTAAATATCATCCTATGTATGATACACTTTATAACCACAAGTAGTAGTGCTGTAACTGATGTAGCACTAGTGCTATTGGTGGTTTCTGTCACCAATAGATACCTTCACAGGTTGTGTAAATGAGAAAGGGGTATTTGTTGTAATCAATAAGATTCATAAATCTATATTATAATTAGCCCCCTCTCTGTTTCCTTGACTTCTTTCCCCACCTAAAAGATGGAGAAAATAGTCAAACAAATGCCAAGCTAGCTACAACCAGTGTTCTCTAGATGCTGGAGAAGAAAGTGTTTCATTCTTACTCTTAACCACTCAAAGTTTGATAATATGTGCAATTTTTTTCTTCGTAGGAGGACTACTCTGAGTATCTTGATAGTACTGAATGTGATAGTACTGATAGTACTGATAGTACTTGATAGTACTGAATTTTAAGGCATGAGATGTACAAACAGTTTGTTAAAAGGGAAAATGGGCATATCTCAGTGTCGTGTTTATACTAATGGCTTTTTTATTTGCTACATTGGTAATAGTACTGCCTAACATACTGTGATTATTCTTTCTTTAACCATTCTTTACCTAAATTATCTCACCAGATCCTTAAAACAAGTCCAAGAAGCAGTGATTTATAAGGCAAAAGTCCAGAAGACACTGTATTCGAAAACTTTGTGAAGAGGTCTTAGTTTTCTAGGTTAAGTGGTTAACCTCATGCCACCCAAACTAGTTAGCGAAAAGCCAGAACTAGGTTGTGGTCTTTTGACCCTGAGAAAGTTGCTCCAACAGACTTAAAGGATTGAAATAAGCTCATCAGTCAATCAATGTGTCAGACAAGTATTTTTTTAAGCCTCTGTAGGGTCCTTAACATTGTCCTAACCCCTGCCACTTGAGATACAGAAAAAACCTTTAACACGGTCGCTGCCTACCAGTATCTTACTCTTCAGATTATCTCCCTGTAAAGAGCCCAAGCAGACTCTAAAGTGGGGGATAAGAAGAGGGAAGAAAGAGGGGGCAGAAATCCTCAAATATCTCATTTCTGCAGAAAAGTAGTAGAGATGACTATCAGCATGTCCATTCTACTTTCTCGGCCATGTAAATACATGAAGTCTTAAATGCGGCAAGAGAGAAGCCCAGTCTAAGCAAAACTGTGCATTTGGAGGAATCTCTTCACCATCCTGTGATGGTTGTTTTCTCTCTTTGGTAATCTTCTTGACTTTCTCTTCCTTCTTCTTCATCCTTAATTCTCACTGCCTTCTGTTAGATCCAGGAAATAGTTTTCTAAGCTTTTTTTTTTTATAGTAAGTTGTTAATAATTGATAATGATTTAATATGTTACCTGTCCCAGCAGAGCTTTCAAGGGCTTACACAGGACCAAAGACATCTTGTTAGTGAATGCTTCTCATTTGAATATGCATTTACACCTTGCCACCCAAGAGCATGTCTAAGTCTACTAAAGATGGTCACGTGCATCTGCACCTTGAGCAGTCAGTTCTCTTTCTGATTCTCATTGTCACTGTTCCCTTTATTCCTGTTCAGCTTCTGTGTCCTTGAGCAATCTGTCTCATATCTGCAGTCACACTTGACAGCTGCTCTACAAGGTTGTCAGAAATTGAAATATAGGTCACGCTTCCAGCAAGAGCATCAGGGCCCATGGCTTGTCCTTTGAATGGATCCAGGGCTATCTTTGTACTTGCTTGCAGTGTTGAATGTGCCATGGGGTTGTTGGATTGCCTTAAGGGCTCCAGTCAGAAGGTTATGGAGCTGAGTTGACTCTGACACTATTGTCTTTTGCTACTGATTTAGTGACTGGCTATTTTGCTGAGGTAGCAATAAATTCTTGCCTCCTCCCACCCCTGAAAGCTTTGCTTGCCATCTTATATCCCAAGTGAGAAAGGAAGAAAGGAAATATAGTTTGGTGACAAAAGATTTGTTAAAAGTCTATGCATCTGAATAATTAGTTTTGATTCTGAAACTGTTTATTAAAGCCTATGTTCATTTATCTTAGTCTGGAAAGAGAACCATAAGTGGCAATATGACTGTTAAGAATTATTGCGGGTAAAGATTTTAGCAAACAAAAAACTGAAAATCACAATAAGCTATACACATTTCTTGGTAGTCACAAAGGAAAAAACAAGATTTGTGTTGTATTTTATCCGGAGAATTTCTGTTTCCAAGCTAGTGTCTATAGATTGTTTAATTATCACCCATAGCAGTGCCCCATACTCAAAATTTAAAGAATAATATCCATATCTGTATATGTTACTATAGATGTATATATTATATGTCCACCTATATATACACATATACACACATCTGCATATACAAATAAGTATGTATGAAATGACTGCCTTCTCACATGGTCAAACTTGCCCTTTAAATATCACTACTGCTTTAAAAGTGGAAGAATGAATGTATTCAGATGTTTCCTCTTTTCACACCCCTCCTCATTAGAAGGCAATATACATGCCCAAAAGTCTTCATATCCTTTCTTATTTGGGCTCTCCTGGTAATAGTACACTTGCTGAGTTTTGGCCTTTCTGGTCTGAATTCTATCCAACCAACTATAGCCATTAAACAAAACCAGCAACACTACTTAAACACTCCACAGCTCAAAATGTCCTTGTTCTTAATTTTTATTTTGGTCTCCTCTTATCAAATGTATTTTTATCCATATGCCCAATTTGTTCTCTGATAATCTCATGTGTTTAGAAACCTCTCTGATTTTGCTGCCTTAGAATTTCTTTCTAAGAACACCATTGTTTTCTTCCTCCTTCCTTTTTCGTAAAGAGACCGTAGCTTTGTTGTTCTGGCACATTTAGCTTGTTACTAAAGTGTCCATTCTCATCCACATCCTCACACCTGCAGTGCAAGCCCTTCTGACTTAAAACTTTAGTTAGTTTTAACTAGAAGTTTGTCAAATAGGAAAATGGTGTTCTAATTCTATTTTGTGTTGCCTATTTATATGTATTTTATCATTTTCTTTCTTTGGCTGCCAAGTTTTTCCCTGTTCTTATCTTCTTTACCATTTCTTTCCATTTTATTTCGATTTTTCATTGTCTTTTAATTTTCAGAAATCTTTTCTTTTCAAATATAAAATATTTTTTCACTAGTCTTCAAGATGTATGGAAGCCATACATCATCATGAAGGAAGAAACTAGCACAAAATCTGCTTGGCCAGTCTTGCTTTGTCCTCTAATAATGACTTACAAATCTCCCAGAGGTTTGCCTTTGATTCTACTTCTCTTATTTTTCATTCCTGGATTATTGCTACATTATCTTCCTTTCTAAATATTTGCCATTTCTCACTGGGTCATCCATCTCTTCTCTATCAATAGTACCTCCTATCTGTACATTTTTATTTTTCGTTTTGTATAATTAACGCCTTGGTTCTTCTAGTATACCTGCCATATTTTCCAAATTTAGAGTTCTTCCTTATCAAATATACCATCCACAGAAACTGTGCCTAAACTTAGCCCACAAATCAGTATCATTTGATGATAATTACTCTTTCCCCTAAAATATTAAGTTGATTATTTTAAGGTTGGCACGTCTGTTGAGCATACATATAAGAAAAATCTACATAAAGAGCCAATGCGTTTTTGTCCTTCTGACATATACATTTTATTTCTCAACTCCTTATTGAGTAAAAAGATACTGGTCATATTAGTACATAACCTTGATATATTTCAGTGATCTCATGGGGAAAAAAATCTTGGCTGGCCAATCAAAAGCCTTTCTTTATTGATGTGTAATCAACATCCCCGTATCTCTAGCCATGAACATAGCTCTTTAGTCTACCAAACAGCATCTGTTTTCTACTGATTTTACCATTCCAGTCCCTGATACCTATTGATATTCTTTTAAATCTTTCGATAAGAGCCATTCCCAATGCTTTTTAAATTAGAGTTTAACATTAGCAGTCCTAAGTTTTGGTCCTACTTCCTCTCTCTTTTAACAAATATGTTTTTATTAACCTTTTATGTTTCATTTTGCTTGCCCTTTTACTCATAATTTTATTCAATTACCTTCAACCACATACTACTTAGAGATACTGTGTTAATGACAGAAAGGAATGCAAAAATAACTTAGATACAGATTTTGTCTTTAAGAGCTTATAATCTGGTAGCCATTTCTAAATACAAATATTAGAGAGACATCATCTATTCATAACTCTAAAACCAGGAAAAGGGTGACAAGTATCACAAATATTTCCAGATCAATAGCTGGGAGGACTGTACAATTACCATTGGTTTGTTCAAGTTGTGCTCAGAACATATGCAGCAGTCATCTCTGAGGTCAGTCAACTGAGGAACACTTCCCAGCTGCGGCTGCTTCATGCTGCTCATTTCTTCTCTTGAGCAGTGATCCCCACACTAAGTAATTTGTTTCATCATACTTTGGTTGATGGATACCCAGAATTAGCCCATGCCATTTCTCAGTTCTTCAATGCTTTCTTCTCTTCCTTCTTACCTACCTTGGGGTGTTCCTGCTTTAAGTTCTGCACTGTCAACAGCAACTCACTCTATCTTTTTCACGCTCAAGAGTAGGCTGCTCTCTTGCCTGAATGTACCATTCACGTATAGATGAAGCTGACTGGATGTGCAGAATACTATTGTCTAAATAAGGCAAGAATTTTTATGCCCGTTTAATAATAGTTAAGATACTTGAAACAGAGTGTATGTCACGTCCTTAAGGTTATATAATTGCTTAGTGAAACAAATGAGATTCACTCTATCATTAAAAAGATGTGTTTGCTTTTGCACTGTGCATCAAAATTCATCTTACTAGGAAGAAGTAGTAGAAAACCCAAAACCTTGAAGATGAGCAGGACTAAAATAAAGAGGAAGAATTCCAAAGAATCTGTTTTATAACAGGTATAACAATAGAGAGACAGAGATATTATTTAATTCTCACAGAAACACTGTCATGTATTAATGTCTCCAATTTTACAGATGAAGAAAATAAGTCCTAGAAAATATTTATTAAATAGGCACTGTAATCTATATTATCTACATTATTGCATTGAATACTTGACAATAAAACTGTATGAAAGGGAATGTTATTCTAATTTTACAGAGAACAAAACTAAGGATCAGGTGGTTTATGAAATTTGCTTGATGCAAAATCTTTCATTACTTTTGTAATTTTTATGCTTTCATTTTCTTTATTTTTCCCTGAAATTCTTATTATCTTAATACTTGTTATATGAATGTACTCAACTTGCCTGTTAAATTTTTTCTTTTTTTCTTCACCTGTTTAGCTCTAAGTTCTAAAAAATTTCCTCAACTTTATCTTTCAGACTCTTTATTGATCTTCTTATATTGTCAATCTTGTTTTTATTTCCCAAAATCTTATATTGTTTCTAATGGTTTTTTCTTTAATAGCATTCTCTTCTTGTTTTGTGGTTGTAATATATTCTAGAATCTCTCTGTGGATATTAGTTAGAATTTTCAAAGATCTTTCATGAATTATTTATAACCTTTGGAGTTAGTGTCCTTATTAATTCACTTTGGATTTTCTTTTTCATAATGTTAAATGTCATCAAATTTCATTAATCTTAGACAAACATCATTTATTATAAATGTCTAGTGATTACTGATTATCTGTGATACATAGAATAAAGACAAAGGCTAATTAATAAAGGTATCTAGTACAAGTTCCCTTTTCTAATACAGAGGTAGCTCTATGATCCTACAAGCCCTCTCCATTGAAAGGGTTGGTTGCCTGGGGATTCTGTGTATGTGAACAGAAACTGTGACTTAATAAACTTACCTTTAGGTAGTGTGGATGTAGAGAAAACCCTTCTTATGCTAAAATAAAGAGGTTTTCTCTCTGGGGTTCCAATACCCTCACCAGAAATCCCAGCTTTTCTGAAACAGATGGTTCACTTTCTGTAGGGAACAGTTGCCCATTTCCTGCCTCGGGGTAAACAGAAGACAGCCAGTTGGTTTGGGTAAAGGGGGTGAGAGGAAGGATAAAGAGATGACCAGAGCAGCTGCTCTGGAAAAGTATACTTCAGTGAATCACTCTGTTTTCTGCTCCTTCACTCATTCCTGATCTCCCTACTTGCCAAGGGAAACAGTAGGTCTTCTCAGGGATTCTGTTGGAAAGATATATTCCCACATATGTGGAAAGACTTATCTTCTGTGTATTCTGGGCTTCAGATTGCTCTAGATTCTTTTATTCAGAAAGTCATTCTCATTCATTTGATTTTTCTAAAGGAAAATTACCTATGCCTCTCCTCTCTAATAATGACTCCTACCCCCATTTAATCTATTTTTTTTCTGAATATATTTCCTTTTGAATCCTCTGCTACCATTTTGATGAAGGGTTAGAAAAGAAAGGAGGTCATATCTTGAGCTAATCTTCATCCTTATTTTAAACTAAAATAACTTAAAGTGGTAATATAAGGTGAAACTGAAACTTGAAATCAATGAAAAAATACTTACTTTTTGCCTAAATCATTGAGGTTTTCATTAAGACTTTGAAAAGAGGAGTACAAGAGCCACTACAGAATCAAAACGATTCAGTTCAGCTTGTTGATTTTAAATGGCTACAGCTTAGATGACAAACTTAGATAAAATCGCTCTTAATTAACAACATACATTAATGTTTCAGGGCATATATCTTAAGATTATTTGGTTATCAAGTCTGTAGTATTTCAGAGTGGAAGCAATGCCTTTCAAACTAAATTTCTATATGTGATTTAAATTTTATTCATTTGAAGCTTGCCATTCTGCAAAAATTTATGCAAATTCCCAGGTGCACCCCAAAACACCAAATACAAGGCAAGCAGCTCATAATCCAGGAATCCCAACTGAGACAGGGCTATGAGTGCCAAATAGAAGCCAAAGTTGTGCTACCATTTTTTCTCCCTATCAAGGGTTTAAATTACTCAGTTCAAAATTTGTTTCCATTATGGAAATAAACCAATTGTTGAATATTCTTGACACGTCACACATTTTAATATTTGTAAAGACTTTAATCTGTAACATTTTGAGGGTCTATTCAATCACGTTGATAATTTTTAGGTAAATACTGGTAAACCTTTTAGTAACATACAACTTTCTCAGTTTTACTCTTAAATGCATCAGCTTTACTCAAATTTGAAAAAAATGGATTCATGCAATTTTTGAACCTTGTCTTTTAAGAATCATGTGAGAGAATTCAAATATTGTTTCGAGATCCAAGATGGCTGAACAGGAACAGCTCTGGAGTGCAGTTCCCAGTGAGAACAATGCAGAGGGTGAGTGATCACCACATTTCCAAATGAGTTTTTACTGCCCACAGACCAGGAGATTCCCAGGCTGAAAAGCCCATGAGTTTCCAATGTGGCTGTTGCAGCCAGCACTGCAAGTCTCCGCACAAAAGCTCACACAAATCTGAGTGGCCATTTCAGCAGGCACCTGGAACACCTGGGATACAGAGCTGCCCATTCAACTGAAAAAAGGGGGTTGAAACAAGGTGATCTGGCTCAGTGGGTTCCATCCCCCACAAAGACTAGCAATCTAAAATGCTTCAGATTGAGAGTTTCACAGCAAGCGCAGCTGGACCTGGGATGGTCCAGCTCAGCGGGGGGAAGGGCATCAGCCATTACTGAGGCAGTCCACCACTACTAAGACAGTCTGCCATTACCGAGGCAGTCCAGCATTACAGAGACAGTCCACCATTATCAAGGCAATCTGACATTATGGAGGCAGTCTGCCATTACTGAGACAGATCACCATTACCGAGGCAGTTCTAACTGTACCTCTGTAAATAAAACTGCAAGGAAGTTCACACAGCAGCTGGGCAGAGCCCACAACAGCTCAGTAATGCCTCTGCTGACAGACTGTGACTAAACTATCTTATGGCTGGGCAGGGTATCTCTAAAAAAAGTCAGCAGCATGTCAGGAACTTATAAATAAAGCCCCACCTTTCCAGGACAGAGCACCTGGGAAAAAAGGCTTTTTGAGTTCCACTGCAGCAAACGTACCTGTCCAGAAGTTCTAAACAGAACAGTGGAGCTCCCAGCTCAGCACTTGAGCTGGGACAGACTACCTCCTGAAGTAGCTCCCTGACTGCTGTATATCCAAAGAGACAACTCATAAAGGAGAGCTCAGGCTGACATCTGGCAGATACCCTTCTGGGATGAAGATAACAGAAGAAGAAACTGGCAGCAACCTTTACTGTTCTGCAGCTCCCATGGGTGATCCCCAGGCAAGCAGGGTCTAGAGTGAATCTCCAGCAGTCCTACAGCACAGAGGCCTGACTGTTAGAAGGAAAACTAAAAACTAGAAAGAAATTACTTCAACATCAACAAAAAGGATGTCCACTTAGAGACCCCATCTGAAAGTCACCAACTGCAAAGACCACAGGTAAATAAATACACAAAGATGGGAAGAAACCAGTGCAAAAAGAATGAAAACACCCCAAACCAGAGTGCCTCTCTTTGTCCAAGGGCTCACAACTCCTCACCAGCAAGGGAACAAACCTGGATAGAAAATAAGTCTGATGAATTGACAGAAACAGGCTTCAGAAGGTGGGTTATAATAAATTTCTCTCAGCTAAAAGAACATGTCCTAACCCAATGCAAAGAAATTGATAACTTTGAAAAAAGGTTAGACAAAATGCTAATGCGTATAAACAGCTTAGCGAAAAATATAAATGACTTGATGTAGCTGAAAAACACAACATGAGAACTTCACAAAGCATATACAAGTTTCAATAGCCAAATCAACCAAGGAGAAGAAAGGATATCAGAGATTGAAGATCAACTCAATGAAATAAAATGAGAAGGCAAAATTAGAGAAAAAAGGGTAAAAAGGAAGGAACAAAATCTCCAAGAAATATGGGACTATGTGAAAAGACCTAATCTACATTTGACAGGTGTACCTGAATGTGATAGAGAGAATGAGTCCAAGCTGGAAAACACTCTTCAGGAAATTATCCAGAACTTCCCCAACCTAGCAAGGTATGCCAATATTCAAGTCCAGGAAGTACAGAGAACACCACAAAGATATTCCTCAAGAGGAGCAACCCAAGACACATAATCGTCAGACTCACCAGGGTTGAAAGGAAGGAAAAATTGCTAAGGGCAGCCAGAGAGAAAGGTCAGATTACCAACAAAGGGAAGTGTATCACACTCACAGCGGATCTCTCAGCAGAAACCCTACAAGCTAGAAGAGAGTGAGGGCCAATATTCAACATCCTTAAAGAAAATAACTTGCAACCTAGAATTGCATATCCAGCGAAACTAACCTTCATAAGTGAAGGAGGAATAAAATCCTTTACAAACAAGCTATTGCTGAGAGATTTCATCACCAGGCCTGCCTTACAAGTGTTCCTGAGAGAAGCACTAAACATAGAAAGGAACAACCAGTACCAGCTGCTCCAAAAATGTACCAAATGGTAAAGACCATTGGCACAATGAAGAAAATGTGTCAACCAAATGGCAAAACAATAAGCTATCATCAAAATGGCAGGATCAAAATCACACATAACAATATTAACCTTAAATGTAAATGGACTAAATGCCCCAATCAAAAGACACAGACTGGCAAACTGGATAAAAAGTCAAAACCCAGCAGAGTGCTATATTCAGGAAATCCATCTCACATGCAAGGACACACATAGGCTCAAAATAAAGGGATGGAGGAAGATTTACCAAGCAAATGGAGAGCAAAAAAAAAAAAAAAGCAGGAGTTGCAATCCTTGTCTCTAGTAAAATAGACTTTAAACCAACAAAGATCAAAAGAGACAAAGAAGGGTATTACATAATGGTAAAAGGATCAATGTAACAAGAAGAGCTAACTACCCTAAATGTATACTCACCCAATACAGGAACACCGAGATATATAATGCAAGTTCTTAATAACCTACAAGGAGACTTAGACTCCCACACAATAGTAGTGGGAGACTTTAACACTCCACTGTCGAGATTAGACAGATCAATGAGACAGAAAATTAACAAGGATATCCAGGATTTAAACTCAGATCTGGACTAAGCAAACCTGGTTGGACATCTATAGAACTCTCCACCCCAAATCCACAGAATACACATTCTTATCAACACCATATCGTACCTACTCTATAATTGACCACATAATTGGAAGTAAATCACTCCTCAGCAAATGCAAAAGAATGGAACTCATGAAAAACAGTCTCTCAGACCACAGTGCAATCAAATTAGAACTCAGAATTAAGAAACTAACTCAGAACTGCACAACTTCATGGAAACTGAACAACTGGCTCTTGAATGTTGACTGGATAAGCAATGAAATGAAGGCAGAAATAAAGAAGTTCTTCAAAACCAACAAGAACAAATACACAATGTACCAGAATCTCTGGGACACATTTAAAGCAGTGTCTAGAGGAAATTTTATAGTAATAAATGCCCACATGAGAAGCAAGGAAAAATCTAAAATCAACACCCTATCATCAAAATCGAAAGACCTAGAGGAGCAAGATAAAAAACTCAAAAGCTAGCAGAAGACAAGAAATAGTTATTTCTTGTTGAATTTTCAACAGCTCTTTATGCTAAAAACTCTCAAAAACCTAGGTATCGATGGAACATATTTCAAAATAATAAAAGCAACAACAGACCCACAGCCAATATCATACTGAATGGGCAAAAACTGGAAGCATTCCCTTTGAAATCTGGCACTAGACAAGGATGCCCTCTCTCACAACTCCTATTCAATATAGTATTGGAAGTTCTAGCCAGAGCAATTAGGCAAGAAAAAAAAAATAAAGGGTATTCAATTAGGAAAGGAGGAAGTCAAATTGTCTCTATTTGCAGATGACATGATTGCATATTTAGAAGACCCCATCGTCTCACTCAAAATCTCCTGTAACTGATAAGCAACTTCAGCAAAGTCTCAGGATACAAAATCAATGTGCAGAGATCACAAGCATTTCTGTACACCAATAACAGACTAAACGAGAACCAAAACCAAGAGCAAACTCCCATTCACAATTGCTACAAAGAGAATAAAATACCTAGGAAAACAACTAACAAAGTATGTAAAGGATCTCTTCAAGGAGAGCTACAAACAACCACTCCTCAAGGAAATCAGAGAGGACACAAACAAATGGAAAAACATTCCATGTTCATGGTTAGGAAGAATCAATATCATGAAAATGGCCATACTGACAAAAGTAATTTACAGATTCAATGCTATCCCCATCAAGCTACCTATGATCCTCTTCACTGAACGGGAAAAAACCACCTTAACCTTCATATGGAACCAAAAGAGAGCCCACATAGCCAAAACGATTTTAAGCAAAAAGAACAAAGCTGGAGGCGTCATGCTACCTGACTTCAAACTATACTACACAGCTACAGTAACCAAAACGGCATGGTACTGGTACCAAAACAGAGATATAGACCAATGGAACAGAATAGAGGCCTCGGAGGCAACACCACACATCTGCAACCATCTGATCTTTGACAAATCTGACAAAAACAAGAAATGGGGAAAGGATTTCCTGTTTAATAAATGGTGTTGGGAAATCTGGCTAGTCACATGCAGAAAACAGAAACTGGACCCCTTCCTGACACCTTACACTAAAATTAACTCCAAATGGATTAAAGATTTAAGCATAAGACCTAACACCATAAAAACCCTAGAAGAAAACCTAGGCAAAACCAGTCAGTACATAGGCATAGGACTTCATGACTAAAACACCAAATGCATTGGCAACGAAAGCCAAAATAGACAAATGGGATCTAATTAAACTCCAGAACTTCTGTACAGCAAAAGAAACAGTCAATAGAGTGAATTGGCAATCAACAGAATGGGAAAAAAAATTTGCAATCTACCCATCTGGCAAAGGGCTAATATCCAGAATCTACAAAGAACTAAAACAGATTTACAAGATAAAAACAAATAAACCCATTCAAAAGTGGGCAAAGGATATGAACACTTTTCAAAACAAGACATATATGAGGCCAATAAACATATGAAAAAATGCTCATCATCACTGGTCATTAGAGAAATGCAAATCAAACAACAATTGAGATAGCATCTCATGTCAGAATGACAATCATTAAAAAATCTGGAGACAACAGATGCTGGAGAGGATGTGGAGGAATAGGAACACTTTTATACTGTTGGTGGGAGTGTAAATTAGTTCAACCATTGTGGAAGACAGTGTGGGAATTCCTTAAGGACCTAGAAATAGGAATTCCATTTGACCCAGCAATCCCATTACTGGGTATATATCCAAGGGATTATACGTTGTTCTATTATAAAGAGACAAGCACACGTATGTTCACTGTGGCACAGTTCACAATAGCAAAGACCTGGAGCCAACCCAAATGCCCATCGATGATAGACTGGACAAGGAAAATGTGTCACATATACACCATGGAATACTATATAGCCATAAAAATTATGAGTTCCTGTCCTTTGTAGAGACATGGATGAAGCTGGAAACCATCATTCTCAGCAAATTGACACAAGAACAGAAAATCGAACACCGCATGTTCTCACACCACATGTTCTCAATCATAGGTGGGTGTTGAACAATGAGAACACATGGACACAGGGAGGGGAGCATCACATACTGCAGTCTGTTGAGGGGGAGTAGGGGAGGGACAGCGGGGAGAGGGAGGTTAAGGTATAACATGGGGAAAAATGCCAGGTATAGGTGACCAGGGGATGGAGGCAGGAAACCACATTTCTATGTATGTATCCATGCAACAATCCTGCATGATCTGTGTATGTACCCCAGAACCTAAAGTACCATAAAAATATAAAAATAAAAAATAAAAGAATCCTGTGAGAATAGATTAAAGCATTCATCATGTGTCATATTTCTCAAGTTAAATTGTGAGATAACACATTGAAAGGAAATAATTTAAAAGGTAATTAAAATGCTTTAAAAATTTTATTTGCTATTTTATTAATAACTTTCTTTTATGTAATTTTATTTGTACATGGAGTTAGCAAGTTGATATTTATCAATCAAATAGTCTTAGAATCTTGAAGGTCAGAGAGATCCCCTCAGGGGCTTGACCTTGGCAGTTGACACTGGCATATGGCGTCATGTAGTTCCGCAATGAAGATAAGAATCAGAATACTTTCTTTTTCGTTGAGACATATTCATAAAAACAGCAGCAACAAATAAAAAAAGATAAAAGATAAATGAGTGAATGAAGAAGTGGATGACTTATCTGTGGGCGAGAAATTATACTGTCAGAAGAAATGATTACAGGTTCTCTCAAAATTATTTCTTGGTAATTTTCCCTGTGTGTTTAAAATGAAAAACAGGAAAATAATTACTAGCTTCTTTGGCATAAGATATTTAAATCCCAATAAAATATTATCATATGATAGTAACATTCCAATTCAATTAGAAAATCATTCACCAAACACAGCTTACAAAATATCGATTTACCATCTTTCTGCCTAAGCGTGTTTTATTTTTTATATTCTCTCAATTGGAGGCATTGCTGCCCACCCAAGAGGGCTTCAAGTTTGAAACCTAGATGTCATCCCTGTCATGCATAGCTCTTACCTCTCACATGAATGATTCATTGGACCTACAAGTATTTACTGAGTGCTGCTTGCATCAGGTGCTATTCAGGGGATGGATTTGGAGTAGTGATCTCAATAGGCAATGTCTCTATTTCTCATAGAGTTTGCCTTCCAGTCAGAGCAGATAAAATAAACAAATAGATATGCCAGATGCTAGGTAGAGAAAGATACTATGAAGAAAAATGAACAAAATATAGACCAGGTTATGGAATTTCTCCATCTCATTCTTTCTCCCCCTTGATTCAGAGTTTCTCATCATCCCTAAGACTATTGCAATGGTCTTCTACTTCAACATATCTCACCCTGTTAGTGTTTAAGGAATCTATCTAATACGATTGTCAGATCTTTTTGATTCTCTCCTTAAATTCTTCAAAGCTTCCCCTTACCTTAAAGAAAAGCCTTCACTCCTTAACAATGCATACCAGCCCTCCATGATCTTGCCTCTGTCTCTACCTCCAGCCTCATAATGTCATTTCTTGCTGTCACTGGTGAAAATACCACATTAAGCTAATATTTTAATGTTCACCACTTACTGCTGTGTCCATTGTGAAGGAATTTTCCCTGACTCCTTCACCTCCCTAATATCTCTTTTTCCTTTTTTTTAATCTGGGAATTCTTCTGTGATCTCCCCGTTTTCCCTGTCCTATTAAATGTGTGACAATTTTATTAGCTCTCAGAATGCCCAGTGTTTATCTCTGCCACTCCATTTGCATATTATATTGTAGTATTTAATATGTATTTAAAATGTTTTACTCCTACTGTGAACTGCATGAGGGCAAGGACCGTGTTTCTTTGTTCTGCTACTCAGTGCTTAGCACAATGCTTGACCCATATTAGGTATGCAAGGCATATTTGCTAAATGAATGAATTAAGGGTCTATATCTGGGCATCAAGTAAATTCTGAAATGTGGGGCTATTGTGCAAGGGAACAGACCAAGGAGAAGGAAAGCATTTAAAACCCTGAAAACCCAGAGACAAAATAACTTAGTATGTGCTAAAGCCATGCACTAGATACAAGAGAAATAAAAGCTATGGTGCCAAGCCATTGATAGCCCCCTCATTTTATTCAAAATAAAAAAAGCATTTTACAAATAAGAAAATAAATATCAACGTGATTACTCGAAAGGTAGAATCATTTAGAGAACAGCAATATATACAAGGCAATACCTTTAACAAAATGCAAAAGGTGTTTATGGCTACCCAGTTATCCCAGCACCATTTATTGACTGAAGAGTGCTTTCCCCATTGCTGTTTTTTGTTAGTCTTATAAAAGATCAGATGATTGTAGGGGTGTGACTTTTTTTCTGAGTTTTCTACTCTGTCCTACTAGTCTGTGTCTGTTTGTTCCAATACCATGCTATTTTGGGTAAAATTAACTCAAAAAGTATCAAAGATTTAAATGTAAGACCTCAACTATAAAAGTCCTAGAAGACAACCAGGAAATACTCTTCTTGACATTGGCCTTGGCAACAAAATTTTTGGCTAAGTTCCCAAAAGCAATTGCAACAGAAACAAAAATAGACAAGTGGGAGCTAATTAAACTAAAGAGTTTCTGCACAACAAAAGAAACTATCAACAGAGTCCACAGACAGCCTACGGAAGGGGGGAAGATATTTGCATACTACGCATCTGACATAGGCCTACTATCCAGAATCTACAGGGAACTTAAACAAATCAACAAGGGAAAATCAAATAACCCTATTAAAAATAGGCAAAGGGCATGAACACACTCTTTTCAAAACAAGACATATAAGCGGCCAACAAATATATGAAAAAATGCTCAATATCATTAATCATTAAAGAAATGCAAATCAAAACCACAATGAGATAGACACCATCTCATACTAATCAGAATGACTTTTATTAAAAAGTTAAAAAATAACAGTTGCTGGTGAGCCTGAAGAGAAAAGGGAACAAGGGAACACTTATACACTGTTGGTGACAATGTAAATTAGTTCAGCAACTGTGGAAAGCAGTCTGGAGATTCTCAAAGAACTTAAACCAGAGATACCCAGTAATCCCATTAATGGGATTACTGGGTATCTACCCAAAGGAAAATAAATCATTCTACCAAAAAGACACCTGCATTTGTATCTTCATCACTGCACTATTCACAATAGCAAAGACATGAAATTAACCCAGGTGCTCATCAATGGTAGATTGAATTAAGAAAATGTGGTACATATACACCATAGAATACTATGCAGCCACAAAGAAGAATGAAATCATGTTCTTTGCAGTAGCATGGGTGCAGTTGAATGCCATAATCCTAAGCAAATTAATGCAGGAACAAAAAATGAAATACTGCATGTTCTTACTTACTAGTAGGAGCTAAACATTGAGCAGACGCAGACATAAATATGACAATAATAAACACTGTGGACTACTAGAGGCAGGGAGGGAGAGGTGCATCAGTTGAAAAACCGCCTGTCGGGTACTATGCTCACTACCTGGGTTATGGGATCCAAACCCCAAATCTCAGCATCACACAATATTTCCGTGTAACAAACCTGTACATGTACCCCTGTATCTAACACAAAAATTAAAATTAAAAAAAAATTTAACTTTTGTAGGAGAGAAATCCAGAAAAGGGCTGGAATGGTGGGAGATGGAGACTGAATCAGATTTAATGATGACCTGACCACAAAGAGGTGAGATA
Organism: Sapajus apella; assembly: GCF_009761245.1. Taxonomy (NCBI): domain Eukaryota; kingdom Metazoa; phylum Chordata; class Mammalia; order Primates; family Cebidae; genus Sapajus; species Sapajus apella. The sequence goes on along the minus strand of NW_022436941.1, from coordinate 86,941,930 downwards.
GAAGGAGTGTTCAGGCAAGAGGACCAACACTCACAAGGGCTTAAAGGGAGAAAACGGGAGCGGCAGAAAGGGAAGCTTAAATACTGAAAAAACCCCTTCATGGGACTGGGCAAAATAATCGTTTCCACAGTAATACTGTTTCTAGGAACAATCTTTAAGCACAAAGAGAACAACTGGTTTTCCCAAGAGAATCTATTAGGCAATACTTCCATAGACTTATAGACAGCATATTCAAATGAGAGAAATGCTACGTGCACATATAAACGTGCTAGAGATATCAGTCCTGAGTTCTTAAAAATACCTTTATAATAATAAATCTGTGCATCAGTTTGTATTGCAATGTCCGTTAGGCTTTAGAATTCAGAAGTTAGTTAGGCTTTAGATAAAATTCTGCCTAAATGTCTAATGCTAAAGTAGTGTAATTTGATGTTTATACAATTATTTTAAATAATTTTAGCTGCTAATTCAGCTCAGGGAATATACTTGTGCAATTGATGTATGTAGCAAAAACTAGATGCAACTCGATGTCCATCAACAGTAGATTGGATAATTTATGATGGGTTGAAAAAATGTCTGAATGATTGAACAATGGAATGCTATATAGCAATGGAAATGAGTTACAACTACTTGTAATAATCTGGATGAATCTTCAAAACATTTAACTGAATGAAATTTTTTACTGATTAGGGAATAAACAGCATAATTTTAGCTATTTCAACATCAAAAACAAGAAAACTAAGTAATATGTTATTTACAGATGAATAAATCAAAGACAGAGTGGAAATTATTTTTTTTAATTAGGCTACAAATTTAAAATTAGGTTACCTCTTGGAGAAGGAAAGAAGATTCAATAATGGAAGATTCAATAATGGAAATATTCCACCTAGGGAATTTAAAGGTCCTGGTTACATTCTATTCAACTTGTGGTGGATAAATGGGCATTTATTTTAGCTTTCTTTAACTGTACATTATACGTACATATTGTAAATAATGTATGCAACATATACACATCTTCATAGATATATGATAGAGTTTATAATTTCATTTATGATGTAACTCTTTCCCTCTAAGAAACAATTCTATGTTAGTTGACACTTTTATGAATCAGGAGTTTCAAAATGCATGTTAAATAGGCTTCTGCTGGCACGTGATAGACTAAGTGAATTGTTAGAAAGCTAAGAGCATTATTCCAGTCAGCTGGCAATTGATACCAATCATCACAGCTGACTTTTCCACCTAGCAATCTGTGCCAATTGTTAACATGGGTGAAGTGAGCCAATTGCTTTAGAACAGGTTTCCTTAATTTATATCAAAATTTAGCCTTAAACAGACATATTGGGAAATTAAGAAAATAAAAAGGACAAACCAAAAATGCCAAAAAGAATGTAGAATATTTTGAAGCTAGTGCTTTCATTTCAAATATAAACCTTTATTCAGAGTGATTGGAAATCAAAAGCCTATTGAATGCACATCATTTCTGGCAATTGTATAATTCATAAATAGACAAATGGCTTAAGAAACATGATGAAAAAAATGTACTCCCAAGGAGGTATCATCTATGCCAAGTTTACTGCTGAGATCATGAACCAGCGACAATAGGGGTTAATAATGGAAATGTTGGTAGTCCTCTACTTATAATAGAATGAACAGTGCTGCTATAATTACAATTTTCTTTTTTTCCTGTTATATAGAAATGAATCAATATCCAAGTAGAGAGAGGATAAAAATGTCTTTAATAATTTGCTTTGCTCTTCAAAAGAATTGGCTTCTTAGGTCTGCAAGTCAATTGTATCATTCAAAATTATCACAAGGCAATTTATCAAATAGCGTAAATTAAAATTTATTTCGACCTACTGAAGGCTATTTTATGTGATTTTCAGTAGAGACTGAATAAACATGCACAATTTCCTTTTCTCTACCAAGTTACTTTAAAAAAGAATCAATATGTTATTTCACCAGATATTTAGAAGAATCAACTCTTCATGTGATCTTTTGCTAAGTTATGCCAATACCAAGACTATTATATATGGATTCTCCTTGCCTTAGCTTGTTTTTAATTAGGACCAGAGAAACATTGGATTAGTGATGATAGCAATAACTGATATATCTTACCTGGACTGTTATTATTTCCAAGAAAAGTAGTAGCCAATCCGATTTGCCAATAGAGCAATATTATAGGAAAATTGAGTAAAATTGGGAATATATGCAATGAAAAAAATATATTTTCCACATAACACAGTCTTTAAATTTGTTTGAGTTGTGTAAGAAAATTGGAACGTAGTCTAAGTTAAATTAATAATAGTCTCAAATTATCCTTGATACTTTGTTTCTTTTATTTATTTTCTTGTTGTTGTTGAGAATCTATTTGCAGGAGGAAACTGCAATAAAAGATTGCTGAAATTTTGCACTAAATTAATCTTTTAAGAGGTGAATAATATTAAGCTCCTTTAAACCTACATAATGAATTTAATTTAATAAAATATAAAGATGGCCGGGCGCGGTGGCTCAAGCCTGTAATCCCAGCACTTTGGGAGGCCGAGGCGGGTGGATCACGAGGTCAAGAGATCGAGACCATCCTGGTCAACACGGTGAAACCCCGTCTCTACTAAAGCTACAAAAAATTAGCTGGGCATGGTGGCGCGTGCCTGTAATCCCAGCTGCTCAGGAGGCTGAGGCAGGAGAATTGCCTGAACCCAGGAGGCAGAGGTTGCAGTGAGCCGAGATTGCGCCATTGCACTCCAGCCTGGGAAACAAGAGCGAAACTCCGTCTCAAAAAAAAAAAAAAAAATCAAAAAAAAATATATATATATATATATATATATATATAAAGATGAAAATAAAATTTGAAGAAGGAAAAATACTGGGTTTTTGCATACCTCTGATTTTTCTATTAATGAGTATTTTATTACCATCTTCAAGTACAGCAATACCTTTTTAAAGAATATTGTTGATTGATGTTCTGTTATTTTGGATTAATCATTTACCTGATTGGCTAATTTTATTTTTAACTTATTAATCTGTTAGGTCTCTGTCCTGTGATTCTGTGCTCACTTTCCTCTAACTTCCTTAGATCTTCCTCTAGTTCTGCTCACTAGAGGGCCACAAATTGTGCTCACAGGAGCCACAAGCACCCCACTTAACAACTCTGTGATTGCTTTTAAGAGCCTCAAATAAGGAAGTGTTTCTGAAACAAATGTGAAAACTAAAAAAGGCCTCTAAAATTCCATTTGACTTGCAAATAATGTCATAACTTACACAACTAATAATACAAATGAAAAAACAAACAATGCTGTTGGGTCCCAGGTACTCTCTTCTAAGTGTTTTTTCAGTTTTAAGTCCTTTGATTTTCATAAATATAGACACTGAGTCCTCAAGAGGTAAAGTATTTTACCCAGTGCTTATAGTTTCCACATCTCTCCCCTTAACCACTATTTAGCCTCTCCAAATCTCTGTTCATTAATTTACGAAAAAATCCAATAAAACAAAAGAAAAGGCCAAAACACTTTTCAAACTTCAATTTAGCTGACTTTTTTTTCTTCCTGAACTACTTGTCCATATTGAATAATGAATAAACATGGTTTCTAACTCTGCGATCTCTCATTTTCCAGCTTTAGGTTCCATTTCTCTGTAGATGGCATTTAATTTCAACAAGTTAACCTTGGTAAACCTTGGTATCTTTCTAAATGACACATTCTACTTAGAGTCTCTGGCAAATTTATTGTCTTGCCAAATCCTCACATTCGACTCTGGAAAATGTCAACTTTCCGACATTCTCCTCCAGCTTCATTTTTGAAGAGTTTGCTCATAAATCTGAATGAAGTAAAGATGCCATTATCTTTCGTGTGTACTTCTCTGACCCCTACCACAAAGCTAAGCGTGTGGGTCACTTTGGATCACTGTTTCCTGTACCAAAATGCTGCTATTTATTCTTTCTTGAAATTGTTCCTATTTCTTTATGTCTGCTTCCAGAAACAAACCTGTGTTGGCTTATTTATAAACTCTTACTATTTCTAAATGTTAATATAGATCTTAATTTTGTTCTTGTGCCTAAGTAATTACACCAAAATTCTTATGCTATTAATATAACCTTTTGATATGCTTAATGCCTTGGAATTTATTAGTATATGAGACTGTTTTCATATTCTTTATGTTTTAGCATTCTACAGGCATGTATTATGTCTTTTAAATTTTTATGTATTCATAGTAACTAGCTATGTAGCTATTCATAGTAACTATTGCTCAGTGCTATGAAATTTAGATAATAAAACTGAAAGGCATTATAGAACCTTCAATTCAATCTCTTCATTTTATACAGACAGAAGCTGTGTCATTGGTTGTGAATTGGAAATTAATAGCATTATTTTTCCATTCACATATTAAGTGTTTACACTATTGATAACCTATAAAGTTCACATATCTTAAGACATTAAGTTTCACAGCTATCAGTGGGATGGTCATTTACCACTATTAACAGACATGGAAACTGAAGGAGGGTTTCACACTTTGCCCATGATCACACATGTAGTGGTGACAGCTGAGATTCAAAGTGACTTTGACTTGCTCCGAATCTTATTTTGCTCCATCATATTTCCTCTCTAATATACCAGAATACACATTTTGCTTGCAGTTTTGGGGCTGAAAGTACCTAGCCATGTAAGACCCCCACCATTTGAAGCAATCAAACCTTTCAAATCATTTCATGAACTCCAACCAAAATGTAATTATTTGGTTGAAAAAAAAAAACATGAGTTATTTCAGAGTATATTAGCATGTATACATAAAAATTACTAGGAATTGTCTTGAAGGAATTCAGAGACACCTTTTAAAATATGTTCCTTTACTAACAGGCCTGAGAGAACATGGCATGATTGAGGAAATGAAAGCATTATGGGATAGGTGCTGTGCAGGGCCATTGAGAGGGGAATTGGACAGATGAGGCTGAACAGGTATTAAGGAGCCAGCCATGAAAGCCTCATGTTTCATGTTAAAGGATTCATGCTTTCTCATGGATAATGGGAAGCCTAAGAGACCAGATTCACCTAAATACCTTTTCCAGGGCAATTCATTATCTCATTGTCAAGGGTACATGTCATGTTGCTCTTTCTTGCTGTTTGCCAAGAGAGGCAGGTGGAATTCTTAGATGGTCCCTAAGCTTTTCTACCCTAATCATTGGGAATGAGAATACAAGGAATGGTTTCTCCTGTAATCTGGTTATGTTGTATGGCATAGTTAACTGTGAGAATTAGAAGTTATCTGAATGGAGCTAACCTACTTAAACCCTTTAAAACCAGAGAAATTTCTCTAGATGCTAGCAGAAGAGAAAATCAGCTACTCTAAGCAGAAGAAAGATTTCATACCCTATTTCTAGCTTGAAGGTGGATGGAGTCATGTGCCAAGGAATGGAGGAGAAAATTACCATATCAAGCTGACTGATTTCACTTTAAAATACAAAGATGAAATCAACACTCAACAATGCCCTAAAATCGTCTGTTCCTATAGCAGGCTTACTTTTCCTACTAGCAAAAAGACTATTTGAGACAGTCTTCCCTCTCCTCAAGCATTCCTCATCTTTACTCCACTATTATTATCAGCTGATGGCCTTATTTCATATTTTACTGACAAAATATAAGCCATATGATAGGAAATATTTCAGATTTTCTCTGCCAAATCTAAAATCTCACCTATACTGAAATCTATCTTCATTTTTCCCTCTGACTTCAGTTGAGAATAATTCACCTCCACCACCATTGAATGAAAAATCCTACACTCCTTTATCTCATTCCCCTTCAGTACTCTTAAATTCCTATATCTCTACCTCTTTTAGTATCTTCTCTCCCCTTCCACTGTATTATTCTCATCAGCATATAAACAGTCTAGTATCTCTCATCATAAATAAAAATGGATCTCTTTTTCTCAACTACAATCTCATTTCTTTGTATCCCTTCAAAATTAAACTTCTAAAAGGGTTGTCTACATTAGTTATTTGTGTGTCTTCCCCTTCCAAAACTCAACCCACAACAGAGTGATTTTTACCCCATAATTCCACTGAAACTGCCCTTATCAAAATACAAGGATGTCCAAGAACCTATTTCCAAAGAGCACACTCTGAATTATTACTTAAACTATGAATATTCTTCACAAGTCAACCACTCCCTTCTTGACATACTGTCCTCTCTTAACACTCACAGCAGCACTCTCCTGGTTTGCTTCAACTCAGTGGCTGCTCCTTTTCTTCCCCTCTGGTTTCTTCATCATTGTTATTTTTGCTTCTAAATGTCTAGACTCCTCCATGCTTATTCTTGAGTTCTCTAATTAATTTTATACACATTTACCTTGGCAATAGTTAACCATTTGCAGGAATTTAAATGTATCCTCATGTTAATAATGTTCATAATTTATCCTTGGCCCAGATTTGTCATCTAAGGAAAACTCCAATAAAAAAAATTGATTAAATTTTGGTATGCAGTATATGGGTCAGGAAGAAATATGAGAGCACATGTGGACTTTAAGTGCTTCATATAACACTAGTTATTTTTTAAATTTAAGATGAACTTTTTAAAATTTTTCTGAATTATGGCTGCTTCTTACATTTTATAGCATCTTACAATACCTATAATCTATGTAGAAATGATAATAAAGTTGTATAAAAATATTCTATTCATGTCTTCTGATAAGATCAAGTATCAAATGGCCTTAGATTCAATGAACTAAAGTTATAAGACTATGCTTTACAGTATTAATTATTTAAATCATCAAGCCCTTAAACCCTCTCTTACTAGAACAATACTTTGTCAATAATGGAAATAGAGAAAGTGAAGATATGTTATCAGCCTTCTGAAAACTAAAAATATAATTGGTGGAAAAAAAGTTAAAATTGGAGAAATAAATGGAGCATTTTGTTTATAGGCAGCAAAAGCTATAGCCCAAACTATGGAATAATGAGAAAATTTAACATGATTCAAGATGTCATGGCAATACTCAGGAGAAGAGGAGTTTGCATTGAAATTCATGAAGAGTAATCAATGAAGGAGTGGCAAGGGGACAAATCTATGGAAGAACTACAAGATCATTTTTGGAGAAATGGGAGTGAATATGCTTTGCTGAAAAATGTAAGAAACTAGCTAAACCAACTCTTGCAGAATTTTATGAGAAGGTTACATAACCTGTTTTGAGATTGATTAACAAAGCCTGTATATTCCAAGCTGAGTTTATAATATAGGTAAGCAGAAGAGGAATGAAGAGTTGCTCAGAGGCTCTAGTTGTTGTTCAAGTGTACAAAAACTTACTCTTGAATTAGAATGGCAGCTGAAGAAATGGTAAATTGATTGAATCTCAGACTAAGAAGCAAGATTTAGAAAGATCTGATGACTCTAAAGGCAAAGAAAGGCTGTTATCAAGCCTGGTTCTAGATGCTAAGCCTGGAGGACTATGAATTTGGAGGCTATTATAATCAGAATGCCACAATAAGAAAGAAGAAATGGTTTTCAGGTTTAGATAGATAAAGATTTTAATCAAATGGCATAGGCTCAATAATCATGAAGACATGCATGAAGAAATTTGTGAACTGGAGAGATACAACAGGATTATCAAGGATAACAAATTATCAAGGATACCAAATTTGTGAAAGGGAGAGATAAAACAAGATTATCAAGACCCATCTACATTTTTTTTCTCATTTTCAGTGCAGTATTCTTAGTTCAATATGATGTTTTAAATTAATGATTACACTAAGCTGGTGTAATGAGATGATCAAGTTCTTTACCAAAGATAGAAGAAATCCTGGAAACTTTAGTTGTCAGTGTGAACTATCACAAATCTAGCACAGAAAATCTGATGTTAGAACTATGCTTTTAACTATACGTTTCTGGGATGACATGGTTTGGCCATGTCCCCACCCAGATCTCATATTGAATTGTAGTTCCCATAATCCCTGCATGTAGTGGGAGGGGCCCAGTGGGAAGAGATTGGATCATAGGATCAGTTTTCCTCACACTGTTCTCACAAGATCTGATAGTTTTATAAGTGTCTGGCATTTCCTCTGCAGGCACATCTCTCTCCTGCCACCTTGTCTTCCTTCCCTTTGCCTTCTGCCATGATTGTAAGTTTCTTGAGGCCTTCCTACCCATGCAGGACTATCAGTCAGTTAAATCTCTTTCCTTCATAAATTACCCAGTCTGTGATATTTTCACAGAGCAATGTGAGAACAGACTAATACAGTAAATTGGTACCAAGAGTGGGGTGCTGCTATAAGTATACCCTAAAATGTGGAAGTGACTTTGGAACTAGGTAACAGGCAGAGGTTGGAACAGTTTAGAGGGCTCAGGAGAAGACAGAAGATGTGGGAAAGTTTGGAACTTCCTAGAGACTTGTTGAATAGCTTTGTCCAAAATGCTGACAGTGATATGGACAATGAAGTCCAGGCTGAGGTGGTCTCAAATGGAGATTAGAAGCTTGTTGGGAACTAGAATAAAGGTGGCTCTTGCTATGCTTTGCTTTAGCAAAGAGACTGTGGCATTTTGCCCTGCCCTAGAGATCTGAGGAACTTTGAACTTGAGAGAGATGATTTAGGATAACTGGTAGAAGAAATTTCTGAGCAGCAAATTGTTCAAGAGGTAACAAAACATTAAAGTTTGGAAAATTTCCAGCCTGACAAATGCAGTAAAAAAGAAAAACCCATTTTGTGGGGAGAAATGCAAGCCAGCAGCAGAAGTTTGTATAAGTAACATGGAGCTGAATGTTAATCACGAAGACAATAGGGAAAACGTCTCCAGGACATGTCAGAAACCTTCACAGCAGCTGCTCCCAGCATAGGTCTGAAGATCTAGGAGGGAAAAATGATTTCATGGGCTGGACTCAGAGCACTCCCTGCTCTGTGCAGCCTCGAGGTGAGGTGTTCTGTGTCCTAGCTGCTTCAACTCCAGCTGTAGTTAAAAAGGGCCAAGGTACAGCTTGGGCCATTGCTTCAGGGGGTGCAAGCCCCAAACTTTGGGAGCTTCCATGTGATATTGAGCCTGTGGGTGCACAGAAGACAAGAATTGAGGTTTGTGAATCTCCACCAAGATTTCAGAGAATCTATGGAAATGCCTGGATGTCCAAGAAGAAGTTTGTTGCAGAAGCAGAGCCCTCATGGAAAACTCCTGCTAGGGCAGTGTAGTAGAAAATGTGGAGTTGGAGCCTTCACACAGAGTCACCTTGGGCACTGCCTAGTGGAGCTATGAAAAGAAGGCCACCATCCTTCAGACCCTAGAATGTAGATCTACTGACATTTTGTACTGTGCGTCTGGAAAAGCTGCAGACAATGCCAGCCAGTGAAAGCAGCCAGGAAGGGGGCTGTACCCTGAAAAGCTACAGGGGTGGAGCTGCCCAAGCCCATGAGAGCCCACATCTTGCATCAATGTGACCTTGCTGTGAGATGGAGTCAAAGGAGAACATTTTGGAACTTTAAGGTTTAATGGCTACCCTATTAGATTTTAGACTCGCATGGGGCATGTAGCCTTTTTGTTTTGGGCAATTTCTCCTATTTGGAACATATGTATTTATCCAATGCCTGCACCCCTCTTGTATCTAGAAAGTAACTAATTTGCTTTAGATTTTATAGGCTCACAGGTGGAAGGGATTTGCCTTGTCTCAGATGAAACTTTCGACTTGGACTTTTAGGTTAATGTGAAATGAGTTAATACGTTGGGGGACTGGAAAGGCATGATTGTATCTTGAAATGTGAGAAGGACTTAAGACTTGGGAAAGACCAGGGGTGGGATGATATGGCTTGGCTATGTCTCCACCTAAATCTCATCTTGAACTGTAGTTCCCATAATCCCCATGTGTTGTGGGAGGGACCCATGGGAAGTGATTGGATCATGGGGGCAGTTTCCCTCACACTGTTCTTGTGATAGTGAGTGAGTTCTCACAAGATCTGATGGTTTTATAAGGGTCTGGCATTTGCCCTGCTGGCACTTCTCCCTCCTGCTACCTTCTGAAGAAGGTGCCTTGCTTTCCTTTCACTTTCTGCCATGATTGCAAGTTTCCTGGGGCCTTCCAAGTGATGTGGAACTGTGAGTTAATTAAACCTCTTTCCTTTACAAATTACCCAGTCTCAGGTATTTCCTTATAGAAATGTAACAACGGATTAATACATGGAGAAAAGATAAGAAGTTCAGGAAACAGGGAATATGAGTTAATTTATATTTCCTGACTTTTGCCCTTTATTTGAGGTAGAAATAAATCATATTTCTCTATTTTTTGTTGCAATAATTTCTTAAAATAATAAAGAAATAATTTTACCTGGACAAAATTAGATTATTTTAGGTCTAAAGAATTAAAACTAGCAGTAATGAAAGAATGAATTAACAAATGAATACATATTATATTTATAATTGCCAGAATAGTTCTTTACATAAGCTTCCTCTTATGATACTGCAGTAGCAGATTTCTTCACATTGTCTATACAATGTAATTCAATTCCATTTATACTTCCTAAAAGCATGTTATTCACTAATTGCAAATAACGGAATAGAGAAATATGAAAGCAATTTAAAATAAAATCAGAAGTGTATTATGAGAATCTGAGAACTGATTTTTATTTGCAAATATGCTATTGTTTTTTAAAAATTATTTCCATAAATGGTTCCCTTAAAGGGTTCAATGAAGGAAAAATTAAAACCATGTTTTTAGCATATTACATTTTCCTCTCTTAACAGCGAAAGGATTTGAGTCTTTTGGTGTATGGTCATTAACTGTTACTAACCATGGGATGCTTCAGTCTATTCCCTTAAAGAAGCAGCCTCCACTTTTTTTTTTTTTTTTTTTTTGACGTCTGGAAAATAAACTTAAATTCAGGCATCAGAGGAGAGCTTTTTTTTTTTAATTTAGAGGACAATCTTAGAAGTAACACTTTTTCTTGAACATTCATACTATGATATGAATATCATTTTATTAGTCAAAACATAGTTTATTTGTGATATTATTAAGCTATCATTTTCAGTTATATGTAAATCAAGGGAACATTTTGATCTAATGTGGTACTTGCCTTAAAAAAAGCCTAGTCTTTTATTTTTCTATTTTTTGTTTTTGTTTGTTTATGTATAGGTTGAGTAGATTTGGTCCCTTCTTTCAAACCTAGTAACCATTCCTTGGAAATCAATCCATAAAATAGCACAATTAGTGTAAATACATAAGAGGAGAAGATAATTGATAAAACTCAAGAAATTTGTATGATAGAACGAACTAAATATTGAAGTGAATGAGGTAGATTGTAGTAATTTTTTTGAAAATACTACAGATAATAATGACTGCAAAATGAACGCAAACATGGCTTTCTAAACCTTTAAAAAATGTACATGATTAGCTTTAGGATTTAACAAACCAAATTAAAATTCAGGCCATTTTGAATGCAAAACAAATCTTGAAAATAGAGCACATATTTTTGGCAGGGTTCCTAAGACTGGCCAAACCACCAGTGTACGTGAGAGAAAGGGACACATATTTAGGGCAAGTGCAGTGAGTAATTGCAATAGCCCCAGGTTTGGATCATTGGTAGGAATGCCATCAATAACGGTGATGATGTAATCACATTGGTAAGACATTCAAGGTAAGTCACCCCCTAATATATCCCATTTATAAATAAAAGTATAAGAATATAATTTGGTGCTCAGAGAAAAGATTTATATTTAAGAAAGCTTTTCACTACTATGGCAGGGGTCAAGGAGGAAAAATTAAAATAAAAGAGGAGGTAAAAGATTAGAAATAAAAGTTTTATACCATCAAATCAGTTAATTTTCACTTAATAAAATGTTAATTTAAATTTAAATATTGACTAGAAACATATTTGATTCAAAATTCAGTCACATATTTAGTAGCTAAGGTCCAGAAAAGATTTTTGATGAACTATGTCTAAGGGAAAGACATGAGTAATGTATCTGTCATCATTTCTTTGGTGTTTGTTTACTCACATTCATAAAAGGGCAAAAGCTTCTCTATTTATTCAGAATAATTTTTTCCAAAGTCATTTTTTCCAGAAAAATATCTTTATATTAAAAGATAACAAAAATTGAAACAGACACATTAAGTATATCATAATTTTGGAAAATATTATTTATCTTTTCCTGACTTCCTTAAAAATAAATTCTACCATACAAAAGAAAACAGAAATGCAACAAAAACATTATTTATAACCATATTTAGCAAGAAGTGATATATCACTTTATTTTCCGTAACAGATTTAATCTTCTTTTCCAAAATTAAAATTAATCTTTTTCATTGTTATGACCTGTACATCGATTTTAAAGTATTTTAATATACTATGCCATATTAGTGAATGTTTTAATTTTTTATATTTGAAATTATGTCTTCAATTACAAGGTACAGTATTATTTATAAAAGCATGTAGTTTTATAAGTGTGGATACTCCATTTTGGAGCATTTGAAGCCATAGTTTTTAGCTGCTTTAAAGTAAGAACATTTTTCATGGGATATCTTATTGTGAATGTTTTGTACTGTATTATGATATGTTGATTAATAAATTCATGTGGCAAATCCACAAACTCAACATTTTCTAAATATATAATTTGAAAGTGAATTATCTTTTTTTTTTTTTTTTTTTTTTTTCTTTTGAGACAGGGTCTCACTTTGCAGCCCAGGCTGCAGTGCACTGGTGCAATCTCAGCTCATTGCAACCTCTGCCTCCCAGGTTCAAGTGATCCTCCCACTTCAGCCTCCCAAGTAACTGGCATTAAAAGCATGAGCCGCCATGTCAGGATAATAATAATAATAATATTACTGTATGTTTAGTAGAAATTGGGTTTCACCATGTTGGCCAGGCTGGTATTGAACTCCCAACCTCTAGTGATCTGTCTTCCTTGGCCTCCCAAAATTCTGGAATTACAGGCATGAGCCACTGCACCCAGTCTAAAGTGAATTATCTAAACAAATGTTCTTCTTATCTAGAAAAATGTCTAAAAGGGAAGTGTGTATAGAATTGTAAACACAACCATAATGCTAACGTTAGTTAATACATTTATTCACAATCTATTATTAAATTAGCTAAGTATCCAGTTCATCCCTCTCTCCCAATTTTGGCATTGCCTTCTGCCTTACAGCACCTTCATGATACCTTCCCATTTCCCAAAGCACCTTGGTTATACCACCTCATGTCTCCTTTCCTTGGTCTTATGCTTCTAGGAGTTTTATCTTCTCCCAAGGATGAAGCTGTTGCTCCTATAATAGGATTGCCTTCTCTCACCAGAATGCATTCAAGCTGAGGGGCTGGTACCCTGAATCAAAATTTAAGATTACAATTTAACTGAGAGGCAAGACTACTCATAAAGAATTATGAGACAGCAACTAGGAAGGTTATAATTGAAGCAATGATTCCTATTTCCTAATATAAAAATGTGACAGATATAGGCCCACAAATAAGAATTGGGGTTTGGGTGAATATCTATATTTATGAGTACATTTAGAATTTCTCTGACAAAGTCCTGAAGGAACTTCTGAAAATATATTTTCTAGCTGAGGGAGAAAAATGTTCCAAGGGAATTTATTCTAGTAGTGCAACAAGTATTGGGGAAACTATTCAACTATAGTAGTATTCAAAGAAAGACTAATAACATCATATAATATAATGACTTACACAGTAAGTTAGCATATTTTAAATAAGTCTTTCTAATGTTGATATAAGAACAGGAAAATCTGTTAGAAAAAGTCATTGGAGATTTTTTTTTTTTACAACAGATTGCTAATATCTCTGAATAGTTTGAACCAATCTAACGAGCACTCAAACTTTTAGAAAAGAGTTATTAATAAATAACTCTTAAAATATAGAGTTATATAGCAGTATTACTTAAAAGAGCCCCAAATTGAATACACTCCAATATTCCAACAATCAGGAACAATTAAAAAAAAAAAAGCAGTGATATAATGGTATATAACACAGTATAAAACTATATTTACAATAATGAGAAGAAAATCATTTTAAAATGATTTTTTATTATTACAGAAAAACACATGAACACGGAGATTACAAATGCTATTAACACAACATGTTCAACCTTCCTGGGTCCTCAGTGCAGCCTGGAAATGCTTCTATTTCTTCTCTTAACTCTCTTTCCTTTTATTCTCAGCAACTATTTAGATAGTTCTTAAATCTTCTCACAGCTCTGACCCTTCAACCTCACAGATCCTCTCGGAGAATTTGTTTGCCTTCTCTTCCACAAAGCAAACGGATGCTCTCAGATATCTTCAACTTCTTTTCACAGAACCTTCACAATTTTCCAGCAGCTGTCCTGGCTCCTTTCCTCCTCCTCTCTAGCTGGTGAAGAAAAGGGCAGTCTGGCCATTGCACTCCAGCCTGGGCAATGAGAGCGAAACTCTGTCAAAAAAACAAACAAACAACAACAACAAAAAAAAAAAAAAAAAATAGAAAAGGAGCAGTCTGTCCAGCCTAAAGCTGATCGTCTGCACTCTGAATCCCACCTCTTCTGTCTCTGCAACATTCTTTCTTCACTTTTTCTTTCTCGTTCCTTCAATATCTTCCCTAATCACCCAAATCTGTCATTTAAAAAAATTGCTCATGTCTCCAACTTTAAAACAATAATAAACACTTACAGTTTTTCTTTTTCCATAATAATCTTGATAGACTGTATCATTCCTTTAAGTCCCAATCCACTGCAATCTGACATCTAGTCTTTACCTTACATCTCCCCAGCATTTATAGAGTTGACATTCCTTTTTTGAGTTACTCTCTTTCCTTAGTTCCTGTGACACAGTGACACTGCTCACTTCCGCCTGCCCTCCTGCCCTCCTCTCTTTCTGACCATTTCCATTCATCCTCTCTGTTGGCTCCTCCTCCACTGATTGTCCCATAACATTGGTATTCTTTCATAGCTCTGTCCAAGACCGCCTTCATGCTTTACTTGGTTCGCTTTCCCTAGGTGACCTCTGCCACTGCCATAGGCTTCAAGTAGAATTATAAGAGGATGAGGTTCAGATCTTTATCTCTAGTCCTGGCCTCTCTCTCTTACCTTTTAGAGCTGTGGATCTTGTTGGCTGGTGGACAATTCAGAGTGATGTCCCACGGTACCTTAGATTCAATATGTCAAAATTTCTGTGTCTAGATCCTCTACTCTCACCTAAATGAACTCCTCTCATGTGTTTGCTACTCTAGGGATGGATAAACCTGGTTCTTGAAGTCAGAAATTTGGCAGTATTTTTTAACCCTTTCTACTCCCTTAACCCAATAGTCAATTGATTACCAAATTCTGTATTTCTCTAACCTAAATATTTCATAAATCTCTTGTCTAGGTTTTTACTATCAGAGCCAATGGGTTTCTCTACATCTGTCTTGCTCGTATTCTCTATTGGTAGAGTGTAAATGTTTAACAACCATTTCTCTAAAAAAAAGGAAAGCTTCAATTTGTATTTTTTAGTTTTTGCATAATAAATACTCACAGCATGACTAATTTTGAGCTGCTCAATATGATTTCACTCACTGACATTGAATAGGGAAGTGATTATGACATGTGGCTTTTTTGAGCTTATGAGCTGGTTTCAGCATACTGCTTTTTTAATAGAGTGTTTTTCCATCCTAGTTGTATGCTGGAATAACCCAGAATGTTGTATATATGTATGTATTTATGTATCCATACACATAATGTACACATGTATGCATGCACATGGACCTTGTTTGGAAAGTTTAACTGGTCTGGGATGGGTCTCAAGTGTTGATATATTGTAAAACTTTTCCAAGCCTTTGTAATGTGCAATTGAGGTTAGTATCAATTCTATGCTATTTATGTGATCTTTCTCAAATCAATCTGACTGTGATCTTTAACCATCCTCACCCCTCATCCAATTAAATCTTTTAATTGTCTTTGAAGTCTCAGCCAGTTATTAAAACTTTTAAGACCCATATGACATGGCCTTATGTTATTTTTCTACGCCTAGAGTATTTCTTGCTTCTTTTCAGCTAGCTAACTTCCCCCAAGTTATTAAGTTTACGTTTAGATAGGACTTCTTCCAGGAAGCCTTCCTGCATGAATCAAGTCTAGATTTCGTTTTCTTCTTAGTTGTAGCATAGCACTTTGTACTCCCCAAATGGAACACTTTGTGTCTTTAACACCTCCATGCAAACTATGATCAAGTGAGCCTTATTCTTCATTGTATTCCCAGGGCCTAGAACCTAGTTTTCAAGTAAAATTTCAATAATGTATTTTGAATAAAAGAATGGGTCTTATTTTCTCACTCCATTAATTGTGTATTTGTCAGAATATAATACTATATTAAGAAATTAGAAAATACACAAAATCTGAAAGAAGGCCACTCACAGGCCTTTCTTCTCCAAAGCTGTTCACTTGTAAAAGTATATGTTGGCATATATTTTTTCTAACTTTTTCTGGTCATAGATAACTTAATGCTCTAATACATTTTATCAAATGTTATGAAGGATTTTCATCAATACTTACAGCCAGTCTGTTTAGGTTAACTTCGGCCTTTATAAAAATAAAATGGTCAGGGCCGGACATGGTAGCTCATTCCTGTAATCCCAGCACTTTGGGAGGCCAAGACAGGTGGATCACATAAGGTAAAGAGTTAGAGACCAGCCTGGCCAACATAGTTACACTTCATCTCTTCTAAAAATACAAAATTAGCTGGGCATGATGATGCACGCCTGTAATCCCAGCTACTTAGGAAGCTGAGGCAGGAGAGCCACTTGAACCCAGGAGGTAGAGGTTACAGTGAGCCGAAATCGCCCACTGCACTCCAACCTCTGTCTCAATAAATAAATAAACACATAAAACAATCAGAACATAATACACATACTAAATCTTCCCTATTCTCATCCTACGCTTCTCTGCTTTTGCAAATTAATATGATCTAGTAGAAACGAATTAATATGAATCCGACCTCACCTCTTCTGAGCTGTTACTTAATACTCCTGAACCTCAATTTTCCCAACTGTAAAATGGGATTAATAATACCCACTTAAAAGGTTTTTGTGTGGATTATAAGAAATGACAATTGTATAGTGTAGATTTGTAGTTCAATAATATTGAATGCTAGAAAGTCCATGAGAGAATTGGGATGGACAGAAACCACTCATTTTAGCAGAAGAAAAGATCAAGCACAGCACCCCTTCTAGATTACAGTTTCATAAGTGTGTGGGAGTCAAAACCAGTCTGCAGAAACTGAGAAGAAACTGTAGACCAACTGTAGACCATAAAAGCTTACCACTCCTCAGAACACTTTCACAAAGAAAGAATAGAAATTTATGGTATCTAGAGGGGGCAGCAAAGTCAAGTGAAAGTTCTTCAAGTTAAGTGATGGTAAAAAAAAGTCAGTGGCAAGGAAGAGTGAACATGTGAGTAAAACATGTCACATGAGAGGCAAGTGCTCAGAAATTGAGAACATCTAGGTGCAGGTATAGGCATTACACTTAGTAGCTGGACTTTATCATTAGAAGGATGCTTTTTCCTTGAGGGATTTGAGGAAGCCCAGATTAAAATCAATACAATTGATATTTTAAGACGTATATTTCATTTCTTCTCAAGGAGATAAATAATTCTATAAAAATGTACTATGACATTAAGATGAGGTAGCATTAATTATTAAAAGGAATTTGAAGGAATAGATGCTAATGTTTCAGCTTACTGGCAATTAGCCACTATATTATCTTTACAGGTTTTATCATTGGTTAAGTTTCAGAAATACATGGCAGCCAGATTTGAAGTAATTGATTGTATCCATCTCAAAATCATTGTTAATGTTGTCAGAAGTTCAAGAGAAATCAAGGAATAATTTATTTCAAGAAATCTGATGCAATAGAGACATGGAAAATGTCTTACTTCAAACAAGACACTAAATGTTTTACTGCCTTTTTTTTCTTCACTCAACTTGTATTTTGTGCCAGGCATGTTTTAAGTTCTGGAAGTTTATCAGTGAGCAAGGTGGACAAAGTTTCTGCTTTCATGGAGTTTATTTTTTAAACAATGGAGTCTGAAAGGACAAAAGTCAATAAGTACAACATCATCTCATGAAAAGCAAAGCTGGCAAATGTGGGTACAGAGTGTATGTGGGGTGAGTGGTAGTACCTTCATCAGCCTGATCTGAGAGGTCTTCTTTGACCAGTGGACATTTGAGTTGACACCTGACTGGCCGAAAGCAGAATCATGGTGAATTCGGAGAGTACTGTGTTCTGATTGATCACCAAATTCCCAGGCTTAACGTGGAAAGGTAAAGGCCATGAAAAGCCAAGTTACATGAAAGGAAGGCCAGTGTAACCGAGGAAAAAGACAGCAAAAGAACGAAGCAAGGTGAGTCCAGGAAGTAGGCAGTATGGCTTGCAGAATATGGTAAGGAGTCAGGATTGATTGCTAGAGCAACGAGATGTCATTTCAGGGTTTATCAGAAATATGATCTGATTTGTATTTCACAAAAATTATTCTGGGTAATGTGTGCAGAATAAATAATGCCATTGATCATGATACTATTTATTACCACTGTCTATAAGACTATAAAATGTAATTCAATGGTAACATATTTGGAGAAGGATCTCAACATGATTTTGATGAAAGAAGACCTGAATGATCCCTAGCTTCTTCAAGACTTTATTTTACAGATAAGGAAGTTAAGGTTTATAGGTGAAATAATACACAAGATCATTCAATATATAAGATCATCTTGTGTCTTGTATGTTGGATGATCTTCTGTATATATTGTTGATCTTGAAATAATATGCAAGGTCATCCAATCAGTTATTGGTTGAGGCAGGATTACAATAAATTCCTTATCCATTTTGTTCTTCTCATGAGACCTTATCTTTCCACTTGGCTTTGGCACACAGACACAGAAACACACACACACACACACACACACACACACACACACACAAACACACACACAGAAGAGAGAGAGAGAGAGAGAGAGAGAGAGAGAGAGGACACTAACTGTGAATCATTTCAGTGGTTATCCCAGAAAGCCTAGAAAATGTTGCTTGAGGTGTGTTCCATAGACCATTTACAGCAGAATCACCCAGGTTCTTTGTTACAGATGTAGCACTGATACAGAATTGCAGAATGTCTTGGAATGGGACCTAGTTATTGCACCTTGAAGAAGGAAAAACTTGAAAAGTTCAGGAGCTATCCAGTTTTCAAGATGAAACATCTGTCCATTATCATCAATCTTTAGCAATTGTGATTGACCTTCCTCTGTTGGACATGTTTCCAAAATGCAAAAAAAAAAAGTCTACTAATTTTATTTATATTTCCCATATACTCTTAAAACAGCTTGGACAGATTGTCTTTTTTTAAAAAAAGAAGTCATTTTGTGAATGAAAATTGCCCCCAAATCCCATACATTTAAGATAGTGGCTGATCTAATTACTTATAACCTGTCATCCAGATAAGAGGAAATTGGAAATGCTATATACTGATTAGGAAGAAGGGGAAAAACACAATATAATTTAGAAAGGTTTTCATCAAAAATGATTATTTAAGCAGTAGGATTTTGGTATATGAAAAATTCATTTATATGAAACATCACATTTGCCTGAGGATAGTGTATAAATCAAGCATTATTGATAAAGCTTGTCTTTTACCATTGGAGAAACATGCTTAAGTTGAAATTGTATTTGTTATTTACTTCCTATAATTTCCATATTTGTGAATTAAGAACCTTGTTATGTACGTTGTAAAATTTGTTTTATTCTTGTTTCCCAAACCAGTAGCCAGTGGTTAGATGACTCTAAGGATGAAGCAGCAAACTTTGGGGGAATAGTTTCTGAAAGACATTATTGCAGTAATAGCAAACATTACTTATTGAACATTTACTTTATGCTAGATGCATAATATCAACTTTATATGCATTATCTAATTTAATCTTCTCAACTTACCATTTTTCAAGAAAAAAAAAAAAAAAGAAACCCACTACCATTTCATTCAGCATTCTCTCATATTGGAAAGTTAACATCAGTCCCCTGAGCAGTAGAGAAATTTATTCATGTTTCTGGGTGAGGACGTGACCTCTGAGAATTGTGAATAACATGAAAACCTCTGACCCAGAGGTTACAACTAAAAACATCACAGCCTAAACAACTCTAAAAATATTGTCCCAGAAATAGCAAAATCATAAAGAATACGGAGTTCTATTTCAGCACTTAGCCTGGCTTTTTGATCTAATCTAGTGATTTGACGTTGTTGCTGTAGCGAAATGTAATAGTAATTTCAGGGATACGATGTAGGAAAGACTAAACTATAGAAAATTGAGTACTGTATTTTATATTAGTTAAAGTATTATGAATTGCTTATGTAAGGTTTTTCTAAATTTTGTATAAAGCTCATAGTAAGTGTGTTTTCTACGTATGTGTAAAACTACATATTAACATAATTAATAACTTAGCCTATACTTTTCAATTTACTTTTAATTTACTTTAATTTTGGCCCAAATGAGGACCAGATAGATCCCAGAGCCAAGGTGAACCTCTCTTTTGCTTCCCAGGTTGTACAAAGGAAACTGACCAGGTCCTATAACTTTGTAAACCTATACCCCTGGACAGTAAAGATACGGAAAAAAACAAAACAAAACAAAACAAACAAAAACAAGTTAGGATGATAGATCTGATGCAACCCTTTCTTCTCCTTCCATCACTAGTCTGTAATCTCGAAGCATCCAGAGACAGCCTTCTTAGGTTTCCAGGACTCCTTAAAGAGGCTTGAATGAGGCTTAAGAAAGAGCAGTGGCTCACAGAGGTGATAAGGGCACCCAATACCAAATCAGTCCAGAAAACAAAGACACCATACAATGCCAGCAGAGATAAACAAAGACAATTCAATGACAGCAAATTCAAATAAGAATGACCAAGGTTTGAATGTCTCCCCCTTATCAGGACTGAAAGAGGAATGAGGGGAAAAAAAAGTCACTTTTTAGTGTTCAGTTTCCTAATGAAATTATTTAAAGGGAATTCAGATGTCACTTCCACTTGTTGAAGAATGCATGGTCTCACTGTATAGTTCTGGCTGGAGTACAGTGGTACAATCATAGCTTATTACAGCCTTGAAACTCGGAGCCCAAGTTATCTTCCCAGTTCTCAAGCAGCTAGGACTACAAAAGCAGCATCTACAGTTTTCAGAAAGGCACAGCAAGAGCAAAAGATCTTCTAGAACATGGTTATAGAAAATGTACTTACCTGACTAGAGATGAAAGCCATCAAAACTATAGGTGAAGAGATAATCTCCAAAACCACTTCCACACCAGACTTCACCTTCTCCAGCATAGGGAGAATACCCTTTAGCAGAAACCCAGCCCACTTACAGACACACTGAAAAACAAAGAAAAGAAAAAGAAGGTAGCTTATTTCACATATAGTCCTAGAGGGAATTATTGGTCTACCTATTTGAAAAAATAGAAAGGGAGTTTACTAAGTGTGGAGTTGATGATGATTGAACCAAACTTTTTGACAACTGAATAAAGAAGGACAGTTAGATACACATGTCTTACAGAATTACAATTATAACTGAAGAGCTGATACTTTTTCAGCCACATTGAAATGTATATACTATGTGCACATGGCTATCTATTTTATGATTACAATTCATTCAATAAAAACTGTTGACTGCATGATTTCAAAGTCTTTCACGTCAAAAATGTTTTAAAATTTACAATTTACCTAATTAACTTACAAAATATGTAACACTAGATAAAATATAAAACAACAATACAACAAAAACACACAGATAAAATCATTTTTGAACTTGGAAAGAAAAGAAAGGAAAATCTTCAGATGCCAGATTAAGAGAGCTAATAGAGCAATGTGTTAGAGTTATAGCTTGAGGGATATAGAAAAATCAGGTCAAGGTTTTCTTCTAGGGTTTTTAAAGTTTTGGGTTTTACATTTAAGTCTCTAATCCATCATGAATTGAATTTTGCATATGGTGAAAGGAAGGGGTCCAGTTTCAATTTTCTGCATATGACTAGCCAGTTATCCCAACACCATTTATTAAGTAGAGAATACCTTCCCCATTGCTTGTTTTTATTAGATTTGTTGAAGATTAGATGATTGTATAGTGGTCTAATTTCTGGGTTTTCTATTCTGTTCCATTGGTCTACGTGTCTGTTTTTGTACTGGTATCATGATGTTTTGGCTACTGTATTCCTGCAGTAAAATTTGAATGCAGGAAACAAGATGCCTCCAGCTTTGTTCTTTTTCTTAGGTTTGCCATGGCTATTTGAGCTCTTCTTTTATTCCATATGAATTTTAAAATAGTTTTTTCTAATTCTGTGAAGAATGTCAATGGTGGTTCAATGGGAATAATATTGAATCTATAAATTGCTTTGGACAGTATGGCCACTTTCATGATATTGCTTCTTCCTATCCATAAGCATGTAATATATTTCCATTTGTATCATTCTGGAATTGGGCATGGGCAAAGATTTCATGACAAAGATGCCAAAAACAATTGGAACAAAAGCAATAAGATCTTATCTGAAGATCTTATCTTATCTTTTTCAGATAAGATCTTATTAAACTAAAGAGCTTCTGCACATCAAAAGAAAATATCAACAGAGCAAACAGACAACCCACAGAATGAGAGAAAACTTTTGCAATCTACCCATCTGACAAAAGTCTAGTAATCATAGGTAACACAAACAAATAAAAAAAATATTATATGCTCATGAATTGGGAGGATCAATATTGTTAAAATGGCCATATTGCCCAAATCAATCTACAGATTTAATGCCATTTCTATCAACCTCCAAGGTCATTTTTCACAGGACCAGAAAAAATATTCTACAATTGATATGGAATCAAAAAAGAGCCTCAAAAGCCAAAATAATGATAAGCAAAAAGAACAAATCTGGAGGCATCACATTACCTAACTTCAAACTATACTATCAGGCCACAGTAATAGAAACAGCATTTACTGGTACAAGAACACACATAGACCAATGGAACATAGTATAAAGCCCCAGAAATAGAGCTGCATACCCACAATCATCTAATTTTGAGAAAACAGACAAAAATAAATGATGGGGAAATGACTTACTTTTGAATAAATGGTTCTGGAATAGACGGGTAGCCATATGCAGAAGAAACTGGACCCCAATATTTCATCATATACAAAAGTTATTGCAAGACAGATTAGATGTTTAAATGTAAGACCTCAAACTATAAAAATCCTTGTAGAAAACCTAAGAAACACCATCTGGACATGGACTTTGGAGAAGAATTTATGACTAGGTTCTCAAAAGTAATTGCAACAAAAACCAAACTTGGCAAGCGGGACCTAATTAAACTAAAGAGCTTCTGCATAGCAAAAGAGAGTACCAGCAGAGTAAGAAATTTACAGAATGGGAGAACATATTTACAAGCTATGCATCTGTCAAAGGCCTAATATTGAAAATATATAAGAAACAACAAGCAAAAAGCAAATAACCCCATCAAAAAGTAGGAAGAGGACATAAAGAGACACTTCTTAAAAGAAAACACACAAGCAGCCACCAAAAACATGAAAAAATGCTTAACATCACTGATCATCAGAGAAATGCAAATCAAAACTTCAGTGGAATATCATCTCACACAAGTCTGAATGATTACTATTAAAAATTCAAAAAACAACAGATGCTGATGAAGCGGCAAAGAAAAGGGAATGCTTACACACTATTGTTGGGAATATAAATTAGTTCAAGCACTGTGGAAAGCAGTTGGGAAATTTCTCAAAGAACTTAAAAAAAAGCTATCATTCAATCCAACAATATCATTACTGGGTATATATCCAAAGGAAAATAAATCACTCTACCAAAAAGACATATGTGTGTGTATGTTAATCACAGTACTATTCACATTAGCAAAGATATACAATCAATCTAGGTGTCCATCAGTGGTTAACTGGACAAAGAAAATGTGGTATATATATGCCATGGAATGCTATGCAACTATAAAAAAGGAGGGAATCATGTCCTTTGCAATGATATGGGTGCAGCTGGAGAACATTATCCTCAGTGAATCAACATAGGAACAGAAAACCAAATACCATATGTTCTCACTTATAAGTGGGAGCTAAATATTGGATACACATGGACATAAAGATGGCAATAATAGACACTGGGGACTATCAGAGAATGGAGGAAGGGGACAAGAGTTTAAAAACTATTGGGTACTGTGTTCATTACCTGGGTGATGGTAGCAATATACCCCAAACCTCAGCATCATGCAATATACCCATGTAACAAATCTGTACATGTTCCCTTGGATCTGAAATAAAAGTTGAAATGATAAAAACAGCAACAACAACAAAACACCAAAAATTAGTAGAAGAAAACACATAATAAAAATCAGAGCAGAACTAAACAAAATAAAAACAAAAAATAATCAATCCAACAAATAAGTGAAATCAAAAGTTTTTTTTTTTTTTTGGACAGATAAACAAAACTGACCAATCATTAGCTAGACTAGGAAAAAAAAAAAGAGAGAAAAACCAGATAAACAGAATCAGAAAGAAAAAAAGAGACATTAACAACTGATTCAAAATAAGTAAAATATATCATCAGAGATTATTATGAATGACTATAAGCTAACAAACTGGCAAATCTGGAGGAAATAAATACATTCCTGGACACATACAAGTTACCAAGATTGAGCCTATAAGAAATAAGAAACTTGAGCAGACCAATCCTGAGTAATAAACTTGAATCAGTAATAAAAGATCTCCCAACAAAGAAAAGCCCAAGATTGGATGGCTTTGCTGTCGAATTCTAACAAACTTACAGAGAATAAACACCAAATTCTCCTCCAACAATTTAAAAAAAAAAATTGAAGAGAAAGAAATTCTCCCTAACCCATCCTACAAAGTCTGTGTTACCCTGACACCAAAACAAACATGAATGCAACAAAAAAAGAAAACTATCAACCAATATCTCTGATGAACATAGATACAAAAATCTTCAACAAAATGCTAGAAAATGGAATTTAACAGCAAATCAAGAAGATAATACATCATGATCTGTTAAGGTTTATCTCAGGGCTTCAAGGATGGTTCAACATATTAGGCATAGAAATTATGCCAACCAAAGGGCAAAACAACCAACCATTAATAAAATGGCAGGATCAAATTCACACATAACAGTATTATCATTAATTGTAAATGGACTAAATGCCCCAATCAAAAGACACAGACTGGCAAATTGGATAAAAAGCCAAGAACCATCAGTGTGCTGTATTCAAGAGACCCATCTCACATGCAAAGACACACATAGACTCAAAATAAAGGGATGGAAGAAGATTTACCAAGCAAATGGAGAGCAAAAAAAGCAAGGGTGGCAATCCTGGTCTCTGATAAAATAGACTTTAAACCAACAAAAATCAAAAGAGACAAAGAAGGACATTACATAATGGTAAAAGGATCAATACAACAAGAAGAGCTAACTATTCTAAATATATATGCACCCAATACAGGAGCACCCAGATACTTAAAGCAAGTCCTTAATGACCTACAAGGAAACTTAGACACCCACACAATAATAGTGGGAGACTTTAACACACCACTGTCAATATTAGACAGATCAAGGAGACAGAAAAATCAACAAGGAAATCCAGGACTTGAATGCAGATCTGGATGAAGCGAATGTAATAGACATTTACAGAACTCTCAACCCCAAATCCACAGAATATACATTCTTCTCAGCAGCACATCACACTTACTCTAAAATCGACCATGTAATTGGAAGTAAATCACTCCTTGGCAAATGCAAAACAACAGAAATCATAACAGTCTCTCAGACCACGATGCAATCAAATTAGAACTCAGGATTAAGAAACTAACTCAAAACCTCACAATTTCATGGAAAATGAACAACTGGCTCCTGAATGTAGACTGGATAAACAATGAAATGAAGGCAAAAATAAAGATGTTCTTCAAAACCAACAAGAACAAATATACAATGTACCAGAATCTCTGGGACACATTTAAAGCAGTGTCTAGAGGGAAATTCATAGCAATAAATGTCCAAATGAGGAGCAATGAAAGATCTAAAATTGACGCCCTATCATCAAAATTGAAAGAGCTAGAGGAGCAAGATCAAAAAAACTCAAAAGCTAGCAGAAGGTAAGAAATAACTAAGATCAGAGCAGAACTGAAGGATATAGAGACACAAAAAACCCTTCAAAAAATCAACAAATCCAGGAGGTATTTTTTTTTTTAAAGATCAAAAAAATAGATAGACCACTAGCCAGGAAAATAAAAGTGAAAAGATAGAAGAATCAAATAGATGCAATAAAAAACCATAAAGGGGACATCACCACATTTCCACAGAAACACAAACTATCATCAGATTAATACAAACACCTCTATGCACACAAACCAGTAAATCTGGAAGAAATGGACATATTCCTGGACACTTGCTTCCTCCCAAGACTAAACCAGGAAGAAGTTGAATCCCTGAATAGACCAATAACAAGGGCTGAAGTTGAGGCAGCAATTGTTAGCCTACCAACTAAAAAAAGCCCAGGTCCAGACTGGTTTACAACTGAATTCTACCAGACCTACAAACAGGAGCTGGTATCATTGCTTCTGAAACTATTCCAAACAATACAAAATGAGGGAATCCTCCCCAACTCATTTTATGAGACCAGCATCATCCTAATACCAAAAGTGGGCAGAGATGCAACTAAAAATGAAAACTTCAGGCCAATATTCATGATGAACATCAATGCAAAAATTTTCAATAAAATACTGGCAAACAGAATGCAACAGCAAATCAAAAAGCTTATTCATCATGATCAAGTAGGCTTCATCCCAGGGATGCAAGGCTGGCTCAACATATGTAAGCTTTGTAATCCATCACATAAATAGAACCAAAGACAAAAACCACATGATTATCTCAATAGATGCAGAGAAGTCCTTCGACACAATTCAACAGCGCTTTATGCTAAAAACCCTCAATAAACTAGGTATCGATGGTACATATCACAAAAAAATAAAAGCTATTTACAACAAACCCACAGCCAATATCACACTGAATGGGCAAAAGCTGGAAGCATTCCCTTTGAAATCTGGCACAAGACAAGGATGACCTATTTCACCACTCCAATTCAATATATTATTGGGAGTTCTAGCCAGAGCAATCAGGCAAGAAAAAGAAATAAATGGAATTCAATCAGGAAAAGAGGAAGTCAAATCGTCTCTATTTGCAAATGACATGATTGTCTTTTTAGAAGACCCCATCATCTCAGCCAAAAATCTCCTGAAACTGATAAGCAACTTCAGCAAAGTCTCAGGATACAAAATCAATGTGCAGAAATCGCAAGCATTTCTATACACCAATAACAGGCAGACAGAGAGCCAAATCATCAGTGAACTCCCATTCACAATTGCTACAAAGAGAATAAAATACCTAGGAATACAACTAACAAAGGATGTAAAGGACCTTTTCAAGGAGAACTACAAATCACTGCTCAAGGAAATAAGAGAGGACACAAACAGATGGAAAACATTCCATGCTTATGGTTGGGAAGAATCAACATTGTGAAAATGGTCATTCAGCCCAAAGTAATTTATAGATTCAATGCTATCCCCATCAAGCTACCAATGACATTCTTCAAAGAAATGGAAAAAAACACGTCAAACTTCATATGGAACCAAAAGAGAGCCCACCTAGCCAAAACAATCTTAAGCAAAAAGAACAAAGCTGGAAGTATCATGCTGCCTGACTTCAAACTATACTATGAGGCCACAGTAATCAAAACAGCATGGTACTGGTACCAAAACAGAGACATAGACAAATGTAACAGAAGAGAGGCCTCAGAGGCAACACCACACATCTACAATCATCTGATCTTTGACAAAACTGACAAGAACAAGAAATGGGGAAAGGATTCCCTGTTTAATAAATGGTGCTGGGAAAACTGGCTAGCAATATGTGGAAAGCAGAAACTGGACCCCTTCCTGACAACTTACACTAAAATTAGCTCCAGAAGGATTAAAGATCTAAATGTAAGACCTAACACCATAACAACCCTAGAGGAAAATTTAGGCAAAATCATTCAGGACATAGGCATAGGCAAGGACTTAATGGCTAAAACACCAAAAGCAATGGCAACAAAAGCCATAATAGACAAATGGGATCCAATTAAACTCCAGAGCTTCTGTACAGCAAAGCAAACAATCATTAGAGTGAATCAGCATCCAACAGAATGGGAAAAAATGTTTTCAATCTACCCAGCTGACAAAGGGCTAATATCCAGAATCTACAAAGAACAAAGCAGATTTGTAAGTAACAAACAAACAAACAAACCCATTCAAAAATGGGCAATGGATATGAACAAACACTTTGCAAAAGAAGATATCTATGAGGCCAGTAAACATAGGAAAAAATGCTCATCATCACTGGTCTTTAGACAAATGCAAATCAAAACAACATTGAGATACCATCTCATGCCAGTTAGAATGGCGATCATTAAAAAATCTGGAGACAACAGATGCTGGAGAGAATGTGGAGAAATAGGAACACTTTTATACTGTTGGTGGGAGTGTAAATTAGTTCAACCATTGTGGAAGACAGTGCGGCGATTCCTCAAGGACCTAGAAATAGAAATTCCATTTGACCCAGCAATCCCATTGTTGGGTATATATCCAAAGGATTATAAATTGTTCTATTATAAAAACACATGCACACATATATTCACTGTGACAGTGTTTACAATAGCAAAGACCTGGAACTAACCCAAATGTCCATCAGCGATAGACTTGACAAGGAAAACGTGGCACATATACCCTATGAAATACTATGCAGTCATAAAAAATGATGAGTTCGTGTCTTTCACAGGGACTTGGGTGAACCTGGAAAACATTCTCAGCAAACTGACACCAGAACAGAAAACAAATCACCATATGGTATCACTCATAGGCAGGTGTTGAACAGTTAGAACATGTGGACATAGGGAGGGGAGCATCACACACTGTGATCAGTTGGGTAGGGGCTAGAGGAGGGACAGTGGGAGGTGGGGAGGGTGAGGAGGGATAACGAGGGGAGAAATAGCAGATATAGGTGATGGGAGATGAAGGCAGCAAACCACCTTGCCATGTATGTACCTATGCAACAATCCTGAATGATATGCACACGTACCCCAGAACCTAGAGTACAATTATCCAGAATCTACAAAGAACTAAAACAGATTTACAAGAAAAAAGCGAACAAGCCCATTCAACAGTGGGTGGAGGATATGAACAGACACTTTACAAAAGAAGACATACACGAGGTCAAGGAACATACAAAAAAAATGTTCATGATCACTGGTCATTAGAGAAATGCAAATCAAAACTACCTTGAGATACCATTTCACGCCAGTTAGAATGGTGATCATTAAAAAATCTGGAGACAACAGATGCTGGAGAGAATGTGGAGAAATAGGAACACTTTTATACTGTTGGTGGAAGTGTAAATTAGTTCAACCATTGTGGAAGACAGTGTGGACCTAGAAATAGAAGGACCTAGAAATAGAAATTCCATTTGACCCAGCAATCCCATTACTGGGTATATATCCAAAGGATTATAAATCATTCTACTATAAGGACATGTGCACACGAATGTTCATTGCAGCACAGTTTACAATAGCAAAGACCTGGAACCAACTCAAATGCCCATCGATGATAGACTGGACAGGGAAAATGTGGCACATATACACCATGGAATATTATGCAGCCATCAAAAATGATAAGTTCATGCCCTTTGTAGGAACATGGATGAACCTGGAAAGCACTATTCTCAGCAAACTGACACAAGAACAGAAAATCAAGCACTACATGTTCTCACTCATAGGTGGGTGTTGAACAATGAGAACACATGGACACAGGGAGGGGAGCATCACACACTGGGGTCTGTTGGGGGAGAATAGGGGAGGGACAGCAGGGGGTGGGGAGTTGAGGAGGGATAGCATGGGGAGAAATGCCAGATATAAATGATGGGGAGGAAGGCAGCAAATCACACTGCCATGTGTGTACCTATGCAACAATCTTGCATGTTCTTCACATATACCCCAAAACCAAAAATGCAATAAAAAAATTAAAAATTTAAAAAAGACCCATATTAGGCATACAAAAAATGTATCCCTTCAACCTAATAAAGGTCAGATATGACAAACCCACAGCTAATATCATACTAAATATGCAAACTTGAAAGCTTTTCTATACTAACTTGAATAAGAAAAAAAAACACTTATTTTCATCCCTCTTTTCAACGTTGTACTGGAAGTCCTAACAAGGGCAATTGGGCAAAAGAAATAAATAAAAGGTATTCAGATTATAAAGAGGAAGTCAAATTGTCCTTTCCAGGTGGCATGATCTTATATCTAGAAAAACCTAAAGACTCCATCAATAAACTTTTACATGTTATGAATGAAGTCAGTAAAGTTGCTGGATACAAAATCAGCATACAAAAATACGTAGCATTTCTTTACACTAATACCAGTCTCACTGAAAAATAAATCAATATGAAAATTGCATTTACAATAGCTGCAAGAAAATGAAATAGCTAGGAATAAATTTAACCACAAGGATGAAAGACCTCTACAAGAAAAACTACAGAACACTGATGAAAGAAATTGAAGAGGGCACAAATAGACAGACATTCCATGCTTATAGATCAGAAGAATTAGTATTGTAAAAATGGCAATATTGCCTAAAACAATCTACAGATTCAATACAATCTGTCAAAAAACCAATGTCATTTTTCACAGAAATTGGGGAAACATTCTTATGATTCAGGTGGAACCCAAAAAGATCCCAAATAGTCAAAGTGATCCTAAGCAGAAAGAACAAAGCTGGAGCCATCAGGCTACATGACTTTAAAATAAATTACTAGGCTATAATAACCAAAATGGCATGATATGGTTACATAAAAATAGACATGTAGACCAATGGGATAGAATAGAAAATCCAGAAATAAAGTCACTTATTTACAGCCATCTGATTTTTGACAAAAGCTCCAAGAACACATATCTGGGAAGGGATACCCTCTTCAATAAACTGGTGCTGGGAAAATTGGATAGTCATATACAGAAAGTGAAACTGCAACCCTATCTTTCACAATATACGAACATCAATGCAAGATAAACATATAAATGTAAGACGCAAAACTATAAAACTACTAGAAGAAAATACGAGAAACACTTCAGCATATTGGTGGAGACAAATATTTTAATTTTATGGCTAGGGACTCAAAAGCACAGGCAAATAAACCAAAAATAGACAAATAAAACTATATTAAACAAAAAGGCTTCTGCACAGCAAAGGAAATAATCAACAGAGTTAGGAGACAATCTGACAAATAGGAGAAAACATTTAAAAACTCTTCATCTGCCAAGGGAGTGGTATCCAGAATATAGAAGGAATGCAAACAATAGTTTTTTTTTTTTAAAAAAATCCCAATAAATATGGGAAATGACATAAGTAGACGTTTCTAAAAAGAAGACATACAAGTGGCCAACAGGCATATGAAAAATAAGTTGAATATCATTAATCATTAGGGGAATGTAAATCAAAGCCATTATGCGATATCATCTTACCCCAGTTAGAATGGCATTATTAAAAAGACAAAAAATAGTAGATACTAGTGAAGATGCAGAGAGAAGGGAGCTCTTATACACTGTTTGTATGATTTTAAATTAGCATAGCTATTATGAAAGACAGATGGAGACTTTTCAAAAAATGAAAAGTAGGACTCACCATTGGATATTTATCCAAACGAAAATAAGTCAGTTTATCTAAGAAATTCCTGCATCTCCGTGTTTGCTATAGCACTATTTACAATAGCAAAGAAATTGAGTCAATCTAAGTGTTTATCAACAAATGAATGGATAAAGAAAATGTGGTATAGATAAACAATGGAATACCATGCAGCCATAAAAATCAATGAAACAATGTCATTTGAAACTACATGAATGGAACTGGAGGTCATTATGTTAAGTCAAATAAGCCAGGCACAGAAAGACAAATATCACATGTTTTCCCTTATATGTGGGAGTGAAATCATTGATTTCTTGAAAGCAGATAGTTGAATGATGGTTACCGGAGGCAGGAAAGAGTGTGTGTGGGCAGAGGGTGATGAAGGGAGGTTGGTTAATGGGCATCAACATATAGTTAGATGGACTGAGTAGGTTTTAATGTTCAACAGCAGAGTAAGATGACTATAGCTTACAACAATATATAGTATATTTCAAAATAGCTGCAAGAGAGGAGTTGAAATTTCCTAACACATAGAAGGGATAAATTATCAAGATGATGGATACCCTAAATACCCTGACGTAATTATTACACATTCTATGCATGTAATAAAATATCACGTGTACTCTATAAATATGTATAAGTATTACATAGAAATAAATACACATATAAGATGAATATTTAGAAGTACATGTTGGCTGGGACCAATAGCTCATACATGTAATCCCAGCAAATTGCAAGACAGGCAGGCAGATGGCTTGAGCCCAGGAGTTCAAGACCAGCCTGGGCAATATAATGGGACCATATCTCTATTAAGAAAAAAACAAGAAGAAGAACTTCTTAAACATGGGTTAAGAAAGGCTTCTTTCAGAAATACACAATAGGATGACCCATAAGAAAATAATAAGATTAGGGCAGGCATGGTGGCTCATGCCTGTAATCCCAGCACTTTGGGATGCCAAGGTGGGTGGATCACCTGAGGTCAGGAGTTCGAGACCAGCCTGGCTGACATGGTGAAACACTATCTCCATTAAACATACAAAAATTAGCAGGGCATGGTGGTGCATGCCTGTAGTCCCAGCTACTTGGGAGGCTGAGGCAGAAGAATAGCTTGAACCTGGGAGGCAGAGGATGCAGTCAGCTAAGATTGTGCCATTGGACTACAGTCTGGGTGACAGAGCAAGACTCTGTCTCAGCAAAAAAGAAAAAGAAAAGAAATTGATTAATGTATTTGCTTACATCAAAATTTAAACTTCTGTATGAACAGTGATGCTGTAAGCCCACAATTAAAAAGTCTAATACTGAGAGAATTTTTTTTTTTTTTGAAAACTAATTTTACTCTTGCTGCCCAGGCTAGAGTGCAATGGCAGGATCTTGGTTCATTGCAACCTCCATCTCTGGGATCAAGGGATTCTCCTGCCTCAGCCTCCCAACTAGCTGGGATTATAGGTGCCTGCCACCACGCCCGGTTAATTTTTGTACGTCTAGTAGAGATGGGGTTTCACCATGTTGGCCAGTTCACTTGAACTCCCAACCTCAGGTGATCTACCTGCCTCAGCCTCCCAAAGTGCTGGGATTATAGGCATGAGGAGCCACCACACCCAGCCAGGAATTTTTAATAAAGGCTATAATCTTTGATAATCAAAAATCAAAAATTAAAAAAAAGAAAAGAAAGAGACAAGAAAAAAATAAGTCAGGCAGGGAGAGAGAAAGAAAAGAAGAAATAAAGCAGCCCAAGAGAGAAAAGGTCAAAGGTCATAAACAGGAATTTACAAAAGAAAAATCTGAATGGTCAACTAGAAAATGAAAGATGCTGAAACTTACTAACAATAAGCAAGGAGCTACAAATTAAAACTACACTGAGATAACATTTTATACGCATTATATTGCCAAAAAATTAATCTTTACAAAACGAAGCATTGGAAAGGGTGTGGAACAATGAAAACATACATACTCTGCCTCTGATCCCGTGAAATGTACATTGGTACAACCACTTTAGAAAATATCTTGGTAATATCTACTAAAGCTGAATATGTGCATACCTGTGTTCCAGCAAGTAGAAACACTCTCAAGCATGTGTTCCTTTTAATATTATTTGTAGTGAAAAACAATGACAAAAAAATGAGCATCAATGGGAAAAGAGGAAAATGAATAAATTGTTGTATGAACAACAGCTGTAACCTAACAAACACACACACAGACACACAGACACACACACACACACACACACATAACATCAAGGAGGGTACAAAAAATGTATTTTCAGGTAACATGCTGAATGACACAATGGCATTTATATAAACTTTCATAAACACAAAAAACAATACAATATATTGTCAGTTGAGGTACACACACATATGTATGTGAAAACATTAGATTGATGGAAAGAATAAAACCAATATCTTGGCCTTGGTTATGGGAGGGATAGTGTGGGTGATGGGTTTGAGGAATGAAGATCTTCATTTACTCTACATTTTTCTACATGAAATAGAATATGTGTATATTTGCGTAAATATGTATGCATCTGTGTGTGTTTGTCTCTCTGTATTAAATATATAATATATTAAACATACACATATATGTTAAAATTATAAAAGGTAACATTTATAATTTTGGAAGTGGTTTTACAGAAATTTTGCAATTTTCTACTTTTTAACATTAAAAAAATAAAAACCTAAGTGTGCATCAGATGCTGAGTTATGATAATTTGAGGCCACAAGACTAACCAAGGCATTAGCATTCTAAGAAGGAGGCTTGAAAAACACTGTGCATGGAAAATGGTAATTTACCTGGCCCCCTAAAAGGAAGTCAAATCGCAGTGTCAGGTTCCAGCTATGCTGCTGATTAACCCTGCAGCTCAGAGAATGGAGTGTGTTTTCATGGAGGAAGTGTTTTGAGGATGCTGAGGCTGAGCTGCAGCCAGGGATTTTGGGGAAATGAGGCTCAGTAGACTAAGGCAGAATGCAGAAGACAATTTTCACTGGGCCGGGGGAGGTCAGCAAAGCAAACAAACAAAACCCTGAAAAGCTGAATACAGAGAAAATATTTTCTATGTGGAGGCCACTGCACATGATCCTTTAGGCCAGTCCCCCTCTCTCTCTCCTCCTCATTCCATCCTTTCCTCTTTTTATTTTAAGGGAACAGAGAGAACATGAAAGTTAAGGTGTGACAGGAGATGAGACAGAAATTTATCTTTTGTGTTTTGATTTTTTGTGCTTTCTAAAATAACATATTTGCTCTTGTCATCTCTTCTTGCCCAAAGCAAGTGAAAATAACTTGAGTGCCTCCTAAAACTATGAAAAAGACAAAATAACTTGGTTTTATGCCTTAGGAAGCTCCATTTCATGATCTATGCAAAGTCTTTCCGTGAAATTTGAGAAAAAATTGTTTGCAAGTAAAACTGGAGACATTGCCCTAACTTTAAATATAACATACTGTCCTAAGTTAACATGTAACTTTTTTGAAATGTAAAATGACATACTTTTTTCTTCCATCTCTATCCCTAAGGTGTTGAAAATTTACTTTAGCAATCACCAGCAATATAGTCAAAAGTGACAGAAAATATTTTCACTTAGAAACTTTTGTGATGTTTATTTATGAAGATACTTTAAATAATTTTCCTTTTTAGTATTGTTATTGAGGAAAAAAAGTTATATGTAACTAGACACAAATATTTAAGTCATTTGTAATCCCACCAATGACAGAGAAGTTAAATCTAAACAAATTTATTTTTTTTATTATATGGCTTATAACCAAAGGAAGAGCTGACCAAATTTTAATTCACTGTTCTCAGGCCTCCATGTGCAAGCCCGGACCCAGAAAGTCTGAAGTCTTGCCTGCCTCGGCTGATCACCCCCACCCCCCCACCCCACCATCACCCCCACCTGTGTTCGCTATTGTCCCTGATTGCCCTGGGAAGCTCCCCTGGACGTAAGCTTCCCCTCACCCCACCCTGCCATCTTAACTGTTATTATGATAATGTGAATACTCTTCACCCCACCCTACCATCTTTACTCTTACCCCACCCACCATTGTAACTGAACGTATGGTAATGTATACCCCTTGCCCATGCCCCCACCACTGTAACTGATCTCACTCTGTAACTTTCCACTGCCCACCCCAAGCCTATAAAATCAACTCCTATCGCACTGCCTTTTGCTAATTCTTTTTTTGGCCTTAGGCCACCTGCACCCAGGTGAATAAACAGTCATGTTGCTCACACAAAGCCTGTTTAGGGGGTCTCTTCATTCAAAGCACACACTTGTAACAACTGTGACCTTCGTGCTGCTAAAGATTATTTTTGGCTCATGAAGATCCTTCTAGGCCTAACTCATTTTCTTCCCGGTTCTGAGAGGACTCTAGAATTTCAAAAGAAGATGTCCAGGGAACTGTTACTCTTATGAAACTCAAGTTTTCCCACTGAAATGGAATAAGAGAATTCTTAGAGCCTGGGCTTTTCTTTCAACAGGAGGCTAATGAGCACCTTCTGGGATTTCATTTTGCTGTGCTGATTCTTCTTGTCCTACATTTCTTTCTAGGATCTTTTGTGCTAATGATTCTTTTATTCACAGTGGCACCTACACCATTTTCTACCTATTGTATCTCACAGGAAGTGATTGCTCTACTGTCATAATTCCTCTGTCCTTTGAAGCACATGGTTGTAATTTTCAGAATGAGAGAAAAGCCATCACAGTTTGCAAGTTCTAGAATAAACAAGTTTGGGAGACACCTGCCAATAAGAATAAAACTATGTTTTCTTCTTAATGAAAACACTTAAAAGCAAGATATATATTTATACATCTGCCACTAGACGAAGCTAAATACACACATACACATACACACACACACAACACACAGAGCCAACAATTTAATTGCATGACTTAGAATAAAAATATTTGATTAATTAATACATTGACCTGAGAGAATGTATTTAATTACCTTCTTCATATTTATTAAAAATATGAAAGAAAAGACAAGGCCCTTAGAATTTATTTTGAATTTTGTGAAATAGTTTATGGTATTAACTTGTATATATCCTTCAATTAATTTAGAATATTAATCTGTGTTATTGTCGGTAAAAGGTTAGTGAATAAAGCTCAATATCATAAAGTAGTGGAGCTTCAAATTTCACCTAAAGCAAGGATGTTGATTTTTGCAAATTCATTAAATAGATTGTTTTGATAATAATTCACATGCAAATTCCTCTCAGCAACATTTTAACCAATTCTCTATCATTCAAGTTCTAAGAACATCACATGGTGAGACTAAAACCTGAACTTGGAATTTGTTTGACCTTAACACCTGTGTTCTTTCAATTACCTGGATAGTGGAGGATTAAAAGAAGAGATTCCTCAGGTAAAGAGAATGGTGCCAGCAACATCTTGGAGACTAGAAACAGCATAGTGTGAACAAGAAACCACAAGTATTTAAGGCATTGCTGGAGATTTGCTCCTCAGGCGTAAGCAGAACAGCAGCTAAAAATCACAAATGCCATACTGAAGAGAAGAAAATGAATTTTGTGAGCAGTAAAGAGCCAATAAAGTGTTTTAAGCAAATAAGATGCATGGTAATAATTGCAATTTAGATATCAGCAGATTAATGGCAGCAGGGGCCCATCTAGAGCAGCAGCTGTTAAGACACTGGTTGCCACGGGGAGGCGCCCACAGGGCTGTAATGTTCCATGGAGCTGGCAGGAGCCACCTCCTCACTCCATGAAGTAGCTAGGAGACTGCTTTCCCAAGGTGCCACTGCAGCCGCCCTGCCATAGCTCCAGATGCTCTGGTCCCCAGCGTCCCTGTGCTCTTGGGGACTTGGGAAGACCTCCCCCACCTCCCCTGCAGGCTTGGAAATGCCTGCTCCTGCTGCCTGGCTTCTCCCCACTCTGCACCTGCTCCTATCTCAGAGGTGCAGCTGGGGCTATATGCTCCATGGAGCCAGTGGGAGGGGGGAACAAGTGGGAACCCCACTCCTTCTGAGTTGTCCAGGCAGGAGCTTCCTGGGTGCAGCTGCAGCCACCCTCCCATGAGCAGGACCCAAGCATCTCTGCATTCTACACCCTCAGGGGCCAGAAGACCCCTCTGTCCCCACAGGCTCAGGGGTCTATACTCCCGTTGTCTGGCCTCTCCCAAATGCTGGGGCTGGTTCTGATCTCAGAGTGGGTTTGGAGCCAAGCCTGGGCATTGTCACAGCAAGGCTGGGTGTGTGCACACTTGAGGCAGCGATGACATGCCAGCCCTGTGCTGCATCGGTCCCCTGTGAACTTTGGGTACTCAGGAACATAGGAGGGGAAGCTCAGGTGGGGGCCAAGGGTGGTTGGGCGCTGGCCAGCAGGTGCTCCTTGGTGCTAGCAGCCTTGGCACCATGGACCTCAGCATGAGGCAGACAGGCTCCTGGTTGGAAGTGGGTGAGTCTCTGATAAGCCCCAACTTCAGGCTGGGCTGCCAGTCCTGCAGACTGGAGGAGGAACCCATGGTGCTTTTTCCTGGACCTGACCATGGCTGCTCATGGACCAGTCAGCAGGCACTTTCCCACTCTGAAGATCATGAAAATCCTAGAGTCAGCCAGAGCAAGCTACCCTCTCCAGAGCCTCCTCTCTGCTGAGAGCTGCAGACAACAGGAGGACCAGCTAGAGAGAGTAGCCACCCTCTCTGCTAAGAGCAAACACTCAGCTGCAGAGAGAAGCTACCCTCTCCAGGGCCTCCTCTCTGCTGAGAGCTGCAGACAACAGGAGGACCAGCTAGAAAGAGGAGCTACCCTCTCTGCGAAGAGCAAACACTCTTCAGGATGACCTGCCTGTGGAGAGGATCCACCTACTCCAGGCTTCCTCTCTGCTGAGAGCTGAACACCCCAAAGGATGACCTGCCTACAGAGAGGGGCTCCCCACCCTGGGTCTCTCCTGAGCTGTTTTAACACTCAGTAAAGCTCCTCTTTGTCTTGCTCACCCTCCACTTGCTAGGTACCTCATTCTTCCTGGAGGCAGGACAAGACCTCAGGCAAAGGCACCACCAGTCACAGAGGTTTCCAGTGAGAAAAGTGACACCCCAAAGATCCCATGACAGTGATATTTGCAATTTAAATATCAGTAGTAAAAAAAAAATGAATTTTTGGAGATTGTTGGCATAATCCTGATTTTCACCTAAGACCCTTCAGGAGTTAATTCATGGTAGAATGATTTGTAAAAGAGGATTTGAGAAATGTTTCAGAGGTAAGATGAGGTGTTGTCAGAGACAAGCTGGTTACTAGGAAGAACAATATGATAGGATACATAATGAGAGAATCACTCCCAGGTGTCAAGCTTGAGTGATAGAAAAGTAGAAATGCCAACCACAAAGAGAAGGGATTTAAGAGAAAAAGCAATCCCATGGGAGTATCAGGGCATGAACAATAATGAATTCAGTTGGAGAAATAATGCTAATAGTGTGGACATGTCTAAGGGACAGTCATGTGCTTCGTGCTTAATGAGAGATAAGATGGAATTTTGTAGATACAGCGATCAATGGGAATAAAATCGATCATAGAGAGACTATGATATAAATAAAAAAGAGGATACAGGAACAAGTTTACTACTGAGGCCAGAGAAGAAACACTTTTAGGGACTAATTAGACTAGAAAAGTTAGAAAACACAAGAATGCTGCATCATGGAAGCAAAGTAAAAATCGTGTTTCAGCAAATAGAACTAGTAAGATAGTGGATAAATATATCTATGAACTTATGTCTATGAACTTATATATAAATCCATCATATAGGTATATACACTTATATATGAGTGTATATATAATACACGCATAAAAATGTGCATATATAGACATATATATAATGAATACACCTATATATTTACATATAACAAATGTTTTATATATCCATCATATTTGTACTGCATATGAGTAATGCATACACAAATGTATATATACACATATAATGAATATATATATTCTAGTTATTCATTTATAGTTAAATGGAGAGAAAGATGTATATCCACTGTAATTCTTACTATGTACATCTATAGCATTTTACACTAGCACACACACATACACAAACGCAAAGAGAGGAGTTGAGTTGAATATATTGTTGGATAGCAGCCACAAGAGAGAGAATAAATAAAAATTCATTCAAGGCTGAAAATTCTTTCAACAGCTGATGTGAATTTTAGCTTTGACTAACTGCATTCCCAAAAGTTATAATATGCTTTAAAAAATTGAAATGCTGTGGGTTAAAAAGACTAATGATTTACATTCTGTTTTCCAAAGTTACTGTATTTCTCATTTTTATCCTGATATTGATTTAATTTAATAAACTTTTTATGTATATAGTATTAGGCATTCTAATTGTGCTGAGATTAGCAATAATACTAATAAGATGCGGGCTACACATTTAAAATGCTCATGAAACTTTTTTCAGGGAGCTGGTGGCTGACTAGATGCAGCCAGGTAGAACAGCTGCCACTGAAGGACCCCAATGACTGGCACACTCCTAATAGATTCTTAGAGGAGAGGCAATGAGAGTGAATGGAGGGAAAACATAAGAGCAGAGCTGATGGAAAAGGAAGCTGGGAACTCTGCAGAGGGTTCCCACATACTGGGACTCATTCCTAGCTCCCAGTGACTCTGGGGGAATGGGTGAGTTGAACTGCAAGGGGCAACCCGCTGTCACATGGGCCTCTGGAATCCCAGCAGGAGGACACCCCTCAACAGCCATGGACACTTAAGTTGGTAGGGAGAGCTGGTTAGAGAAGTGGTAAGGGCAGGACTCCAGCCAATGAGGAACCTAGAGTGTTTGCTGTGGGACCATTTGTAGTGAAGCTTGGCTATGGGCACATGAGTACATGGACTGGCAGACCTTGCTTTCCTTGCCTCACCAGTGTACATGCACATATGCACCCTGGCCTCCCACTGCTGCCAGCAGGAGTGCACTCTGCCCCTCTCCCCCTGCAGTACTGCCATTGTACTTGGAGCCTCGGTGGGCACATAGGCTACTAGCCATGTCCCAGGCAGCACCCACTTCTGTGCCAACACTGTCCCCAGAGTAAAACTGGCACAGAGAACAGCAGACCCTTCCCTCCTCTGAGCTACCACCTCCACCTATGTGAATACACAGGGGGTGTACACAGTTATGTGCCTACCAGTGCCCTGCCCCCTTGCTAACACCACCACCGTCAGCATGACCCATGTGCACAATTGCCAGTAGGGGTTTCCTGCCCCCACCTTGCCAAGATGTGCTGCTCCACTGCTGCTTCAAATGCCTGCACAGAGGCTAGCACCCCAGCACCCACTAGCACCCTGCTGCAGCTGACAAGTACGCATCTTGCTGTGCTGCTGCTGCACTGGCATGTGTGAGTGAGGAACAATCCTGCTGCCAACTGCCCTATGAAGTACTTTGGCTGACACCACCCATCAGAGTGTGGTGGCCAGCAGTCTGGGACCACCTCTGCCCCTCAAGTGCAGTGGATTCCTAACCTTGAAGAGGCAGAGAATAAAGTTAGGGCCTAATACATGTCATCCTGAGTTACAGCACACAGTCCAGGAATTGTGAGCTGAGCCTTGGCCCCCTAACATCTTCCAGAAATGAAGTCAGCCAACTGAACCCAATTTATGCCACAATCAAACCCTCAAGTTCATCAAGTTGGACAAAAGAAAAAAAAATAAAACAAATGACAGTAACTTCAAAGATTAAAGGAACATCAGCCCACAAAGATGAGAAAGAACCAGTGTAAGAGCTCTGACAGCTCAAAAAGTCAGTGTACCTTTTTCCAACAAACGACCATACTCGGCCTCTCAGAAGGATTCCGAACAGGGCTGAAATGGCTTCAGTGACATAAATAGATTTCGAAATATGGGTAGGAATGAAGATCATTGAGATGCAGGAGTACATTGAAACACAATCCAAGGAAGCTAATAATCACAATAAAATAAAACAGAAGCTGACAGACAAAATATCCATTATAGAAAAGTTTTAAACTGACTGGCTGGAGCTGAAAAACACACTACACATGATAAGAATTTTAAAACACAATGCCTAGTATTAAAAGGAAAATAGCCGGGCGCGGTGGCTCAAGCCTGTAATCCCAGCACTTTGGGAGGCCAAGGCGGGTGGATCACGAGGTCAAGAGATCGAGACCATCCTGGTCAACATGGTGAAACCCCGTCTCTACTAAAAATACAAAAAATTAGCTGGGCATGGTGGCACGTGCCTGTAATCCCAGCTACTCAGGAGGCTGAGGCAGGAGAATTGCCTGAACCCAGGAGGCGGAGGTTGCGGTGAGCCGAGATCGCGCCGAGCCGAGATCGCGCCATTGCACTCCAGCCTGGGTAACAAGAGCGAAACTCCGTCTCAAAAAAAAAAAAAAAAAAAAGGGAAAATAGATCGAGCTGAGAAAGGAATCTCAGAGCTTGAAGACTGGATTTCTGAAATAAGAGTCAGGCAAGAATAGAGAAAAAAATGATGAAAACAATGAATAAAACCTCTGAGAAATATAGAATTATGTAAAGAGACCAAATCTATGACTCAGATGGGGAGAATGTAAGCAACTTGGAAAACATGTTACAAAATATCATCCATGAGAACTTCTCCAATCTAGCTAGAGAGGCCAATATTCAAATTCAGGAAATGCAGATAACCCCAGGAAGATACTCCACAAGAAGATAAAAGCCAAGACATATAATCATCGTATTCTCCAGGATCAAAATGGAAGAAAACATTTTAATGGCAGCAGCTAGTAAGAAAGGTCAGTCACCTACAAAGGGAAGCCCATCAGACTAACAGTGGATCTTTCAGCAGAAATTCTATAAGACAGAAGGATCGGGGACTGATATTCAATATTTTTAAAGAAAAGAAATCGTTTCTTTCTTTTTTATTTTTTTGAGATGGAGTCTCACACTGTCACCCAGGCTGATGTGCAGTGGCATGATCACAGCTCGCTGCAACCTCTGCCTCCCAGGTTCAAGCAATTCTCCTGCTTCAGCCTCCTGAGCAGCTAGGATTACAGGCACCTGCCATCACACCTGGCTAGTTTTTTGTATTTTTAGTAAAGATGGGGTTTCACTCTGTTGGCCAGGCTGGTCTCTAACTCCTGACCTCATGATCCACCCAAAGTGCTGGGATTACAGGTGTGAGCCACTGCATTCAGCCAAGAAACGAAATTCTAACCAAGAATTTCATATCTTACAACACTAAGCTTCATAAGTGAAGGATAACTAAGATCCTTTTTAGACAAGCAAACGATGAAGGAATTCATTACCACCAGACTTACCCTATAAGAGCTCCTGAAGGAGGCACTAAATATGGGGGGGAAAAGACCATTACCAGCCTGTACAAAAACACTTAGGTACATAGACCAGTGACACTGTAAAGCAAAATATTCAGTCTGCAAAATATTCAGCTAATATCATGATAACAGGAGCAAATCCACACACATCAGCACTAAACTTGAAATTGGCTAAATGCCCCAATTAAAAGACATAGTATGGCAAGCTGGTTAAAGAACCAAGACCCATGGTATGCTGTCTTCAAGAGACCCATCCACAAACAATGACACCCATAGGCCCAAAATAAAGGGATGGAGAAAAATCTACCAAGCTAATGGAAAACAATAAAGCAGGAGTTGCAACCTTAATTTCAGACAAAACAGGCTTTAAGCCAATAAAGATCAAAAAAGACAAAGAAGGAAATTACATAATGGTAAAAAGTTCAATTCAACAAGAAGACCTAACTATCCTAAATATATATGCACCCAACACAGGAGCACCCAGATTCATAAAGTAAGCTCTTAGAGACCTTCAGAGAGACTTAGACTTCCACATAATAATAGTGAGACTTCAATAACCCCCTGACAGACAGATTATCAAGACAGAAAATTAACCAAAATATTCAAGACTTGAACTCAGCACTGAATCAATTGGACCTGATAGACATCTACAGACCTCTCCACCCAAAACAACAGAATATACATTCTTCTCATTGCCACATGGCACATACTCTATAATTGACCACACAATCAGACATAAAATAATCCTCAGCAAATACCAAATAACTGAAATTGTACCTACTACTCTCTCAGACCAGGGCACAATAAAATTAATAATTAAGTCTAAGAAAATTGCTCAAAACAATACAGTTACATGGAAATTAAATAACCTGCTCCTGAATGATATTTGGGTAAATAATGAAATTAAGGCAGAAATCAAAAAGTTATTTGAAACTAATAAGAACAAAGATACAACATATCAGAATCTCTGGGACACAGTTAAGGTAGTGTTAAGAGGGAAATTTATAGCACTAAACACCCACATCAAAAAGGTAGAAAGATCACAATTTGACAACCTAATATCACAACTAAGAGAACTAGAAAACCAAGAGCAAAACTCCAAAACTAGCAGAAGACAAGAAATAACTGAAATCGGAACTGAACTAAAGGAGATTGAAACACAAAAAAAAAAACATTAAAAAGATCAACAAATCTACAAGTTATCTTTTTGAAAAATTAATAAAATAGAACACTAGCTAGACTAAGAAAGAAAAGATCCAAATAAATGCAATTAAAATGACAAAGAGTATATTACCACTGACCCCACAGAAATAGAAATAATCATGAGAGAATGCTGTGAACACCTCTATGCATACAAACTAGAAGACCTAGAAGAAATGATAAATGCCTGGACATATATAACCTCCAAAGACTAAACCAGGAAGAAATTGAATCCCTGAATAGACCAATAACAAGCTCTGAAATGGAATCAGTAATAAATAGCCTACCAACCAAAAAAATCTCAGGATCAGATAGATTCACAGCTGAATTCTACCAGATGCACA
Organism: Sapajus apella; assembly: GCF_009761245.1. NCBI lineage: Eukaryota > Metazoa > Chordata > Mammalia > Primates > Cebidae > Sapajus > Sapajus apella. The sequence continues at coordinate 86,897,422 of NW_022436941.1, read as the reverse complement.
AAAAGGAGCTGGTACTATTTCTACTAAAACTATTCAAAAAAATTGAGAAGGAGGGATTCCTTTCTAATTCATTCTATAGGCAAGCATCATCCTGATACCAAAACCTGGCAGAGACACAACAAAAAAAGAAAACTCAAGCCAATATCCTTGATGAACATTGATGCAAAAAATCCTCAACAAACACTGGCCAACCAAATTCAGCAGCATGTCAAGAAGTTTCCCATCACAGACAAGTAGTCATTATCCTTGGGATGCACGGTTGCTTCAACATATGCAAATCAATAGATGTGCTTTACCACATGAACAGAACTAAAGACAAAAACCAAGTTATTATTTCAGTGGATTCAGTAAAAGCTTTCAATAAAAGTCAACACTCCTTTATATTAAAAACTCTCAATAAACTATTGAAGGAACACACCTCAAAATAATAAGATCATCTATGACAAACCCACAGCCAACATCATACTGAGTGGACAAAAGCTGGAAGCATTCCCCACGAAAACTAGCAAGAGAAAAGAGTGCTCTCTTTCATCACGACTTTTCAACATATTATTGGAAGTCTTGACCAGAGCAATCAGGTAAGAGAAAAAATTAAGGGGCACTGAAATAGGAAGAGAGGAAATCAAATTATCCCTGTTTGCAGATGACATAAGTCTATCTCTAGAAAACCTCATAGTGTGCCCAAAACCCCTTTAGCTGATGAACAACTTGAGCAGAGTCTCAGGATAAAAAAATCAACAGACAAAAATCACTAGCATTCCTATATACCAACAACAGTCAAGGTGAGAGCCAAATCTGATTCACAATTGCCACAAAAAGAATAAAATACCTAGGAATACAGCAAACAGGTAGATAAAAGATCTCTATGAAGAGAGCTACAAAACACTGCTCAAATAAATCAGAGATGACACAAACAAATGGAAAACCATTTCATACTGATTCTTCCTCATGAATAGGAAGAATCGATATGGTTAGCATGGCATACTGCTCAAAGCAATTTATAGATTCAACAGTATTCCTATCAAACTACCAAGAATATTCTTCACATAACTAGAAAAAACTATTTTAAAATTCATATAAAACTGAGAAGGAGTCTGAAGAGCCAAGCAAAAAGAACAAAGCTGGAAGCATCATACTACCTAACTTCAAACTATACTACTGGACTATACTAACCAAAACATCATGGTACTGGTACAGAAAGCAGACATATAGACCAATGGAAAAGAATAGAAGGCCCAGTAATAAGACTGCACACTTACAACTGACTGACCTTTGACAAAGCTGACAAAAGCAAGCAATGGGGAAATGACTCCCTATTCAATAAATAGTGCTGGGATAACTGGCTAGCCATATGCAGAAGATTGAAACTGGACCCCTTCATTACAGCATATACAAAAATCAACATCTCACACCAGTTAGAATGGTTGTTAATGAAAAGTCAAAAAATAACACATGCTGGTGAGGTTGTGAAGAAAAAGGAATACTTACACAGTGTCGGTGCGGGTGTAAATTTGTTCAACCTCTGTGGAAAGCAGTGTGGCAATACTTCAGAGAGCCAGAAACAGAACTACAATTTGACCCAGCAATCCCATTACTGGGTATGAACCAAAGGAATATAAATTTTTCTGTCATAAAGACACATGCAAGTATATGTTCACTGCAGCACTATTCATAATAGCAAAGACATGAAATCAACCTGAATGTCTGTCAGTGGTAAACTGGATAAAGAAAATGTGGTACATGTACACCATGGAATGCTATGCAGCCACAAAAGAGCCACAAAACAGATCATGTCCTTGGCAGGAACATGGATGGAGCTGGATGCCATTATCCTTAGCAAACTAATGCAGGAACAGAAAAGTAAATACTGCGTATCGTCACTTACAAGTGGGAGCTACATGATGAGAGCCATGAACACATAGAAGGGAACAGCAGATACTAGGGCTACTGGAGGATGGACGGTGGGAGAAGGAACAGGAGCAGGAAACATAGCTAATGGATACTAGGCCTAATACCTGGGTGATGAAATAGTTTGTACAATAAAACCCATGATGCGAGGTTACCTGTATTATAAACCTGCACACATACCCCTGATCCTAAAATCAATTTTTTTAAAGTGCTCATTGTCAAGTCTGAATGGCACATATGTAAATACAAATAAATGGTGATAAAAGACATGATAAAAATATATCCAATATCCAGTAAGAACATGTTTATTTATTCACGAATGTATTTAAAGTTGCTCATAATATGAACTAAAAGGTAAAATGAATAATAGAGTAAATCCAGAAGAAAAAAATAACTTTGCATAGATAACTTGAAGTCAACAGTATATGGGTGTACAGAATACATAGTTAAGGTCTAGAAAAAATGCCTGAATAGGCATTTGGCCTCTAAGCTTTCTGGAAGGTAAGCAAAAATGAGAACATAATCAGTTCACTATTTATATTATCTCCAAAGAAAAGAAAATGAACCTATTCTTAGTGCTGAAATGAAAGCTTTTCCATGTAGGTGATCAAAAAAGAACAATGTGCCATCCTCAACAACATCCACATATTAATTCGACTTCATAGGGCTATTTCTTACAGTGGCTGCTAGCATGGACCAATGATGACATAATGCCAAATTACATGCAATAAAAGCAGTTTTACAAGAGGACAGACCACATGGTCCAGATGTGTAAATTTCTGCTTGTGAAGCTTATTCCTAGGATATTTCTTTGTATCTATAGGAACACATGGACTATATATCACTCAGGCAATCCTTTGCAAATTTATGTTGCCCAACCAAGCATTTGATGAGTATTAAGCAACAGTGAGTTCAAGGTTATAGTCCTTAACAATCACTTATGGTACAGTGATTTCAGTCTACTGATTAAATAATGGAAGTGCTTAACTCCCTCTGGGGTTGGGTTCAGAGGAAAGGGACTACGGAGCTTGGGCTGTTTTTAAAAATTGTGGTAAAATACACACACCATGAAATTTATCTTGATCATTTTTATGGGTACTGTTCGGTGACATTGAGGACATTCACATTGTTTTTTTACTAATCCCCCCACATGGAACTCTTTTCATCTTACAAATCTGAATCTCTGTGCTTATTATATAATAACTCCCCATTCCTCCCTCCCGTGGCCCCTAGCAGCCACCATTTTAATATCTATCTCTAGGAATTTGACTACTCTAGATACCTTCATAAAAGTAGAACCATACAGCATAAAAATATAGAATACTTCATGAATTTGCACGTCATTCTTGCTCAGGGGCTATCCTAATTGCCTCTCTGTTGTTCTAATTTTAGTGTATGTACTGCTCAAGCAATTACTTAGGCTGGTTTTGGAGAGAAGGACAGGAGCTCATCTGTAGAAAAGCTTCCGTACAAAGGCAGGATGGTATAGTAACACTATTTTCCTTGCACCTGCAGATTTGAGACAAGAAGGAACAGGAAAGGAGATGAGGTTAAACAGACAGGAAGAAACCAAACTCTGAAGGGCTTTGTAAACCATATTTAATTAAGAGCTTGAACATATAGACAGTAAAAATGGAATAGGGAATTGAAATTTATATTTAAGAAAAATAATTCCAGGGAAAAAAAAAGAGGCCTGGAAGAGGATAAAATCTAAGAAAGACCAATTAGAAGGCAATGGCAAGTATCTAGACAATGTTTTCCTTCTCCCCCACCTCCCAGCTCACCAATACGTTACAGCGGGAATTACGGAATTGTATAGAACATGGGGAGATTTATGTCTGTGCTTCTCATGTCCTTACTTCCAATTTTCTGTTCCAAGCTCAGAAGAAAGCTTTGGACACTTTAGAAAATCTTACACGTCATTAACTAGCAAAAAAACAAACAACCCCATTAAAAAATGGGCAAAAGATATGAACAGACACTTCTTTAAAGAAAATATAGCTGGGCATGGTGGCTCACGCCTGTAATCCCAGCACTTTGGGAGGCCGAGGCAGGTGGATCACGAGGTCAGGAGTTCAAGTTCAGCCTGGCTGAGATGGTGAAACCCCATCTTTACTAAAAACACAAAAATTAGCTGGGCATGGTGGTGGGTGCCTATAATCCCAACTACTCAGGAGGCTGAGGTAGAGAATTGCTTGAATCAGGGAGGTGGAGGTTGCAGTGAGCCGAGATCGCTCCACTCCAGCCGGGGCAACAGAACAAGACTCCATCTCAAAAAAAATAATAATAATAAAATATACATGTGACCAATAAGCATATGAAAACATACTCAACATGAACTAATTATTTGAGAAATGCAAATTAAAACCACAATGAGATACCTTCTTACAGTAGTCAGAATGGCTCTTATTAAAAATTCAAAAAGTAACAGTTGCTGGTGAGGTTAAGGAGAAAAGGAATTGCCTATACACTGCTGGTGGGAACGTAAATTAGTTCAGCTATTGTGGAAATCAGTGTGACGATTTCTCAAAAAAACTTAAAACAGAAGCGCCATTGGACCGAGCAATCCCGTTACTGGATATATACCCAAAGGAATAGAAATTGTTTTGTCATAAAGAAACATGCATACATGTGTTCATTGTGGCACTATGCACAATAGCAAAGGCATGGAATCAACCCAAGTGCCAATCAGGAGGACACTGGATAAAGAAAATGTGATACATATTCACCATGGAATACTATGCAGTCATTAAAAAGAACAAGATGATGCCTTCTGCAGCAACATGGAGAGAGCTGCAGGCCATAATCCTAAGCAAACGAACACAGGAACAGAGAATACCACATGCTCTCACTTGTAAGTACAAGCTAAACATTGAGTATAAAGGGACACAATTTGTTGTCTGGTGGTGACAACAGACACCAGTGCCTACTTGAGGGTGGAGAGTGGAGGAGGAAGAGAATAGAAAAACTACCTATCAGGTACTATGTTTCATAAATGGGTGACAAAATAATTTGTATACTGAATCTCCACAACAAGTGATTTACTTACATTACAAATTTGCACATATACCCCAGAACCTAAAATAAATTTTTTTTTTAAAATAGAAAATCTTATATTTCAGCAAAGAATCTAGAGAAGCCAAAGTCTAAAAAGCACATTTTAATCTAGGAGAGCACTTCTGCAGTGGCATTTATCCCAACTGACCTGCCTCACTCCCTACCTCACATAATTTGTGTAGCAAGTGATATGTACTAAGTCATTACTTTATAGCTTTTCTGGAATCCTATGTGAATCATTGTATTACAATTCAATTATACTTCAGAAAATGGAATCTAAACATTGAAAGAAATGTGTTTTCCCTTCATAAGAAGCTTTCTGACTTCATACACCCTAAAGATCCCCTAATAATTAGGATGAGGGCAGAGGCTCTAGGATTTGACTATAACAGCCTTGGGCTTAAATGCTGCTGCTTTATCTCATTTAGTGGTCTTTAAGTTCTTCATAGCACACAGCTTTCAAGGAGCACTCTCTCCCAAAACATTTCACTGGCCAATGCCTAAGGCCTCACGTATGAAGTCACTGCTACTGCCAACGAGAGATCTTTTCCAGACAATGTTTCTACCTGGGATGCTTTCCCTCACCCTATTTTCATATGTGAAATAATAACCATTCTTTAAGAACGATGCAAAGAAGAAAACTAAAGCTTTCCCCAAAAATGTACTGGACATGCTATCTTCACTATCTGAAGTCTAGTTGGACTTTATTTCAATCTTTTCCATAGCACCATCTTAGTCCTCAATGTTTTATTTTAAAATTACTTGAGAATGGAGATAATGTTATAATTGTACTTGAATTCTTTACCTGCATATAAGAAATAATAAATATTAAATAATCAGTGCTTATGCATTCAATAAATAGTTGTTGGAGTCCTATTAGATGCCAAATACTTGGTTAGGCATTGGAAATACACCAATGAATAGGAAATAATCTCTGAACTCAAGAAATCTCAGTGCAAGTGGAAGATTCCTCAGAAGTGTTTTAGAGCATGAAGAGGACATTTCGGAAAAAGTTAAGAAGGCACATCTAGAGTCTTAAGAATTTTGAAAAGGGCTAGAATTTAAAAATGCATTGCAATATCTAATTTTTGCTAACAATAGTGTTTCCTCATGTGGTAAAAAGAATTGCTCTTAAAATAACAGGAAACTAAATTATAAAAAGGCACATTTCAACTTAAAGTAAGGACTGCTTTTTAGTAATCAGAGCATCACCACATTAAAATTAGTTGCTTTGTAAAGATAAAGAGCTTTGGATTATATTAAAAATCTAGACAACTGCTGTATAAATGTATAAGTTTAATGTAGAAGAAATCATTGTAAGGAATAAAAAGTTTGAGTTGACAATCTTAAAGACTCTAATTCCAAGACCTATTAATTTCATGTAAGAATAATAAGAGCATCTCATTATATGCATATAAGGATATTATGGATTATTATGTCTTAAGGTGAATGTATTATTGAAAATGGATGCTTTTGAAACTCTAACAGAATTATTCACAAAACTTATTCTTCACTTTCCAAATATCATGAACTATGACTTTCATTTGCTAAGACCTATAAGCCTATTAAATGTCTGTGTATGCGTAGAATATCCTAGTGATGCTCCCATTAAATTGGCATTATTCAATAAATGGAGGATCTTAAATCAATCATAGTTGCTGCAGAGTAACCTGGTCTTCTAATGTTTTAGCATAGAGGCCAAAAACCATTATTTTGCCAAGTAATTGTCCAAAGGTTAAGCCAGATTATCTGGAAACCGGAACATTAAGTATGTTAGGAAAGAAAGCATAGGAATTTCTAATGCTTTTGTGCTAATCTTCTCAAATTCCCTTTTCCAAGTTATTAAGTATCAATGAACCAGGTTCCCTGGAAATGCTTGGCTCAATAGAGAATTAAAATGGAGAAAGAAGAAAAAATAACTGCAACTGAAATCTCTTACTTTAAAAAACATCCTAATACAATATTTACAGAATTGTTCCAAAATGCTTCAAAAGTAAAAAAAAAAAAAAAAAAAGATGGAATACTTAAAAATTCTCACTTCTATTTCTTCCCGTTGTTAAAAGTCTTCCTCTGCTCTCTGCTCCATTCCATCCAACCAGCCATTACTCAAGTCCTAATCATGGATACCTGGACTGCTGTAGTCTTACTCTCTTTCACAACAACACCAAACATATATAGCCTTAAAAACACAGATCTGATCTTGTAATCAAGCTCTTTTACAAGCATTTTGCAAGAGGAAACTGAAGTTTAATGAAGTTTAAATGGGCTACCACGATCAGGGGGCTCTGAGCACCAGGCTGGCGCTAGAGCTCAAGTCCGGTTCTTCCTTCAAAACTATTTTACCTCTCACATTGCCTTCCTAGGTATTGTTATGTATATTGTGGATACTAATAGAATAATTCTACCTCAAAGATACAGTAAAATTTGGATAGAATATTGGGACTATATTCATAGACAGAAAAGCTGTCAGCACAAAATTTCATTCACAAAGTACATAAAATCTATTCAACAAAGTTGTGTTGCAAAACAATTGCTCCTAACACATAATTTACCGGTATTTAAAACCATTTCCTCTATTTGACTGTCTATATATTTAAATCTCTCTTATATATGCATCAAGAAGCATTTTGATTTTTAGCCAACACATAGTTTAACAGATTGCTTAAATATATTAAAGAAAAATATTCTTATTAAGATTAACTCTGTGTTTTCCTTACACCACATAAAAATTATCTAATGTAGATGACAGGGTGTTGGATGCAGCAAACCACTATGACATGTGTATACCTATGTAACCAACCTGCATGTTCTGTACATGTACACCAGAACTTAAAGTACAATAAAAAAAAAATAAATAAATAAAACCATGATGACATTAAAAAAATTATAAATATTACTTATGGTGGAAAATAAAAGGAGTATAAAAATTTCCATTTTCTCCTCTTCCTTTTAACTCTCAAGTTTTATTTTCATATTAAAATTGTCCAGATTCTACATTGAAAATTTCATAAAGTAATGAACTTACGTAACTTTGCTAAAATGTTAATATATGCAAAGTTACAACAAGAAAAACGTAGAATATAGGAATCTTTTGTTTTTTAGTTTGGCAAGATCTGAAAGAAATTCTGTTATGCAATTCTCACATAAGAATTATTAGACATTGTGAACATCATAGAATAAACTGAATATAAATCAAACGTAAAATCACGGTGTTTGTCTTTACTTTCAGGTTACTGATGCTTCTAAAATGTACAAATAATATTAAAATTAAAAGTTAAATTTCCTGATAGTTAATATAAGAACAATCTTGTAAAATTCCACTTTTGTGCAACACACAGCTAACTTTTAATATTTATTTATCATTTTCTCATGTTTCTATATCATCGCTAAAGTGCAACACAAATGCTCAAATTTGTTTTTAAAATCAGCCAATGGCTGTATTTTATAGTAAATAATGTGTAATTAAATTTTAAGTTATATAAGCATATACTCGCTAATATCAAAACATGTTTATGGCCTGGATGCTATAATTCACTTTCCTTCTTGCTAATTTGAATAATAAAATGCTTGAAACATGGTCTTGAAAAATTTAGGTAAATATGAATGTAAAACTGCCAAACAGCCAGGAATAAAAATCTGCCATCGATGCTGACTATTTCCATGATCTAAAATACTGAACTAAACCCAGCACACATTGTAAACTGTTTTTGTTCTTCTTTTTTAGGAGAGTTGTTACAAGTGAAATAACCAGGCGGCCCTATCTTAGGTGAGACCGTTTCGGCTTGGAAACAAACAAAGCTCTCTCTCGATGAACTAGGTTCATTTCATATTTGTGTAATACCCTGGAAGAAATTAGGTTTCAATAAAGTCCATTTTTGTCACTGCGTGTAGCAATGAATATCACACCCAGCAGGGCACAGTGGCACCTGGCTGTCCAGACCCCAGTGTAGCACAAACCATCTGGGGGTAATTACAACAAGGTATTCTTTAAGGACCAGATGGGACCAAGGAACAGAAGCCCCTACCCCTCCCAGTCATTTACAACATAATTCCTTTCAATGATATACTTAATCCTCCCACCAGCTATGCCTTTCAGCTTGCTGTTGTCACTGTTCCTTTATGTAAATTCAGTTGCAAGACTGAGAAAAAGAGGGGGTGAGAGAGAGAGTACAAGAAAAAAAAAGGAAAGGGTGAGAGAGAGAGCCACTGGTGCCTGTAGGGACCAAAGGAAATTATTCATCCCTAAATTGTTTTCACCACAGCAAGTACAGTAACAATTTTTTTTTTTAAAAGACTGAAATTATCCTAAAGAAGGTCAATGTGACAGCGCTGTGTGGCACCAGCTGAGGTTTACTCAGCCACCTGTTAGCTAGAAAGCTCTCTGCACACGCTTATGATGCATTTAACCAGTTTAAAGGGTCTTTATTGACAGGCCAGCCACCTCCATTCAGCAGGCTGGAGCCATAGGCCTGCTTTGTGATCATATGTGGCACACAAGCCTTAATTCAATTACGCTGTAAGCCTATCCAATCTGCATCACTGCCCTTTCACTTTTGTGCCATTTGTCTTGTATGTTGTAAAGAACTTTATTTTGAAGAGGGAAAAGCACCCTTCAACCCAGTTGTCTTTATTTTTCATTTAAGGTTGTGCCGCAGGTGCGCTGCCACCTTTCAACTCCCGAAATGTATTCATCTTTAAGTGATATTTTAGAGGGAAGCAGTATTTATTGCTTGGTGACATGGCTTTGTGGGTGTTGCTGATTTTTATTTTTTTTTAATTAGGTATATGTTCAAACTCTCCAACACACCAACAGAGTCTCCAAACTTGAATGTTAAAAATTCAAAAGAAGAAACAAAAAGAAAAGCATACATGATAAATGAAAATCATAATTATTAGCTTTGTTCTACATTTTTTTTTTATTTAAAAAGAAATGTATTTCTTAGAGTGAGTATATATTAAATTTTAAATTTTGGGTTTTTCTCAAGTGTCTGACACAAAATATGAATATCTGTATATATGAGTGAGGCTCAGTGATGCTATGTTGCTTGAAAATTTCTAATCTAAGTTCCATATAAGATAATTATATATATATATCAGATCTGCTCATATTGTTTTGTATTTTGGTACTTTGAATTTTCCATAACTTGGACCAGTGCACATCATTGTTTGATGCTTGGCTTTTTCATAATAAAGCATGGACAATGAAAACATAAGAATAGATTTCCCAAAGTCAACTGTAATGTTTATTTTTATAACATATTTTTCTTAAATTAAAAGTCTGCCTCTTTTAAGCATGCTTAAAACAGCATGCAGTATTGCAATAATATAGAAATGTGATAACCAACCAAGCCTACTCCCTAGAGTTCCAGTGTTTATATTAAGAATATGGATCATTCCAAATCAACGTTCCCCAAAATCATTAAACGACTTATCATGAGAATTGAAGGGACCTCAAAGGAAAGAGAGAAGAAACTTCTTTGTTAGATAATATCTATTTTCTTCCAAAGTCAAGGTAAGGACAATAGTGCTAGATTAGTTACTAAAGTTATTAAGTGAGTGTGTATCAATTTTCATCATGGTAATTTCAATGTGTCTTTCATATGGAAGTTCCCATCTCTTAAATTACTGAATAAAAACCACAAATATGAAGCATTTGAAAGACTCAAGGTACCTTAATTGGCAAGAGAAAATAAAAATACTTATATCTGATCCTCAAAATAAAGCTCATTTTAAAAACTAATTTTTACTCATATAAATTTAATGTATGTGTATCTCTCAGCAATTCTCTGCCCATTTCCTTTGTGTTTTCCTATGAGGTTGCATTTTAAAAATAAGAAAAACTAAGGTTTAATAGAGGCTAAATGGCTTGCCTAAGAACTTAAAATTCTTCTGATTTCTGAGGATTCCTTCCATTACACCATGAAGACTTCACATGACTATTTTATAAACTTTATGATTTGTACCCCTCTATGCATGTATATGTATTTAATGTATGTGTATCTCTCAGCAATTCTATGCCAATTTCCTTTGTGTTTTCCTATGGGATTGCATTTTATAAATAAGACAAACTAAGGGTAAATAGAGGCTAACTGGTTTGCCTAAGAGCTCAAAATTCTTTTGATTTCTAATTGAGGGTACTTTCCATTACACCATGAAAACTTCATATTACTATTTCATGAACTTTATGATTTTTACCCATTTATGCAATTCTCTGTATATATTAGAGATATGCACTGTAATGTATATATACAAGAAATTGCAGAGATGCAGAAGCTTATCAATATATGATAAATGTATCAATACATGTACACATCAAGTATACTCTATGTACTCTAACATATATATGTATATATACACATAACTACACTCTAGGTACTCTAACATATATACACATAACATATATATAAGTACATATGTACATACATTGATAAGCATATCAATATTCTGTGAAGTAGAAATAACAACTGAACTTGTAAAAGTCTAGAATCACATCAAAACAATGAGAAAAATGACCCAAATTTGTTACATTAAAAAATCATTGCTAGGCCGGGCGCGGTGGCTCAAGCCTGTAATCCCAGCACTGTGGGAGGCCGAGGCGGGTGGATCACGAGGTCAAGAGATCGAGACCATCCTGGTCAACATGGTGAAACCCCGCCTCTACTAAAAATACAAAAAATTAGCTGGGCATGGTGGCGCGTGCCTGTAATCCCAGCGACTCAGGAGGCTGGGGCAGGAGAATTGCCTGAACCCGGGAGGCGGAGGTTGCGGTGAGCCGAGATCGCGCCATTGCACTCCAGCCTGGGTAACAAGAGCGAAACTCCGTCTCAAAAAAAAAAAAAAAAAAAAATCATTGCTAAGATATAGATATATTTCTTTGGCCACTTTTAACCCCTCATATAGAATTTTGAAGTTAAAAAATAGCCAATAAAATATGTCTAGTTTTACAATATTTTATGTGAATCACATAACCTGTTTGCACTTTGTATCTCTCTACATAATAATACAAAAAATTTCGGAGTTCATTTTTTAAGGACTTTAGCATCCTGGAATTCAGGTTAAAATATCTAAATATTCTTGATATAAATATAAGAACACAGGTTTTAAAACATTTTAGAAGAGAAGTAGTACAGGAAGTTAGTTACATTATAGAAATCTATATTTTTCCAAATTTCAAACATACCATATTGCTTTTGAAATAATGTAATCTGTAATGTAATAACTGCATTATTATATGCCAAATGAATTTCTATTAAAATTTAACTACCCATTATATTTTTATTAGTAGATCACACAATAAAGTGGAATTATATAATGTTTATGTTAAACTCTCACTTTCTAGTAAAAACCGTGCAAATATTCCTTTCTGAAAATACTTTGTTCAAGGAAATATTGAAGAAAAAAACAATTTAGGGGCCGGCACAGTGGCTCATGCCTATAATCTGAGCACTTTGGGAGCCAGAGGCAGGTGGGTCACAAGGTCAGGAGTTCGAGACTAGGCTAGCCAATATGGTGAAACCTCGTCTCTATGAAAAATACAAAAATTAGCATGGTGGTGTTTGCCTGTAGTCCCAGTTACTTGGAGGCTGAGGCAGAGGAATTGCTTGAACTCGGGAGGTGGAGGTTGCAGTGAGCTGAGATCGTGGCACTGCACTCCAGCCTGGGCAACAGAGTGAGACTCCATCTCAAAAACAAACAAACAAAACAAAGTAAAAAACCACAAAACAACAACAAAAATGTAGTAAAACTAAAATAGTAATAGCTAATAACCATAACTATCTATGTATATGTATATATATTTAAGAATCCAAACTTGATTTAGCTCAGTAAACCAGAAGACTAAATAACAATTTTGGAAATCTGTTACCGAATGGCTAATATTCACCAAAGATGTTCAAAGCTGAAATTTGAAAAAAGATAATAATAACAAGTTTACCGTGCTGGTTACTTTCACATGTAGTGAAACATAATTTTAGCTTCGCAACCAATTCTTGTCCAAAACAATGGTGCCATCTCAGAATAAAATGTGCTTTGGAGAAAATTATCACTGTATATGTCAATAAAATTTTCAAGGACACTTGATGACCACCGAATGAGGACATATGTGTAAACCAATAATGTAGTTTCAATCTCTTTACTAAATTTTCTGACCCTAAATATGCATAAAGCTATTTGTCCTTCTTGTTGCCAAAATTCATTTAGAAAATACAAAAGATTTTTCTTTGTGTGTTCATTTTGCCATAGTCAATTCTAATATCAAGAAATGGCAGCATGATGTCATTGGGTTTAGAGGAAAGGTAAAAAATTGAGTCAACTAGCTTGTTCTGGGTGCAGAATGCCAAAGAGTGGTTTCTGTAATCTTTCTTCTTGAATTCAGCATTTAAACATTATTTGGCAAAGTTGTGTTAACATTTTTGTTGCTATGATCAACATGGTTTGGTTCGGTCTAGTACCTAAAAACAGTAAGTAATATATGGTTATCTAAACTAAAGAATAAAGACAAGCTACTTCTTTTTTTTTAATTTTTTAAATTTTTAAATTTTTTATTGCATTTTAGGTTTTGGGGTACATGTGAAGAACATGCAAGATTTTTGCATAGGTACACACATGGCAGTGTGATTTGGTGCCTTCCTCCCCTTCACCTATATCTGGCATTTCTCCCCATGCTATCTCTCCCCAACTCCCCACCCCCTGATGTTGCTCCCCTATTTCCCCCCGACAGACCTCAGTGTGTGATGCTCCCCTCCCTGTGTCCATGTGTTCTCATTGTTCAACACCCACCTATGAGTGAGAACATGTGGTATTTGATTTTCTGCTCTTGTGTCAGTTTGCTGAGAATGATGTCCCTACAAAGGACATGAACTCATTGTTTTTGATGACTGCATAATATTCCATGGTGTATATGTGCTACATTTTCCCTGTCCAGTCTATCATCGATGGGCATTTCGGTTGGTTCCAGGTCTTTGCTATTGTAAACTGTACTGCAATGAACATTCGTGTGCATGTGTCCTTATAGTAGAATGATTTATAATCCTTTGGATATATACCCAGTAATGGGATTGCTGGGTCAAAGGGAATTTCTATTTCTAGATCCTTGTGGAATTGCCACATTGTCTTCCACAACGGTTGAACTAATTTACACTCCCACCAACAGTGTAAAAGTGTTCCTATTTCTCCACATCCTCTCCAGCATCAGACAAGCTACTTCTCATTAACCCAAGGGGAGATAAAAAAAAAAGCAGTATGAAAGCTAGAAGACAGATGAAATAATCTCACAGCTAACATTTATTCTTACTTCTCTACCACCCTAGATACCCCAAAGACCTTAGCTAGTTGAAGGAGAAAAGCGATAGGTCAGCAATAAATTATTTTCGAAAGAAACCTCCTGTACATTCTCCTGTTTGTTCCTAAAACGATTTGTAGATTCCTGTTAGTTCAACCTGCCACTCTGGAACAATTTTCTGAAATAATATTAGAGTTTGAGATTAGCACCAGAAGACAACCACTATTAAATATGCTAATGTTTCTTTGCATTAAGTAAAAAGGAAAAGAATAAAACATAAACGTGTTATTAGAGTGAGATGTTATAAATGCACATGAATGACAGAGTGGAATGTATAGCTTTCTAGGATTGTGCATTTATTGGCTTTGGCATTCTGGAGAGTGTTTGCAGATGCTTTGTGTGCACACGTATGTCAGAAACGTACATGTATCCACATGATGCAAAATAAATTAGCACCAAAAGATTAACTCCAGATTTCAATTACATATTTATTAATTTTACTACAAATAGTGCAGATTGATAACCATTTAAACAAAATCATTTAATCGTTTGTACTCTTGCAGCTTCATTGTACAAATAAATAAACTGAACTTAGAGAACTAAGTAATTTACCCCCCGCTCACAGTGGGAACAAGGATTAAAAGGGATTTGAATCGAAAGATGTCTGGGTTCTGAGATGGGGCTGTTAACATCCATATTATACAGTTATACCAAAAACACAAGTGCCAGGAGTTAAACATATGCTACGTAATAACTGTATGACATGTTTACTGTACTCATATATTTGCAAATTCTTCCTCCCTTTCAGTTATTATGATCATTGTTAGAAGTAGTCATGAAATCTGAAAATCGTTACTGAGGTCACACCTGGATATAACAGGAATAGATGATTATCTATAGTTTTAGTAGTTTCCTGATGTATCTACCCCACACTGTCTGAAATGCTACCTAACATAAATCAATCAGCTACCTCTTTTGAAATGAAAATTATTATTTCTATTAGTGTAAGCCTCCCCATTTTGTTTAAGTATTTCTATACCTGTAATAAATAGAAACTTTCCATAGTGTTTGAATAAATGTATAGTAACTTAAGGAACAAACTATTTAATTTAATTATATTTTTCTTTACCACTTCTGGGTGAATAAGCAAGAATGGAGTTTCTTTTGGATTTTTCAGAACCAGGAACATAGGGAAAGGCAGGCCACGTGGAATACCACACGGGTGGTTCAGCATGGTGTGAAGGAGCATGTCCATACACGCTGAGGGAGGAAAGAGGCGATAACTTAAAAGACAACAGGGAAATGCCAATCATTGTGTTTCTTCTCTTTTTATTCTGCAATGGTTTTCTGGCCTTGGTGGAGACTTCTGGCAATCTCATCATAAATTCCAGGGAGCACATTAGCTCAGTAACTTCTAGTATTAAGTGTGGACTTTTCTAACAGAGCTGTCCAGGTTTAACTTTACTTTTCTATCCTCATTGTCACCCCTTCTTGATTAAGTTAAGAAACATTCTGGCCTTTGTCTGATGGCGTTTTCATACGATTGCCAAATTTTCATGGATTTTTTCCATATTGTGGCCATATATGTGCAGAGCATGAGAGAGAAGATATTATATTATGATATCAGCACTACCAACACAACTGAAATACGTTACATGCTCACTCTATGCCAAGCACTCTGCCAAGTCCCTCACATTGTATTTTCCAAGAAACCTAGAAGAGATTTTATTATTATCTCCGTCTTACCAATAAAAAAGCTGAGATTGACATAATTGGCTAAAGATTACATATCTAGAAACTAGCACAACCAGAATTTGAATCCAAGTAGTCTCTCTCCAGAACTACACTCCTCTGCCAGCCTGTCTGCCCATACATTCACTAGTTAATTAATAAATTGACTCATCAAAACCATTAAACACTTAATATGTTTTTGGAATTGTGCTAAATCCTAGAGAATACAAAAAGAAATGAAACAATAACTTTGATAGCACAGAGAAAGACACCTATTTCTACCTCTGCTAGTCTGGACATCTTTGTGGAAAATATACTCACAGGAATCTAGAAGAATGAATAAAGAAGCAATAAACAAAATGTAGAGTTGGTGGACACAAATCTAGGCAGGTGAAAGATTGTACAAAGGAATAAAAAAAAAGAGTGGCTATCCTGGTCTAACCCAAGCCTTTCCTCCTGCAATGACCCTTTCTTTCTGCAGATATGCCCTTTCCTTTACTTGTGCTGATTGAAAATATTCATCTCCCCGGACTCATTCAAAATCCTCTGTCTCCTGAGAAGGTCTTTGCAATTCTCACTGTTGAGATGATTCTGGATTCTCACCCTCCTTTCTGGCTCTTATTTTAATTCAGCTGGCAGTATGATTACTTCTGGGTCTGTTTTATTCCCTGTCTCAAGCAGATTGAAGCATTAGATAGCCTCTTCCTCATGGCCCTTCCTCTCACTATAGACCCCAGCTCCCTTGGTCGGGCTTATACCTAAATATTCCTCTGCCTGATACACTTCTTTCTCTAACCTCGGCTTTTTTTTTTCCCTCCAAGTCTTTAAGTTCTCCTTTAAGAATCACTTCTTCCAGTAACCCTTCTTTTTCTTTTTTTTTTCTTTTCTTTCTTTCTTTCTTTTTTGTTTTTTTTGAGATGGAGTCTCACTTTTTTGCCCAAGCTGGGGTGTAGTGGTGCGATCTCGGCTTAACTGTAACCTCTCCCTCCTGGGCTCAAGTGATTCTCCCGCTTCAGCCTCCTGAGTAGCTGGGATTACAGGCTTGTGCCACCATGCCCAGCTAATTTTTTGGTATTTTAGCAGAGCTGGGGTTTTACCGTGTTGGCCAGGGTGGTTTCAAACTTCCAAGCTCAGGCAATCTGCCTGCCTTGGCCTCCCAAAATGCTGGGATTACAGGCGTGAGCCACCATGCCCAGCCCCAGTGAGCCTTCTTTATTACTGTAGACTCTGCCAGACGGCCCTTGTTTGTGCTTCCGTAGCACCCACTGTAATCCCCTCTGTCACAGGTAACGCCCTGTACTATCATGGCCGGATTACTCTTCTGTATTCCCCACTAAGACTGTTCAGTCAGACATTAGGGTAGGAAGAGTTTCTGTCACGTTCACGTAGCATGAGAGTTACAGGTACCAGTTGAATGAACATGGGAATGAATGCTTTGTTGAAGTTGGCTGCTCCCTTTTTCAAGGAGGGAAGCCCAGATTGAAGGGTGTGAGTGGGAGAACCATGTGAGGGTGATAGACTGGAGATGAGAAGATGAGATGCTGTAAAAGATACTAATCAGTTAAGAAATGTGACATTAACATCTGTGTATCCTCAATTTGTGGCCATTTTACCATGTTAACCCTGATGTTAAAGGAAACCAGTCAGGACCCTAACAAATAGAGTATTTCCCAGATACCTTTTAGTAACTGTCGGCATCTACAGACTGCTTTTCCCATTTTAGGGTCTCAGTTCTGTCCTCACCTTTTGCTAAAGAAGTGCCTACATGGCATCCTACAATCACTGGGAAACAGACTCACTCTAGCTTAGTGCTTTAATGACTGGTTCCAAATCTCCCTGGTGTGAGATTCCGACAAAATGAGGAAAGATCTTTGAACCTCAAAGCTTGTAACCCAACTGGTACATAAAAATGCCCTCTTTTTCCACAGCTTGCTTTTGACATCTCTAAAATACCGGAAGATCTGTTATTTTTGCCTATCCAATTTCTTCCAGTACCATTATCTTCTCGGAGGACTACTGCCTATCTCTTGGCTAAAGTCAGGGACATCATCCAAATTAGACTTCCTGAAACTTAATCTTGAGGAAAGTGTCACAAAAATGAAAATCTTTCAGAATTCAGTGGAGGCCTGAAGATAGTGATGAGATTTGGGCAAGTTACTTAATTTCTCTATGCCTCAATTTCCTTATAGTAATAATGCTAATAGTACCTATCATGGTGCATTGTGGTGTGGATTACAGATGCTAATATATGCAACACTTAGAACAGGGCCAGGTACAGAAAAAGTGCTAAATAAGTGTTATCAATAAATAATATAGCTATTTAAGTTTTGAAGCTGCTATGTTCTTGTTCATTATGTGGCCTGACTGTGCAGTTTTTCCTTCAGCTTTCTGGGTTACTCCAATTATCTTCCAATGAAAATGGTTTTTAGCTGAAATTGGCCTGAGTTGGTTTGTGTTGCTTGCCGCCGGAAAATCCTAATGGCTGTTTCTCTCACACACTATAGGTCTTTTCTCCCCAAAGTGTTTGTTAGACCCTAGAGAACAATAACCATATATTATTAATGTCTCCATCATCTAGGACACCGAAAGTGATGCGTTGTATGTAGAAATATTCATTTCAGTGACTAGAAGACCAAAGACATGAATAATACCACTGACCTCTTTTTTAAGGGCTTTACCACATTTTTTCTTAGCAATAAAAACCTGAGCTAAGAGCATCATGATCGCCTTCAGAGGCCTAACAGCTGCCATCACCAAATATTTAGCTTTCCAGGGAGGCAACTAGTGCAAGGGAAAGAGAGCTTTGGAGTCCCATGGGCCTGTGCTCCCATTCTTACCCTACCACTCAGTACCCAAGTGACCTTAGGTAAATAACCAAAACTCTGAGTTTCAGTTTTCTCATCTGTAAAATGGCGATAATAAAATGTATCCTACAGGGACTTAGAAACCAACAGAACAGATGATCTAGCCCATGCTGGATACTCTATTCAACGAATAGTCTTTTTTGAAAATGTTCTGAAAGTGCACAGGACAAAAAGAAAATTAAACTTTTAATGAAAATAAGTTATTTATAGGGGTATACAACTTGACTTACAACTGACATGTCAACAACTCCTGCTTAAAGGGACAACAAGTAAGTGCAGGGAACAGGAAATTAAGTTTTGGTTTGGGGCTTTCAAATGGTGCTGTTTTACAATGACTGCAGAACTAAATGCACCTTTTGTTTGTTTTTGTTTTTTACAATCATTACTGATTCTGCACCTAAAAGGTTTTATTTTCCTGTATATTTTGTGTCATACTCACTTAATCAGAAACCCATCTAAAATTTACTAAAGGATAAATCTCAATTGATGGGAACTGGATTCCTCTCTGATTAGTTTTATAAACACATTTTAATAGCAGAAACATTTTGTGTTAAGCTTCCTTTTATTATATTTGTTTGTTTGCTTCTTTATTCTTCCAAATTGTTTGTATTATTTTTGAATGATAGAAATATTAAAACTACATACAACCATTTGCAAATTTCAAAATAGAAACAATTACTAGTAAGTCACTATTCTAAGTTGTTTGCTTTTAATAGATTTTTTCATTTTTTTTTAATTTAATCGAAATATATTCTATCCTACTTTTTAAATTTAGGACATGATAAGCGTTTTTTATGTCTCTACAGTTTTCTAATAGCAAGTTTTGTAGCTACAGATCTTAAAACTGAATAGATATTTAGACTATCTACACAACTTTTTTGCTCTTCTTTTAATTATTTTTATAAATTTGCTTGTTTTTTACTTCAATACAAGTCTGATTTTGAAAGTTTAGTGATATTTAAAAGCTGGTAATAAACATTATGGCACATACCTTATTGGTACTCAGAGACATTCATCTGCAGAAGTAGAAGTACTTCATAAAAAATTCCATTTATATTCGTGTTATAGAAAACCTTGGAGACAAGAACAGTAAGTGTCTCTTTGACTTTGACTTTGCTACTGCCAACTTTAAGATACGAATAGTTACAATTTGTAGATTTTCTATCCCCTAGTGTTTCTACTAGTTCCTAATTTCTTTATTGGTAAAGGTGGAACTGGGGAGGGAGTCTGGGAAAGGGTATGCTTTAGTAAACTATCTCTAAATTATATCATAACTAGAATCTAGCTTTTATTTTAAATGTCATTTAGCAGGATTTTGGGAAGGAGTTAATAGAGATTTTGGCTGTTTAAAAGCCCTTGCCTCATGCCTCTAATCCCAGCACTTTGGGAGGATGAGGCGGGCGGATCACTTGAGGTCAGGAGTTTGAGACCAACCTGGCCAATATGGTGAAATGCTGTCTCTACTAAAAATACAAAAAATTACCTGGGCATGGTGGCAGGTGCCTGAAATCCCAGCTACTCCGGAGGCTGAGGCAGGAGAATTGCTTGAACCCGGGAAGCAGAGGTTGCAGTGAGCCGGGACCGTGCCATTGCACTCCAGCCTGGGGGGGTCACAGAAAGACTCCATCTCAAAAAAAAAATAATAATAATAATAACCCTTACCCCTCCAAACCATACCTTACTACTGCCTCGACAGGAACATTCTTTGATAAATGTGGTTGCATACAGACACAGAGTGAAAGAATATAATGGGGCTATCAATTTACACATTGGGGAGAGGGAAGGAGCAAGTGCATCTTCCTCAGAGATTAAATATGATAGAAATCAGGGTGGGATAGGAAGATGGAGACTGAGCACAGAAGGAAAGTTCCAGAGAAGGAGAACAGAAGTACAAGGGCCTGGAGAAAGAAGAGAGCAGGGCAAGTGCCTCCTGGAAATTATGGTGTAGAGTGCGGGCAGGATGACCAAGAGTAGGGAGGCAAACAGGAGAGAGCACAAAGACTTCATACTTCTTTTATAGTTAGTTTCAGGGTGGCTCAGTGCTGAGTACACAGTGTTTACTCTCATCATTTATTCAGAAAATATTTATTGGTCACTTAGGAATATGCCAGGCACACAAGAAGAAACAAGACGTCTGTTCCTGTGGAAATTGCAACTTTGAAAAGAGGACAGAGATTAATTAATCAAATAACCACACAAATAAACATGAAATTGCAAATGGTACTCTGAATGTGTTGAAAAGGAAGACTTGATTATTCCGAGAACCCAGGAAAGCTTTCTTGTGAAAGGATAAGTAGGAATGGACTAAGCCATGAGGAATGGAAGAGCATTCCAAGTGGAGAAAACGGTATGTGCATAGGTCCTGGGGTGAGCACATCGAATGATAAAAACTGAAAAAGAGATCCATTAAACCCAGGTGACTGAGTGGTATACAGGGCAGAGAAATATGTATAACCATATTAAGAAATTGTCAGTATTCTTTTTTTTATTATGCTTTAAGTTCTGGGGTACATGTGGAGAACGTGCAGGTTTGTTACACAGGTATACAAGTGCCATTGTGGTTTGCTGCATCCATCCCCCCGTCATCTACATGAGGTATTTCTCCTAATATTAGCCCTCCCCAATCCCTCCACTTCCTGCTATCCTTCCCCTAGGCCTCCACCCTCCGACAAGCTCTGGTGTGTCATGTTCCCCTCCCTGTGTCCATGTGTTCTAATTGTTCAACACTCACTTGTGGGTGAGAACATGCAGTGTTTGGCTTTCTGTTCTTGTGTGAGTTTGCTGAGAATGATGGTTTCCAGCTTCATCCATGTCCCTGCAAAGGACATGAACTCATCGTTTTTATGGCTGCATATATTCCATGGTGTATATGTGCCACATTCTTTTTCCAGTCTATCATTGATGGGCATTTGGGTTGGTTCTAAATCTTTGCTATTTTAAACAGTGATGCAATAAACATATGTGTGTATGTGTCTTTATAATTGAATGTTTTATAACCCTTTGGGTTTATACCCAGTAGTGGGATATTCTAAAATCAATAGCCATTGAAGAGTTCTAAACTGAGTGGTGACATGACCAGATACGTGTTTTGTAAAAGTTACTTCGGCTACATTAAAAAAAATAGTTTTAAAGTCTGCAAGAGCATATTACATGATAACCCAGAATAGAAGTTTAGCATCTTGGATTTGGGAGGTAGAGATTACTATCAAGCAATTTGGATATATAGGGAAATGTTTAGGAGGTAAATAGCCACAGGATTAGACATGGGGGTCAGGGAGATGTAGGTAACTGGTTTCTTCATCATTTGATTTCCATTTGGTTTCTTTATCAAAAGATTTTTAATATCTAATTTCTTACCTTTTGCTCCTTTGAAAAATACACAAGTTCAAATGTTCATTTTTTCAATAGTCAGTAGCTCTTGCTAGGTGCTCTGCACCATCCTAGTTAGTAAATAACATATAAAGATGAATAAGTGAGTAAGACACTATCCTGCCACTTTAAGTGTAGCAGAGATGCAGCCCAAGGCCCCATTCTGTTTGACAGCAAGCTTTGTTGCAAGGCGATCATAAAGACATATTTTGTAAAACTGGCAATTTGGAATTCATAGTGATAAAGTCACATTTCTGTAAATTTGGGCACATATGAAGAAATTTACTCATTAAGCCATGTTTCTGTAGATTGAGTAAATATAAGCAAAATAACATTGAGCTATTTGCTTACTGTGAAATCCCACTAATTGTCTCTTTGAAAGGTCCGACTGCACCTTTCACACAAGGAGGTTTTGACAATCATAAATCTTCAAGCTATGCCAATACAATAATCAAAGCGTTTACTCCATTTATATTTTAATCTGTTTCTAATTGCCATTTCTGTATGTTCACACTATCTCCTTTGTTTCTATCTTAGATAATATAGAGGCCATTCTTTCACTTTTGTAATCTAAGTTGGCCAGATTGAGGCCACACATGGAGAGCGACTACCAGCTCCTCCTTTTTGCTTTCCTTTCTTAAGATGTTCAATTTGCCAGCTGATTAAGATTGTACTTTCTAGACAACTCTCCATAAACAGTTGGTAGAAAACAGTGGATGCTGCTTTGTTCACAGTCTGGAAAAACTCTTGTATATTCTCAAGTGCTTACAGTGGAACTACAGGAGTTTCCCTTGCTTACATCAAGAGCTTTTAACAGTGGTAGCATACTTTCTTTAGTTTGCCCACATGGGTGACATTTAGGAGGAAATCGAAATAAAGTAGAACCTGTTAAAATAAACAAACCCCATATTAAAAACCGAATTGGTAAAACATTGAGCAAATACCCCAAAATAAAAATCTCAGAGATCAATTTTATTTTCATACATAAATATTTCAAACTCCACAGAAAGCAAAGATTAATATGCATCTTTTAGTAAAGCTTGTTAGCTGTCCTTATTATTACCTGCTTCACAAGCCTTGAGGACATCCCTTCTAAAATAGGAAACGCGTAATCTGTATGCGAGGAAAACCACAAAGAAGCAATAAATTATTGCTGTAATGACATGCTAATTAAAATTTTGCTTGTAACTCATGTAAGTGTTTGAAGCCCAGCAAATTTCTCTTTTCATTTGTGAAGTGTGAAGGTAAATTGCCCAGTGACAGTGGGACATCGCTAACAAGTACAAATTGAATAACATGCTATCTTGCTCTATTAGCCCTGACTAGCATGTCTGAATTAGATATTCAGCGCACTCCCCATTGCAGGCCTGATTGATAAATGCTAAGGAGAATTTGTCAAAACAACAGGGGCTACACCCAGTGGGACATCAATATGCTCCATTTAGTCACCCCCACAGCACTTCCTACATACGATTGTCACATAAAATTAAGACTAGCCGCTAACCAGCCATCAAGCTTGTAGCAGACGTCAGGCAGCCTGTGTTCTGTATGCATATTAGTCACATGCTTAACAATTTGGGCTGTCAGGACAGAAGCATGCAGTGACCTCTGGAGCAGAGGTTGAATTTTGCAACTATACCAAAACATCATGCTCAGCTGTTCAAGATTTTAGACCATTTCCTGCCAGATCTGTGCACAGATGCAGTGCCCTAAGCTATAATCTGTGGCAGCGTCCAAATGACAAATGGCACCAGGAAGATTATTGCATTATATATTAAGTACCACAGTCTGTAAATTATAAGTAAACTACTGTTCAGACTGTCTCCTCCAGCTTTCAGGATACTTTCTCTCTTCGTTCTTTTTTAAATAAACCTAATAAATATTGGGTGAACTGGAGATCAAAGCCCAGAGTTTGAATTAGCCATCTCCATTGCTAATTAGCTGCTAGAATATCAAACAGTTTTGGACCAGCTGTAATTTAATAAGCCATGATTGAGGTTGGCCTTATTTTGTTTCCCCATTGAAAATTCTTCTCAGGTGCAAGTTTGTATGATTTTAGAATTCATGGTGATAAGCTGTTTTTGGTATTTCCCTTGTAAACATAATTAACCGTAAATACAGAAAAACAATAATAAAAGCCATTGCAAACCAACAGAATCTTCAGTTAGATATGTTTTCTTATTTTTGTTGCATTATATGTAAGCTCCTTACAACGGAAGTTACCTGCTAATCAAATAAGGAACTAACATATAATAAAGTCATTTGTTTGCAATAAAAGATATTCACTGAAAAATATGTTTTAATATTTTTAACTCAGTATATATTGTATAAATAAAAAGCTTGTTATTCTCTAATTTGTCATTAGGCACGGGAGGTAGGATAACTTTTGAAAAGAAATTGCTTAAACTTCCATTTACAAATAGTATAATAAACCATATTTTCTGATGTATTAAAAAGAATACATCAAATAGCTCTTAAGACCATACATCTGTTGGAACTCAATAGAATTTACTGTAAGTTGAACTTTGAAACATTGAATATTGAATATTTTTCTCTGTGTATTTTGGGATTATTGCTTTTATTCTGAGAATATAAGCAAAATTATCCAAATAGCATTAGAAATATATTTCTTATGGCACTTCTATGGAATTTAGTTACAAGAAATATATGAAATATGTAAAAAACCATTGTTAAACTTACGTAGTATTTCTTCTTTCTAGGACATAAAGGCAAGGCATTTAACCTGCTACTGCTATTCTCTATTTTTCATTTCAAAGGCAGCACATGAGTAAAACCTCGCCTTTTGACACCTGCTAGATTTTATTCGTTCTAGAGTTTAAAATTTTTTGACTTTTTGATAGTTTCAGTTTTATTGCTATTTTAATCATATGATAAATTGACTCATAGGCTTCCTCCCAGAAAATGCTAATTTTTCATGAAAATCAACATTACATTCCTTAGCATATATGATTTAATTTTAAAAGCTCATTTAATTTTAAAAAAATCATTTAATTAAAAAATGGTGAGCTGCAGTATGCTTATAGATTTATGTTAAACTATATAATAAGCCTAAGTGGGAGAGCTATATACAGAACCTGAAACAAAGTTTATTCCATTCAAGTGACAACCACAACTCTAATGATGGGTTAAACAATGGCTGGACACCACCACATTGCTGGAGATTATTACGAAGGCTTATTAAGAAAAAAAAGACGTAGGTGAACACTTAGTTGTTAAGCTGAGCAGGTATAAACCTGATTTCTTTAAGGGTTTTTTTTCTTTAAATTTTTTTGAGTTGAGAACTATCTCAGTGCTGTAGATATCTCACATTTTATTAAAGCTAGAGGGAACAACCAACTCCACTTATAAGAAATGGCCACTTTAAATTATTCAACAACTTTTAGCTCAAAAAAATTTCAGTTATGATGAATTTTATAAATTCCCCTTTCACTCCTCCACCTCTCCCCAGTCTTCTACTTTGAACAGAAAAACAAAGGACAGCAGGGTCCTTTTCGCCTCAGGCAACAGTCTGCTGATGGAT
This sequence comes from Sapajus apella, assembly GCF_009761245.1. Lineage (NCBI taxonomy): Eukaryota > Metazoa > Chordata > Mammalia > Primates > Cebidae > Sapajus > Sapajus apella. Next base: position 86,871,672 of record NW_022436941.1, on the reverse strand, counting down.
ATTGTAGAAGCTGAATTGCTCCCCATTCACATTCTAAACTCTTTCTCCTAATTGTCATCTGTATCATCAATGTCACTAACTGAGGCCACTGCCACAATTCTACAGCCCTTTGGAGCAATATTGCCTTGGCTTTTTCTCCTGGGGCTTGCTCCTTGCTTGGTGCAATCTGTGGAGCCACTTAGCACAGGATCTTTGTTGACTTATAACAGGTACCAGATGATGCGTCCAGACCTCTAGCCTGGTTTTATGCCCTCATGGCTGGTGTGCCTGCCACTAGTGTGTGTGTGCACAGATGTCAGAGAATAGATGATGCTTCTGCTGCCATTTTCATGCAAGAGCTTCAGGTTGGTGGGAAGAAATTCAATAGTACAGGAGAAAATCTGGTGTCTAAGAGAAATAGTGTTCTTGTGTTTGATGTCTTTGTGCATTCTTCTTTAAACCCAGCCCAGAATTCTCACTAAGCATATTTATACTGCTCTATCACTGTGATGCTTTAGGAAATAAAATGTAATTGCCTCCCTTTTTCCACTGATTTCCTTGATCTTTAAATATTCTACCTTGTCCTCACCATTCATAAAAATAAGTTTAAGAAAAACTTATTTGCATGAATAAGTTATATATAAGGATTTGGAAAGAAACTACTCCCAACTGAATATTTTTATAATAACAATTTTTATTAATAGCAATAGTGTTTTCTTGGTGAGAAAATAAATTTATTTTCCTATAAATTTATACAGAAGATTTCTTCCTAAAGGTCAAATTTGTACTAAATTAAAGTTCACCTGCAAACAAACATACGTAATGTTGTTTGAGAAAAATTACATTGCTTATACAATTGTTATATCTCCTAATAAATAAAATTTATATGTATAATAAAATTAACATACAATATACATATAACTTAGAAAATATATCAGCAATTAAAACAACTGTATTTGTTTTTAAAATGCAGGTAATGATGTAAACAGGTCATGATGCATCTATGTTTTCTATAGCTGAACTTCCATTATTTCAGTTATAAATTTTATTTCTTTATTGAGATTATTTTAGTAATTACTGTCTTTCCCCATATGATTGTAAATTCCATGAATGAAAGAAAGAACCATGTCTTTTTTTTTTTATTCACCTTTTTATCCACAGTGTCTTACAGAAAAGTCTGGTTCATTTTAAGAGTTTCACAAGTACTGGTAGACTTAATACATGACTGAACGAATAAATCAGTGAATGAATTAGTGAATGAAAGAGTATATAAAGTAACTAGAATTCCTGAAAAATTTTACGCATTTGAAATGGAAGCATTTTACAGGAAGCTCAACAAGAATGTAGGTAATCCTAAATGTGGCTGTGGGCTCATAGTGCAATCTCTGTTTGGAATATCATACAGCCCTCAGTCTCCTTTAGAACTTTTAAAGCAGTTTCAAGCTTTGAACCCCATCAACTTCAGAAGAAATTCTCACTCGAGGTGATCTCCTTGAACAATAAAGTGAAATAAGATAATTCCTAGGATGAATTTACTCTTCAGGAGGGATTCTGATATCTTACTGTCTTTCATATATCTATAGAATGCCACTTCAGTTGGAATATCTTTTAAGTATTGGGTCTTTATAAAATATTTATCTTCTCAAAATATGCAAGAAAATGTGGCATTTTTAAAAATGAGGTGAATACAGTGAAATAGACTTATACACTAGTTTCTATATTTTTAAACAGAGTGTTACTAATAATGGATTTAATATCTTTTTCCCCACATCTTGATCTAAGTTGGAGAATTTCACCATCTCTCTTTTCCCAGTTCTATGATGATTTTCTATACAGATTAGATTACAGTTATACCCTTTTGCCTAGGGTGTCTCCTGAGGACCACCCAAGCGCTTTCCTTTGTACAAATGGTAACAGCCTATGGCTCTAGTGTGTTTTTGCCTAAAGCATATAATGCTTATGAAATGTAGGGATCTCTGTCCTGTAGTTCATATCGTTATGAAATTGTTTCAAAAGCTTTCTGAATAAGGTCAGTATGATGCTTCTGACTTTTAATCAACAATGTTTGATGCCAATAAATTTATTTGTCTGTGTCTATGTATGCCTGTGTGTGTTTGTGTGTTTAAATATTTCACTCTAAAATATCTTTGTTTGTGCATTAGTGGCCTATCACAGTCAACTTCCTATAAATAGCAATACAACCGGTAAATGCCAATTTGTCTTATTCTGCATGTGAGAAGGAAACTTTCTAGGGTCATGATTCTAATTTGCTATTGTGATAGTACATATTATCTACTAGCCTTTTCTTGTAAGTATGAATTTAAAAAGATTTTAGTCTTGAGCTAATAAATGTTCTGCAAAGTTAAAAACAATGTACTATATCGCCAGAAGTGATGTTTTATGATATTTGTCATATACTACGATTATTTTCAGGCATAATAATTGTTAGAAATGAAAACATTTATGACTATTAAACTTTTACTTTGAATGCAAATACTTTTAAAATATTCAAATATTTTTAATACTTTTTATTGAGAATAAAAGTAAGTTTTACTTTACACATACACACACACGTTGATTCTATATGGGAAAGAATGGCAGATTAAGAACTGATAATCATAGTTTCTGCTATAGCAACAAATTTAATAATGTAATTCCAAAAAATATAATGAAAACTGGAAACCATATTAGATTTCCACATTGCTCAAAATAATGAAATAATTATCCCCAATCCATCTTACTTTATGTGCTTTATCAGTATAACTATGATGAAAAATTATTCTCCAATATTCTCTTAAGCCATCATGTCTAAAATAAAGTCTGTGGTTTCTTTTTTTTTGAAAAAATTGTTCTCTTCTGACTTTCTTATTTTGTCCAATATTGTTACTCTCAGAATTTCAATCATCCTAAGAGCCTAGAGTTAATTTGGGGATCTCCCTCCTTCTTAACTGCTGTAAGATTTGGTAACAGTCCATTAATTAGAAGCATGAAAGATAATTCCTCAGGCCCTTCCCTTCTTGGCAGTTCCCACTGTCATTACTCTATTCCAGGTCGTTATCATTTATCACCCTCATCTAAATTCCTCTTTCGGCAGCCTCCTAAAAATCCTTTTAGGTTCCTATCTCCCAAATGCAAATCCTTATGCACAAACAGTAGATATGTTTATTTTATTATAACTTCATCAGGAGCATCCAGAGCTGCCCATGGCTAATGGGATAACTCTGAACTGCTTTGCTAGAATTTAGGGCTCTTGATATTTTGCTTCAACCTCTCTTTTCATCATTATTCCCTACTTGTCACTCAAGCTGGATTGCTCTGATTATTTCTACTGGTCTGATTATTTCTACTTCATTATCTCTGCCTATACTATCATTACTTCTCAAACTTAAAAGACCTTCTCACTTTTAAACACCTTGGAACCCTGCCTCCAAAGTCAGCTTTCCTAATTTTCCTAACCCTCAGCATTCTTTCTCATCCCTTCTTTCTTTTCAGCAGTCACTTAGCCTTTGTGCTATATTTCATTGGATTATTATTATTAATATACCAGTTTGTCTTTATACCTTTAAAAACAGCGTTTTTATTTTCTCTTTCCCTGCATTGCTCATAATAGAGATAGATTCCCCAAAACATTTACTGGTTAAATAAGTAAGAAATTCCTCACAAAG